>NC_070546.1:3107565-3729078 GCF_026873545.1 Fusarium falciforme
CTTGTCAAACCGTGCAAGGCCCTCGCCATAGAGTGAGAAGGCCTCAGTAGGGTCCTCGCTTGGCTCGACGGGGATCAGCGGACCTCGCATCAGAACCCTGGTCTGCGCTCCCGTAATGTCTGTATGCGGCTTCAGTACATATCCCTCCTCAGCTCTGGCTTTCGACCAAGCTAGTGCCTCAGAAGGTCCTCCTTTGACTTGATCGCTGTAGGGCCCGAAGAGAGGACCTATAGTGTCACCCAAATTTGTCATAATCTGACCAAAGTCGCTTGCAGTATCTGGAACGGCTATCCACTCCCACGCATGCAGAGATACCAAGCCAACATACTGGCCGGTGACCTCGTCGGCTGAAAGAGAGATCTTGTGGACGTCTTCAAGGGAGATAAGGTGAGAGACGACACGCGTTGGTGACGATATCCCTGGGGGCCCCGTGCGAGGACTGACAACGCCGGAGAAGTGTGGCCGATGAGCATCGCTCACCGCTGTCGTCTGCAAAAGAGCTTGCCGTGAAGCCACTGCCGCTATCCTGCGTCGATGCCATGAATGCGAATTTTGACAAGTCGGCATTCCCGTTCCAGACTGGCCTGTTATCGTCGCCGTACGCCCTGAAGACTTTCTTGAATATCTCCGAGTCAAGCACCAGCAGGGATAGATGATCTTCAAGACTAAAGTCTTTACTTGCTCCTGGTGCATTCAAGGCTGACTTGATTGGAAAACCAGGATCAGAGGGTCTAGAAGCCGTGGTGACGATAGAGCCATACTCAGTTGACAGCTCATACTCTTCCTTGAAGCCAAAGCCCTTGTATGCCTCTGGGTCCAGGAGCAGCTCTTCGTCCGAAAAGGTCAATACGCCCATGTATGGCAGCTTGTTGGAGCCAACATCTTTCTCAAGGTCTTTCCCAAGGGGGATTTCCCGCTCCCACGGAGTCGTGGGTTGGCTGAAAACCACGTTGGCCAGCGTCCGCGCATGAGCGCTGTGTCCAGGTGCTGGATGGACGCTGTATAAATCCGCAGGGTCTGGCAGCCGAAATTTGGGCAGCGGGACGTGAAGGGCCTTGGTTGTGTTGTCAAGATGGACCGTCTCTCCGCTTGGGAGGGTGATCTCTTAAGAGACGGAGACGGCATAGCTACCGGCGCTCAGGGTGGGTAGCTGGTATGACCACAGATGGAGTTGCACGGCAGAGGGTGGGTTGTCAGACCCGAGCGAGGCGGCCAACTTGGCCTCCGTCGCGAGGTGGTTGAAGGCCGGGCGAAGATGGTTACGTGAGTAAGACTTCATCTTCTGACTGTAGTGTTGACTGTTGAGAGAAAACACCAAGGAAGGGTCACCAGGACCGAGAGAGCAGGACACGGCGAGGGGTTGGTCCTTGTGTTCTAGACGGACGCACTCAGGGATCGGGCAGCGAGGCCGTAGAGCGGCTTTACTTCAGCTCGTGTGGTGAGGATCTACGGGAAGAAGAAGAAGCATCAAGCAGGGTCCAAGTTCGACTACCTATGCAAAGAAGCTACCGCTCATAAAGAAGGGCCTTAGGAGTCAGCTTGTTCGTGCTCATGAGGTTTCGTTGCCCGAAGTTGAAGAAGACTTGTTGCTATGATCCCGTCATCCAGACGGCGCACTTCTGTGTTCTGTGGGGTGGCTAGGGTATCTCTTTGGCCGTCGCCAGTGGTTTCTGTTATATCTCAGATTGACTTCAATCAAGCATACATGACACACCGAAGGGAGACTATTAAGAGAGCGAGTATCTAGCCCTCTGGTTCTCCTTCCGCCCAATGCTGTCCCTGGAAGATGTGTAAACTCTTCGTCAACAACTCCAACTATCGACATATGATACTCACCAGTCTGGATTGTTACCTCGGGAATGGGTCTGGAGCCTGGTGAAGGCGAAAGGCTTCATGAGGTCTAAAAGAGTGATCCAACGCAAACATCGTTTCTAAGAGGTCCAGGGGAGAAAGGGCAAATTATTTGGGTATCAAAGGTGGTGACGCGTCGACCTGGCCAGGGCCAACGGTCTCTATACTGCTTTTGCTTTTCATGTTCCTCTTCTGGTTTACGATGCTGGACCAAGCCAAGGCCAGCAATGCCTATTATTCTTCCGGTTTTTGACCAAACACGATGCAACTATATCGTAGTTAGCTCGGGCATGCCAAGGGTGTCTTCGCTGCGATGATCCGCGGGGTCTAGGAGAAGTGTCGGTACGTACAGCTCAAGATATGAGTGAACGCGACTATCCAGAAGTTCCCTCTGCATCTCATCCAAGAATTCTTGCACTCTTTCAACGCTCCACTGTTTGCGGTTAGGTTTAGCTTGCACACTGAGTCAGAAGCGGCGAACAACATACCCCCAACAATTCTATCAGCCCCCGGATGGAAAAGCCTTCTAGCCCTTGGAGAAGGTACTGGCGATTCCACGCACCCCATTGCTTTAGTTGCTTATCTTTGGGCCACATGCCGATTGGTAGCTTGATCCGTCGCTCGGTGACGTTGACGTAACCGGCTTCTCTGATGGCATCGCCGACGGTTTCACACGCCATGAAGGTCTTGCCTGTCAATTTGCCCACCTCTTCGAATATTTCCTTCCAGGTGATTAACGGAGAGTCTGGTCTGATGGTATTATCCTCTGACTGAGCGATGGCTGATAATTCCACCTGCTCTACCCAACCGCCGGGCCTGAGAGACCTAGAGGACAAACACTTAACAATGGTAGGATTAATAGCATCTGGAGCTCTCGTGCCATTACCTTAGGCTTTTTCTGTGAAGCTCAACCCAGTCTGGGACACAGCCGATCATGGCTCGGATATGGATAAAGTCAAAGTGGTTCTCGCCGAATGTCCAGTCGTCGTTGACGTCGTCAACCTTGAACCGGCAGTTGGGTGGGACGAAATTTGGTTGGATCGGAGATAGATCGATGCCTAGGACAGCGGCAGACGGATGTTCGTCTGCGAATTCACTGACAAGGTCAATATGCGGATGCGTTGGACGCTTGGTGGCCAAACTTACATGGCCCATATGCCAGTCCCGCAGCCAACATCGAGGACGTTATGCAAGGCCATTTAGTACGTCGGGTGGCTCACAGGGAAAGGGAGACTTACTTGGGGATAATCGCCAATTGGGGCCTCGCATAGTTTTCCGTCGAGGACGACTCGATACAGCTCGTGCCTTGATTTATCAGAAGGTGGGTGGATGCTAGCACAGGCGGCTTACATCAAGTCTTCGGCGTCCTGTTGTTGTTCATCATTAGGGGCCCTGTTTCAGAGTAAGCAAGCATAGTCGCGACAAAAGCAAGATACCCAGCAGCTCACCAGTAGGAGCCATCTTTGTAGGCATGGTAGCGTCGCGAATTTTCCCACTTGTAGTTTAGGATGGAAGACCTCAGCGACATGCCATCAGTTGCAGCCTCTCTTTAGCGGCACGGTTAGCCTGCATTAGCTACGGGGAGATGAATGCGGTCTCACGATTCGGGATAAGTAGAGTCTGTGTCATTGAGATCCGAGTCCTGTATACGCGTGTGAACACTTGATGGCGTTGGACCGCAGGCGGCAGAGACTCACAACTTCAATGGTATTGGTCGGCGGCTGCCCAGGCGGTGACTGATCCATCGACGACGAGCGACGACTTCTTGGCGACAGGCCAGTGATCGGAGACCCAACAGAGGACATTGGAGGTCGGCTCACCTCAGGCTCAGAGGCGCAGGCGTGCCAGACTGCCGGTACCGAGCTTGGAAGGGCGGCAGCAGCAGCAGGCGGCGTATGTATTACAAAGAAAGAGGCAGTGAGAGGATGGATCGGATCGAGGGAGGTGACGGGACGGGATGGCATGAGAGCGGGGAAGCGGTAAATCAGGTGGTGGTGTCGACGGGAGGGTGAAAATATGTCCCAGCCTGCATGAGAGAGCAGGGGTCCATGGCAGCCACTGAAACGCCCGTGCGAGCATCTAGAGCCCGCTGACAAAGTGCAGTAGCCAACCAGCGGTGAGCGAAGAAGCCACCCTCCCCGGCAGTTGGGACACGGACAACAGATGGCTAAATAGAATCTTGGTGTAGGTATGTTGTATTCAAAGGCTTCAAAGGCGGTGTAAATATTCTAGTCAGATCAGCTCAAACGGCGCCCGCAGATGCTTCAGGCGGTCAAGCGCAAGCATTTCAGCTCAGCTGCACAGCTCAGGGCAGGCAGTGATGCCTCCGTAGCATCCGGGGAATCATGAATGAAAGTTGAACTGAGACAGCATCCAAGCGAATTGTCTCGATCTGACCAATGGTCAAACATTCAGCCAAAATCAACAACTGGAATGGCCTCATATCAGATCATGGATGCAAAACCGGATGCCACATCCAATCCCTCAGCAGCCATGAATGGGGAGATTGAGCAACGTGTCAGTTGATTCTCATGCCAAAATCTGAGTACGCCAGTTGTGTTAAATGCCAACGAGACGGTTCTCTATGTTTCGGCCATACCAGACGCAATGTAACACACCCTGCAACAAAATCAAAGGATCTTCAGAGCTGCAGTAAGAGGAATCAATCTATTGATGTGAAGGCCTCGCCTACCTACCCTGTGTACAAGCAGTGGATTCTTGTGGTCAAGGTTCCACTTTACACACTGTGTTACGCGGCGGCGGCGTTTCCGGTTGACTCAGGGGCTAGCGCCTCGCCTTCCGATTGGGCAAATGCCTGACCGCCTGTGAGCTTCCCGCTCTTCTCGCACAGTAAAGGTACTTGTCCTCAAAATCATGCATGGGTTTCAGGTCAGGTAAACACAAGCTTCCGCATTCATGTCGAGACTAGTAAACTCGCATCTCTTTGTAATGACTGCAAATCTGGTTAACACAAGGTAGGTATCTACGAGGAAATGTTTAGAAGGAATTTTGGTATTAACTCGTTTCTCAGCTTGCCCGTCATGCCTTCATATTGGACACAATGCCCAATCGCGAAAGTCTGGTTGATGCAACGAGTAAATTCAAGAAAGAATGAAGCCTCGCATCTTCTGTAAGTAGATAGGATTAGTTAGCCCGTTCTACTCGGATGCTAACTGCTGTTGATGCTGTGTTCGGGAGGCGTTGCCTTCACCTAATATGTTCAGTAAGAATTTTCGTGTTTACTCGTTATTTAGCATGCCCTCATATTGGACATAATGCCTAATCGTGGGGATCTAGGTAGTTGATCAAACGAGTAAATTCGAAAAAACAAAACAAAACAAAGGGAACCTTCAATCTTGAGTAATCCACCCGGACGTCAACTGCCATTGATGCTGTGTCTGGGAGGCGTTGTCTTCACCCAAGATGCCGTGACAGTCGAAGAAAGGATAACTGCCGCTTCCAACTCGCTGTCGACGATGCGTTTGTCTCGTTGGATGTTCCCCTGAGGATCATGGGCCTTGCTAGGTACGATCTCGAGGTCATATGGAAATCTCTTGGGATTCACGATCCAGTCTCGCAGATTATGACTCGAGGACACTTATCTCGGAATCAACCATCATTCAGCACGAAGAGTTCCACGCCCGACTCTGTAGATAACTGTCCAATTCATCCGATTCATAGATACTCGCTCACTATAAAACCTGGCAGAGAGTGAAGAGTCGATGGTCGGCAAGCCTAAAGCCCTCACGTAGCGTTTGTGCTGACCCAAGCCTATCATGCAGCACTCCCCTCTCCTCTCCAGTCCTCCTTGGAAGCTTTGGATTGAGTTTGAGTTTTAATCGTGAATTTCGTTGTCGGTATTAAACATGGCCGATTACCCCTCTGAAAACAATCCACCTGAAGGTGTCGAGAGATTATCTGCCCTCGACTTTTACACCAGACGGCCTAGCCCGGTATTCGCGAACCACCCTTTGTGCGTTCGCTCAACCAAACCGACGGCAGAACATCAACCGACGTTGAAATTCAAGTGCCAAGATCTCATCGAGGCTATGCTTCCCCAGATATTTGGTAATGGAGCCCACCTTCCTGCCACCCTGTCCCGGTCAATGCCAAACCGGCAAGGGTGGAAGACCACCCTCAGATCCTTATCGAGATGATGGCGCAAGACCCCAAGAACATGTGGTCAATTCTATATTGTCCTCAATTGGGCCGCTCGCTGGAATCTTCTCCCCGGCGGCGTTGGGCCGGCCAACATGTGAGATGTTGACTCGTCGCCTGTGAGATTCTGATATGACCATGATACGGTGCCAAAAGCTAGCAAACGATCCCTCATAGATCGGATTTGACTTGGCATGCACACCAAAAATATCCCCGTTCTTGGGACATGGCGCAAGATGATGCGGGAGAACGTAAGGGTGTGTCGAGAGAAGCATGCAGATACTTTAGACCCCTGCTTCTGTATCAAAACTGTGGTCTTGGCCCGATGAAGGATTCATTCTTGTGCTGTGCAATCGATCACATTTTTTTTTTTTTGATGCAAGCTTATCATGTCAAGCAGACCCCCCTGACAATCAGATTTCCAGCCAAGACGGGATCGATCCATGGCGAGTTCGAAGAGGCAGTCTTCTGGAAGAAAAATGGTTGACAACCAATCAACCGGGGCTCCTCGGCGCGTTTCTCAGCTCAGCCTGCAATAAAGTTTCTTCCCCGGGTTCTGGAAAGATGCACCGCCTCAAACTCGTGCGGCAAAGGTCCAACAACCTTGAGCCTTTTAGCGTCTGTGATACCTGACAGGCGCAGCGGCTCTTTTATCTTGACGTCCATGTACCGATCTTGTGCATATTAAGCGCTGCGAAGCCTGTCGCTGCCGGTAGTCGTCGTTGCTGCGTTGGTGGCTGTTTCTCAGTGAGGCTCTGGGCTGTCGCCATGACCCGTAAGTGGCGCCAGTCGCAGCGTGTTACCTCTTTGTGCAATGTTGATCATGATGACTGGGCTTAATTGTGCGAATTGATGTTTGTGTGCCCGCCTCGGCATCGCAACATGTCGTCGCCCAAGAGTCGATAGAGCCTCATTTGAGAACCTAATTTGTAGCTTCATGACGATGGTGAGCAAGTCGAACGCGTTCCCCTATTCCAGCTTTCGGCAAAACCGGTTTTCACGTCCTGTCGCGTGCCAGCTGAAAATGCCCAACACTGCCAAGAGAAGTCTTGGCCTCTTGGCTCCAATCAACCTCGAGTACATCCAGACACCGGATGCGTTTAAGGTCGCACCCGACTTCCGGGGTCCCTCCCCATGGGCGCGCCAAGCGCCGCGAATCAGATCCTAGGAAATGAACCGTCAAGGGTGCTTATCCCGGGTTGATCACTCTGCGGCATATGCACATAAGCATATCTTTTGTAATTCCCAGTACGAATATCCCCCCCCTAGCGGCTCCTCTCCTATCAAACCAACGTCTCGTTGTCCTCCCCCCATGTCGGCTTCCGCGACTTACCTGACCTTCTAGAAAGGGGGTTTTCAGCTTAGCTGGATGAGGAAGGTGTCGGACTATGTTTCTAGAGACGATAGGGCAGGTGAAGCCATCCCCTCTCGCTCCAGAGGCCGGATGGCATCGGCCTTGGCGCAGGGCAGGCTTACTCCGACAAAAGACGAGATTTCGCCCTTTTGGCCCCGGAGGTCGACTGATGGTCTGATGCTGCCTGTTGGCGGGTGGTCTGCCTCATCTTCTGACTCTCAGCTCCAGACTCGCAGGCAGGGGGACCGACTCCAAATCCCACACCCTTGGGACAGATAGCAGAGGTAGGCTAAGCCCTGCGGGCGGTGCGGCGCTTCAGCTGCAAAAACCTCCAAAACTTCAACCCTCTGCGATATGCCGAGCCGTCACGATGCATCATCAACATCGGTACCCATGCGACGAACCGTCATCCAGAGGCTGAGGCCGTCATATTTACTCAACCCCGTATCCTTATTGCTTGGCGACCCCGCACCGGTGGCTCGACGTCTTGGCCGGCCAAGGCGAGACGAATCATGGCCAGTTGAGCTGCCCACCTCCGGATTCTATTGTCTCGGCGCCAAGACTTCCTCCCCCCCTCCACAGTCCCTTCCTCCACTGTTTGGGCAAGGATGCGGATGCATGAGGGGGAAGGGTTTGAGGGTGAGATTGTCATTGCCCCCCGGGGAGCCAAGACCGTATGACGCGACGCGAGCTTTTAGGGATTCTGTCTGAGTCGCGGGTGCATAAATAACGAGTGTCCGCCCTTGTTTTGGTGCCGCTGATCATCGCATCGTTTGCGGCTTGTTGGGGAATTCGAGTTGATCATTGACACATTTTGTCGTCCTTCTTGGGTTATTTTGTTGTGGAGCAGGAAGAGAAGAGAACCAACCCCCTGCGTGGATAGGTATACAACCATGGCCGCCACGCTCAAGAAGATTTACAACTTCATCGCGCCAGACGCGGAGAAGGAGTCAGATGGCCGCGACAAGTGGCCTTCACGGACTGCCTTTGTCCTGGCAGCAATGGTAAGCAGCAAGGGAACTGCTGTGCTGTTCAATCGCTAACCTGACCTCCAGGGCGGTGCCGTCGGTCTTGGCAACCTCCTGCGATACCCCTCTGTCGTCTTTGCCAACAATGGCCTCCAGTGGTTCATTCCCTACTTCATCGCCCTCATCTTCCTCGGCATCCCCACTCTGGTCCTCGAAATCTCCATCGGACAGGCCTACCGGGGTAGTGTGGTCGTTGCCTTTCACGGCATCAACAAGCGCACCAAGGGTCTCGGACTGGCTGTCATCATGACGGGTTTCGTCGTGGCTACATACTACGTTCCCATCCTAGCCTGGGTCATGCACTACTTCCGGGCTTCGTTCCACAGCCCTCTGCCGTGGAAGGGTCGGGGCATGGAGTTTTATATGCAAGATGTTATTGCCAACAAGGACCCCATCACCCCTGAAAACGGCGGCTATGTCGAGTACCCAGGCACGGCCATGATTGGAGAGACTGCCGGCTGGTGCGCCTTTATCTGGTTCACTGTCTGGCTTTGCATGTTTAAGGGCGTTGGAACCACTGGCCGAGCCGTATACTTCACCATGGGCCTTCCCGTTATCATGTTGATTATTATCCTTGGACGTGCCGTGTCTCTCCCCAACGCTCGCGATGGCATCAAGTACTACTTTGCTGAGTGGAACGGCTGGCGGCTTGGAAACGGCGACATCTGGCAGGCGGCCTGTGGTCAAATCTTCTTCTCCATCGGAGTCGGCTTTGGTTATTTCACGTCGTACGCGTCTTACAACACCAAGTACGCCAATGCCGTGCAGGATGCGCTCATTATTGGCTGCTGCAACTCTCTTTACGAGATCACTGCCGGTTTCGCCGTCTTTGGTGTCATTGGTTTCTTGGGATACTCCCCTGATGACCCCAGCATCTCCCTCAGCACCTTCACCGTCGGTTTCCTGACGTACCCGCTCGGTCTTGCTGAGATGCCCGGATCAAACGTCTGGTCTGTCCTCTTCTTCCTGACCCTGGCCGTCCTGGGTCTAAGCTCTGCGTTCGCTCTGCTCGAGTCGTTGGTTACGCTCATCTGCGACTCGAACCTGGGACGCAAGTACTCTCGCATCCCTATCTGCACTACCGTTGTCGTTGTCTCGTTCCTCCTCTCGCTCATTTACTGCACCGAGTTTGGCTTCTACTTGCTGGATGCTGTCGATACCTGGACTAACAACCTCTGCCTCATCTTTGTCGTGTGGTGTGAGGCTGTGTGCGCCACGACGCTCTACCGCTACACGGATGTGATCGGACAGGTTGGCGTGGTGGGGTATGCGTTGTACGCTGCTGGCTACATCATGTCCATGGTCCTCGGAGTTGCTGTCGGTCAGGCTGTAGGACCTGAAGCTGGTGCAGGTGTGGGCTTTGGTATCTTTATTGTGACCAACATCGTCGCTGTCTTCATGTCCAAGACTCCTGACGCTGGAGCGCCGAGGTTCTGGGGACATCACCCCATGCTGACCAGGTTCTGGTGGCTGGCATTCTACTCGGTAAGTTTATCAGGTCCTTCGAGGTTTCTTCTCTAACATCTGACAGGGCAACCAACTCCGCCGTGACCTCAACATTGTTATCGCCACCGGCAAGAACTGGAGCATCCCGTGGTTCTGGCCTGTTATCCTTCGCTACATCTCGGCTCCCATCCTGTCCATCATTGTCTCATTTGCCTACCCGGCCTTTGCCAAGAAGAGCAACGATCCGCTCCACATCTTTGCCTTTACCGCCGTCCACTGTGTCATGCTTCTCATCGCCTGCGGCTTCATCGTGCCCCGCTGGTTCGACGTCTTTGTGCCTCCCGAGAAGATGCACCTTAGCAAGACCTTTTACGCGCCCCTCGTGTCTGTGGCTCCCCTGGAGATGAGGGAGGGCGAGGTCATGGAGGAGAACCGCGAAGTGGAGGAGAACCGGGACTCGGGCGAGAAGGGAAAGGGTATGCGTCAGGATGCTGATCTTCCGGAGCGTTAGACCGGGCGTTTACCATCATCGTTGGGTGACTGTTGGTTCAGTTCTAGGTTGAGCATTGCATTGCAATTCATTATTATTCTTAACGTAGTGCCTTTCGGATGAAACCTACAAAACTTGACTAATACCACAAAACCAATCCTTGCAGTATACAAAAAAACACTAAATCTAACCAGATTTTGATTCTTTCTCACCGGCCTCCTTCTCTGGAACCACTTCTTGCGCTTCTTCCTTGCCTGCTGTTTCGCCTCCCCCATTTCCTTTCTTCTCAACCTCCTGAGACTCCTTCTCGGTTTGCTGAGCCTCTTCGCCTTTCTTGGAGAAAATGCTGACACTTGGCATTGAGACATTGCCAAGCGAGGAGACAGCAGCGGGAACCTTTGGCATTGCGGGCATACTAGGCATGCTTGGCATGTTTGGCATGTGAGGCATCTTGCTCGGGAGCCAACCTTTCACATCGCTGATACCCGTGCCAGCCTGTTGCGCAACCCCAAAGAGGTAGTTGAGATAGTTTCTCTTCTCTTGAGTGTCAGCATTCTCAGGACTTGCATCTCCAATCAAGTCGCCTTCGTCATCGGGTAACGGGACAAGAGAGGCAGCGGCTGCAATATCAATAGGAGACTCGTCTGGAAGCTCGTTCTCCTTTGCTTTCTCCTCTCCATCCGTGGACTTTCCGCCTTCCTCCTCTTGAGAGGGACCCTTCTCTAGGATCTCCTGGGCTGTCTTTTCTTCGGCAACTTCCTCGGGAGGTGTCTCGCGGAACTGGGGGTCGTCGACGACGTTTTCTTCGCTAAGGAACCATTCCTTGACTAGCTCGGCTGACTTGTCCGTCATTTCCTCGTAGCCTCGGTGCTTCTCTGGTTTGAACATGTTGAGATGTGCTTCAATCTCATCTCCCGCTCTGGGCATGACGCATCTGTCGAAGAGAGAATACGCCGAATGGCTTTCCTCAGGCACAGCGCAAAAGGTTCTCTCTGGAACAAAGTAGCCTCCACTCCAGTAGCCGTTTTCACCAAGGGAGCAGTAAAAGTCGTGGATACCGATGCCTTTGAGTGCTCCCATGCGCTCCAGTCGACGATTGAGCTCTTTTTGTCTGAGCAGAGCACCAACAAAGGTGAAGTGGTCAGAGAGCCAAGCGAATGACTTGCCCACGTTGCCACGGTTGATGTAAGCTAGACCTTGTCCAAGGGCATCCATACTCGAACGGTATCCTTCGACGACGGATTCTTTGTTGATGTTCTTGACGCTTCGCATGCCTTTCATGATGGCCTCGCGGTTCATGTACGCAGCAACACCCCCGGCAGCAATAGCACCGACCGTGCCCGTCTTGACGGCAACTAATTGCCATGTTTTCCACTGAGGACTTCTCGTGGCGGCTACACTTGAAGTTGCCGCACGCCGGGCACTGAGACGCGCTAGGCCAGCAGGTGCAGCAGCTGATAAAGCTGTCATGACGTTGAAGACGCTGTTGACCTTTTGGTAGTTGGAAAATGCCCCGTAGACAAACATGGACCGTGCAAGACCGTTGTACGGCGTGTCAAAGGTTAGAATGCCTTGGATGAGGGGGAAGATGAGGCCGTCTTCGCTTGAATTGGCGGCTCTTTCGTTGAGGGTCAGAAACAAAGAATCTGCAGCCACAAAGCCTCTGGGTGAAAGTTAGTGATGCACCAGGATGGAGAGAAGCGAGAACACTCACCCCATGGAATGAGCGACAAGAATGACACCGACGTCTCGATCGTTTGCCGGCCATGGCTTTTCTGATTTCTTCTTGCGCATGTCCATTACACGTTCCTTGAGCCTGAGTGTGTTAACAATGTTCGGGTCTTGGGCAAAATGACTTACCATTCAAGGAAGGCCTCAGTGGCCTGGACCAGCTCTCCCGTCGTCTCATATTTGGGATAGACTATAGATTCGACCTTGTCATCGGGGAGTTGTTTGGCAACCGCTTTTTTCAGGTCCTTTCAAAGATCAGCGACTCAGTTTAGTTGCCTCTAACGTGCTTGCGTACGAATGGAAAATCGTGAAAAGTATCGTCGGTTCCCTAGTTGGATAGTTAGTATTGAGAACAACAATCTATAGGCAAACGGACTTTGAACCCGTGGATAAAGCACAGCAACAATGTTCGAGGCATGATATGTCGTCGGTATAAGGTTGAAACTGCGACTGACGCAATGCAATCCTTCCTGGGCAGGGCATCATTTATAAAAAACCCCCAACCCAGACAAACTTGCCCCCATGTTCGTAATCTATCCTTGCATGACGTTGTCAGTCTGTCAACTTTCAGGTTTTCCAGCCACACGGTTGTGCGAGGTGGTGCGTGGCGAGAGCCAATCGTGGCGCTGGGGCATGTTGGGGATAACGTCATCTCGATCATCTTGCAGCGCTAGCACCGGAGCCTTCCCACGTTTTGTCCCTAGCACGGGCTGTTTGGTCTCTGAGTGGCTGTTTCAAGTTCCAGGGCATGTTGGTGCTTAGATTTGAGATCGGGTATTGAGGCTGACGCGAGATTGGTTGTGCACATTTTTATTGTATCACTGCGTTCTTTGCTATTGTCGCTGATGGTTTCTTACGAATACACTATTGAGGTTGACGACAATGTAGTAGCCTCTACCCTACTCAGCGTCGACATTGGTTGTCGTTGATAGACTCGTCCTTTAGCTGAAACCATTTCTCACCCTTCTCCGCAAATACCACCATCTTCTCTTGCCCTGGCTTATACAGCGGCCAAGTAATCCCGTTTCCATCCCGAGGGGCTTTGTGGGGGTTCTGAGCAAACGATAGCCAGAGAGCTATTAAAAGCTTGTCAGTTTCCAGGTTTTCCGCCCATGAACTGATGACTTACCTTGCATGCCGGAGGCCACTTCCCATTCGTACTCGGTGGAATTTCCACGATATTCATAGTGTGTCCCGAAGAGAAGAGGGAGCTCGGCTGAGTTTCTCGTTAGCTATGAAGGGTTGTGGGGTACAGTTACTTACCGCTGTGGGTTGCACCAATCCAGGGCAAAGGTGAGACGTTGGAAAAGTTTCCAGTATAGTAGTATCGATAGGTCGGGTATCCAAATTGTGCCCGTACTCTGTATGCAATGTGAGCAGCTGATTTTCACTATAACATTCCGTACTCACCTTATCTCAGTCGCTACCGGGCAAGTGATGGCTTGTAGACCGATGGCGACCTGAGAAGGGGATACTCCGCTTGCATTGTAGGCTCCAAAACCGGCACCTTCATTCGCATTGTTGCCCATGATCCATGGCTAGAATAATCGAAATTGTTAGAAGCTGCCAGGGAAGAACGTGTGCCCAGAGCCACTTACCACTCTTGTAACCAATCCTCTTGCCAGCCTGTCAGTGGTGTTTGAGAAAGCCGTCACATTGTCTGCGACGGGTGTAAAAGAGACGCTAGAAGTGTTGGAGTATACTTCCTGGAGAACAGAAGCATCAACACGCTGCATGCACTTGAGCTCCTCCCTATCCGCTAGACCGCCGCAGCCCGTCAGGCTTGCAAGGGTGCTAAAGTCCGAATAGTTTCCGAAAGGCTTGGCCAAGGTGCTTGTTGAGCCAGAGTCGGAGATCAATCCCTGGACAATCAAGTCGTCTGGGTATGAGTATCCGTACATTCCAACAGAAGCACCACCAGCAGACTGTCCCCATAGAATCATCTTGTTGACGTCGCCACCGAAAGCTGCAATGTTGTCCCGTGTCCATTCAACCACCATTCGCTGATCAAGCAATCCCACGTTCTGATGCGCTGCTTTGGCGTTGGGGAAACCAAATAGATTGACACGGTAGTTCATGGTGACGACGATGTGACCCTGTGTTCGTTGGATCCATTTATCGGGGATCTTGTAGAGAGAGTCTGCACCGCCGCCTGTGAAGCCGCCGCCAGGAATGTAAATGAAGACAGGCAGTCGCTTAGAAACGGGCTCAAGAGGTGCATATACGTTCAAGTATAAGCAATCCTCAGAATCCCCGCCATTGGTGAGAAACTCGGGCATATTCTCCGTGTACACAGTCGGATTCTTGCTGATAGGCTGCATGCAAGATGGGGCGTATTTCTTTGCTGAGACATGGCCATTGCTCTTGATCCGTCGAGGTGGCTGGAAGCGTCGAGAGTTCAGGGGAGGTTCCGCATAAGGAATGCCTAGAAATTGACGGACAGCAGGAGCTGTTTGATTGATGAATCCCGTGAGTTTTCCACTGGTTGTCTTGACCGTCAGGGATTGCTCAGTTGGGTAGTGTGCAGCCTCGGTCGAACAGAAATTGAGCGCGGCCAGGGCGGCCGTGAGAAGAGAAGAGGCAGGCTTCATGTTGGCAAAGGAAACCCCGTTGAAAGGCCTTGGAAACTATTTCCTTGGCATAAATTTTCGAATAACTATATATAAAAAATGTATCCATGTTGAATTGAATGCCGTGACAAGATGCCGACCTCGGTCTGGATAAACAATCATCATTGTGCTCCTGAACTTGCTAGCATTGTCGAGGGAAATGATATTAGTCCGGGGTTGGCTACTAGATATAGCATGGGTCAGAAAGTTAATCCCAATATGACACGATCGGCAACAATCGTCGCGTCGTCAGCTCAGGGGTGGTCTGTTCACCGTGGTCTAACTAACCTCTGGCTCGACACGCGTTATAGGGTTTCTCTGTTAAAGATGTGGAGCCTGGAGAATCATGGACAATGGCACATAGCAACCTAGCTTGGCATAACACCTGCATGCATGAACTCGTGCAGGCTTGTGACAGATTTTGCTGCAACGCGCGAAGCAACGCGACTCTATCTGCGCCACAACATAGCTTCCTTATCCCCAAGTTGACGTTTCAAATCCGATTCTCAAGCTGAGGTACTTCAACTTGACTCTGGAAGACGGCACATACGCGATTGTCCGGAGCATGACAGTCCATGTTCGGGGGCCTGATGGACATAACACCTATTCTATTACCAGGGACGTTTATTTATTATTGGCTAAAGATTTATCCAGCTTTGGCAATGACTCGTCCCATTTGCTTCCCTCATGTCATGCTCGACGATCCGGGCCCGAGGTAAGAGTAGTCACCCCGCATTTTCATGACCAAAATGCGGAGAAATCGGCTTCTCGCAGGGGAATGACCACCCATGGAGATTTGCCGCCAATCCCCTTGGTAGCTTTAGTGGTGCTGATGGGTATCTCGGATCTAACAAATCAGTCGGGAAAGTCGTCAGGTTCCTCCGAAGGAGGAATTCCTGCGATGGTTCGCAGATCATTTAGCAGCTGGACCTGAAAAACGTAACCATGCGAGGGTATATAATCCTCCACATCAAAGGCTAATCAATTAAAGGGCGCATAACCTTGATCTCGGACTAAACCACTCCTAAACTCCCTATCATTAGAACCTGGTAGTTATCCTAGTCCTCAAGGATATTAATGCTCCCCTCGTCCTCAGGTTCCATCGCACCCAACGCTCTCATAATAAGCATGGGGAACCGGGACATTTTCTCCCCGTCCTCCGGTTCAACAGGGTCCTGCGTCTTGGAGTGACACTGGTCTAGCTCCCACACCAGGTCCGGGGGTGCTTGTCACCGTTGGAACCATTGGCTGGGTCATCCCTCTCCCAGGATTTCGGTTTGAATGCTGCCGAGACGCTTCCATCCTGCTTCTTGCAGGCTCATCCATTGACCTATTTTGCGTCATTTATGGCATTAAAAGAAAAGTTAGTATTCATTCGGTACTAAAAGGTATATAGAATTGGGATTATTTTCTAAGGAGCGACGCAGCTAGGAGGAGCCCAGAACGTTGCTTGGTAACAGAAACCACACACACTCTTTTGCATGAAACGACATAGCGAAGCGGTCAAGTATGAGAATGCCCTAGATTCGTTTCTGCCCGCTCCAGTTGGACCAGCTGTGTGCCATGAAACTATTCCAGGGCAAAAAAACCCGACATGCCCTCCAAGACCGAAGACTGTCCACTATCAGATAAGAAATCGTCTCCCTCTCCGTGCAACGTCCAGGACCACCCTAGGTCTGATGGCAACAAATGGAGATTCTTCTGTCTTCCGGGTCACTTTGGTGGCTGCTGCGGTAATTGCAAGTAGCCGGATCACGCTTCTAGGTGCTCCAAACGGGATCAGGTCGAGAATATGTGAATGCCAGCTTCCCAGCGCGTCACGTACGCAGCTGTGCAGCCTTTGGCCCTCCCTGCTGTCGGGTCTCGAGATGATGTCCCCATTGTCCTTAGAAGAACGCATCCTTGCGCCCATTTTCGTATTAAGTTTCATTTGTTGTGGTCTTCTGTTGTCCCTAACGAGAATAACGCGTCGAGTTGTAACCCATGGTGATGAATGCTTACCAGCAAGTAACTGAAAGAAAGTGGCTTTACTACCTCTTTTTGAAACCTAAACGATGTTTTAAGTATTGTGTGTCTCCAAAGCAGTCCTGCAACTAAGTTCCTACTTATTACTCAGTATGAGTAGACGGCCCTGGACATAAGTATGGAAGAATTCATGTATTAATGAAACTCGGGATGGCTGTCGAGGAGGGGTTAGCCACAGTTTATCACGCGTCATTAACGACGACCAACCGCTCCCGCCCAGTCCTCGCTGCCCGTCTTCCGAGGGATGGGCAGAGAGTCCATCAGGTCCATCGTGGTCCCCGCTGGTCCCCGCTGGTCCCCGCTGGTCCCCGCTGCAGTATCCTAGTAGGCTGGCGACTGACGTGGCCAGCCTGAAAGGCTGCTACCCAGCGAATAAACCCAAGATGGGACTCTGCATTCAGCCTTTATCAAGTTTTGACGGATTTCAGGTTCTGGTATTTTCAGTATTGTTGGTTGAGTGGGCTCGGTGGATTTTCATCACACGCTCACGAATACCTGCGCTTCGACGTAGGACATGAAGCCTTTTTCTTCTTTGTTCTTGCATCTGGTTCTGAGCTTATGGTAATACTGCTGATGTGGAAGAGGTTGTGACTTTGTATCAAGTGTTCATTGCGAGGCAACCATTTCATGGGGCGCCCAACAACGACGGTCAATTTCAGCATGTTTGCTCAGGTATACCATTTATGCGATTTGGTTATTACATGACCATCCAAGTAGAAGCCCTTCAAAATATTCACGAAAAGTACACCAAACAAACCGAACCATAGACCGACTCTTTCTTGCGGCCAAACAATCCCAAGTGTTGTAGCCATGTCACCACGCAGAAAGGGAATAAGGGTAGAGCAAGCAATGCAGTCCTGCGACCAAAAGTCCAGCCCAACGACCCCCTTCCCGCTCTGCTCCTAGCGTATGTAAGCTGGTCCCGTGGGTAGGGCTGGCCTTGCGGCGCGTGGCCCCGGAGGTTGACTCGATTTAGGTAGTATGCTTAACTATTAACATGCCGTCTATTTTAGCTTGGCATGCTTGGCAAACAGCTCAGCGTGAGGAGGCTGGTGCAACCAATTACGCGAAAGGACTTTTGGTAGTAATGGAGGTCTAGCGCCCTCAATTTCAACCAGATGCGCAGCCACCTTGATGGTGTGATCATGATCCCGCTAGTCACGGCCGAAGAGCATCGGAATGTGTGTAGCAGCCACGGCAAGATGGCCCTGTAGAATAACTCACTTGGATGATTTTTTTCTTCACCTTGATTCTTGGAGCGTAAAGCGTCTTGTTGTGCTTTCATACATTGCTGTCGAGAGGATACAAGCCTTGACCTACCAGTACCTGTGTTCAATATTTCCCATTTCCAACCCTTATCAAGTCCGCAAAGCGGTCAAGACGTGGCCATGTGAGCTGAGTTGCTGCTCCTTTGTAGTGCTATTACTCTCCTGACTGGTCTAGAACTTTTCGGGTCGCCGAAGCTATTGACAGCCACTGAACACGCTGGCGCAGGGCACGGCCAACGGACCCCAACGAGACTATCAATCTCCGCTTGCGAGATCTGGAGGCGAGCCTAGAACCTCGGTTGGGTCCTGCGGGTGATCGACGGGCTAGCGGTTCCATTTTCTCCCCGGCGTGCTGGGTCTAGAGCGAGAAGCGGCGCACCATGGCACGGGGCTTTTAATGGAACCCATGCCTTTGAGTGAACAATGGGCAGCTATTCTAGTCACAGGTCTATGAAAAATGGGGAGGCCGATCGCGACGATCAATGATCACAGCGCCAGGTGATTATCGTGGCTCTAGGGCTTTGCCGTAGCGCTAGATCAAGTTCCAGACCCTTAGGCGGCCGAAGATTATCAGGGGTCTGGGACAAGACCCCAGGATCTTGCCTTAGCTTCGCAGAATCAACGGCTATTGACGCTGGAGTGCCAATAGTCGGAGATTGGGCTTCAATTATTGCGCGCCGTCCATCGTGTTTCAGCTCCAATCTCGTCAGCCTTACGGTCTCCTGAACAACTCTCGGTCCCGTCGATCCCGGGTCTGGACCTCTTGGACGATTTCCTGAAAGGTGGGAGAGACCTGTGTATAAAAACTTGGCGCCAAGTCTTATAGACGTCTCTTCCCAGTTCGTTGGCAGAGAATCTACCGGCTCACAATCAGCCACATCGGGCATTTTCAAGTTTTCCCCAGTCTCAACCATGCACTTCAACGCCGTGGCTGGGCTTGCACTGAGCCTCGTGGGCTCCGCATCGGCATTGGCAGCCCCCAAGCTTCCTGCTTCTGGTCTCTGTCCCAACGGCCAGTACTGGGACACTGGTAAGGGCTGTACTGCATCGCCGCCGCCTCAGAGGTGTTCCTCAGGCCAGTACTATGATAGTCTCAAGGGTTGCGTGAAAGGCCAGCCCCCTAGTGGACCTCCAGGCTTGCTCTGCAGCATTGTCAAGACCCTGGTCAAGGTGGCACGTCAGGATTTGCAGGCTACGTCCTTTTGCTCTTCGTACCTCAGCATTCCCGTGTCGACCAAGTCGGTTACGGTGACAGCCTACACTACGTATGGCAATCCGTGTCCTTATTGGCAGTGAAAAGTCTCTAATATTTTCTAGTATCACTACGACCACTTCCACCATCACGTCAGGAGTCACCACCACCACTGATTCAACCAAGACTATCACGGACTCTACAACCACTACCACCTCCACCGAGACCAAAACGACAACGACCAAGAGTACGACTACATCCACTATTACAGAAGTCATCAAGACCGAAACCATTACTGCATGCGCATCTCCTGTCGGCCGCAAGGTGAAGCGCGATTACGACCTTGAGGCTCATGAGGAAAGAGTCAAGCAGGACAAGTTGCACCGCATTGAAGCACGCGGTATTGCAAAGCCTGGAGCCTTTGGAAACTACGTCGACCCTGCAGCCGTGTCCTACGCTTGCAACTGCTTCGATATTCCTCCCTACACCACTACATCAGTCACAACTTTGCGGACCAAGACCGTTACTACTTCCGTCACCGTAAGCATCACGGTCCCTCTATTCTGTTTCAACCCCTATTAACAACTCGTGTGCCCAGGTTCCCTCGACTGAAAGGGTTACTGCTACTGCCACGGCTACCGCCACTTCCACATCGACCGTCACAGAGCCAGCTACCGTCTATTCTGAGACGGTCACTGAAAAGACAACTACCTCGATAACTCAAACCGTCCTCAAGCCAACTGTTAGCATCCTCGCCATGGGAGGATGGAACAATGGCAATGCGCTCTACGATATGGGTGACGGTACAGTCGGCGACGACGGCCCCTATGGAACCACGCTCATGTTCACCCTGGGACTTGACGGAACTCTGAAAGTGACCAATGGTGCAAGGAGCGGCTCCAACGGACAGACTGACCCCAACAATTACGGCTCCAGCTCGTACGTGCTGTTCGGGTTCAACGGTGGCGCGCTGAAGGACATGACCTGCACCGTCACGCAAAACACCGACGGCTCTTGTCCCCTGACGTGCCAGGGCACCCGCGGAAGCACCAACTTTGACTGCGGTGTCTACTGGCGACTGGGCAGTGACGCTGATGTGCAAGGTTGTTCAGTGTTTACTCCCTATGCTGTTGGTTCTGTTGGTGGCTGAGCTCAGAAATGCGCGGATGCGTTGATGAATCAATGACTTTTGGATGCCATGTTGGTGGTAGATGTGAATGATACGGCTGTCCGCGTACACGAAGGAATGATGGCCCTGAGTATATAAGTTTCTCTTTATAGACATGAATACCTAACTGGCTAGGATCCTCCACGGTTTCTGGCCATACGAATTGTATGATATTCTTTTACTCTAAAACTTCTGCCGTCTTTAAACACTCGAGTTGATATCCATCAACACCAACCGTCCTCCCGTAACTGGCGCCTCACATGATCGGTACAACCAGTCCATACGAGTCCTCCTCAAGTAATTTGCTACTATCAATAGACAAAGAGTATAATTGAGAGATCAGGACTGCTCGGTATATGAGCAAATCGTCAAGCGGGTGTTGGCTTGTGTTGGGCAGTTTCCAAACCGAACGCCCTCGTGGCTCGCCCTCCTCTTCATCCTCATTTATATTCTCTTCCACTTCTTCGGTTTCCCAGAGATCCCTTATCCTGTCAAGGAGCTTGCAAACTCCCTCCTTGGCTCGATCGAAACTCACTGCATCGGCTGGAAACACCCCGTGGAAGAGACAAGCTTTCAGGTCTGGGTCCCCAACAGCGTGGAGGAACCGTTGGAGTTTCTCATGTAATGCAAGAAACATGAACTGGTCCCTACCTATAGTGCTTTCTGTAGTCCCCGGGTGGGCGTTGAGCATGACTTCTTGTATAGCGTGACCCAGGATACCCAGAGTCATCTGTCGGCAGAGAACGAGCGGCCCTGCTTGTTTGAGCCAAGCGTCGATCGTGACGATTTCAAATTCTAGTGCCGTTTTTGCTGCCACCTCTTCCAAACGATCGCCATCGCTCGCGGACAACGGCCTGTCAAGGTAATCAGACGTTAGTGCCCAAGCTGTTGGGCTTAACTTGAGGTCCGTCACCGGGCCATCGGTTACTGTCGCCGCCCAAGAAGTTGCCTGTGACACTAAAGTGCTCTGATCTCTGGAAAAGTCTCTAGGTTGGTCAGAAGAGAGTTCCAGGTACGCCGAAGCCCTCATGGCCCAAAATCGGCTCTGTAGGAACAGAGTATCTAGCTTGTCGCGGAACCGAGCCTTTGTGCGGGGGAACAGGAGTGGTAGGAAACGTGGTCGATCCGCTATTAGAGGATACAATGGACCCCATCTCGCGATATTGAAGTTAATCAGATTCTGATCCAGCAGTTGTCGCAGGAGTCCACAGGATGAAGGCCACGTTACCGGCAATAACCCGCAACAGCGCTGACTCGGAGGTGCTTTCTGGTCATTGCAAAGACATTCTGCTTCAGCTCTCTTGAGAAACATCATGGTCAGTTCGAAGTGAACATAGTTCCAGTCGAGCTCTCTTGCATAGGTGGCCACGATTGACCCTCGTTGGTTCATCGCTTCTTCAGTTTCGACCACCGGGACTTCCATGTATCCATTGGCATACAATATCAAACTTCGTACTTCATCCAACCCCTGAGAAGTCGGCGAGAGTTCGGCCTCGTGTCTTTCAAAGAGTCCCACGGCACCCAAGAGCGGATGTTGGCGAAAGGTGAGGTTGAACCCGGTGCCTTGCACCCGGGGAAGTTTGGATTCTGAATTGATGATAAGACGGGCATAGCCTCTAGCAAAAATGATGGTGAGAGTGACGACAAATCGTATGGAGCCGTATGCAGGGACTATTGAGAAGTCGGATGGTATATAATCGGCTCCTGTGGACTTGCTTCCCCATAGTTTCGTTTCGTCCAAATCCATTGCTGTCAAAAGGGCAAGCCAGGTCGCTGGGAAATAGTCGTCATGTCTCTTTTTGAGGTACTTGGGGTCTTCGAGTACTACTAGGTCTTTCGCAGGGATATGGTGAGTGCGTCGATGCCGGAGATGATCCAATTGATCCCAAGGTGGTTCCAATATCGCCTTAGCGAGAAGGACTGGAGTCCGTGAGACTGTTCGATATCTCATCTCGATCCAGTCGAACTTCGCATCATTGAGACGTGACCATGGACCGATGGCATACGCGCCGGACTTGGTTCGCCCAGGCCCGGCTGCCAAAAGACCTTGTCCAATAGTCAGGGCCGCAAACAAGAGGGCAACCATGCCAATGACGGCCGTGACAGCGAAACTGAGAGGGTCCCAGTTGAACTGATTGTTCTCATCTTGAATCTCGCTGAGGATGCTGACGACTGTCTTGAGGATGCATTCTGTGGTGTTGAGAGAGCACTCGGCGCTCTTGGAAGACATTCTGGTGAAGGACACAGAGCGGGGACCTTGAAGAGGGAGAGATACAGGCGATTGGTGATTTATGAGTCGCGATTGTAGCGCGTGGCTGTGTCCACCAGCGAGACAATGAGGCGCGCTATTGAAAACACTAGTCTTAGAGCGAACAGGAGGGAGCCCGCAAGGTTGACAGAAGGCAACATTTAACTAAATTAGCTTGTGGCTGGAGACGTGAGAGATATAGTCTAGTAGGTATCTGGAGTCACGATGTTGTACCGACACCGGTGTCCTCCTCAGGCTGACCCCTGATATCTCGGACGAAGGAGGTGATAATGACATTGTCGCTAGTCTAGCGGCACCCTCGATACCTTGACTTTGAAGTGAGGCCCAAAACAAATTCTTCGGTCATTAACACGCTCGACTTGGAAATAAACCCGGAACTTCTTCCCACCATGCCAAACCAGGATCGACTTTTGGCCCAGCTTGACTCCATGGCGTCTAAGCACCCCTTCCACAACTTCAGCTGGATAGTCAAGAGCTTCGGCGAAAACAAAAAGATCTTGCATGAGCCCATCCATCCCCTCCTCGGACGAGTTGAGGATGGTTCCTTGGAATTCCCACTCGTTGTTTGACTTGTGCCAAAAACACACCAGCATCTCGCCGCTCATCCCTGAAGGTCTCACGCAGCCCCAACGTCGCACGGCGCTGTCGGGACTGAAAAAAACAGAGTCTTCTACATCCCAATGCTTCTGCGGTATGCCATGTACTCCCAGTCTCGGGACGTCAGAAGGGAACTCGACAGCGACGGCGACGTGGCGGAAGATGGAGACCAAGCTTCCAGAGGTCAGCTGCTCGCGTGGTAACCTTGTGAGCAGAGTAAAAGATTTGGATTTGATTGGATAAGAACTGGTGATTCCGAGGCTCAGGTCCATTCTTCCCGACTTGGCCGCTCTCATGAAAATGTTTGGTCCGGCCTTGCGCATGGGAATGAGGATAGGTCGGTGCTGCTCATCCTTGTTGGTGCATTGGAGTGAAAGAGAGTAACGGATAGCGCCATCCTTGTACTCCGACACCCAGTGAGGTCCTTGCATATGAATTCCCTTGTTGGTGATGGCCATTTCGTATTCATTGACCAATGGATCTGTCCTCAGTGTCAGGCTCGAACACCAAGTAAAGTCCTCAGGTCCCTCAGCAAGGAAACTGAGATAAGGACGTCCATCCCAGCTCCCGCGCCAGGTCCAGGCAAAGATGCTCAAATCGTTGGTGGTCCTGATGATCTCCTCTTGCAGTCGTGTAAACGCCTTGCGCCCCTCCCCATAGAGCATAGGCATGTTGATATTGAAGATTCCCAGGAGGCAATAGGCCAGGTCTTCATCTCGGGTTGTCTTCCTCTTGGCAGCCCAAGAGAATCGCTTCGCAACGCATGCCGAAGAGAGCGGAACTTTGTGACTCAATATGCCAGCGTCGATGTTGGTTACTGTCGAGAGCTGCTTGAGGAGGCTCATCTTGTCGCCAGCATTCTTCCAAGAACGATCAAAGAACTGCACCGTCTTTGGCGCAATGAGCTCTTGCAAGGTCCAACCGCGACTGAACCACCGACAGTCTTTCAGGTTTCCATCTTGCAAATCTGACAGATAGGCGTAGCAGACCTTGGCTTGCTGGTACCACTGGTACATGGAGTTTATCGCCTCGGTCAGCTCGGCGCTGCTCGACTTGTCGATACAGCATGTATCGATCCATACATATTCGATGCCATCGCCTATCGCAAGTCTACATGTGTTTTGAATCTTCTTGTAGCCCTTCTTATCCTTGGCGACCGGGGACTTGCAGTCCTCAAAGGTGACCTCTTCGCCATCTTCCCAGGTGTGCGAGAGGATTGCGTAGGAAGGAATGTTGTTGCGGTAGAACTCTTTGAACCGAATTTTGCCATCTTTTGTGAACTTCTTGGCAGAAATCAACCTCATTGTGAAGGCACGATTGGTTTCGATAGGTGTGGAAGATGTCAGCGATGAAATATGAGGGGTTTTCCGCAATTCTGGGCATGTCAGATTACAGACAAGGAACCAGATACCTATTTGGTTTAGTCATGTAAAAGTGCGTTCGTTTATAAAGATATTCATCAGTATGCCCAATTCCAAATTTTCATGATAAATATCAAATTTAATAAATTCAAAGCGTACTGACAAACGAATGCCAGCGGATGCCGTTGCCGTGAGAAAGAGTAATTGGGTTTAAAATGCACAGTGAGATAATTATGGGCCCGATCCCTTGGTTGTGGATGGAGCGATATCGAATCCAAGTACATGCATTTAGATTCATGACATGGTTGAGATATAGCGTCTCTCAATACTGCAACCGTTTCAGGCCTTCGAAACTCGCTACTTGATCTCACTCACCATTGGCGTTATCCCTCAATGCCAAAAGGATCAATGGTTGGATCCTCATGTCTCTGGTACTCCATCCAAACAGCAATGTCCTGCGCAATATTTTCTCCATAGACCTCCTTAACAAATCCAAACATGAGATCAATTCCCGAGCACACCCCCGAAGACGTCCAGATGTTTCCATCGACTACCCATCGAGCGCTTGGAACCCATTCGACTTGGGGACGCCAAGCAGGAATCACCTTCCAGGCTCCTTTGAACGTCGTGGCTTTCTTGCCATCCAAAAGCCCGGACAGCGAGGTGATCCCAGACCCGGTGCACACGGTCACAAGGTACTTGAGGCTAGGGTACTGCTTCTGGATGAACTTTATGATTGGGTTCACGACTGTAGGGTTGGGCTGCCCGACATTGTTGGGGTCCGGATCAAAGCACCCCATACCGCCGGGGATGATGAGAACGTCGAGCTGCGGAGCCGTCTCAAAAGTGTGGGTAGGTGTTATAAGCTGGGAAGTGGTGAATGGGGGCATTCCCATCTTGTCTGGCCAGGTCTTGGGGAAGGTTGACGTAGGTTTCAGGTTCTCAGATATGACTGACAGGGAAACACCCTCGACGTGGGTAGTGAGGACATTGAGAACGTCGATTGGACCACAGACGTCGATGAGTTGGAAACCCTCATAGAGGACAACTCCGTATTTTTTGGGCGCTTGTACCATGGCTGTAGAGAGTGTGGGTGTTTTGGTACTGGTTGAAGAAGGGGAACTGGCCTGTCTCTGGTTACACAGGTGGAAGTGAGAGTGGAATTATCTGCCTATTTATACAAACTCAAGTCCTACATAAAAGAACACTACATATATTCAAACGTCCTTAAGTCTTCTTTTTCAGGAGATAAGGGCGGTCATGGGCGTAATTTTGTCATTGCGATTTCAACACGATACTCGGATCCGCACCTCCCGCAAGGATTCAAGTCCAAGAACCATTGAAGGCTGCATGAAGGGCCAGCTCCTTTAAACACTAAGCTCCTAACAGGAAAGATCCTCCACAGTTATGATTATAAAGGCATTTTTCCTCCTGTACTCTAATTATGACACCTAGACATTACGGCTCTGGCCCTGATAGACAGAGTGAGACTTGGGTAAGGCTTCTGGTGCGCATGTATAGAAGTCTTAGTCAATGGGATGCAATGATACAGCAATAGAGAGAATCAACCTGCCCCAAGCCTTGTGTTGGTTCACGCGAGACCTGCTGGGTTGGCTGTCCGAGGGTGACTGAGAGAAGCCAAGCAGACCTGTCATTTGGCCTTGACGCATTTGTTGAAGTTCTAGGCGTTCAAGGCCGGCACCTTGAGACAGCCCATCTCAGCCCTACCCCACGCTCAAAGGTTGTTAATCTGGGGTAACCTCCACCAATCCCTTCCCCAGATCCTCCCCAAGGTAGCATCAGTAGTGTTAATGCCAGGCTGCAATTGCGGCTCCGCACCACACCAACCTAGTTGGCATCCCTGAAAGGGTTGCAATATGGTCACATGAAGCTTGAAATACTTTCTAAGATTGTGTTCACTAGAGAGACCAGCACAGGGTCAGCTTCAGGTAAGAGTGGAGAATGCGGGAAAAGAGAATACGATACTCTGTCGGGAGGGACTCAATAGCACATTTTCTCCCAAAAGCATTTCTCATCCTGTCGTCTATATAAGATGCGGCACCCAAATCGCTTGCCTGCTGTCATCTTTTAGCTCCGGTTCCGGAAGCACATGAGCGGGAGCGGCTCCGATGCCCCAGGTACGGAGCCGTGTGATGAAGCCGGCATAACGGAGCCGTGATACCCCACCTGACCGGGCCTACAGCACCACCATACATTGTCCAACGGTTATTGGCAGCACCTTAGCAGTAGCTCAGGTGGTTTGGGCTGTCGCTAGGTACTATCGATATAGGGATGCGTGACACGTGAGGAGGGATAAGCGGGATGTAGCAAAAGTCCATCTTTATCCATGTTCCCCAATACTACTTCTTAAAAACGGTTTTAACGATGATAAGAAACAGTGCTTGTTCAGGATAATATGAAAATGGAATATACTTCGAATGTATCGCAATATATATGTCATAGTTGGAGTGTCTATTTCAACGGTTTGTCATAGTCACAAGTACAGTTTTTACCACGCAACGGGATAAAACCCTCACGGCATGGTACACTAGATCAACGCAAATCATTGTCTACTCCAAAACTAAATAAAACATATGTCAGAAATCTAAGTCATTGGAAGAAGATCATCAAAATTAAAGTTCAATGCCTCCCGATGCTAAATCCTCGTTTCAACCCTGAGGTGGCAGACCTTATATGGTCGCAAGCAACGCTTCCCGCGGCACCCGTCATTTCTCTGGCTTCTGGTGCAACCACCGTCTTGCGTTGCATTCTCTTGATGCCTTCAGTGCAGAAATGAGCACAATGTTACGTGGCAAAGCATTGAGAGGCCGGGATTATTCATAAATATGTAACAAAATGAGCCCGATAGGTGAAAAATAGTGAGAAATACGGAATAAAATACTTGGCTGAATCTTTCCATGAGGCATGTTGGAGAGCAACTGTCACTAAAATCAGGTATAAGAACAACCTGGATCTCGCAAGAGATCCAGGTTGATCACCATCACCATCACCTCTGATCTTCTCCTTTCAAGTACTGAGAACCAAGTCTCTTTAAAATGCCAACATTATGCGGCCTGTAGCTCTTCTCAGCGTGCTTGCTCTCGTCACATTCTCGGCAGCGGCCCCGTCGACACCCAGGACAGTGCTGCCATTGTTGCGCGCAGTTATGAGGCTGAGCCTCGCAGCTACTCTCAAGCCGCGCAGCTCTGCCTCTTTCGAAGTGACCAAGTCGGGCGGTGGCTTTCAGGCCAAGGTCGAACGTCCTTGAGCAGCCCAAGAATGCAAAGCCACTACCGAAGGGTTGATGCAGTGGCGGCTGCGAGGTGTTGAAGCTAGGAATCAGAAGATGAGAAGACTTTGTAATCTACATATAACCATAAGAACAGGTAAGCGAGGAAATTACATATATGATTGAAGCAGCCGAATGTCTAAGGTGATTTTGAGACAGGGGCTATCGTATTATCCTTGGCATAGATCTTTGCTTCAAGCTCAAAGATCCCGGAGTGCACCTGAGGACCCTTCACGTAGCTATCGGCGTCCTGATGATAAGCCCTCGGAACGGAGCAGGAAGATTTCCGAGAATCCAGCTTTTCTTGACAAAGGGAGGTCTAATAAATGAAGGACACCTCGGTATAGACGAAAGTAATTGAAGATACCCCCGCCAGGTCCTCACCTCGGTCAATTAGCCCAAAGTTGATGGATCGGCGGCAACACCTGCCCAAATAGGCACTTGTATGCGCCCCCGACTTGTTCACCATGATCAACTATAGTATCAAAATCCATGTTCCGCCTATAGCTGGAGCTCTAGAATAATCGGCATGTCTCCACGGCATATTCTTATCAAACTTTATTTTTGACAGTTGTTGCTCAAGGGAAGAGAATCATTGGGTGGCCAGCCCACATCATGCGCCTCCACAGACTGCATTACTCTATACAGACCCTGAGAGAACTGACAAGGGATAACCACTTTCCCTAATCGTACTGCTTGTAACCCCTCGTTTCGGTTCTTTCGGAATAGTAAACAAAGGGTCATGCGATTACGGAACAAATGTTAACGAGAACATGTCTATATAAAGGTTCATTCTGTGTCGTGATCAACACACCAAGCCAACCGTCTTGGTGCACTCAGCTCCATCTTGACTAATTCATTCTCTCAAAATGCGCTTTCTCCTCCCTTTGATTGGTCTCCTTGGAGCGGCTTGCGCTCAGCAAAACATCTGCGACACCACCTGTCAGAAGGGTTGCGATGCTGCTTGTCAAGCTGCCATCCAAGGAACCTACGAGTCCGAGTCCAAACTTTGGGTGAGCGACATTGTCAGCGATCCCTTCTACAGTACCCCGGCGAATATTTCCTCGGCTAAGCCAGGTGACATCCTCCGCTGGGAGGCTGTGCCCGCTGCGCTGCTCAGTCGCAACTGGACGATCCCCGCCAGCCTGAGTCTTTACCGTTTCATGTACGCCACCGAGGATATTAACAACAGCACTATCCCCGCAACCGCATGGGCTTTGCTCCCGTTCCATCGCACTCTGTCAACTCCTGGAGAGCCTCGGAAGCTTCGGACTGTCGTCTGGACGCATGGCACGGCCGGGCGTAGCCGTCTCTGCTCGACAACCAACAACAGAGGCCTCTACTATGACTGGAAGGCGCCCTTTATCCTGGCCGAGTCTGGCTATGCTGTCATTGCCCCTGACTACTCGGGTCAGGGATCCGACATTCCACAGGGATTTATGTATGAGGCTGGTTTCCTGCACGCGGCTGATGTTGCGTACTCGGTTGTCGCCGCCAGAAAGGTCATCGGAAGCTTCTTGAGCCGCAAATGGGCAGTTTTTGGACATAGCGAGGGAGGCATGACAGCTTGGCGTACCGCTGAGCGTCTTGCGCGAAAGGGCGAAGAGCGTCTTCTCAAAGCTGGCGAATTCATCGGAGCTGTAGCTGCTGCGCCTGCTCTGCGACCTCAGAAGCTGATCCCACTCTCGTGGAAGCAGACGGGAACTGGTGGAGGCCCATTCTCTGTCTACTTTCTCCAGTCCCTTGCCAAGCTTTTCCCCAAGCAGATCAAGGTTGAGGACTATCTCGCGGATGTCACTCAGCAACGACTCCAAGTCCTCGACAACTCGTGTTTCCAGACCGGCTTTGCTGCTGTTGGTACTCTCAGCCCCGAGCAACTCTTCAAGAACACCAGCTGGCTCCAGCACCCCGCCACCAATGAATGGGCGGTCCGGTACAATGGTCAAGGCCCTTATCCCCTTGCTGCACCACTTCTGGTCATCCAGGGCGTCAACGACACTATCACGCCTGCTGTCCTGACTATGGAGGATTTCAACCTTACTTGCTCATCCTATCCCAAGAGCCCGATCCATGCCAAGCTGTATCCCGAGATGGGCCATGGCCAAGTTCTCGAGTCAGCCCGTGCCGATATTGAAGCTTGGCTTGACGCTAGATTCAATGGCAAACCTGCTGGTAAGGCATGCTCTATCGATAACATTGAGCCTCTGACCGAGAACTATGCTCGAGGCGAGCTGTTCTGGGCAGCCAATATTGTCCCCTTCTAAGTGACTCTAGTCACATTCTATAACATTAGCGCCAGTTTCATATTAAATATATTTTATCGTATATTTTCCCAACGCAGTTCGAAATTCTAAGCAGTGTCCTCGTTCGCTCATGGCATCGCAGCCTTGTCGGTGGGTATGCCGGAAGCCCGCTAGCTTCTGGGGCCAGCCTCAAGTTTTCAGTCCACTAGTAGAAAGAAACAGGAGATTCATCGTAGCCAAGTTTGTCCTTTTGAGTCAACGTGAGGTTTCAAAAGGGTTATTTCCAGCTTGCCACCAAAGGCTCTGAAGGAGTTCCAAGAAGACGTGACTGAGAGTAATAAAACAATAAGGAGTGTTGAAGTTGCTCAGCACGATGAAAGCGTCATGGGAACGACGACGAATGACCTTGTGGCCTGCTGAGCACCTCTCAAAAGCTCCGATTCGGTGATACTACTCTGCTCTATGGAGAAAAGCCCAGCACTGATTCGGTGAAGTACAAACAATAGCCTACCTATGGCTGCGGCGCGGTAGACCTGCAATGCTGATGTCCACTGTATCAGGTCCCCTTCATGGCGCACACGTTTTCGCTAAACTGTTCACACTTTTCTCGGCCTTTGGCCTCAGCTCACCTCTAACTCTTAGCCATACCACGCTTGGTCCGTGATGGAAGTCAGCTCGTATAAAACTATTGAAAGTCTCTGAGACAGATTCAGCCCAAGCCTGTCTACTATGTTGCCTTTGGATCAACCTTTAATGTTGGAGATCTAGTCAAGGTTGAGACTGTTGGAAGCAGCCTGGCTGTTGACTTGAATGCGCGCCAGGTCAACGAAGTCACCATTATTCACGGCAACACCAACACGTTGTATTTCCAGGAATGGAGGATCTCAATGGCCTTGTCAGTATATATTTTGCAGGTTTACTATCCCTCTGCTATAGACACCCCAGGCAGTTAGCATTACTCTGGATACCCTGAAACAACGTTCGTCTTTCTATGCTCATCTGTCCTATGTGTTGCCAAATATCTGGGCCTTTCTTAGATGGCTGTTGTATAGCATTCCTACTAATCAATACATCACGTCACCTCCCTTCTTTTAGAGTCTCACTGTGACATTAAGCCGGAAATGTGGTACTAAGCGATGAATATTAGATGCCAACGAGCAATGTGCATTGGCTACGTCATCGCATAATGTCTATAACGAAATGAACATATTATTTCCAGGGGAAACGAATAGACTCATAAACCTCTCCAGAGACTAATTTGCATCATTGGGGGGACGAGTGAGGATGGTGATCTGTTACGTAGCACCTAGCTTCCTGATTAGTCAAGCACAGCCCCTATTGTGGGGTGCTCGGTGGCTCGTGAAACCGGCTCTTCAGCCACTTCCCTTTGTAGAAATCAAGGCTCTTTATTATCCTCTTTCAGATGCTCAAAACGGTGAAAAATAGCTGTTCGTCACATGATCGCCTTCCCATACCCTAGAGCTCAGCTCAAATGATTGATTTTCAGAGGCTATTCTTTCACAAATCCTTTAGCTCCAACACAAACAAATAATTATGTTTTTATGTATGTATATAATTCTGCCATAGTCCTTTGTTCTGATTATATTCACAACGGAGATGCGTCTGTATCTCTCGGATAGTAGAGGAGTTTGCAGGCAACTGTATCGCATCAACGAGGATTGAGAACGACTAGCATATGTTAGTGGGCACTTTCATCTCAGCGGCTACTACTTGCGGGAATAAGTAGCTTTTATCTCGCGTGACAGGGTCTCTCAGAACCACGTCGACTGCCCAGGACATGGGTACAGGTCAGAGGGCAAAAGAGATTGAAAATGTAACAGATAGTCTCATTATAACTTGATTTAAAACAACCCAGCCCCGTATCCTACATGTCTAATATCCTCTAAGAGAGCACCCGAAACCAAATATCCAGAGATGCAAAGCGAGCAATGTAAACCCGCGAAAAGACTGTCACGCTAAACAATGTGCCTCTCAAAATCTGCTCATTAGATACTCATCAACTCCAATTCACGGTTCCTCTGTTCCCGTTCCTTTGTGGCCTTTGCGATTGCGCATTTGCAAAGCCGGATCAGCTCAGTCACAAAATCGTTGACCAGCTTCATGTATGTAAGCTCGTGAGGTGTAAGCCGTCTCACGGGCAGCTGCCTGACTAAACCTGCAGCGGAGCTGAGAAGTTCCAGATCTGCCTGAGCCTGTTCCTCAAGCGGGTTCATGAGAAGGTTGAAAAACAGACTCATCATCGCGGCCGTAGGATAAAAGACAACGACCCTATGAGTACAAGTCAGTGATTGAAACAACAGAGCAAGCGCGGAACTTGTGGAACAACTCTTACCAGAACGCTTCGCCCGCAAGTCCGTCGATGGCCGCCCTCAAATACACGATCGTAGAGCGGCTGGCCTCCAGCGAGAGGGCGATACTAGACTGTATGCCTCCCTTCCATTCTCCATCCTCAGAATTGTTCTCGGATGACATGCCACAGCATCGCCCACTCGCACGGTGAATAGCAGTCATCAGATGGTGATATTCCAGATGCAACGTGATGTGTCGCATGCTTCGGGGAAGCTGCATTCCCGCAAGCGTCACCTTGGATTTCTCAGTTATCGACAGTGCAGGCCGAAAGTCCGGTGGGATCGAAAGTCGCCAAGCCTCGAGTTCTTCATCAAGCTCACGGATATCGCGAAGCAGTTCCGCATCTGACTTCTTGGCAGCTTGTGCTGAGTAGAGGAGGCGACTTGTCTTGTCCTTGAGGTGGCTCAGTCGAGGATCTCCCGGAAGATGAGGTATAAGCTTTTCATCGTTATAGGATGGTGATGAAAGGTTCTCATCGAGGTCTGGGAGGTAGAAATAGCAACTCATGTAGTCCTCAGGGAGGGTGAGATCGCAGTAGTCGTCAGACATCAAAGGAGGCTGGCCGGTTCTCAAGGCAATATCTTTGTCAAAGATATAGCACAACCAGAACAGCATTCGGAGTTGTCGTGTTTCGCGCTCTTCACGAGTGGCGTCGGTACCATGGGCTTTGGTGGGAGTATATGTATGCCCGCCAAGCATGAATATGATGCGGCAAGCTATGGCATGCAGCATAGCGGCCGACTGCAAGTGCCCAGAGAAGGTTTGGTGCATATGCTAAAAAAGGTTAGTATGACTTGATGGACTTTCAGGATACCTGTGTGAGACATACTAGCATAAAGACAGCCTGAAGACTTGTAATGCTGGTGTCCTCAAGAGCATCTGTCAAAAGATAGTGCGCCTTCTGGGCACAGGCATCGCTGTCGAGATAAGGAATCTCTGACACCCTGCCTTGGAACAGGCAGATGATGGAGATGAAGGCATAGACACAAGATTTGGCACTGATCTGGTCAAGAGATAGAGGCTCGGTTGAGGATTCATATGCCAAGGTAAGGGTATCTTCAAACAGGACGCGGTCGATGACGGGAAACACAAGTCGAAAGGCGGAGTGGAGGTATACATGGAGGATTTTGTCGACATGCTTCCTATCGGGAAGCTCATACAGGTCGGAAGGGCTGTTGTAGTAGTTGGAGACGGAGGATGTGGAGGAGAATAGTCGTTGTCGTGGAGAGAGGGGTTGGAACTTTTGAAACGAAACATCCTCACCAGTCCTCGAAGATAGCCACTTTATTCCTTCAGCAGAAAGTATCGGCATGCCATTGTGTTGGCTGATCCGCCCAAAGTGGCAGCCACCGTAATGAATCTGACCGAATGAAACCGTGCTAGTGAAGCCGCTCGGCGTCGATGGGATAGGCGGGCATTGTGATAATTGCGATATATGTGGCGACCCAAATGCGTCAAACTGTTCACCCAGACTTATCGAGGACCTGGTAGTCTCATCCAAGCTAGTGCGAGGCGCTGGTGTTGTTGTTACACTTGTGGAAGTAGGAGTTGATGGCTTGGAGGGGACCGATGTTAATGAGGTATCGGTACCACGCTGACGAGCAAGAGTTTGAGCCAATGCATCTTCGATGCGCTCTAGTCTCTTTGCAAGACTTTGTTCGGAGCTTTGAGTGGTTCTGGGGGCGAGTTAGCATGCCGAATGGGGGTTTGCTCACTGCTCTATCGAGCTTAGGTGCATGTCGATGGGCCGAGCCAACACCACTCACCTGGGCTTTGCCTTCTTCTTCCGGCCTCTAACCCGGTTAAATGTACAAGCCAAGCCGTGATGTTCACACCAGTTGCAGGGTGTCTTGGAACTGGTGGAATCGCATTGGATCTGTGTGTCGTCCACCCAGTGTCAGTAGACATGGAAATGCATCCCCACAAAGAAGAATGTTCTTCTGATCGACTACCAAGGGTGCCAAGAGATGGTCCGATCATGGGGAGCAGAGAGGGTCCAGATATCCAGGATTATGGATAAAAGAGATGATGTGCCGAGCGTTGGTTCCAGGTACGTACCTTTCTCTTATGACAGGCATCACAAGCCCTTTTCTGGACCATGGCGGAGACGACACTGAATCAGAGACAGCACGCAAGCATGGCTCGGATTCAGACAAAGGCTTGGTTCCTATCTCGTGGCTGCCAGACTGGGTTGTACCACAGGCAACAAAGAGATGCAGGAGACAAGCCCAAGAGCCCTAAAGCTGGCTTTTGCCGAACTCGAGTCCAGGGAGGGCGGCGGAAGTGATAGCTATGTGTCAGTCCCGAACGGAGTCGGTAAAGCCGGGACACGTCTTCTGAAACCCCGAACGCGAAAGCCCGAGACCAACAAAACGAGTTTCAAGATTCAGAACTGGGGGTGGTGACGCCGCGACGCGGAGGAGGGAAATGGATCGATTGTCCAGCTTCCGCTGACTCAGCGGCGGTTTCGACGAAAGGGGATTAGCTTGAAACTCCGTCAGCGCTAACCTTCCCGCATTGATCCACAATTTCGGCAGATGGCCCGCTTTCCATGTGGGATTATGGGAGGTGCGATCCACTTTCACTCGAACAAACTCAAACCACCGCTGACTCAGCGGCATCGAACTTTGCACATCTTTCCGACCAACACGCTTCGCATCACAAAAACCTCTCGTCAACCCGGTCAATCGGAGCCGATGGGGCTTAGATACGAAGCAATCGGCGGCTTTTTGACAGATCTTGGCACCTACGTCATCCCGGACTTCGCTGCTTACCCAGGCCGACATTGTAATTGTTCCGCCGTGCCCGGGCTTTTCACGCATCTGAGGGCTCCTTCAGGCACCGACCTTCGCTTTTATCTTGACGTTCGTGTCCGTTCTCCGCGCTCCCCACACGCACATGCTTATCGAGCAGAGTGGAAATATCCCACTGCATTAGACCCATCTTTTCTATCTCAATCGGATGCCACGGACCGCGTCTGCTCCCTGATTGCGTCTTTAGGGTGTTTCTTTTCGCGTATCCCAACACCATCTCGGTTAATGACTAAGCGGCGACAGCGCTGCGAGTGCGAGCATGTGTCCCAAGAAGTCAAGCAGTGTGTCAGAGACATGTGGATCCATTGGATCCGCTCGAGTTGAGGCTCATTCAAAATCGGCAAATCGAATGCTTCTATTCGTCAATCTGAAGTCGCCGTCGGACTCCCGAGAAAGCCCGCTATCCTCCATGTTGTTGTCACCATTCAGCCAACACCTCCGACTGATGGGTCCTGATTAGTATTTGCGCAGCGCCTCCTTTCTTTTAAAACCTGGTCTTGGCCTCTCTCTGCTGAAAATGAGAGTTTCAACCTTGCCAAATTAGTAGCCATTTGTTTTTCAAACCTGAAGGCATTCACCCATTCGTTGTACGACAGGGGTTTGCGGCTAGCATCCTTAGCCAGGACGGGGCCATTGCCCAGACACTCACCATGGACTCCAACGACAGCGACTCCCAGACGGTCTATGACAAGACTCCTATGAATGAACTCGAAAACAATGATTCCGATTGGGCTCTGAAGCCTAAGGTAGCTGCTTTCAAGGAACGCGACAGATCTTCTGGCTTCCCCGACCGCGAACTTGGTGTCACTTGGCAAAACCTCAACGTCGAAGTCGTCACGGCCGATGCCGCTATTCACGAAAACGTCGTCTCCCAGTTCAACATCCCGAAGCTTGTCAAAGAGTCCCGCCACAAGCCACCCTTGAAGACCATCCTCGACAACAGCCATGGATGCGTCAAGCCCGGAGAGATGCTCCTTGTTCTTGGTCGACCCGGCTCTGGATGCACAACACTTCTCAACATGATTGCCAATCATCGACGAGGCTACGCCTCTGTTTCTGGTGATGTTCATTACGGATCCATGACGGCTGAGGAAGCCAAGACCTACAGGGGCCAAATCGTGATGAACACAGAGGAGGAGTTGTTCTTCCCATCCCTCACTGTTGGACAAACGATGGATTTCGCGACCCGGCTCAAGGTACCCTTCCAGCTCCCCGACGGAGTGACATCTGCCGAAGAGATGAGGGTTGAGACGCGGGACTTCCTTCTTCAATCCATGGGTATTGAGCACACCCACGACACCAAGGTCGGCAACGCCTTCATCCGAGGTGTTTCTGGTGGTGAACGCAAGCGAGTATCCATTATTGAGACCTTGACTACTCGAGGTTCCGTGTTCTGCTGGGACAACTCCACCCGCGGTCTGGATGCTAGCACGTGAGTCTCCTCAACAACAGCTTATCCATTGACGTACTAACCTTATCCAGAGCTCTTGAGTACACCAAGGCGATCCGAGCGATGACTGATGTTCTCGGTCTAGCTTCCATCGTCACCCTCTACCAAGCTGGTAACGGTATCTACGACTTGTTTGACAAGGTTCTTGTCCTGGACGAAGGAAAGGAGGTCTACTATGGCCCTCTGAAGGAGGCTCGACCTTTCATGGAGAGCATGGGTTTCATCTGCCAACATGGTGCCAACGTCGCTGACTACCTCACTGGTGTCACTGTCCCAACCGAGCGAGATGTTCGCCCCGAGTTTGAGAACCGGTTCCCGCGAAATGCGGACATGCTTCGGGCCGAGTACGAAAAGTCACCCATCTATCAGCGCATGATTGCCGAGTACGACTACCCAACAACGAATGCCGCTAAAGAGAGGACTAGACTCTTCAAGGAGGGTGTTCGCCAAGAGAAGGACAAGAAGCTGGCCGACAAGGATCCCATGACAGTTGGCTTCGTTCAGCAGGTCAAGGCTTGCGTCCAGCGCCAGTATCAGATCTTGCTTGGAGACAAGGCCACCTTCATCATCAAGCAGGTGTCCACCATCATCCAAGCCCTGATCGCCGGTTCTCTGTTCTACAACGCCCCCAACACATCTGGTGGTCTCTTCATCAAGGCCGGTGCCTGCTTCTTCGCCATCCTGTTCAACTCTCTCCTGTCCATGTCTGAGGTTACCGACTCCTTCACTGGTCGTCCGGTGCTTCTCAAGCACAAGTCGTTTGCCTTTTTCCACCCTGCGGCTTTCTGTATCGCTCAGATCACGGCTGATATCCCGGTTATTCTCTTCCAAGTCTCAACGTTTTCCCTCATCCTGTACTTCATGGTTGGCCTGACATCGACTGCTGGTGCTTTCTTCACATTCTGGGTTATCTTGGTTGCCATCACCATGGTAAGTGGAATATTGATACTCCCAATTTCCAGTGCTGACTTGATTCATTAGTGTATGACTGCGCTTTTCAGAGCTGTTGGTGCCGGATTCAGTACCTTTGATGGTGCCTCCAAGGTTTCTGGTTTCCTCATCTCAGCAACCATCATCTACTCTGGTTACATGATTCAGAAGCCCCATATGCACCCTTGGTTCGTTTGGATCTTCTGGATCAACCCAATGGCCTATGGCTTTGATGCACTCCTTTCCAACGAGTTCCACAACAAGATCATTCCTTGTGTCGGACCCAACCTTGTACCCAGCGGACCTAGCTTCAACAACGCCGACCACCAGGCCTGTGCTGGTGTGGGCGGAGCACGACCCGGCCAGAACTTTGTGACCGGTGATGACTACTTGGCGTCCCTGTCATATGGTCACTCTCACCTGTGGAGGAACTTTGGCATTATTTGGGCTTGGTGGGCTCTCTTTGTTGCCCTCACAGTCATCGCGACCTCGAAGTGGCATAACGCTTCTGAGGATGGCCCCAGTCTGCTCATTCCCCGGGAGAATGCCCACGTCACCGCTGCGCTGCGCCAGGCCGATGAGGAGGGACAAGTCAGTGAGAAGAAGGCTGTGAGCAACCGAGATGGTGTTGTCGCCGACGATACAGGCAGCAACTCGGATGGAGAGGACCTTGTTCGCAACACCTCTGTCTTTACATGGAAGAATCTCACATACACTGTCAAGACACCTTCTGGAGACCGCACCTTGCTGGATAATGTTCAAGGTTGGGTCAAGCCCGGCATGCTGGGTGCCCTGATGGGAGCCTCTGGAGCTGGAAAGACTACTCTCCTGGACGTTCTGGCTCAGCGCAAGACCGAGGGAACCATTCACGGCTCGATCATGGTTGACGGTCGACCCCTGCCTGTTTCTTTCCAACGATCTGCCGGTTATTGTGAGCAGCTGGATGTCCACGAACCCTTTGCCACTGTTCGCGAGGCTCTTGAGTTCTCTGCCCTTCTACGACAAAGCCGCGACACGCCCCGTGAAGAGAAGCTCAAGTATGTGGATACCATCATTGACCTTCTGGAACTCCATGATCTTGCGGATACCCTTATCGGCGAGGTTGGTGCTGGTCTGAGTGTCGAGCAGCGCAAGCGTGTCACCATTGGTGTTGAGCTGGTTTCCAAGCCTAGCATTCTTATCTTCCTTGATGAGCCTACTTCTGGTCTCGATGGCCAGTCTGCTTACAATACTGTCCGATTCTTGCGCAAGCTGGCCGGCGTTGGCCAAGCCGTTCTCGTCACCATCCACCAGCCTTCCGCTCAGCTCTTTGCCCAGTTCGATACCCTCCTTCTGCTTGCCAAGGGTGGCAAGACTGTCTACTTTGGCGAGATTGGTGAACAAGCCAAGACGGTTCGAGAGTACTTTGGTCGCTACGGCGCTCCTTGCCCTCAGGACGTCAACCCTGCCGAGCATATGATTGATGTTGTCTCTGGACACTTGTCCCAGGGCAAGGACTGGAACCAGGTTTGGCTATCGTCTCCTGAGCACGATGCTGTCGAAAAGGAACTTGACCACATCATCTCGGACGCTGCTTCCAAGCCCCCTGGAACTATTGACGACGGAAATGAGTTCGCTACTAGTCTGTGGGAGCAGATCAGACTTGTTACCCAGCGCATGAACTTGTCTCTGTACCGCAACACCGATTACATCAACAACAAGCTTCTACTGCACATCTCTTCGGCCCTGTTCAACGGTTTCACATTCTGGAACATTGGATCCTCCGTTGGTGAGCTTCAGCTTAAGCTGTTTACCGTTTTCAACTTCATCTTTGTCGCTCCTGGTGTCATGGCCCAGCTCCAGCCCCTGTTCATCCATCGACGCGACATCTTTGAGACGCGAGAAAAGAAGTCCAAGATGTACTCATGGATTGCCTTTGTTACGGGCTTGATCGTTTCTGAAGTCCCCTACCTCGTCCTTTGCGCCGTTTTCTACTATGTCTGCTGGTACTACACTGTTGGCTTCCCGAATGATTCTTCGCGCGCCGGGTCAACCTTTTTCGTCATGCTCATGTATGAGTTTGTCTACACTGGTATCGGCCAGTTTGTCGCCGCCTACGCGCCCAACGAGGTCTTTGCTTCCTTGGTTAACCCCCTCCTCCTGGGTACCCTTGTCTCTTTCTGTGGTGTGTTGGTGCCTTACCAGCAGATCCAGGCATTCTGGCGGTACTGGATGTACTGGCTCAACCCCTTCAACTACCTCATGGGCAGCATGCTTGTCTTTGACATCTGGGGCTCCGACATTAAGTGCTCCGAAAAGGAGTTTGCGCGTTTCGACCCACCCAACGGAACGACCTGCGGCGAGTATCTGGAGGACTACCTCGACCAGGGCCTGGGCATGATCAGCAACCTCGTCAACCCAGATGCGACGTCTGAGTGCAAGGTGTGCTCTTACACCAAGGGTGAGGATTACCTCCGAACCCTCAACCTGAAGGAGTACTACTATGGCTGGCGGGATGCGGCCATTGTTGTCATCTTTGCCATCAGCTCGTACGCTTTGGTATACGTTCTGATGAAGCTCCGTACCAAGACCTCCAAGAAGGCCGAATAAAAGGGAGCCTGCTAGGCCCCAAATAACATAATTTTCCTTCATAGAAAGATAGACTAGACATTAGACTGGGTTCGGTCATAGATTTTGTATTTATTCACATATTGTAATCAACTCACCTCTCCTGTGATCAAGCCCGCCCAAGTTGGATAAGAGTGATCAGTGATAATGCATGTCTAAAAGTTGACAGCCTAGAACTTAAGGTACCCCTGCACTCCCCGTCGTTTGTCCATATGAAGAAAAGTACCTGGATGAATAAAGAAAAGGGTAGTGGATATTCTGTGTATTCTGACAGGGTTCTCTAGGCACTAACTAAAATGGAAATTTGCTCGGAATAGCGGCTGAACCTGCTGACCTGACCTTGGACAAGAGGGAGCCGCAGGAGAGGCGCAGAAAGACAGGAGAACTCATACCGGCCATTATCCCAATTTTCGTGTTATTGTAATGCTAAAACTCCGATTTCGACCAGCCAGGAACACTGTTTCAAGCCACCTTCAGGAGGCAGAATCCATGGCTGACATGGGGCATAGAGCGCCAAGAGTGACAGGTGACAACCATACTGCGTACGCCTTGGGTCACAGCCTGATGCACTTTCATCACCAAATTGATTTCAGCCGGGCTGTAAAGCAGGGAGCACAGAATGACTGTTGCTAGTCTGCTAGTCTAGAATAAAGGACACGGAAGAAGCCATCGAGGAGCTGGTGTTTGACGAGGGCCTTCGTCCAATTGATGGTTTCCAAAGAGCCTTGGGGTGGGAAGACAAAAGGAACATGGCTTGGTCAATTAGTACCAAGAAGTAACTATTCACAACAAACGGGGTTCTAAAACCTCGTTTCGCGTACCGCCAAGTCAAGCTTTGAAGTGTTTTATTCCCTGGCCTAGCTAAACTTCATCTTGAGCCAAACGGGATCAAGTGAATGACACCACCTAACAGCAACTCTAGCTCCTGTCCGCATCTCACGTTAAGCTCGCACTGCACTGGCCACTGTAGAAGCAACTTGATTTGAACCGGTCTGAGCAATCGGACCAAGAACCTAGGAGGAACACCCCATGTTAGATTGACACCAAAACACTTGAGCTTTGGGGACGACATACCGCTTGTCTAAGCCCCAGCGCAACGTTGGATGCATTCTGCTGGCTCAGCAGTTTTTGACGATTGACTTGAGCTGCCGTCTCTTGCTGGCGCTTGATGTTTTCGATCCAATTTGCCGTTGCGACGCTGACGTCGAACTTGAGTGCATCTTGGATGATGCCTAGGAGTAGATAATCATTCACGTCTCCTTGGCCCTGGTTCGACACTAGATCAAGGCGGAAAGTGCAGTCCTGGAGCGCAAAAGTCTGGCTATCCTGATTTAGAGTTTTCTTTGCGTAGACAGTGTTGACGGGACCGAGCTGAGCTGGCTGCTCGCTGTCTTGAAAATTCTCACTCATCAGAAGCGCGTTCGGCAGTGTCGTTTGCTGATCAGGTTGGCTTGTCAAGGGCTCGAACCGCGGCCAGGGGAGCTTCATGTACAGCGTAACGTCCTCCATGCCTGCAGGCGGGCTAGTACGCCGACGCCCGAAGACGTCGTCGGTAAAGTCCCTGTAGCCGGACGTCTGATCACTGAAACGCCAAGCGAGGCGGACTTGGTCACCTTCCTTGATGTTGATCTTGTCTCCGGGTGCTGCGCCCTTCTTGAGGATGCGCCAAATTTGGATTCCGTCATCGTCGGACATGCCGGGAAGGAAGACACCTTGCTGGTTGCGGAAGATCATGAGGGATGAGGTGGGTGTTGACGGTAGGGAGGTCTTCAAGTTTTCGGTTTTGCCACTTGCTTCCTTCGACAGTCATTAGTAGTGTTTTTGAATGACTAAATGTTCCTAGACTTACAGTATGGGTCAAGACACTCTCGGACTGCCGAGTTTCAGATCGTAGAATGACTCGAGATTCGTGGCACAAAGCTTCATCGTACGGCGCGACAATGCTCCAAACCGTGCTGGCGAATTGCTCATTGTACGCCGTGCCAAAATCAGCTTCGCCCACCTTGTTTGTGGCATACCCATAGATCGCAGGGGCTCGGTAACTGGGAGGACAAGTCAGTGTTTAACTCGGAAGGGCAGGATACGGGGCTCAGTTCATACCTTCTTGGCGAGAAGAGCGGCTCGAGCTCCTTTCCCACGACATGCGGGTTGCCCCAGAAGTTCTGGTCGATGGCCATGGCTCTAGGCGTGGTGTACCACATCGGTCTATGCCCGAGATAGTACTGCGGAGGGGCCCAAGTGTCGTTCTGGGCGCTGTCCTTGAGGTAAGACAGGGACAGCCCGTTGTTCGGCGATGTAAGTCGGAGGCGGATCTTCTTGTCAAGAGAGTCCGAGAACTCCAGATACTTGCTCAAAACGGGCACGGCTCCGGCAAAGATTGCCTTGACGTCTTGGAGGCCGTCCATGCTGGCGATGGCGTCGACCATCAAGGTCAGAGAGTCTCTCTAGTGCATCGTGTTAGTACATGGCTGATTGTGGATAAGAGTTGCTTACCTCGATGACACGCCAGTTCTTGTGGTTACCGACAGTCGGGGCCCATGCAATAGGGCTGCAGCCATGGTTAGCATCAATCGTAAAATGTCTGCTCTGTCAACCTACTTTGTCGCAAGAAGGGTATCGCCGCCTGTAGCCTCAAAGAAATGCTGCTCCTCCTGCCTCTTATCCGTCGTTGACGAAGAACTTGCGCTCCCAGACTCATTTGTGTGCTTGACGGTCGAGCTGACCCACGGAGTAGTCACGGCAACTCCGACAGATACCTTCATGGACTGCTTCTGTTCCTGCTCTGAAGTTCTCGTCGTCTCTTCCATGATCTTCTTTGTCTGGAGGCGCCCACCCATAGTGACACGGCGGCAGAACAGATAGCCAAAGTCGCTCTGGAGCTGACGTAGGTCCTTGATGTTCTTTGTCTTCCTTACCTTTTCAATGGCAGCCTTGAGTTCAGGTGTTGCTTCTAAGGTGGCGGCATGAAGATACACATCCGCTCTCGGGCACTGTATCAGTTAGAAGTGTGATCGCAGAGCAAAGAATAGAGGCATATACCAGGAACTTGGCGATCATGGTCTTGCTATAGGTGTTGGTAGATGTCGCTGTTGAGGTCGACTTCGACGTGGCGTAGCCCGCGCTGACCGATCCTCCAAAGCCGCCAAAACCTCCAGTAACGGAGCCTTCAGTAGATTGAGCACTGAAATCATTCTCGGCCATGCTCTCCTCGAACTCATGAGCACTGACCAAGACGTCAATGCGGGAGCTGTCGTTGACGCTGAACGAAGGTCGAAGCTTGTTTCCGGTTTCCGCAACGTTTCCCACACCCTGCTGCGTTTTCAGCTGGAAGGCTACGGGACCGTTAGTTGGAGATATTTAACATTGATGAGGTCAACTTACCAGGTCTCGGAGCACGAGTAATGCGGTTCTTCGTACGGTCAATGCACCAGCCATACATGGCGCCGCAGTTTTCCAGCACGTGTTCCCATTCTTCCGCACTCAACTGGCCAGCATGTCTGATTGGGATGCGTTAATAATGACGCTGAAGAGGGAATTGGGAAAACTTACTTGTCCCCTTCAACAATTCCGGATCCCACGGCGACATCCTCCGCCTGCGACTTTCTCTCTGTTGACTCAAACTTCTTGGCGGTTTTCGACGAGTCAATAAGGTCCTTGACGCCCTAAATTGGTCAGTTATTCGTTTTATGTCAACGTGAATGTGAGGCTTACCAGGTCTTTTGCCTTATCAATCTCCGCTTCCTTACCTAGAGCTGCTGCCTTTTCAGCTGCCGTTGGCTCCTTTTCTTTTTCACCCGCTGGTTTGTTCTCTTCCGCAGACTTCTCTTTCTCCTCCTCTTCTGGCTCTGGCTCCGGTTCGTCCACGTCACCGGCAGGTTTGGGAACCGGGGCAGACACAGCTTTGCTTCCAGAGGTAGGCTGCTCCTTGTCGCCAGTGGGCTTCACAACAGGGGTAGAAACAACCTTGGGTCCAGCCGGTCCAGTTCCCTGAGAGGTAGGCGTCTGTGTCGACCCGGTCCCTTGGGAAGTAGACCCCGGCGTGGGCTCCGTTCCTTGGGTAGTGGATGGCTGTGTAGATTCTGCTCCCTGTGATGTAGACGGCTGTGTCGATTTTGTGCCCTCTAGTCAGGTCACGCGAAGGTTAGTTATTTTGCTATAGCCTCATGCTCGGCTGGGCACTCACGGGGCAACGGAGAACCGGGAAGGTCATCTGGATCCCGTTTTATAATGAGCGGGCTGTTGTCGGGCTTGGGAGCCATGGTGAAAGATAAAGGATGTGGTGTGTGGTGACAGCAATGTTAGGATAGCGGATTGGTTTTGAGAAGGGGGTTGACAGCAGGTTCATATATCCACCGCCCCCGACTCCAGACCAACTCGTATCTGTACCTTCAGAGATGTAGGATAGACAGATATCTTCGCTACCTGACGGCGACAAGGTTCAAAATTCCGCTTCAATAGGCGAGTGCGGCTGTGGCGCATTGCGCCGATCTAGTGCTGCGGGCTGCCAATGGCTCAGGATAGTCCGAGACACGGAACGGCCAGCCAGCCACACCGGCATTCTGGTCTCTTGACCTCGTCTAGAACGTCAATCTTTATTGAAATCAAGCTTATCATTATAGTTGTGTGGACAGAGAAAAGAAAATTAGTTCTAAATGACGTGGCAATATTCTTGGGCAATATTGTCTCTCCAACTTTCAGCTCCAAGTCTAGATGGTCCATCTGCAAGCCACTCATGCAGTCAGGGTCATGTGTGTTTACATTCGATGCGAAAAAGTTCGCGATGTCTCACAGAAAGAGCCATAACCAGCGAAAACGTATGATGTCTAATCTTCGAGGGGTTTCGATACAGTCAAGGAGGTAGTTGATCATAGGAGATAACCTGTATGTCAGCAATGTGGCTGAGAATGTGCCGATCACTAAAACCAAGCCTCTTGCATGCTCAAGACAAATACTGTCTCCTTTATTTTATGTTCGAGTCTACCCTATGTCCTTAGAAATACATAATACTAGATCCGAGTCCTCGTTATGGTGGCTGCGTGTGGGGAAGCAAGGATAGATCTCGTTAGTTCCGCTTCTGCAGATACGAAGTGCTGGGGTCAACAAGCTAAACCTTTCGCCATTGACAAGCTCGCCGGGATTCGATATTCTCGCCGTAAACATCTCGGCAAGTAACCAGTAACAATGAGGCTAGGCGCGGTCTAGGCCGACCTCCTTGGGGCTGGGATACCCAAAAGCAACCAGCCAAGCAATCCAGCGACTGCATCCATGCGTCATTGCAGTTCCAGACTCCCATCCCCTGTATTCAATTCCAATCTAGGCAAGGTATTTCAGGCTATCAGCGGAAATGTAGATGATGTTCAGCCAATATTCTAGGCGCCACGTTTCAACTCAGCTCGCCCCTATGCAGTGGGATGGTTCTGGGCTTTTCGGCTGTGCGGAATGGACATCTTGCTTTCCATCGTACCTATTCGAGCTTACATGTGTAAATACCTATTCGAGATATAAGCTGAACCATGCCGCCCGAGCTTTGAGTGTTCCCTCATGACATCAAGCATTTCTTCCGTCTACCACTCAACAACATCAGCTCAACCTCTCGTTTGCCACAGATTTCACCATGAGCATGATACTAGCGCCCTACAATGATGCCATGCGCATCGGGCAAGGGTATGTTGCATGTTGCGGCAAAGCGAGACTCTAATTTCTGACATAGTTTATAGCTTCAATTCTTACAGTAGGTCCAGTATTTTGAAGCTCTTGAGGATAGTCTAACCCAGGTTTGCAGCGCATGAACTTTGCATCGATGGAGCTGTTCTGGTCAAGTCGTCCGACCAAGGTGAACAGAACCAAACAAAGACGATCGAGAGTCCCGCTCAGGTATGTATCACGAAAAATCAGCCAAGTGATGATCTAACCTCCTTTGCTGCAGATTGTCTCTTACTCAGCCAGAGTTGTTGAGAAACTCAGTGATGTAGTGGAGGGCATGAACGTCTCATACTGCTCTTCCATCAAAAAGGGCACCGTCGCTGTCAGTGGTTCAAGCTCAACTATCGATGAGACTACCTTCAAGACGGCCGACCTCAACATTGTCGTCACCGTCAAAGTCACAAACCAGACAACTGTCATCAAGGAGAATGCCGAATTCCAACACATCGATGGTATCGAGCCTGGATCCACACTCTTCAACGAGTCGTACGGTGACTCGTACATCTCGGGCTTCATCAAGGGTGGGGAATTTACTGGCATCATTTCTCTGAAGGTACTTGACAGGAGCCGGGTTGAGTCGACGGTCAAGACCATCAAGTCCGGCCTTGATGCCAAGGATAAGGCAGCCGAAGGGCTTACTCTTAACACTTACGGCTCAGACTCTTCAACCGAGCTTTCTACGGCTTTGAAGAACACGGAAAGCCATGTCAGTGTCGCATGGATGGGCGGTGGTCAAGTCAAGGACGGTTAGTATGCAGTTGCGACATTATCATCACTGAAGCTAATGCCATCAACAGAGACAACACTCTGGGATGTCAGCTCTGTCTTTGCAGCCGCCGCCGCATTCCCCAAGAGAGTTTCGGAGTGCCCACAGCGCACTTGGGCCATCTTGACAAAGTACAAATCTAACCGATCCTTTGTCGAGTGGTCGCACAACAAGATGTTCAAGGCCTTGGAGTATGACCAGGTCAGCAGCTACACTGCCGAGCTGTTTGACAGCTACATGGACTACAAGATGCTTCTCAAGGATCTTCAAAACATAATTGACGGCCGAGACGGCTTTGAACCTCGCATGGGTGTCAAGGACGCTCTCGATACATCGATGGAGACCCTGCTTAGCGTTCGGTCCGCTTTGCGAGAGGAGCAATCCAAGATCATCACGGCTATCAACGTCCTCAGCCGAGATCCCAGTGTCCTCAGACGTCAGGGTAGTTGGGCAGCGTTGCATCGCTCTGATAAGGTCACTGCCATCATCCAGCGAGCTCTGGGCAAGCTGGCAGGCTCGGAGGCTACCGAGGTAGCCGTCCATGTGGCATCAGCGTCCGATTCTGACGGAGTCGTCGAGTTGGATGACGAAGAACCTGTTTCCAAGAAGGACTTCAACTTTGCCACCCTACTTCCCGCAGAGGTCTGGAAGGACGTCATGCCTGTGGCCAAGCTCAACTACGCCCCGATCACCACGGCACCCTCTGTCGGGATGCAGGCCCAACTTGGGCTGAGCGGGTTTATTCCAGCAGCGCCATCCGACGACGAGAACTGGGTTTCCAGCAAGATTCAAGTCACACAGAGCTTCGAGGAAATGCGGAAGGAACTTGAAAAACAGCGAGCTGAGGTCGACAAGCTGCGGGCAGAGTGTGATGCCAAGATTGCCGAGGCCATGAGCAAGGCTCAGCAAGCCGAGGCTAGCCGTGATAGCTTGAACCAGACGCTGACAAGCCAACTGAAGACGAAGGAGAGACAGGCAGCTGAGGCTGAGAACAGGAGAGTTGTCATTGAGCAGGAGCTCAACAATGTTAGGGGACAACTTCAAACCCGTACAGCTGAACGAGACGACAACGCGCGGGACAGAGACAACGTCAAGATGAGGCTGGAGTCCACAACAAACGAGCTGAACGTCGCAAGGAGTCAGCTCATCCCCGGGGAGCGCGACCAACTGCACATCTTCCACGTTCAATGGGGCCAGTCCTTGCCTGCCCAGCTGGGAGGCGTTATCGACAAGTGCTACAGTTACCACTCGCAGAACAGGCCCATTCCCATCACTGTCGAGTTCTTTAACAATCAAGATAGTCTGCGAGGCACGACAAAGTTGGCCATTTTCGTGTACAGGAAGAACAAGTCGGGTCCGATCAAGGTCAAGGGGGCCATGGAGTACACCACGCTTGTTTTTGACTAAGCATCTATCATGTTTCCACTTGGCCCTAAACCTGTTTTATTTTTGATCCTGTTGAGAACTCATTATGCCTTTGGAAATCAGACACTGGCGTTGATTCTCTTTCCCGTTTGAAATTGCGAAAAATCAAACATGTCCAAACAGTAGTGATTGGGTTATCCTTTGTGATTCTTTCCTTTACAATATTGGTCATCATGTGTTGGAAACGAGGCATTTCACTTCAAAATTATGATCTCATTAGACCCCCTATGCCTCTTTCTGCAACTTGATTCTCTTTGTTAGTGTCTCTATCTCTCATCCCAGCTAATCGACCCTTCTCACCTCTATTCATTGATGTTCCCTAAAGGCTCGGTCAAACGTCGAGCGAGCGTTATGGCGTGCGACATGGCGGACCTCTTCTTCTTCTTCGGCTCCCAGTAAAAGCGAACGCCCTCTGGCAACTTGTCCACACACCGTCCCGAGAGATGGTGATAGAAGATGACCTTTCCATCCCAGAGTTTCTCTCTTATCCAAGCATCAAGGGGAAGCGTGTTATTACCAACCAAAATGTGACGATGGTCATCGTTTAAACTCATCAAGACCAGAGAAAACACAGCCAGGGGGGCCGTCAGTGTGTATATGCCGGTTTCTTTCCATGGAATTGCCACCCACCCAACTGAATACTGTTCACTATTTCGACTTTTTACGTGGAAGCGAACAATGACGACTTCCTTGTCAGTGAGAATGAAGCCGTATCGCGTCTTGCCGGTGGCAGCGTATGTGGCAAGCTGCCGGAGAGTGTAAATAGCATCTGGCTTCTTTAGACGTAGATCCTCCGAGGTAAATGTATTAGACAGCCGAGAGCAGCTGACGACGAGATTCGTATCATCCAAGGCATAAAAGACGCCCCAAATCCAGTCAATTTGAGTATGGGGCGCCTTATAATCACACAAAACATCGTGCTTGGAGCAAAGAAGACTCTGCCTGAGCTTGGGGATGGCATACCGAAAGGGGCGTTGAAGAAGATGATGTAGAGTCTCAATGCCATGCTGCTTGAGCTCATCGAGGGTTTGGATGACGAATCGAGGATGTGCATCAGACACTGGGCATGTTGGGCATGGAAGGTCGAAAATGTGACCATAGGCGTTTCTGAGGTTGGCAAAGTTAAAGCCTTGCCAGTACATGACGTCGTTAGGATCAACCATCATCCATGTTTTCACAGGCCTTGGGTTAATGGATGCGTTAACATCGAGCACGAAAGCGGGAACTGGGTCCGTCAAGACCTCTTGGATTGTTTGCGGTGACATCTTGATTGAAAAGTGTGTCCGGCCCGATCAGGCTCAGGACGGAATGTGGTGAGTATGGGGATGGGATTTTGGAATGATGGATCAACAAGTGATTGCAAGCCTTTATACCATGGCCAACGATCAGAGGTGTCCTGCCTTACCTCTGGGTTATTCTACGTATTGGCGTGGTGTTATCTCACATACCTAAACAAAAGACAGTGGACATGAAAGGATGGGCTGAGGCTAAGCAAACAGCGACAAAGAACATGAGAGGTAAAGTAACTGACGAATTGTTCTGCCGCGGATAACTCTGCAGCAACGCAGAACACAAAGGTACTTAATTGAACTGATGACTGAACTAAGACTTAGTAATCCTTGACGTCTCCAAAGAGGCCATCCGGCAAAATAGCGAGGAACATAGCTAGCAACAAATGGCAGCGTAGCCTATCTCCCGCCGAATCATGCTCTGCTCACTCCGAGTTTCATAAATTTTCAAAGGCCGATAGGGAGCATGTGAATATCGCGAGCTAAGCATTCTATGCAATAGCCTAATTCTTTGTAACAGGCCAAGCTATTGCGTCCCTGTGGGGAGGTGTGAAGTGGTTTGTCGCTAGCTGATCGCTTGTGTCGCGTTTGATTATAGGTCCTCTAGAAACTGATCATGTCAAAAGTTACAGTGGCAAGGGTTGACTATAATATTGTGCCATAATCTCGGACTGCCAGTGAGCAACTAAGCATCTTAGACCAGATCACTCAACCAAGCAACTATGCTTCAGTTTCATGCCTGAAAACAAACCATCCCATGCGAGTCTGGAATATCAGAGGCTCTCACGCCCAGAAGAATTGCTCCCTGGCCCAAGTACTATCCATCGGAAACAAAACAGCAATCCTGGTATTCTGTCCAATATGCGATAACCCCTCCGGCCGCCCCTTGAGCAAAATACCCCTACGCAGAGGCCCCCCACTAGCATCAATAGGCTTCTCAAAGACAAAAGCCTGTGAAGATGCAAGCTTGGTCAAGGTTTGATGTTGCAGGTGGAGCAGGCCTATCATCTGGGGGATCGTCGCGATCAGCCCTTCACCCGAGCTATACTCAGTGGTCTGCTCGGGCACCCGCAGAGCTTGGCGCCATCCGCCTCCACTGCTGGACCATGGCGTCGCTTGGTTTGAGATCTTCATGATCTGCGGTGGAGGCATCTCGCCACGGTCAAAGCACTTGACCTTGCGCTTGGCTCGTCCCACGACGTAGCGGTTTGGCTTGATTTCGTCTTGGAGGATGTCGCAGATCTTTCTCGGAACGTCGGATATCATGGCGATGCGGTCTAGTGTGGTGATCTTGTGGTCCGGCGAGAGCTTGGCCTGGAAGAGGGCGATGGCGCCGACATAATCGTCGCTGTAAGTGACGACTGTAAGGTACTCGCTGTCGCCGCCCATGTACTTGTCCAGTCCAAGAAGTTCGTTCTCCAAGGAAAGCAGCCGCTCTTGCTCTTGCTCAGAGAGGTCTTCAAGCTTGTCCTCCTTCTTACCTGGAGTCGTGGGACACTCCTTGTCAGAACCGTCACCCAACGCCGAGCGTGAGATCCTGATCTTACGCCCTTCGGAGCTTCGCCACATGCCGAGCCATTCATACGTCGTGAATGACTTCTTCAAAAGACTTGGTAAGCCCGTTGACGAGAAACCACCTCCATTACCTAGAGCGGACAGATTGCCGCCGGAGTTGGACATGCTCGAGAAAATCGTCCAGAGCTTTCTTGGTCTCGGCCACAAACTTTCCCTGGGGTTTCGACTTGAACTCTTCGGCGGGATCATTCCAGCCGGGGAAAACAACATTGTGCACTGAAGAGTCGGCATTATCGGCCCATCCAGGCTCGTCCACGGTGGTCGAGACATTGACCGTTTCTCCAAACAAAGCCTTCTTTAGGTAGAGCTCAAAGCGATTAGGTGTCATCGGTTGCTGCTTCGGGGGTGGAACATCAATGACACCGTCACCAAGCTCTCTGGGAGGCTCTCGTCTCTCATCGGCGTGGGAGTTGCCAGGTTTGCGCATATTCCGAGAAATGTCGGCACACGACTTTCCAATTGCGGCGAGAAGACGACATGGGCAAAGGACACGACTGAGGCGCGGATTTGTGCCCACTGACGCAGTGTATCCCACAATATCGTCTTGTTCAGCCAGAGCTAGCGCATATTCCCATGAGTCAGGGTCGTGAGTGTTTCTCTCCTGGTAGTACTCTGCGGCATGGCCGTTGGACACCTCGGCCTCGGAGATGCCGTATTCACGGTCCGCGGGAACTCCGGGCTGTGCTCCAGCATTGAGCCATGGGTCATCCTCGTCAGACGAGTCGTCTTCGTCTTGGTCGGATTCTGGTTCAGAAGTAGATTCCTGGAGGTTGAGAAGGGCAGTCCCTTTGCAAGGGGTTGTCTCAGTCTCATCGAGCAGGCGTTTGACAGCGTTGATCTTCTCATCGCTGGCGTCTCCTTGCTGAGAGGAAAGCTTCGGTGGAGACTCCATTTTGACTGATGGTGAACAGAGGATCAACCGAGAAGGGACAGAGGCGCGGGGATTCGCGCTTTTGTCTCGATCATGGTTGTCGTGAGAACAGATCGAAACGTGCCTCCTACGGCATTGGCGTCAAGCCTGAAAGTCTGTTTGGACATAGCTTCACTCGTGATGAACTTTATCTGTATCAACGCAGATAGTCTGGAGTCTAGACTATCTTGTGAACCTTGTTAGTCATCATGATCGACAGTCTCGACCCATCTTCTCCATCGTTGTCTTCCTGATCTTCTTGTCTCCATGCCCTGCCCACTGTTCACTCATTGCCCGCTCACTGCCCACTGCCCTGCCCATTGCAATTCACCATAAGCCTTGCCCATTCTCCAGGGCTCTATCGAAGTCATCTAGCCTTGACTGAACTTTTATCTTATCGGAAGAAGTCACATGGCATCGGCTTCATTACATGATGGGTCCGATTTCAATTAATTTAACTTTCGCTCAGAGGCTTAACCCAGCCTCGCCCCAGATTCCTTGAGCCTCACAGTCTTGGCATGCACCAGGTAGGCAAGGTCATGTTTATCCATTGTGCTAGGGCTCTAGAATACGCATGGACATGATTCTCGACGTGCTCACTTCCTTTGATGGCATTTTCCCAATCATCTAGACTAGTGGTATGATTCTCCTGACAAATTTTTTCAACACATGATCGACACAGACAATGACCTGACACTTGGCCGAAGCGTTGACGGCGAATTGACCGTTGCTGATAATCTGACAAGCCAAGATGAAACAAAATATGAACATCTTTTTCCATTTTTGGGAATTCAATAGCGATGAGAAATGACTCGCCTACAGAAATGCCCCTGAGTTGAACGGAACTACCCATGTTTGGGGGGGGGGCAATGTCATGCACCCTTGTCAAGCCGAGCTTCTCTCGGCATTCTTTTGGGATGTCCATGACTCAACAATTTATCTCCTTGACTGCGCGAAGACTCCCATTGGGTATATTGCAGGGATCTCAGCCAATTACGATTAGCATCTCTCTCCCCTCACCCAAATCGGGATACCAGGCTATTATATCGCCACCTAACTAGTGAGTGGCTTAGATAGTGGCCTAGTGGTGGTGACTGGTACCCTGTGGGAGTCTTCGCGCAGTCAAGGAGATAGCACGCGCAGGGTCCAAGGTGACATCGATCGGGCATTGGGTCCAAGTCTAGGTCTTAGTCCATGTGGTTCTCCATCGCTAGCATCACTTGGCTGTGTTTCCAAAACAACGCCAGGGGTTCAACTCCTTTCCGCGGACTAGCCTCTGAGCCGGCCAAGCCTACCCGATTCGACTAGTCGGCCCGCAATCAACCGGCCATTGACACGTCGGGGTCATTCCGGAGCCGTAGTTTGGACGGGGGTGCCGACCCTCCTCAACGGTTACGGGCCTCGGCTTATGTGGTTCTTTCTCCTGAAGTTGTTGTCTGCACTGTAAAGTGCCCACATGAAAAAGATTGCATGCATCTCCTGCGTCTCCCATTCCGTTGTACCGTAGCATCGGGACACTGCGCCCACTGCCGGAAATGGATCACAATGCTACTCATATTCTCCGAGGGCCTAGGATTATCTTGCACGGACGTCTGCAAGAATTGAGTTTTACATAAAATGCCCCCCGGCCTCCAGGTTGCCCGAACTGCTCTGGCAGTTCCGGGGCTGTTTCTCGCAAACCAACAGTTTCTGGCCCATCATGGCGACCAAGATTGAGAATCGAGGGCCGGAGCTCATGGCCGTCAACATCACCTTTCTAACGGCGGCGCTTATTTCTATGATTTTGAGAGCATATGTTCGGAGTGTCATGGTTAAGGCGTTTGGTATTGACGACTGGCTCATGGTTGTTGGAACGGTATGTTGGATTGTCATCCTTGCTTGACAAAGTTTCGCTTTCTGACTTGGCATTGATCTTCTTCCAGGTCTTCTTCACTCTATATGCCTCTTTCTCCATGACGGGCGTCACCTATGGCACCGGACGTCATCATAAGGACCTTGAATTGGTGCAGATCCAAACGGCCAAGATGGTGACTTTTCCTACCTGACGAATCATCTCAACGTTATCTAACTTGGATTCAGTGCTGGTGGTTCTGCTACCTTTGGTACTCCCTTTCCATGGTATCATGCAAAATCTCCATCGGCTGGTTCCTCCTCCGCGTCACGACGAGCAAGATCCATCGATGGGTAATCTACCTCGCCATGATGTCGACCACGCTGTCAGGCATCATCTTCTTTTTCGTCACTCTATTCCAATGCAGCCCCATGTCATACTTCTGGAACGAGGAACAACCTGGAAAATGCGTCAATGTCAACGTCGTCATCGCTCTAGCAACGCTCTACAGCGTCTTCGCCGTCATTTCGGATTTCATCTTTGCTCTTCTTCCCGGACTTATTGTCTGGAAGTTGCAACTACACAAGAAGACAAAGTTGATGTTGATCCCTCTCCTTGCCATGGGCTGCGTGTAAGTTTGGTCTTGCCTACTCATACCGTGAAGATGCTGATAGAAAATTCAGGGCAAGCTCGGCTGTTATTGCTCGTTTCCCATACCTGCCCAAGTTTAGGGAGGGTGATTTTCTCTGTGAGTACTCTGCGCGTTCTCTCACTTGACCATGAACTGACTTGATCATCAGGGAACACTCTCGACATTGCCATCTGGTCAACGGTTGAGCAAGGTCTGGCCATCACCGCTGGTAGTCTCGCAACTCTACGACCGCTCCTCAAGCTAGTAGCATTCCGCCTCGGACTCACCAGCAAGCCCATCTCTATGCCGCCTTCGGGCTACGGCGTCTCGGGGCACCGTAACACTGGCACTGGAACCGATGGATACTTCTCGGGGCACAATGCATACACACTTTCTTCCGTTGGTCGCGACGGGTTGTCAGATAAGAAGGCCAGTGCAGGCTCCGGCGCAGCAAAGGAGTATGGCATTGGTGTCAAGAGAGAGGTTCAGATCACAACAACTGGACGAAATGAGAGTGAGGAGGAGTTGCACTCACCCCAGCCGTGGGTCAAGGCGAATAGTCACTGGCAACAGTGAGAAGATGCAGTAAACAGATGATGCACATACTACATGAACTACAGATCACGACACTCTTTCTTTATACATTGTAATTGAGAAAAGCGGGAGTTAGTATGAGAGACCAGATAGTTGGGCGGATAATTAATAGACACGGGACTTCACAGCTAGAAGCAGATTTCCAACATTTTACTGCTGAGTGGCATTGGCTGTGTTAGATTATGCTGTTTCTCGATTCAGTTTTTACGCTGGCATGTGTCAATAACTGAGCTGTTTGTTATTGTGGCTGATGGCTTTTTTGGAAGGTCACCAAGGTCACATGGTGCACTGCATTGACCGTCGATCAGTGGACCCATGCCCCACGAGCAGCACTTGGTGACATCTTGATATATTAGAGGCAAATTAAACCCATTTTAGAAGGTCTTTAATTTGGGAATCCCACTTAGAGTGCAATAGACGTTGGCGCTTCTAATAATGTATAATTGCGTTGATTATTATGACGTCTTGCTCGCTAATGCTAACCGCTATCAAACACATTACTCGTACATGGTTCTCCATCACCACTTATTCCTCCTTCAAAGCAGCCAAGATATCATCGGCAGCCTTCTCAGCAGCCAGGTACGTGGACACAGCAGTGAAAGTACCCGGGATACGGGGATACACAGAGGCATCAACGACACGCAGGCCAGCAACGCCGCGGACGCGGAACTTGGAGTCGAGAACAGCCATCGGGTCATCGTCAGCACCAATGGGGCAGGTGGAAGAGGCGTGGTGACCCCAAGCGGTGTCCTTGATGTAGGTCTCAATGTCCTTCTGGGTGGTCACATCCTTGCCGGGGAGGACCTCAGTGATGGGGACGGCTTGGCCGGCAAAGGCCTTGCGGGTGAGCTCAACGGCTTCGTACAGGGCCTGGAGATCCTTGGAAGAGTCTCCACTGCCGGTGTCAAAGTAGTTGAAGGTGATATCAGGGACATCGAGAGGATCGGCAGAGCGCAGAGTGACTTCGCCAGCAGTGTTGCGGGGATGAGCCTTGAGGATGGCCCAGGAGAACCAGTCGTGCTCAATAGTAGCGTTGACGGCGTACTGGGGGAAGTAACCTCGGAAGTTGACGGGGCCACCGAAAGCAAAGACGTCAAACTCGTCCTTGGCGGTAGCAGTGCTCTTGTAGAACATGGCAGCGGCCAGACCAGAGGAAGAGTAGATGCCATGGTCACCGTCGACGGGGGCCCTCCAGCGGTCGAGGCAGGGGTCCTCGTCAGTGAAGAGGCTGAAGGTGCATCCATCGAAGGCGGTAAAGTTCTGGGGAGGGCGGCCTTGGACAGTGATCTCGTAGTGATCCTGGAGGTTGGTTCCAACACCAGGAAGATCGGAGATGACGGGGATTTTGAACTTCTTCAGCTCGTCGGCAGGACCAACACCGCTGAGCTTGAGAATCTGGGGGGTGTTGTAGACACCTCCAGCGACAATGACCTCGCGGGAAGCAGTGGCACTGCCCTCCTTACCAGCAGCATCAGTTGACAGAGGGCTGGCCTTGTAGAGGTGCTTGCCGTCAAGGAACTCGACACCGGTAGCACGAGGAGGCTTGGAGTCATCAAAGGTGACCTTGGTGACATAGGAGTTGGTTCGCACATCAAGAGGGTACTTCTTGGTGCCGTTCTCAAAGGTAGCATCTCGGACAGAGAGAATGAACTCGCGGGGTCCGATACGGCTAGCCTCACGAGAAGACAGGGGAATCTGGTAGTATCCAGGGTTCTTGTCGCGAGTGGCGGTGTTGGCGTTGGCATCGCCAGCAATGAGGTCGTCCATAGTGATGTTGGTGCCGCTGACCTCGCTCAGAGCGACAGCGCCTCCGCTGAGAAGGCTGAGGAGCTGCTCATCACCAAGAGGAATGCTGAGAGGGGCAGTCTCGGTGCTGAACCAGCCATCGTAGCCGTGGCCATCCTGTCCAGCGGGCAGGTATCGGTTCTCCTCCATCTTGACAAAGTACTTGCGCATGTTCTCGGCAGACCAAGAGTCATCGCCGGTAAGGGAGGCGATGTACTCAAAGTCCGACTGGTGAGGGTAGACAGCAATCAGGGCATTGTGAGCTGTGCATCCACCCAGGGCCTGAGTACGAGGGTACAGAGTTCCCTTGAGCTTGGAGCCCTTGGGGGGGTTGAGACCAGTGTACTCGCCGCCATCGGGGGTCTCATAGGTGGCCTTGTAGTCGCGAGCCTGTCGTGCATCATCGGCGTAGTGATGCACAAAGAAGTTCCAGGAAATCTCAGGGTCCTCAGAGGCGTTGGCAGAGTAGGCAGGGACCGTGTAGTTGACCGAGTTGTAGTCATCACCAGCCTCGATGAGCAGAGTCTTATGACCAGCCAGAGCGAGACGGGCAGCCAGAGGACCACCTCCAGCACCAGAACCAACAACAATGTACTCATAGCCGGTAAGGGCAACGGCGTAGACAGAAGCCGGAGCGGCCAAGAGGCCGTAGATGAAAGAGTTTCTCATGGCTGACGCTGATCAATGACCCAAAACCCGTGTAAGCAAAGGAATGAAGAAGGATGAACGACGGCTGTCGATTAGCGACCGGTGAATGATCAGCAACGGTCCGGATCCTTCATCTTTATAGCATTTTGCTTATTTGGCGATCTGTGGATCTGACCTTTACCGCTAGACCACGATGCAAGTCATGTCCTCATGCCTCGGCTGCCAAGTCCGGAACAAGCATGGCATTGACGCGTCGGCGGAGATGAAGGAGCCAAGACTTCTAGGCACTCAATGCTACAGAGCCTCCTTGCCTCCGCATAAACGGTGGCGAAAAAATGCTAGAGTAGCGGCGCGCTCTCTTAGCAGCCGTTGTGGTTGCTGCGAATGGCACGGCAGTAGGAGATGATAACCCCAGATAGTTGATCTCCGCTCAACCCCTGCAACGTCGGTAGCCGGTTTCGTCGGCGTACAAGGAGGCATTCGGCCGTGTAGGGTTGCATTGGGTGAAGCATGGTTCGCTCAGGGGTCAATCCGGCGGTGATCGAGCTTGGACCGGGCCCTTGCTTGATGCTTACGAGATAATCAATGAGGAGAAAGAGATGGCTTAGATAACTTGTGAGATTGTGTCATAGGAGCACAGGGTAGGATAGATGAATTTCGGCAGTTGATGAAATGTTGGGTTGAGAGTTGCTGCATGAAGGGTTGCAATCTCTTTTTCTCGGCCGAGTCAGTGGCATTCAGCCGGAGCTAAGTGCGGCGCCAGGTAAGGATTGCTGCAAATGCATGATGGGCTGAAATAAAGAATCTATAGTCATTTTAAAAAATATGCTACCCGTTGGTATGATCCATAGAGCTGAAGTGAATCTAATGCCCATCCTCTTCGAGAGAATCTACCCCAGAATGTTTGAATGTCAATCTATGTTAACCATTCACCAAAACTCCTGTCTACCTCTGGCCCCAAAGGTATTACCCTACACCCATCCCGATGCATCCCAGATTTAGACTCCACGGTCCAGTTTCTGAGCTTCACACATCTTGGAATACATGCCGCCCTGCTCAATCAGTTCATTATGCGTTCCAGCCTCGATGATTCTACCACCGTAGAAGACAAAGATGCGGTTAGCCTCTCGGACAGTCGACAGTCGGTGAGCAACGGCAATAGTGATTCTATCACCAGTAGAGGCTGCTTCCATCAAAGCTGCCTGAACGATGCGCTCAGACTCTGTATCCAATGCGCTCGTGGCCTCGTCGAGGAGGATGACGTTGGGCTTGCGGACCAGAGCACGTGCGATGGCGATGCGTTGACGTTGTCCACCAGAGAGTTGACTTCCACTTGAGCCACATGGTGTACCGAGACCTTCAGGCAGCGAAGAAACAAAGTCCCATGCGTTGGCGGCTCGGCAAGCTTCTTCAATGACAGCGTCGGGAACTGTCTCACCAACATCGACATCCATTCCCTGAGAGACATTTTCACGGATGGTTCCGGGGAAGAGGGTAGGCTCCTGCTGAACGAGAGCGACGTGGTTGCGGTATGTCAGAGGGTTGATGGACGACAAAGGAGCTGCCGAGTCGATGGTGATGGTTCCACTGGTTGGATCGTAGAATCGCTGAAGGAGAGAGATCATGGTGCTCTTGCCACAGCCTGAGGCGCCGACAAAGGCCACAAATTCGCCGCGATTAATCTGCAACACAGACCTTTTAGATGATTTTCAAACAGATTAAAAGTCGAGTTGCACGTACCTTGAGGGAAACACCCTTGAGAACGCGGTTATCCGGAGCCAGCGGATAAGAGAACTGCACATCGTCAAAGTCATAGGACCTGCAACCATTTGCAGGCCCCTTTTCCTTGTTCTCTTCAGTCTCGCGGATCGTTGGCTCCAGCTCCTTGAGCCAGAAATAGTAGTTTGTCGCTTGGTTGGCTTTGGTGAAGCCTGTGTACAGATCAGCTGCTGAACTTGTCCCGTCTTTAAGGTTGAACACTCACTGCTCGCAAAACTAAACAACTGTCCCGCCGCCTGGCCTGAGAAAAAGACACCCATGAAAGAGACCATGAGCTGATAGAAAGAAATCTCTCCGTCGTGGACGAGCTTCGATCCCCACCTGTAAGCAATATTAGCATTCACTCCGCGCTATAGATAATACCGTGCTAACCAGAAACCAAGAGCCAGAATAAAGTACTCAACAGCTTGGGTCATGGAGAACCAAATCATCATGTGAAACATGGAAGGCGCCGTTTGACTGATGGCCTGGTCCAGCTCGTTGGTGTACTTTGTCAAGACAGTGTCCTCAATGGCAAGGGAAGAGACGGTTCGGATCGCCGTGACAGTCTCAGAAGCCACCGAGGAACTGGCAGAAAATCTCTTGCCCATATCCGTGTCCATCTTTGTCTCGAGCCGAATTCGCGCGTAGCCGGCCAGCAGCATGGGAGGGATGCCGGCAAACACCCCGACCAGGCCGAGCTTCCACGAGACCACCAAGGCTAAAACACTAGAAGCGAGGACGTTTATGGCTGATAGAAGAACAAGCGCCACGTTGAAGCCCATGAGCTCGAGGACGGCCTGGGGGTAGGAATCCAGACGGCTGATGAGTGCACCGACAGTATTCTCTGGTCGGTCAAAGAATCTCAGGTCCTGCCGAAGGGTGAGGTCGAAGATCTCCTTTCGAAGCTTGATGTTCAAGGTCTGGATAGCGTCAGCTCCTATCCCATCACTAAATACTCATTGGCTTACCTGTGCAATCACGTTGGTTGCCCACCCGAGAATAAAGTAGACAAAGAGGGATCCGATAGCCAAGACGAACAACATGAGGGAGAAAAAGTTGCCACGAGAGACCATGTTCGGACTGGAAAAGACGGTCATGACCTTTCCTAGCAGAACTGCTTGTCCAGGGAAAACAGCAGCTATTCAGACGTCAGCATGTTCCGTTCGCACCAATTCCTGGTTAAAATGCTTACCTCCGGCAGTGCAGGTGACCAATATCAACAGGTACCAGTTCCACAAGTTGGGAGTGGCCATGATGAGCCTCGCGATGCTGTGGATTAGGCCCGTCTTGTTGTACAGCTCGTGATCTTCCCGGTCCTTGAGTGATGCCAGGTGCTGAGCTTCTACCGTCTTGAGCTTTGCCAGAGACTGAACCGGCTCCACGTCGTTGCCCTTTGTCGTTTCTTCATCCGATGACTGGTCACTGTCTTGTCCGTTTCCAGAGGGAGAAAGGTCCTGCGCCATGACGAGCTTGGCATAGACGTTGTTGAGGGCCACGAGGTCACTGTGACGGCCCTGCTCGACAATCTTGCCCTTGGACATGACGACAATGTTGTCAGCGTTGCGAATGGTTGCCAGCTTGTGCGCAATGACGATGGTTGTGCGGTTCTTGGAAGCACTGTCTAGCGCCTGCTGAACGATGGTTTCCGAGTGAGGATCAAGAGCGCTGGTAGCCTCGTCGAGCAACAAGATCTTGGGTTCCGAGATGACGCTCCGGGCGATGGCAACTCGTTGCTTTTGGCCACCCGAGAGAAGACCGCCTCTCTCACCGATGCGCGTGTCGTAGCCTTGAGGGAGAGACATGATGAAGTCATGGGCAAAGGCGATCTTGGCCGCGTGTTCCACCCGATTCATCTGTTCGTCGCGGGAAGCAAATTGCCAAGGGGTTCCGACTAGACCATTGGCAATGTTCTCAAAGACACTGCCATTGAAGAGAACAGGTTCCTGGTCGTGTTAGGTTGAATACGTGGCATGGGGTCTGGATCTTTACCTGTTGAACAAGGCGAACATTGGTACGTAGCCAAGACAGATTGAGCTTCTTGATGTCTGTGCCATCGAGCGTGATAGTGCCAGAGGCTGGGTTGTACCAACGCTCGAGCAAACCGATGATGGTGCTTTTGCCTGAACCACTTGGGCCCTTGGAACTGTTAACATGGCGCAACGTGCCTTGGGCGAGTAGGTAACACTTACGACGAGGGCCGTGACCTTTCCGGCTGGAACGTTAAGACTGAAGTCTTCCAAGACCTTGACATCAGGGCGGCTGGGATAGCTGAAGCCAATTCCTTGAAGAGCAATGACACCATGCGGGTCCTGGGGCTTCTCTCCAGACTCATCGAAAGGGTTAATCTCGGACTCGCGGTCAATCAAGACGAACAGCTCAGTGGCTGCTGATGCTGCGCGTCCAAATGCCACGAAGTGAGGAGCAATCATGCTGATGGTACTGGCGGCAATGATGACGGACATCAAGACCCTATTTGACGTTAGCGTATCTATACTTGGCGTATACCTAGGTCATGAAACTCACGTAAAGACCTTGCCAATGTCAGAGACCTCGCCACGGGCAATCATGGCGATACCCTGCCAAAAAGCCAAGCCCATGCCGCTGTAGACGACAAAGTACTCGCCACCAAACATGAGTCCGTAGAGTAGATTCTTCTTCTTTCCCTCGCGGAAGACGTCCTGCAAGAAGGTGTCAAACTTGGCAACGACTCTCGATCGGAGGCTGAATGCGTGAATGGTGCGGATGCCCCCGAAAATACTCTCGGCATAGCCTCCAGCTTGCGCTTGGATCTTCAGGATCTTGGTCTCGATCTGAGCGTCAGGGACCGACAAGGTGCCGACAATGATGACCAGGGCAGGCACAATGCAGATCAAGATGAGTGTAAGCTTCCATTGGCTGATGAAGGCGATGACAAAGGCGGCAACGAATGTGGAGATGGACTGGATAACGATTCCAAGCTTCTCTGCGATGCCCGACTGGATCAGCTTGCCGTTGGAGGTTGCCTGCATCGCGATGGAGCCGGCGACGCCTTGGTCGAAGTAGGCGATCTCTTGACTGAAGGCGGCCTTGAGATAGGATCGACGGATATTTCGAGTAAGGTGGTATGCGACGTAGGTAAAGAGGGAAGCGTATACGTAGGTCGAGAAGAGTCGAACGATGCCGATGTAGACGAAGTACAGACTGGCTTGTCAGTGATGCCAAAGGAAAAAGAGTGATGGCTGGACTCACGCAGTCTTTTCCACAGCCGCCATGAAGCCCTTGGGGACAGTGCCAGAGGTGGTAAAGTCGTTGAGAAGAGTGATGAACTGTCCAATGACCACATTAACCATGGCTAATGCGACTCCTGAGGCGATGGCGCCGATTACGCCAATCACCTCGAGAAGGTAGAGCTGAGGGGTGCCATATCGAAAGACTCGCTAGGTCGCGCATTAGCTTGCAAATACGCATGGTAAATATCTTGACTTACGATAAAGGACTTGAGAGCCGAAGTCTTTTCAGGGTCGCGAGCCTTCTGGCCCGCGTCTTTGGCTGCCATGGGAGATGCTGGCGCGCGATGGTGGGGTTGCTTGTCGTGTAATTGGGAGAGCAACGGAGGAAAAGAAGACGAAGGGAATGAGCCAGAAGTGGTGCTACCGTTTGAAAAGAATTAAGAGAATAATTAAAGAGACAAGGAACGAAGACGAAATAGTGTGATGACATGCAAACAATTGCAAGGGGTGAAGAAGAAGTATTTATCACTCTCCCTATCTCCCACCAACATGATTACGAAGTCCCCAATCATCTCGCACTCTGCAAAGCCTCACGTCCGTCCGAAATTCCAAGCCTTCACGTCATCTCGATGGCTGTGGGATGCTTCGGACCCGGACGCCAAGACCCCGAGGCCGGGAGTGTCCTCAGCCTCGGAGCCCGGAACCTCTGTACCCCGGACCTCCGCGCCAAGACTTCAAAAGGATTGCCTAGCATCTTAGGGGGGCGAATGACGGAGTCCGCGTGCCCCGTGCGTGAGGGAGCTACATATGTGATTATGGTCAGAGTCCGCACGTCTTTTGTCTTGCATTTGCAATCTTTCGCTTTTTCTTTGGCTCCGTACCGGTCCGTGTTTGCTCGCTTACAGGCGCGAAGCCTTTTCCGCTTAGCACGATGACATCAACGCCTTCCGAGGGGCGACAGACGCCTACAGAGAATTTGATGGATCACGACACGAGCTTCACCCAAGACCAATTGTCACACTTTGGAGAGCACGACGGACCCATTTTAGAAAAGCTCGCAGTAGGAGCCATTTTGCACAATATTTTGATACCTGCTAATCGTGATAGTGCGAGAATTGTCGACAGCGCAAGGTGTGACTTTTGCATCAACTCAAGCGGGGCCCAATGTTTACATCTCCAGGTCAAATGCGATCGCGTATACCCATGCACACACTGCATCAAGACCAAGGTGCAATGCAATTTCCCTTCAGGTCAAAAGCCAAGGGCAAAACGCCAACGCGTTCTGATATCCAGCATCTAGTGAGTCCATCTGGACGGCTCTCTCTAACTGAGCTGACCACGTCAACATTCGACAGCGAGAACAAGATTGACCGCATCGTCAACAGAATTGAGGAACTCAACCAAACCATTCAGCAATTGAGTCTCAATCAGTCTGGCCCCAAGTACCATGGCACTGCACTTAATCCGCAGACATCTCAAACAGCCTTCCGTCCGACGCCTGCAGCTTCAGAGCCAACCCCGTCCAACCTCAGCCTTGTCGGTGAATCCCCTTCGTATTCTTCCAAGCCAGAGTATGAGGGCGAGTCTTCACTGTTTGCTCACGCCGTCTTTGCGACAAAGTTCCTCCAAAACTCGGTCAGAAACAACTCGTCGTCCGAAGTTGCGCTCGAGATGGCTTCGGTTCTCAACGCCCTCAGGGGTGTCATAGACGCCCAGAAGCAGGAGTCTGATACTGTCGAGAACCTTTATCCAAATGCTTTGCCGCTTCCTCCAGGGACTAGTCTTCGTAAACTTCCCATGCCTTCCACCGAAAAGGCGATGGCGTGTCTCCGGATGGCTCAAGGTAGGTTTGTGCTAAACAACAAGTCCCAGACAACTGACACTTCCAAAGATAGTCCCCTGATCCAAATCCTCTGGCTCATGGATCTTCAAACGATACCCGAGTTCACCACTCGTTTCATCAAAGTATGCACTCCAGGGCCGGTCACAGAGGCAGATCTCATCATCTTCTACCTGGGTCTGTATTGGCTCTTTTGCGAGTGCACCAATGTAGTGGAAGATGAGAGCCTCAAGAAAGAATACACTGAGCAGTCCATCATATGCCGAGATAGTCTCGAGACAGTTCTCTCTAGGCTTCCATTTCATATGCCTGCAACGCTAGAGCACGTATTAGCCTTGTGCATGGCGGTAAGTTTACTCGACGCTCCTGACTCGAAGAACCAGGTACTCATCCGACATAGTCATTGTACTGCCTCCAAAGGTGTAAACCATCAGCGGCATGGAATTTCATCTGCGCAGCCTCTAACCTCAGCCAGTCCCTCGGTCTTCATAGTAGCGTCATGCTGGACCAAGAAACGACAGAGTCAAAGAACCAAAAGACCCGGCTCTTCTGGTGCATCTATACGACCGAGAAGATGCTGGCCCTCCGCATTGGCCGCTCCTCCACCATCCGAGAAAACGACATTACCGTCCCGAGTTTGACCCCTGAGGTGTTGAACGACCCCTTCTTCAACCACAGTTTCTTCAGCCAGGCCTTTCCCGTCTGGATCGGAATGTCAACCCTACAAGGTCGGGTTTACGATGAGATTTATAGCCCGGCTTCTCTTGCACAGCCGGCAAGCGTTCGCACCGCACGAGCGAGAGCCTTGGCCGACGAGACCAAAAGGTTGATGGCGGTTGAAGACGACCTACAAGTGAGTAGCCATTTTTTCTGCATAGGAGCCCAAAGTCTGACTCACGATGTTCTAGATCAAATGTGAAGATCAAGTATCACGTAAACTTGGCAATGTCTTGAGCCAGCTTTGCTTTCGCAGCGAGCGGGTTACTAGTCTCTCAATGCTCACCCTTATCTACCGCAGCATCCCCCCTGATAAGCCCGGTGCTTCGGTGTTTTGCGACGAATGCATCGCCACAGCCAGACAAGCAGTCAAGGAGCACGAGAAGAGTGTTGAAATCTTTACCAGCACGGAGAACCAGTCAAACTATTTCTTGCTATATGTCAACTGGTAAGTCCTGAGTCTAGTCTATGGGTCCAGGTTTTTTAACTTTGCGGTCAAGGACACTTCTCCAATCCCCCTTCATCCCCTTCATCGTCTTGTTCTGTCACATGATAGAGACGTCTGATCCATCCGATCTGCCCTGTCTGCGAGACCTAGTCCACACACTTGAGACGGTGACAGAACCATCTCAGTATTCCATGTGCCAGAAGCAGCTGAGCATATTCAAAGCTCTCTACGACGTCGCAGTCAAATATTTCAACATCAGAGCCGCTGCGACACCAGAGGCCATGCTTGATACGAGAGGAACAGGGTCAGCCGGTTATTGCACGCCAAACCCAAAATTGCCGTCATCCGTACCACAGATGGGGGCAAGCAATCAGAATGTGGCAAGTTTATCAGGTATGCTGCCTTTTTCAAGCAGTGGACAGCCTGTTGATATGGCGCAAGGTCAAATGCCCATGTATGAGTCAAGGACCAACCAGTTTGAGCCGGGAGAGTTCGACATGGGGATAGATCAATCCAGTGCAGAGTTGGCGACGTGGTTCTATGCCAACCACCACATGATGAGGATGCTAGAGGATACATAATGTCGGGGTACATTACTTAAGAGGTAGTTGAAGTAAAGGGCCTACCAAACCTTCATATATTGCCCAACAACAGCGCTTGTTGATGGTCTCACATGACACATCTCGAGCTAGGGCCTTGCAATATCCCATAACCCGGGTAAAAAGGTCAAATTCTACCATCGTCGAGCTTCCCAACTCTTCGAGTCTTCTGGGCTCCCTTCTTAGGATCTGATGATGATGGCAGAGAGGGTGTCATTCGGCAGCGAGGATGTGAAGGCTTGACTAGGCGATCTAGTTCAACTCGCGTCTTCTACGCCATCCCACCTAGGCGTTTCTAGGGGCGTGTTACCTGCTCGTTAAATCCCGTTGCCGTACCACTTTCGTCCAGGGTAGCGTCAAAGACTGATGTCTATACTGTAGCAACAACGTAAATCGACCAAAGCCAAACACGGCGCTTCCGCTGCTAGCTGACGATATCAACCATGCCATTCTGTCCCTAATAATAACACTGCAAAGACCTAAATGGTTGGTCCTAGCTTACGCTGGCATTTTCTTTGTCCAAAACCAGAGGGTGAAGCCGAGAGGTAAGGTAAAAGAGCTCCTGGATTAACTGGACAAGCTTCTTTGTTGGGCAGAGCCCAGGACCGCCTTACCTTAACGCTGAGGCCTTTAGTTTCCATGTCTGTCTTTGTGTCTAAGCTAAGTTATATATAATTTTAAGCAAAGCCCTTTCTTCGCAATACACAGGTCTTAATCCCCCAACTTTTTTTTACTAAAAATATGTGCGCACCACCCAACCTAGTTGCTGCCACGCCAATGAGGGAAATCCAGAACAAAGGTATTGGATTATCCTCCTCTAGCTATAGGTAATAATATGGATAAAGAATAAGTAAACCATAAATATGACCCAAGTCTTACCTTCGCCTGGGGCTTGTTGGTCAGATCTTCCTTCACACACTCTAAGAATTTCCATCATGAACAACATTTTGAAACTACAGGGAGCGGGGACAAAGAGGCCGCTCGACGAGATCGACGAGTCGCCTGCGAAGAAGGCTCAAATAACGAGCATGCAGCAGCCCGCCATTTCGAAGCACTCGTTTATTCTTAGGTGGGTTGAATCTATTGATTCCGACCAAGATACGCGGGATGCCAACGGCTTCACGACGCCAACACTTCCTTCGCCCGGAACTTCCTCATGGGCCGACAGATCGAACTTCACTGGGTCCTGTTCGGGTAGAATCCTTGAGGAGGGCTTCTTTTACCAGCGCAATAACCTGCAGGGGAACGGCATCTACTTGGATGATCGACGCCACCCGACTCCAGAGCACATCACCAACCTCGTAAACCAGATGCGCCAGGACCGTGACTCTCCCGGCCCAACGGCGGATGAGGTTTTGCAAGACAGAGAACTCTATGACCTCGTGCATGAACGTGCACCAAAGTCACAAGTGGAAAAGTATTTCTTAACTCGCATTCTCTTCGACGGGCCATGGGATCGAGACGTTGTTGAACTCGGCGATGGAGAGGTGCTGACGAAGGAGGATAAAATTGACTTTCTCGCTGATATAACACCGTTCGAAGGTATCACTGTAGGAAGAGAAAAAAGCTAAATTAGAATAAGAGACTCGTGGGGGGGAAAGGAGGGGGGGAGGGGGAGGGTTATGGAGGTCGAACCGGAGCTCTGAGATGTCTACATGGGAGTCGAGGGCCTCGAGATGCTCCTTCGGCGTGCCATTTGACGCTGAGAGTAGGCAAGCTGTTGAAGATGTTGATATCCTGTACTGCTCTGCTTGACGGCACAAGAGGTTCAAACCTCTTCTTTGTTTGGTGGAGGCTGGTTGGGAGCTTGGTTTGTTGTGAGAACGTTTATTATCGTGCTGTGTTTCCAGGCCCAAGCGATCATCGTCCACTGCTTTTGTACAGTACGCGCATCGCTCTCAGCTTGCAGCGACAGCCCTCCGAGCCCCACCCCAAAGGTGCAATGCACCCGACACCCATCACACCCTAGGTATTGTGCTCTGTTGCTTTCCCCGCTCTTGCAATCAACAGCCCACCTATTCAGCTATAGTATAGATGTCCGTGGGGGGCACCTTTCGGGCACGAAATGAAAAGGGAAGTTGCCAAATCACAGAGGAGATTACCCTCCTCGACAAGGAACACCCTAACTGCTTCCACCATTCAGTCCTGGCAGCTGACAGTCTCGAATGACGCAACCATCCCAAGTAGCTGTCTCCCGCAAAGCTTCAAGGCGGGGTACAGCCTGATCCGTAATCTTCCCAACACTGCTGGATGCAGTGTTTCCAGTAGTTGTTGTCTTATCGAATCTTGGGTATAGGCTTCAGTTGTGTTACGGCTGTGTTATTTCCGTTGGGTTGCGCAGAAGTCCACCCCCCACCGCTTCTTCGAGCCCTTGACCAAGCAATGTTTCCAGTCGAAGGGAGCTCGATTGAGGCCTTACCGTCTATTCCAGGAAGCACTGACGCGTCATGTCGGCTGTGTTGGTGACACAGTGGCTTTCCAAACCTTGCTTTTGCCCCCTATTCATGTTTCTCTGGGCTAGTGACCGGCAGGAGGACGTGGAATTCAGCCTTCGGCCTGCTTGACGTTTGACTCACCCGCCTTATTCTGAAGCTCCTACAAGATGTGACCGGATATGTGCCCTGGTCCCGACACTCCTCCAGCAGATCCGAAGAATACCTGGAGTTTCCTGTCTCAGCCTTGGTGCAAGCAAGCCGGGTGGCTTTACTCGCTTACTTTTCAATACGGCAACACGAGATCCCCCTGCAACAGCAAACGGTGTTTGTATGAGGAATATACGAGCCTGCCGTCTCAATTGATTACCTATCAAACATGGGCTCTACAAGGGTCATGTTATCTGTGCTGGTCCATTTGGCATGGCGGCTGACTTCCACCATCTCGCCACGTCTGCCAATCGTACTTTCGTATTTTCGCCGCCAGCCGTTATTCTTAAGTGCCAAGGAAATGTTTGCAGAACTGGCGAATTGAACTGGTGGTCATGGTGGTGGCGGTGTCAGGAGAAATTGGCTGACAAGGGACCTCATCAAGCACTGAAGGACTGGTTCTTTGGAGGCCAGGATGCCACCAAAATAAAGTGGCTGAGCACTAAACGAATGAGCTGTACTTGTCTTGGTGTTGGATAGATATCTCCAGTGCTGATGGTGAAAATGGACGAATTTTCCCTCGCTTTGACACTGAGCTAAAGGTCCCAACGTTGTGTCTCTCCACATTTGAAAACTAGTCGCTCTCCATTGCCTTCAACTGATTTACGAGAAAGAGTAGGGTATTGGCTGGAATTTTGGGTCACCGACCACCGACTGCAGCTGCGACTCCGCCAGTTAGCTGTGATGGGAGACAACTCAGTTTCGCCGTGGAGTTCGGGGGCGCGGTCCAAGAAGCCGTCGACTCAGCACTATCCAAATATGCCGAGTCCGGGGTCGACAGGATTCAGGCCTGGGAGTCACTTGGGAAGCTAGCAAAGTCCAAGCTTGACGGCCTGGCAGGAACCAGGGAGATTCGCTTCGAGGTCGCCGTCATGGGATACCGGCGAAAGATAGATCTCTGATTTGCTTGCTACCAGAACCAAAGCTATTCTGCAACCCGGGTTCATCCCTTCTGGTGGCAACCCTCTCCCAGAATGACAGCTACCCCACCATCACTGACTGGGATGTCTTCCTCCGAAGCTGGCTCGTCAAAGGGCCGGGCTGTCATCCCAACTTGAACCGGTGAGATTGCGTACAACCAAGGCCCACCCTCTTCCCACAAGATGCTCTTCTTCTGGAACAATCCCTGCCACTCCCTTGCAACCAACGAAACATCCTCTGACAATAACACGGCGCCTGTTTAGAGTGTAGGGTCAGTTCCTGATTCAGCGCCCACAAACGCCGGGCTAGAACTTTAGAACAATCTAGCGAAGAAGCATCTCGCACCCCTGAAAGCTGCTCCCTCTTCCCGTCCAATCCGAGGGATTGCCAACAGCCCGGAGGCCCATGCTTGCGGCCTCCACCACCCCATCCCCAGTCTCTCCGGCGGTCTTCCGCGGCGAAATCCAGGTCTGCCCCAATATTGAGGAGAATCTTCCATCTGCAATGACACGTCCGCGAGAGACCGTCAGCTGCGACAGCAAAAGAACACAGTTATGAATACATAACGGTATTAAAACCCAATACCGTAAAACACCATAACCTAATTATTTTGACTTTTATGCTATAGAATAACCAGACAGAAAGGTGTATCCTATGTACAAGATGACGCTTTTCCAAGACGTTGGCATATTTATCTTGAACTCTGTGCCGTGACGTAAGTCGTCATATTTGATACACTGCCATCATGGTCCAGTTTCCAGGGGCTTAATTATGCCTTCAGCTTCAATCAGAACAGCCTTATACATTCAACGAGCCTACCCATCCCTCAAAGTTGCAACCGACTGCAACGGGTAGAGCCAGATACCATGAAACATAGTTTAGCCATACTCTACATCAACTTTTGCTCTTATTGGCAAGGCCCTGCGACAGCCTGCGATGGGCTAGGTTCTGCAACACATCCAGGGCGCGGTCGGCTGCACCCAGAACATGTTCAAACACCATGAAACTTGTCAAAAACACCGGATTGAGCACCACGCCGCTCAACCCATCCAGCTTGGGAGCGCAGATACCAATACAGCCCAAAGGCCACCATTGGCATCCTCCGCCCGATGACAGTTATGACATCGCTTAGCGACAGGACACGCGCGGCTAGACAGGGATTTAACCCATATCGTATGGGGCACGTCGTAAAAAAACTTGAGACACCAAGACGCCCGCGTCAGCTAAGATGGGAGAAATATTTCTCATCTAAACATAAGCAAAATAAGAGATAAATAAGGGAAATAATGATATGATTACTTTCTAATACTATTTAATTACTTATGATATTTTCTTAAAAGCCTTAGCCCTTAGACTTAGTATATTTTGCCGTACTAGCTGCAGAGGGTTGGCTTCCATGGTGTCTCACGTTTTTTAACGACCGCGTGTGGGGCAACCACGGCAGACGCGCTAGACGCAGCCCCCCCTGGTCTCCAATCAAATCATTCGCGCTTGCTGCTGGGGTCTCAGGTCAGTAAAGATGAACAAAGGACTTTCTGGTCGGCCAGCCCAGGACGTTATTGCTACAACTCTTCCTTCATGCTCTATAAGAACTGCTTGCCATCATGAACAAGAGGGTCACCAGACTTCAGTCCAGGCGCTCTCGCCCGGGACTACCACAAGAACCGCTGCTCAGTCCACCAGACACGCAAGAGAGATCGACAAAGCGGCAGCTCGACGACATCGGCCAGTCGCCTGCGAAGAAGTCTCGATTGACTGACACCCAGAAAGCTAAAGCTGGAGGTGAAGGGTCTGCTGAGGTCCGTACGACAGCATGCGCTTCTAGAGAGTCAAGTGCTAATGACATAGCTTGAACAGGCACCGGCCCTCCAGCATCCGAGACCGAAGCCCCCAGCCGTACCATTTCCCCAGAAGTTCATCGACCCCCCCATTCAACCCTCCGATTCGAAGCACAGGTTTATTCTTGAGTGGCTCGAATCCGTTGGCTGCAACCGAGATAGACGCTGCCGGTCAGAAAGCCATCTGCAACCTACACACGACAGCCCCCCCGTCCCACCGAGCCGTGCGAGATCGGCTCCAACAATGAAGAACACGGGGGACCCCAATGACTTGGCGTTTTCGATGCCCTCTTCAACCTGGAATCCCTCAAGGACCTTGGGTGACCGATCCAGCATTACTGGGACCGATTTAACGACGAAAAAAGTGGAACACCCCGATTACCTGAAGGTACACCTAGCTGGAAACGGCATCCACTTCAGCCTGTCTATTCCAGACCGCATCGACGGCTTGGTAAAGACAATGGGCCAGGCCCGTCATTCTCCCGGCCCATCAGAAGACCAGGTTCTGGGAGACGAAGATCTCGAGATCCTCAAGACAGCTAGATTGGAGGTACTGGTAGAAGAGTATTTCCTCGATTATGTATTCCCCAAGTTTCGATCGCCCAACCCTCTTGAGCGCATCCCCAGAGCAGAGATGTACAAGGACCACGTTCCTAATAGAGAGGATTATAAGCACGATGTCTGCCTCCCTAAGCCGGACGCGCTCTTTGGATACCGGAAGGACAACGCCTTTCTCCAGCAGGAGGACCTAGTGGGAACAATATCCGGAGAGATGACGGCAAATTCTCAGGGACTCAGATACCCTTTCCTTGTCGTCGAGTTCAAGGGCGATGGCGGCCATTGGGTGGGGGCGCGGAACCAATGTATGGGGGGTTCCGCAACTTGCGTCAAAATAGCGGAAAACCTCAACCGTCGATTGAAGCAGTGCACAAGCGCCGCCACTGTTGATCCGATCGACAGCGCTGTATTCAGCATTGCCATCCGCTGTACAGAGGCGCGATTATTTGTCTCTTGGAGCCAGGATGATCAGAACTACTTCATGGCGGAAATCGATAGTTTCCTCCTCCATCGTCCTAAGGATTACATTGAGTTCTATAAGTATGTACATAACATTGTCGACTGGGGCCGGGGCGAGCGGCTAAAAAGGATTCGTGAGTCCCTTGATCTCCTTCAGGAAGAGAAAAGGATTCAAGACAAAGAGAGTCAAGAGAAGGCTTTGGCTGCAGCAAAGTTGACGTCTGAGTCGATGCCCGAGGTAAGACGAAGCCTCCGGCTGCAGCAAAAGCGCGCACGCTAGAGTCTGATACCTCTGCCGGGAAACCTCGTCGATGTTGAGTTAGAGAGTGCGTGTTAAGCTATGTTTATTAGATTGGACCTTGTACATAGCTTTAGATCTCATTATATTATTGCAATCACTTACTGGGAAAACCTTGTGTAATTAAAAAAAGCTTTAAATAAGCACGTTAAAGCGCGAGCGTTTCCTGCGCCCAAGCTTCGCTCGAATAGTTCGGTCAAAAAGGTAAGAGTTACCAGGTAGCCTGGCATTCTTCCTCCTCGTCCTCTTCTAACCTTTGAGTATAGATCTTCTGAACCTCATCACAGATCTTCTAAACCTCATCATAGACCTTCTGGCGACACTTCAAGGCCAGGAGATTTATTTGAGATGGATTGTTACACCAGAATCCTAGACAGTGCCACAAAAGTGGCCCACACATTTGATACATCAGTAACACAGCCTGGCATGGTAAGGGTCGTTGTGGAAAAAGCACAAAGTGGTTGGCAAAAACTCCCGTTCTTTCAATATTTTCCAGATATTGATCCATGATAATGGTGAGATTGGCCGGAGATGTGCGTGCCTGATTATTAAGGCTTATGCCAATCATGGCTGGGATCCTGAAACGCCCTCCAACGTGACCAACTCCTCCTCTCCACCGAAGCTCACTCCGGGTACAACCATGAGGTACTGCGTCCTATGCGGAATCCCCATCACCCGATTACCCAATGAACCATGGCTTCAGGAATTCAGAGCCGGTGAGTGATGGTCACCCTCCAAGGAGCCAGCTACCTAACCCCTCTCAGTGTGGGTCGAGGCCACGCACTGGGACGACGTCAAGTTGTCCGGGGTCGGCATTTGTAATGAACTTGACCAGGTTGGCGTTGACTCAGTTCCGAGACACGCCGACAAGCGCTACGACGACCCTCTCGGCCCAGGACCCATGATTGACGTCGAGCTGCGGATATTCCAACTTGAGCACCTGATTCCTCCAGAGTACCGCGTCAGAGAGCCACAGGTGTTTTGGGGATGGGCATTTCACTCATCCTGCTGGGACTTACTCAATCAAACATTTGCACCGGATTTGAATCTCCTTTTTGGGGCCTTTCTTTCAGTTCCCATTGGCTTGGACGGTATCATCAATTGGGGTCATACCTATGGGGGAGCCGCGACATTTCGTCATAGAGGCTCGGTCTCAACCCTGATAAGTTGCTTTCCCGACTTTTTCTACATCCCTCCAGACTTCCGATCGGATCCTTTGCACCTCCCCGGTCTTACAGATGCCATCAAGAATGACCTTCGCCTCCAGGATGACCCTTCTCAGTGCCGCCTTGCAATTGCCAATCACTCTTTAGAGAAGGACATATTCTCCCGCCTAGCCCCTGAGCTCCTTGAACAGATCCTTACCCTCCTCCCCACTCGCGATGTGCATTCCCTACGCCTCGCGTCCCTGGTCTTTGCCACGCTGAACTTGTCAGCAACATTTTGGGCATCACGGTTCCGGCAGGGTAACCAATTTGAACACATAACCGAGGTTTCTCACAGCCCTCCAAAATCTTGGAAGATGCTATATCTTACCGTTCGAGCTTTGAGTCGCGATAATCCAAACATGGCCAGTCGAAGACGCGTCTGGAAGCTTGTCCAGTCCCTGCAAACAACGGTTTCCCAGATGGTGAATACCCCTTGCATTGGGTCCCCGCTGGAGAGTTGGTTCGAGCCTGTCATGCCAGCCGAGTCCCCCAAAGAAGAAGGCTTTTGGCAAACGGCAAAGCGCGGAATCATTGACCCAGAGGCGAGGTTTCACCGCGGCTGTCGAGTCTTGCGAGTCCGAACTCTTCATACTTCACAGCCGCTTCGAGTCCAGTGCGTGACCGTATCCCTTGTTCGTACAGGGATGGGTGTATTTGTGTCTGGTCTCATATTCATCCATCAAAATGGAAAACATGATGCTCTAGGATATATACACCAAGATCAAAGCGTCCCCATCCGATTTTCCACCCCCCAGCGTATACAGGGATGGCAACTAGCTCTCGATACGTCAGGTATCAGGTCAATCGCCATCATTACTGAGGATGGGACCGTTTCTTCCTGGGCAGGGGAGCCAGGAAACTTTCCAAAGTGGCACTTGGCGGAGGACGAAGGTATTACTGCAGTCCGGGCAGAATTCGACGTTGGTATCCCCCTTTGCCAACCCCCCTCCACGCTGGCTAATCTTAGCCCGCTCTATCCAGGCCCTCAAAATGGTTTCACTCAGCCGGAATAAACCTCGTGGTCTCCCGAGCAAGCATGAATGGCGAAACAGCCGTCTCTGGTACAATGTGCCACTAGATCATCTGTTGTTTGACGGAAACGACGAATACCACTCACAAGATACTTCCGGCCCCATCATCTCGACTGTCCTGTTTGGTGGACCCGAAGGGCGTTTCGTCTCAAGTCTAGTCGAGCTTGCCATTTGGACCTTCAATGGTGCATATATCGGGAAAATGGAATTCCTCTACGCCGATGCCTCGTTGAACCAACATCTAGGCGACATGGAGCCCGCTGGGAGCATCCCCCCAAGAGAACAGAGAGACAGTTACCAAAGAACCTCTATGGCGATTGACAGCGCTGGGGGTGAGGAGCTAGTAGGTATCGAGGTCAAGGAGATGTCGGGCTATGTAATAGGGTTGAAGGTACACCTCCTACGACTTCTCATTGACGCTCACTGACGCCACCGCAACATCCTACAGCTCCGAACAAATTTCGGCCGAGAGGTCACATCCCCTCAGCATCTCATGTCAAACAGGATCAGATGGAGGGCAATTAAACCAACCGGCTCAAAGGTTGTCGGCCTGTTTTCTACGCATGTAAGTTCTCCCTACCCTTTTGGCTTCATTTACACAACAGTGAACGACTAACTTACATCTTCAGAGCCACATATTTCAAAGTCTTGGCCTAATATCGACATCCCTAGGCGTGGAGGATGGCTGAGCTTATAGTGCGCGAATCAGGGATCTTCGTCCAGCATTCTAAGGCAAATACACGAGTTTCGTGTCACTAGACCATGGGTGTCTACCAGAGTATATAAATAGCCTGTATTGTCTAAAGTAAATCCAATTATGCAAATAAATAACCCCCCTAGAGCTATCACCAAGCTGGCATGTATGAAATGAAAGCTGCCAAACACTCTATGCAATATCTCTTCTTAGGAACACAGTCCACATATCTAGCGCTTCTCGATGCGCATCCCAGTAATGGTTGTATTGCTTATGAATCAGTCGATATCCCCTCCGCTCATACCACTCATGGTTGGTCGTCTACCGCCTGTTAGTTTGCAGTCCCTAACGATGTCACGAGCCATACCTTGGGTATCTGGCCAGTCTCCTCCAAGGCCATTTTGTTAGCACTATCCTTGTGCAGAGTGTCGAGTGCCAAAGTCTTGGCACACAGCGGCTCGTTGACAGCCATGGCCTCGGCGATATCCATGGCAGCACGGCCAATGCCTTTGCTCTGCAGGGCTTTTGAAACGTAAAAGGTCTTAATCCAGTAAACGCCAGTGTCGGGAAAGTCTAGGCCAAGATGGGCGGCCTCTACGTTTTCGTCATCTAGTGAGATGTGACCAACTGGATAAATCGGCTCTTGAGTAGGCGTGCGCGGCTTGGCTCGAATAGTAGCTGCGGTGTCGACTAGTGGAGTTTTCTCCTAGAGACTGATCAGCCATCGACTGGCATGAGCTTGGTGTATGAAGTGCGTACCGCTGGGAACTTGTCAAAATGTAACTGGAGCGACTCCTGTGTCCCGGGGTCCTCAGGTGATAATGTCTGTTCAAAGTTCAGCCCGCTGTCCAAGTTGAAATCGAGGAGGTAAAAGACTCACAATCCAGTAAATGCACTTGTGTCCCGACTTTTGCTTGTCACGCCACTTCTTCTCAACAAGTTCCTGGTTCCATCCGCACTGAACCCGCTGCTCGACGAGTCTCGCAACGTGCTCTGGGGATTCCGGGTCCCAGGGGACCAATAGGAGCCGATCTTGACGGGTTGCCAGAGACATGCTGAAAGTATAGGCCAACTCTTTCACTTGAGAAATAGGGCCAAATAGCGCAGTTACAATAATTTCTCGCAACCGGGTTTCCTTCAGTAAATGTAGCCGGCGAGTCTTGGCCACTTTGTCAGCGTGAGTCATTGGAAGGCACGGAGGATATTTTTATCCGCCAAGGGCGCGCCTTTTGACATTTGGTCCAAAATAGCGCAAGCGGAGGTGAATAAGGCTTCTCGGCCGCGTCGCACAGCATTTTTGGTGCCACAAGGTACGGGAATCGCTGTTTTAGCTTAGACACTAGGAGATTTTCCAAGCTTTGGGTTTAATAGTTTAAACCTGTCAATGTACATATCAAAGGGAACACCGCAGCCGGCTCGGATCTCGGATCCGAAGACGACAGGGTTATTTCTTAGCTCATCGCTTGAGTCAGGACCGGTTTCGGAGTGACATGGGCATCTTGAATCAGGATATGGTTTCGACTCAGGTCGGATGAATGAATTCTCAAACTGTATCGAGAATCGAGATGCGAATAGCCTCTACATAATACCAGCACCATCTGTAGGCAGCTAGGTCACGCGCAAACAACGACTGGCCAGGTCTTGTGCGGGGAAATGAGACAGCTTGGAGACGGGGCGATCCTGTGTGCTTCCCCGGACAAGCAAGACGCGCGGAATCATTTGATGCTGCATGTAATGTAACTGCTGACGAGCAAGGAGTGATGCCACACGAAACGAGCATCCAAGCAATGAGCAAGGTCAAGTCATTTTGGCTTCCAATTCAGGGAGAGGTATAGGGTGACAGACCACACCTCTTCCTGCTGAAGTCTCACGATGGCTTGCTAGAGAGTCAGGGACATGGCAAAAACCACCAGTAGTTGCTCAGCGACGTTCCGACGTGGGGTGATGATGGCCAGCGACTCTGGCTGAGGGTGTATTGAAGGATACACCACCAGGTTCCCCGCAGCTCTCGACCCAAGCGCCTTCGACATGGGGGATGATGGATGCGGGGCCCCGGCATTTTGGGGTTGGGAGACGGGATGTTGATCACTGTGAAATTTGGTGTTGATGTGAGCTTGTCTTGGTTGGAGAAGCCAGAAGAGCATCAACAGGAAAACAATAGGGAGAATGAAGAGACACCTTAACTCTCTCATAGTTCACAGCGTCTAGCATCTTTCGATCCCCATCTTCACGACGTTCGTCCCCAGGTTTCGGTACTTCAGCCCTCCCCCAGACTCTTTCATGCCGTCATGACCTGTTTTCGCGCCATGGCCTGATCCCTCACTCCACCTCTCCTGCGGAGAAGGCCCAAAAACTTGGAGTTTCTATTGGCAAAAAAAGCAATGACAAGTTCATGATTGCCAAGCCACTCCGCCTGCCCGGGGCCTCACTTAGCCGACATGCCCCGAATGCAGAAGACAATGCCTCAGTAAACAGGCCACGGTCAGTTCCGGAAAATTAACGTGTGTGGGCAGCTTCTTATAAGCTCTCAGATGGCCCCTCATTACTCCGGAATTGGAAAGGCTTTTCTAAAGTTTGTTGATCTTGGAGAAGCTCGAGTTAGCTTGTCTGTCTCACTTATACGCGACCACCTCGGCTTAACGACATTGCCGAGAATCAAAACATTCAACGAATCTTTCTTCCAACATCAACAACTGATATACAAACTCAGCATGCGGTACGGACTCGTCGCGCCGGCTCTTTGCCGGACTCTCGCCCGTAACCCCCGCATTGGCGTCACCATCTGTGAGCGGAGTCTGAGAAAACTCTCATCTATGCGCAGCGGCAAGCCTTTCGAGGAAGAGAACTGCGGCAACTACAACCCAAGGAACTTTTACCCTGCGCGTATTGGTGAGACTCTTGGTGGAAAATATGAGCTCATCTCCAAGTTGGGATGGGGAACCGGTTCCACTGTTTGGCTTGCGAGGGCTACATCTTGGTGAGCATCCTCTCGCATACGTCATCGTTGACTCTGACAGTCTCAGGCTTCCTTGGCAAAATGATCGCTACGTTTCTCTCAAGATCACAAATAACACTCCCGCCGTCCGAGCCGCGGCACGGAAGGAGCTAGACCTGACGGACCACATCTTCTCTGTCCCAACATCTCATCCCGGACGCGAGTACATCCGCGGCATCCTCGATTCTTTCGAGGTCGAAGGGCCTCATGGCACTCACCTTTGCATGGCCATGGAGCCTCTACGACAACCCCTCTGGATGCTGGGACAGCAGAGTGGCCTTACAAGCTGGGTTCAGCCACGCACCATCAAGGCTGTCCTACCAAGTATTCTCAAGTCACTTGACTATCTGCACTCTGAGGCCGGCATCATTCACACTGGTGAGTCTCACGTGAACCAACTCGTCCACACATCTTACTCAACCCTGTCAAAGATCTCAAGGGCGACCACTTCATGGTTCCTTTCGAAGATACTGGCGTTCTCGAAGAGTACGCCATCCGCCAGACAGCCAATCCAGCGCCCTGCATCCAAAGGAGCGGGCGCCCTATCTACGAATCACGCAACAGCTTCGGCCATCTAAGGGGAGACGTCACCTACGTCAAGCTCACAGACTTTGGTCTCGCCGTCCACGGTAACATGAAACACAACCATGACATCCAGCCCCGAGAGTACACCGCCCCCGAGGTGATGCTCCGAGCTGGCTGGACTTACTCTGCCGATATCTGGAACCTGGGCCTTGTGGTATGTACCCTTCCCTCTCAGCAATACAGCATATCTAACTCTGTCTCAGCTATGGGAGCTCCTTGGAGACGTCAACCTACTCAGCGGACGTATTCCCGGCCACTGCAACTTCTCCAACAAAACCCGCTTCGCCCAAATGATCCGCCTCCTTGGTCCTCCCCCTTCAGAACTTCTCGCCCGCGCCGACCGAGGAACTCTGTCCAAGTACTACAACGAGCAAGGCAAATTCCGATACCCCGAGCTCATCCCCGACGACATGTTCACACTCGAAAACTCAACGCCCATGCTTGAGGGCCAAGAGCGAGCACTCTTTATCAACTTTGCCCGTCGCATGTTGACATGGCTGCCTGAGCAGCGTGCTACGGCCAAGGAGCTGCTCGATGACCCTTGGCTCAAGTCGATCGGCCGTAATAGGCCCTGTGGGTTTGGATATCTCGAGGACACGCGCCTGACCTGAGAATGAAATGTCTCTTTTGAGCTTTGGCTTGGAGTTTGGTCTTGGGTTTCGGCGTTACGGTTTGGGGAAGGTTTAATGAACCATGCAAGAAATTGTTGCAAGATCTCCATCTTATCCTATTGGTTAGGAGATTCAGCCAGAACACGAAGTGTAATATTACTATCTCTTAGGTTATTCTTCCTATATGCCTTGATAAGTGCCTGGCTAAGAGTGAAATCCAATCATCAGGGCACCGAGGTCTTTTCTAACAGGGGTGCACTTGGCAAGCTACAACATTTAAATAAAGCATCCGAGTTGGAAACAGTTCATCTCACCTACCCAAAGCCTTTGTCAAGTATCGAGCGCAGCTAAAACAGTGGGCTTGGAAACACCAAGGACTCGTCTGTTCACTCAGTACATACCAAAAGGCTCGAAAACCTCCTTCGGGCTCCAGTCAAGACAAAGCACAAGCCATCATAAGAGTGACCTTGTAGTAAGTGACACCACACCTCTCCTGCAACTCTAGGCAAGTCCCGGCGCTGTATCTATTGTTAGTTCTTGACTCGTCAATCCAGCCCATTGCTTGCATGCAACTCCTTTGTTCCGCCAATTCATGGCCATCACATGTTTACTCGTCTTTGTTTCTCCATCCTTGTGGCGGCATGGTCAAGCCGCAAGGGCCAACACACCAAAAGCCGAGCTAAGCAACTTCTCCTCTAGTTTCTTTGTTCTACGAGACAGTTGCCTTCTCCCTTACTTGGTTCTTCCGGCAGGCCTGCAGACGGCTTGCTCTTTCACCCTTGGCTGTGCCATTCATGTTGGCCCTGGCATTTGTCTGAGCTCCCTAAATACGCGCTGTTTCCCGACTCTTTGACATCCAACACACCCAAACTCCCCTCTACCGTTTATCGAAATGTCTTTCATAGAAATGTGTGTCAAGGTGCCTACCGTGTCCTCGTCGACCTCTCGGCAAGCTGCGGAGGGAGTTCAGAGTGCCTCTCCTGTGCCTGCCGAGTCGTCGTCGTCGTCGTCGTCGCCTCCACAAGCCGGGATGCCTGCTCACAGGGTCCCGCCTCTCATCCGATTGCAAGTTTGGCACTTTTCCAAGGCAGGCAGAAACCTTGCATTCACCCGCTCCCTTACCGAGAAACTTTCCAAAGTCGATCTTCCGGGCTGGCTTATCCAACCAACAAATTCTGCCTCTGTTGGGAGGAACCGCAGGGATGAGTTCGTACCCGCCGTGGTGAGCATCGGTAACCCAAGAGCTTCTTGAACATTGTTGCTCATTCTCCTTGCCTTTTAGGTTGATTTCAAATACCAGCCCGTGTTCCGGGGGGGGCATGACACTGCCCCCGAGGAGCTCCTGCGAGTGTTCTTCCATCAGACTCTGCCGCCCATCACCCGAGACTTCTTCGATGAGACTGGCAAGGAAGCGCAGTGTCTAACCATGTTTCCTCTCGGCGAATCCATTGACCGCTACGCTATTACCAAGTACACACATGCCCGACTTCTTCAGGCCTTGGTCGTGGACCCCGATGTTGTGGCCGGAACCATGCAAGTGCCCTATGCCATTTAAAGACCGCTCATACTAACATAGGTAACCGTTAGCAATCAAATCTCCAACGTGGATGAATACACTCGCAAACTTGCCTACAAGCGCATCGGAGATCTTGCTGTCAAGGCTGTCCAAGGACGTGACTTGCAAGATGAGTGGCTCGCGCTCGGGACATGGCTCTCCTGGAAGGCTGTAACAGAAGGGGTAGCAACATTTCCGTTGTCTATGAGTTCAAATGCCCAGGCTAACCCTGTGCCATAGGTTGTCAGGGTAGTTTCCAAAAGCCGAAGGAAGACAGCCTACGACAGGTCTTCTGCCGCTTTCAAGTGCTATCAAGAGCTTGAAACCGCTATTGAGCTGGACTACAAGAAGCTTTTTGAGCCAGGCGGTGAGTTTAATGACAGTTCTCACAAACACATGCTCACTGAAATAGCCGTTGGAAACCAGGATCTGTATCTCAGCATCGCTCAGATGGCCATCGCTTTCCAGATTGTCCCATTCTACAGAAAAGAGCGAGAACAGTACCTAAAGCGGCTCTTCAGGACGACCACCCGCATCATCTGTCTCGCATCCCCTTTTGTGTCTTTTATCGCATGCGTTTACTTCTGGAACAAGCGTAAACAATTCGACGAGCTCGGTTGGGATTGGGCGATGGACAAGTGGGCTTATTGGGATCAAAGGTACCAGTACACGATCTACTGGAAGAACAGTATCGGCATGTTGCTCCTCTCGCTCTTGGTTGCGCTGATCAACTTTGTCGAATATCACTCGCTCAGATTCTGTAAGATGTTTCTCATTCAACCTTTATACCGCGTCACCCGCATCGTGTACTGACACGTCGTCTTTGTAGTCAACAAGAGAACCGACAGGAAGATCAACGATCTAAGGGTCACCCAGGGCGCCTTGGCGGCCAAGTTCTGCGTTCGGGTGCTCAAGATGCCGCCAGAGATCATGACCACGACCGAGCGCCAGACGGTCCTGTACTCTTTGGGCGTCAATTTCCATGATGAGACCCCGGAGACACAGCGCCGGTGCCTCGATGCGTTTCTCGCCAAGGTGGGTTAGTGTTGGGGTCACAGAGACAGAGAAGGGGGCTAATGGGCATGTTCATTTCTTGTTCCTGTAATTCAGTAACTTCGCTTTTGAGATTACGGATGGCTTTCGTGGACGACGAATAAAACGACGCTAGCTTGCTGAGGATATTTTACAATCGTGGCATGGCCGGAAAAATGGCAGAGAAACTCTACTCTGTATCTCTCCGACCGAGTTCCCTCTCTGAAGAACAACGTGGAGCTGACCTGTGACATCTAGATTCCCCAAATCTTCCCGTCCACCCGTCTGCCAGTCTTCCTCTCCTCTCTCGTCGCCATCATCATTCTCTTGATGACCTGCTGACTCACGTCCTCCCATCCGCTCACCTTCTCCCTCGTAGTGATGTCGAACCGATGACCAGCCCACTCCCCCTTCATGGGCAGCCTCACCCGTTCGTCTTGGGCAGTCTCCTCGCCCCAGGTGATGTAGCACAGCAGCACCTCTCCTAGGCTGTAGGAAAAGTTGGACCGGGCGAGAGCATCGTCGCTGATGAACTGCTTGGTCGTGAGGTTGCGGAGCACGGCTGGTCGGTGGCTGCTTGGGAAGTGGGGGTTGTGCATCAGGAGTTTCATCAAACGCTTAAACGGCAACGAAACCTCCTGCTTCTGGTCCAGTCGCTCACGCACATTATCGAGTGCTCTGCCCCATACCTCGAATGGCTGTTCCTTGACGAGGGATGCCAAGGTCGAGTGGTGACCCTCGGCCACGGCCTGTTCGCCCATTCCATATAGTGGGTTGGTTCCATCGCTGTCCCACTGGAACCTCTCCAGGACGGTCGCAATCTCGGGAGGGTAGCCGACAGCCCTTTCGCTGATGAGAATGAGTCGGTCGCCAGCCCACTGTCCGATGTCCTCCGAGATGGCTGCCTGAATCATGTGGGCGATGAGTCGGAAAAAGTAGCTGCAGGTGACGGAAAGGCAGATGAGGTCGGCATCGTGTCGGCATTCGTAGAGGAGGGCAACGATCAAGTCGATGACGTTTTGAGGGAGATTGACGAGAAGCGAGTCGTAGCTTGCGTACTGAGGTCAGTATTGTGGTCAACGGGGGAAAGGGTCAAACGCACTTTCTCTTCTTCGCGGGGATGGCTTTCTCGGCGGGGATCTGGAATCTCAGCCACGAGGGATTGGCCAGAAGTCCAACCAGCTGTTCGCCCGAAGTGCTCTTGAGGATCTCCAAAAGCTTGGGCTGGCCGATGTGGCGAAGCTTGCGCTTCTTATCGATGTTGATCAGCTTCCAGTCCTGGCCCATGGTGAGGTGGTGGTGACACAGGGAAGAGAAGGAGAGAAGAGGGTTGCCCAGGGCTAGAGGATGGAAATTCCGGAGGGAAAAGCAGGTGAGGTGAAGAGGTGAAGAGGTGAAGCAGCAAAACTGTCGTCTCCCCTTAGGTAATCGGCGCAGTGTGTCTCTTCACCCCGCTTCAGCTCGAGGTCAAGTCGTACAAATCGCACCTGCCGTTTCTTGAGCAACAATAGAATCGGCACCGTCTTTAACTCAGAAGGGCTTTTGTCTGCTCAGATGGAGGTACAAACATGATGCAGTGGTGAAAGGCGGAAAAAGCTGCTAGCAAGTGCCCGTCACTTGTTAGCACTGCCGAGACGTAACGTCCTTGGTACCACTTCTCTACCGCATACAATGCACCTGTTCCAAACATATTTCGATAAGATCGATACCAAAAGCACTCTGAAGAGAGTATAATCTAATGACTAACTGCATTAGAACATATCCAGGGAGGCCTCTAACTTTTCTCCCATCACACTCCGCGCCAACTTCCAGCTGGCAGTACCTCGAAATATTGGCGATACCTAGACACACATAAATGCACCTCTCCAACTAAATCAGCCCGGTTCCGCTCCTTTTCCGAATCTCCTCCCGTCGGATCGTCATCAAACACCACCCGGACCCAGGAGCCAGTGCCCGGTCGGCTCCAGTACAGAGCTGACGGCTTCGACCAGCTCCTGTATGACTGAAAACCAACACAACAATCTCCAACCGTCCTCTGCGCTCCATTCTCATAGTAAATATGCATCCCCAGGAGATCACCGTTGTCGTGATATACATCAACGCGGGCCATGTTCTTCAAGGGGGCCCATGACAATAACATGCCCATACAGCCGTTTAGGCCGTTCTGGCCCAGCCGATGGAAGATATGAGGTAGCGATCCTTTACTGATGGGGTAAATAGAAATCATAGGCCTATGGCTCAACGTCTCTTGATCGTAAATGAGCGCTTTGGGCGCCTTGCTGTGCCTCTCGCACGGGAGCCTCTGCTGAGGCCCAACATGGAAAATCCCAGCCAGTTTTGTCTCGAACTATTATACATTTAGAAACTCCATAACTTCAAGATATATGGGTCAACTCACCATAAAACTAAACCAATCTGCGCCTCTGTAGTCACCACTCAGGATAGGCATTGATAGAATCTCCTCGCCAGGTGGCAGTGGCACGTAAACTGCCATAGCACCAGGCGGAGGCTTTCCCAGAAGGCCTGGGGATGTTCGAGTATGGGCATGGATAGCCAGCGGAGCCCTTCGGGAGTAGCTTTTATATAAAAATGTCAGGCCAGTTCAGGTCGCAAGGTCAATGGTCTTTGGACGCGACGGATACTTGCTTCCAGGCTGAGACATGGCACACGACTCGAGTTCAAAGAAATTCGAACGCTCAAGATGGTGAAGAGCTTTTGGGGGTGTTGAAGTGTCCCACATTGCGAACCGTGCATACGTCTTAGTTGCGAGCCATGCGAGACCGTCCTGTCCGTCATTAGCTCGGCGTTACAGTTCTTCTCCCAACTTTTACACTACCTGGAAGTAGATCTCAACCTCGAAAGCTTTCATTCTCTCTCGTTCAGCGACGATAAACTTGGTCGAACCGCTTCGTTTTTCGCTCAGCGGTTCCGGGTAGTCAGCGAGAGCCTCCACCCTGCTGATGCCATGGTGATCCAAGGTGACCCGGGTGTAGTTGCTGTGTCCTTTTCCAAGCTTTGGGGCCTCGCCTCCCCGAGTCCAGGACCCAATATCAAACAGTTTAAACCAGCCCATCTTGGTTCCCTGTGGCATCGAGGACAGCTCCGTCCTTAGGGCCACCGCTCTCGTAAAACACCACAGCGGCGCTTCGCTTGAGTATTTTTGAATGATGACCAAGAGCTCTACAGGGAGTCTCGCCAGACCAGGGAGGTTAAGCTTGTTGCACGCCACAGTCAGGACATCGGGGGAAAACCCCCGAGGATCGGGAATACGAGCGTCTGGGTTATTTTCTCCCACCATGAACGAGCTCACGACTCTTCCAACGAAGTTTGGCCCTTTCTTTGCTTTCCTTGGAGATTTGAGAGCGGATATAAACTCGTAGCAGCGCTCGTGGACCTTGACACAAGGGAATTCATAATCATAGAGATAGGATCCATTCATGGTTGTCGGCACGCTCTCAGTGTCCATCACTTCCATTTTCCAGGGGCCAACCGGGTGGTTTTCGCAGGAGACTAGACACAAGTAAGCAAGATACCCGCCCAAGTACCATCAAAGTATGGGGCGAAGGGCCCTTGTGAGGATCACTTACGGACAACGACCTTGTTGAGCGAACGCCGAAACACCCCATGGCATATACCGCATGTTTGAGGCCTGAAACATTTGAGCAAGAATCTCGTCCGTAAGTGGGCCAAGAGCACTAATTCATTCATAGCTCGCGTTGTGAAACTGCGCGGTAAGTGATGGAAGTGTGAAAGAATAGTTTGTGGAAAGCGTACAGAGATGGAATGATTCGGGGCAATATGGGTTCCTAAGTATGACTCATGAGCTTCAATTCGGCCGTAAACACTGCCACATCTGCAATTCAAGAGCTTGTTGAGAAAAGGCGGTTTAAACTCTTAGCAAGATTCGTCTTTGGAGCTTAAGACGCCACCTGGTGTGAGCCAAGTTCGTGATGTTAGACGCCACAACTCGAAGAACACGGTCTTTAATTCAGAATCAACATTGGATGAAACGCCTTCCGACACAAAAACAGTGCTGCCCTACCTAACTCGATTTTCGGGCATCATTGCCGTACTTTTGCAATATTCTCCGCTCCCTGGCGCGTTCATCCGCAGCCCTCTTATCTGCCAAGGTAGGAAAGTCTAGCTTGTCCCAAACATCCCTCATTCTCGAGTCACCCAGCGTCACCGGGCGCGTTCTTCGTTCCCAAATATCCCTGTAGATGCCGGTCTCCTCGATGGGCTCCTCCGGATCCACACGGTTTCGATTCTTGTCATCTCCCAGTATTGGGAGAGGGCTCTCGGGCGGTGGGGTATCGGCAGTCAGAAAATCGATAAGAAGCTGCTTCTGCTCCGGCAAGAGCTCATAGATTCTGTAGGTCACATTATATCGATCAGAGATGAAGTAGACGGCATTTGGATCAAAGTCTGGCCTGCGTCGGTCAAACAGGACAACACCGCCTAGGATGCGTGACTCAGCCCAGTAGCCAACCATGTCTGCTGCACCATTTGGATACTGTTCGTAGTCAACGTACCACGGGTGCTGGAATAGGGTAGGGAGCGGCCCGTTTGGCCAAAGCTCCCAGTAAAACTCATCAGACTTGGGAGCCTGCCAGTCGGTGACGCCGTCATCCTTGTGAAGACTGGTGTCAAGCTGAAAGATAATGACAGCAATCTGGTGGATTGCAATGGCTATCATCTCGATGAGGGCCACCCTAAACGCTCTTGACCCCGGGGCAGCGGCCTGGTATGCAAGGAGAAGCTATCCATTGTCAGCGTTAAGTTCGGTCAGGTAACCATAAGGTATGGTGTGGATTGACTCACCCTGGAGTCGAACTCCAGAATCTGAGGATCAAACTCCTTGCGGAATTCTCTGGTCTTTTCAAGCACCCCTGGGCACAGCTCTCGGTGGGAGTTGTTGATAGGATGGCCATCTGGAGGACCACCACTCTCAGTATCCTTGACGACATCGGATAGGGGCAGCCCGTCGATTATTTGAGCATATGTGGTCTCTGAAATCTCAGTGGACAAGACTCTCGTGATGGCACGCGTGAACAGTTCAGCATGGTCACCATCGAGGCTGTTGATGGAAAGCTGCTTGAACCGAGCATCGTCTGTAAATTGAGTCGGCACAGCTTCAGCTGGCGAGCCTTGAGCGTCCCCTGAAGACATGATTTCCGTAAGATGGGATCTGAGGAAGAGTCTTGAGGGCGTTGGCTTGCGAAAGATGGGGGCGATGCTTTGGAGGTGACTTGGTAGTGGGGTAGAAGAGCGAAGCCAAGCTGAACCAAATTCAGGGTAAGAGCGCCAAATGTGATTCAGTCAGCGCTCGGGACCGGTGGCCCCATGATTGGGCCGTAAGCGCCAACGCTGTGGGACTGCAATCAAGGCAGCGCATTTCCTAGCCAATAGGGTGCAACACCGCTGTACGCGCCGTTTGATTAGACGCCGAGCCCGTTTTCCAGCCTTAGAAGCGACCTGTTTCAAGCCAGGGGACAAACTAAAAAGGTTCGGCTAATCGGGGCTTGGTGTCGAATTTGAGCGGCACCAGAGGCAATGCTAATGGTGCTCGAGTTATAGATGCGGAGCCGGCAGAGCACCTGAGCCTGAGACATATCAGGACCAACAGACAACCACTTTAGGAGCTCCAACTCACAACAGTTGAAGGTTTGACCATACTCAGAATTCCGAGATAAAAATAACAGGCTCAGCCTTCGAGGACTAGAACACCAGGTGTTGGTTGCAACCGCCAGGTGCCCTGCCCGGCCGGGTGCCTGGCCAGAATGGCCGGCATGGTCAAGGGTCATAGTGAACCGATTCTCTAAACGGGCGCAAGCATCTCAGCTCAATTAGGGTTTTTGTTCTCAAGAAAACGGCGCCGATGCTGAGAGTAGGCACATATAAGACGGGAACTCATCTCTCAAGTTCTGTCGATATCTGACCAGTTCAGAATTCAACACAAACCAGACCACAGCCTTGCTTGTCTCACACTTGATCCTTCTCTCTATACTCTTAGTTGCTGTTAGGCTTGCGTACTCAGTCTCTCCTTATTCCCCTCGTGGCCTCTCAAACTCAATCTGCTGGCAGATTTACGATTGTCAAGGCTCAAGGTATGTCCAGGACTAGATGATTAAACCGAAGCTAACATGAGTGCCAATGGCTCATCAGATCTTACGCTACATATTCTCCTCTCAATTTCATCCGCTCTCTTTAAACAAGTTCGAAAGTGATCACCCCGTATCCAAACATGGCCAGAGTTGGAGATCTCCAAATCTTTGCTGGGGAGTCGGAGGGTCCACTTCCCCCGAACTCGACCCGATACAAGATCATCGAAGCATCCATTCATCTGGCCCTCTGCATCCTTGAGACCAGCCAGGGGAGACGCAGTCTGGTCGAGACTGCCCGGGCCATCATCACCGCGAGTCGTGAGCAGGGACGTGACAGCCTTTACCGGGACTCTTTGGACAACTTGGCCTCCTGGATCAACAAGTTCCTGGTGAGAGTGAGAGAAGATTTCTTCACTGTCTTTATCAGAGATATAGGGGGCGAGGCTCTGGCGGAGAGGCTCGAGTGGCCTGGTGAATACAACATGGCTGACTACGAGGCTGGACCTGTGGGAAATCTCTCCCTGAACAGGGTCCTCGTCGAAAACATGATACACGCGCACCAGCGACCACCCCCTGAGGCATATGCCCGGTTCAAGTTCCAGTTGAGCATCAGCATTGCCCACGAGGTTGTCCATTTCCTGACAGGATTTCTTCTCGGCTCGCCGAGGAGCAACACCCCCCGTGGGGTTACTCTTCAGGGTTGGGGAAACATGAGGACTGGCGAAGCAGGCCGGTACTGGGAAGCTGCTCTCCTGGGCGGAGTCGTCGAATTTCGGTCCGACAGGAACGACACGTTGGGAGTCCGACAGGCGGGCACGCCCTACCTCTTCCCAAACGGGCGCCACGATACCCCGGGGCGGCGTATATCGCTGAGCTACATCACCGAGTTTGTAGATGGTGGTAAGTTGAGCCTGGAGCTATCGCCCGGGTCCAGAGTCGTCGAGGTGGCTAACGTACTTTCCATCCGCAGTCTTTTCCTTCCCTGTACGTGTGGTCGATGGCGATGCCGAAGCCACTCGCCGGGATCTCAACTCCAACTCGGTTGATACGACTGATCTGCGCTCGGGACATCGGCGGCGAGGCCTCGAGCCCACAGAATCGCCACCCCCTGGGCATCCAAGCTCACAAATGCGATACCGGATGCCTTCTTCTGGATCTGAGGGCTACTACGTGAGGTCCAGCCAGAGCACCAGCTCCCAAGCAGGTGGTTCGGGTAGAGGCTATGCTTCTCAATCAGGAAGACCCAGTCAGGCCAATAACCCTCCAGCAGGAGGATCTGGTAGAGGGTACGCCTCTCAGTCGTCAAGGCCCAGTCAGGCTTATCCCCCTGCAGCAGGAGGGTCAGGTAGAGCCTACAACTCCCAAGTCGTAGAACCAATCAGATCCTCCAATCCCCAGTCCACGCGGTCGGATCGATCATACCCTAACCCCTTTGCACCCCGATCATCAGCACCAAGCCAACCCTCATACACTCAGCCGACAAGCGGCAGCCGACCCCCTGAGTACTACTACAGACGCTGATTGGATGTTGGACCTATGAGTGTGATTTTTGCAAGAGAAATTGCGTTTGAAGATGGCTGCGGAAAGTTGTTTGGCCTAGGGCGGCATTGTGTTTTGGACATGTCTGGGGTAATCTTGTGATGTCTTGATATATTCAGCCTCCTAGTTACATCGTTATCATTAGTGTAATCTCAGAATCTACCTATCGTCAATGCTCGGATCGTGTTTGTGTCTTTGCCACATGCCTGATTCGTGCTGGATTCACTACCCCAAGACCGAGCCCAACTGGAGGCACAAGTGTCATTTGCAAGACGGTGATGGCATTACAACATTTACATTGTCACCTTGGGGACGAATTGCCTGTGGGAGTATACATAGAAAGAAAGCTTAAACGCCCATGGCGCAAGTAGACTTGTACACCGTAGAGACCAGCTTGAGCCGTCACGGCAGGAAATGGAGATCGTTGGTCACATCGCTTCCTCTAAAAAACCAAGCTCAACCATCTCCAACCCTTTGAACCTGCAATTGGCCGCGCTGGTGGGAGTGCAAAGTGAGACAATGAGATATTGGCGTCGCCGGATGATATGGCGGGCCGGCATGACTTACGCCAACGTTGAGTGGCCGCCCTAGACCAAGGCTGACCAGAAGGCAGTTTCTGCCCCAACGCAGAGAGGTCACGCCTCCATATCCTCCCACAACCTCGAAAAAACCATCTCCTCATCAATCCGCAGCTGATCCCCATCATCCTTCATCTCGGAAAGCGATGCAGACGCCATGTTCAGAGCAAAGGGCAGCACCAGGGCAGTTGGCGGTCGTCCTCAACGGCTGAGGCCCGATGCTGGTGCGTACGGTCTCATTCCTTTGTCGGCAGAGGAGAAGGGAGCGCTAATCGATATCAAGAGGAAGCGGGATCCTCGGCTGAAGCTCAACGCGATTCTGAAGAGGTGCCGTTTGTTGAGGATGAGCGGACATGGATACGGTGGCCTGTCTCACTCTTTGTGGTTCTGATTTACCGGCCAATTTGGAAGCCTTTCTGCGCCGTCTTGTCGAGTCCTGCGTCTTTGCTGTTGGTTTTGGTTCTCTTCCTTTTCGCTGCTGTTCCATTTATGATTATTTCTGGGTTCTTATCTGCTGTTTTTGGTCTCCGGAGTGTCCAAGGTTCCACCAGAGAAGAGGACAAGGCAGCGATGCAAGGAAGAGCTACTGAAATAGTAGCTCCTATCTATTGACGCGAAGGGCTGATAAGCTCATGCCCTTGTGTACTGACCTGTTCTATCAACTTGGCTACTCAAGATTTGCAGTCAAAGGCATTTTATCGCGTTTCTAACTGTTCAACTCTGTCTCGATGAATATGCTGACGAATAAATGATTTTTGTGTATAGGTAGGCATGTATGATTAATACGTCAACCATGTTGAGATGATGCATCTTGAGCTGCTCATCTATGATACCCTCAAGCCTGTAAAGCTGTAACTGGCCAATGAAGATGCCAAAAGCCAAATGCCGATGACATTGCTAAGGGCCTCTTCCTGTCCGGGATAGGAGCGATCCCCAAAAACGCATATATCCAAGATTACCATTGGGCTGGTTCCCGGGGCCATGTAACCCTTGGAGGCCACTGTCAAGGCCCGCAGGCTGGCCTCCTGCGGCCGAGACGCATGCATGAGGGGCATGCACCATCGCATCCCCACAAGATGAAACGTACCGGCACTCCATGATCGGTTTTGGATATGCAAGGGACATCTTCAGGGCACTTATTGTAAATTTGGGCATCCCGGCCGGCACGTGGATGTTGGACCTTTACAAAGCTCAAGAGAAAAACAAAACATCCAGACAGAGATTCATTTCACGGTCGCGAAGGCGCAGATAGACTAGAGAATTGTCGCGAGGCCATGACCGACCGTGGTATGATCGAACGAGGGACAAAAGGGGATGATTTCGATGAGCGGAAGAGCCGTCTCGCAACCATCTTTGGGAACATGGCTTTGTACCAAAATGGCAACTTCTTGAGTCTTGAAGGAATCAGCCCAGTCGGAGTGGTCTCGTTTTCAGGCACCCTTGACTTCAAGATGAGAAATATCATTTTCAGCTCATCAATCACACCTATCGCTTTCAGAGTTCTTTTATGAGTGGCGCTTCAGCTGCAGTGCAATGTGTCTTGAAGCCCACATGGTTCCACGTGACGCCAAGCGGGGAAGATTGTCTCGCTCCGACATCAACCATATTCGCTCAGCTCTACACTCAATCTTGTCATCATCAGCCAATTGAAGCTGTCCATTTGTTTAGGCAACTTTGTTCCCTGTCACTGGCCTTTTCGGTTTCTCGTTCATCCAGTTCAGCAAGCATGAGTGTCACACATACAGTGCTCTTCCAGTTCAAAGCCGATGCCAAGCCCGATGACATCAAAGCGGTGCGCACTTGCAAATCACATTCAGGAATGGTTACAGAATCTCACCCCATCTAGGCTTGCGCTCGCTTCCTAGAGCTCAAGGACAACTGCATCCACCCAACTACCAACACGGTCTACATTACCTCACTGAAGGGCGGCCAGGACAACTCCCCAGAGGGACTACAGGTGAGCTGCCTTCCCCATACATCTGAGCTTGCGACAAATGCTGACCGAAATAGAATGGTATTACCCATGGATTTGTGGCCGAGTTCAGTTCTGCGGAGGATCGGGATTACTACGTCAAGACGGACCCTGCCCACCAGGCTTTTGTCAAGAGTCTTGACGGGTTGATTGAAAAGGCAATTGTTGTTGATTTCAACGATGGTGTATACTAACACCTCGCTTCGTCTTTCCTCATTAAACAGAGGCGAGGCCTTGTTGACTGACTACCGTCACAAGAAGACAGAATTGGCAGTTTCTACCACCCTGCAGAGCATGAAGTCACTGTCAGGATAAACTTGGTAGAACGTAGGAATCTCAAAAAGCTTCATTCATCTTTCGTATCCCCATATTCGCATTGAATCAAATCACCGTTTTAGTTCCGCGTCCCATCAAGCCCAGTGGTCATTGCACCAGATACCGTGTCCCATCCTTGAATTCATCGGCGCCAATATCAACACTCAAGGCCCCAGGAACCCTCCAAGTCAAGACGCTCCTCATAATCTTAGTGGCCCATGATCATATCCTCCCAGCCCCCGTTCACTGAGGCATTGTCTGATAGAACTGACCCTGAAGCTGAGTCTTGAGCTTCAGAATTCCTTCAAGAAGAATGTCGACCACCACGCGTTGATCACCCATGATAGCGCGAAACTTTTGGATGCTCTCATCGGTTACCAGCTCATTCTCCATGGTGGCACGGTTGACCAGGTAGTCAATCAACCAGGCTTCATTGCCGGTGAGCTCATGGAAGCCATCATCCAGAACCTCGATGATCTCGGCAAAGCTGATCTCCCTGCCATGCCGGGCAATTTCCTTAGTAGCCAATCTGGAGAGTTTCCCGAGGCCCAGGTTGAGGGCCTCAAAGTACACGTTCATTGCTTCCGAGAGCAAGACGCGGTGTCTGTCAGTCGTGTTGTCCAGCGGGCCTGGCAAAGTTTCGTACGTTCCAGTGAAGAGAAAGTGCACAATCGTATGTCCTACACATTGTGGCACGTCGAGGAGGTTGAGGAGTCCATTGGCTGATCGCCTACTGAACCTGGCGGCAAACACGGGGTGCTTGTTGATCACTTCTCGAGGCACATGCGCTGTAGCGCCTCCCATGAACCGGAGCCTCAGAGCAGGTCCCCAGTATGGCCTTGATGATGGGTTAGCGACATGATTATAGGAAATGATGATCACCGTCAAGAACTCACGACTGGCAGGATGGCCTGATATGAGTCATGCTGGGCGCCATGCTGTCAAGATGTCGATCTGAAACAGTTCGGCCGTGAGAAAGTTGCGCGTCAAGGGTCTGTTCGAAGATTGGCGCCCAAACTGATATCAATTGTCCGGTGACGTCTGATCATCCCTCATAACGTAGCTTGCGCAAGAAGAGTCAAATCTTTCTGGGTGATGAGGTAGAGAAGAGTGGAGGGGGAGTGGTGCAAGAGTAGAGAATTCAAAATGATGATGATCCGGAGCTAAGATCAGGTGACTGCTTGGAAATGAGGCAGCCCCGTGATTTTAGTTCGTGATTTACTGCGCAACTGGAAGAGATAAACCACATAGCAACACCTCCCTCTCTGGCCTTCGATCTCGAGGCGCCATGATCCGCCCTTGTTCCATCTCCATCCTTAGGTCCATTGATTCATGTCATGCCTGTAAAAACTCGAGTTCCTCTAGTCCCCAATGTGAAACATGTGGACCTAATTTAAGCCGGCCTCCTCCTGCCTAACTTTTCAATTAAGCCGACCAGTTAGGCTCTGGTTCTCAAGCATGAGGTCCCTGATTCTAGCTCTCTGATCCAGAATCTGTGAAAAGAGCGCACCAAAGACGGTCCCATCATTCTTGAGCGCTAATCGGTAGGTCCCAAGGCCTTCATCCAGTTCTACCTCCCAACCGATTCGTGAAGCTCTCTGGATCAGGTTGTTCATCAGCTCGAGGTGCTGATTGTCGAACGTGATGTTGCTTCCACAAACGACGTAGAGGATGTTTGGGAGCGACATGCTTCTTGACGTTACGTCAAATCCATGAACGGCTAGCTGGATGAGCCTGTCGAGGCCGTACTCGGTGGCCAGCAAGTACGTCTGGAGAACGCGGTTGAGCATGGCTTCAGGTTCATCATACTGTTCCAACTCGTCCTCGTCAAGGTCGTGTAGGTCCTGGTATGTACCGGTGAAGAGGAACATGACGAACACATGCACCACAGCTGTCGGCCAAGCGGTGAGGTCGAGCTGTTTGCCATCCTGCGTGGTCACAAACCGGCTAGCCAACTCCGGGTGCTTGTTGATGGTCTTTTCGGGAAGGAAAAGGTGTTTGGGTCCAGCAAGTTTCACGATCACCATGCTCTGAACACGATGCCTGTCACCACTGGTCAGCTGTCGGTTCATGGGTGGCAGGGAACTTCAACTGACGAAGAATTATCCCTGGTGGCTTCAGCTTCCATGGTGTCTCTCGTATGGGCCAGTCGCCGCTCTAGACTACTTGGAGACTTGGCTTTCTTGCTGAATCGAGGTCAGTATGATGGTAGGGCATGCACCTGAAAAGACGCCAAACCTTGTTGCGAAGATGAATCGACTTGTGTGCCGGATGATGAAGGAGGAGAAGGGGTGAAGAAGTGAATTATTTTGTACTCGGTGTAGTCGTTCTTGGAATAGTCGAGCTTTCAAAGGTGATTCACTGCCGCAAGCAGAACCAGGTGTGCAGCGATGATTGCAGCCCCGCGATCCCATACACACATCCTACTACAATGACCTGGAAAAGATTCTGCATGGCAAACGTTTCCCGCCTCGAGAAAAGAACAAAAGGCGTTCTACCTGGCGATCCATCATCTTGACTTTGTCTGCACCGACGAGCACGCCCGACGAGAACTGCAGTTGGCTTCCAAAATACCGACTTCAAAAGCTATTTTAGGGTGGAAATACCAGATATATATTTACCGAAAGTTCTGGATGGTGATTCAACATACGGAGTGAATGGATGAAATATAGATTTTATTCAGCCCTGAGATATCTCAATAGATTAAACTGAACGCCTCAATTACTCTGCGCAGCTTGAGATCACGTTTTCAAGATAGGGGTAGCCTATGTTTATCCAGTGATGAGGGGTGAGCGCCCACGGTCCAGCCGCTCACTCGATTATCATCTATCACTTCTATTTACAATCTCCGGCTCATGTAACTAAACCAGCAAGGGGAAACTAAACTATGTCAACGACGGTCTTGGCAGGAACCCTGCTGTTGTCACTCTCGTCTCCCTTTTGTTCAACCACTTCAGGCGGAGCGTTGAGAGCCTCTTTCTTTGCCTTCTTCTGATCCCTCCACAAGAGAAGTTGAACCGTTCCAGTGATGACAACTATTTCGTGGTTAGTTGGGTATCGGCCATGTCCGTGGTCGGTTACTTACTTAACAAGACATTTAGAACAATAGACCAAGTGTAGCCCTTCCTGGCTGCTGGGAAGTCTGTCGTCTTCCAAACAAAGTTGGGCGCCTGAAATACAAGTTAGTCAGAGATAACTTTGAGGCTAGCATCTCGAAGGAACATACCACTGCCTGCACGACGTAGGCGAGATCATTGGCCGCGCCAACAAGCAAAGCTCGCTTCTCGGTATCCGCAGTGCAAATCTCGTTAATCCAACTAAGAATAAGAGGACCGGCACCGCTCTATAGAAAGGTCAGATATGGGCAACTTCAATCTGTGGTTAGGCTAAACTCACTCCAATGTTGGCAAACCAGTACACAATCATTCGGTTCGTGACGTTTCCGTATAGGGGCATCTTGAGGAGTCCAATATGGAAAGAAATCTATATCCGGTCAGTATCTATTCCATCACAAATCAGGTCTGGTGGCACTTACAGTGATGACAGCACCAAGGTAGATGAAAGGGTATCGACGACCCTTCATGGGACCGTCAGAGAGCCAGCCCCATGCCAGGGCCATGACGATGAAGATTCCAGTCGTGGGCAGGGGCACTATGGGAGTCAGCACTGAAATCTCTGGATAATTGGCTTGATGGCCTACAGTTGTTGATCTGAGGAACTGTGAAGTGCCTTCCAGGTACGGGGGGAGGATCAGCATTGAAGCTCTTGAGCCAGTATCCCATGGCAGGCTGGGGGTAACCATTGTTCCAAACGACGTAGATGAGAGCTAAATGCCTATGTTAGTTACGTTTTTTTTTTTTTTTTTTTTTTTTGCAAGGGGTTACATACGCAGAAGCCAAGTGTGCCAGCTGAAGAGAATAGACTTGACCTTGGCCTTTGTCCAGGGCTGCTTGCCAGCTCGGCCAACGGCGTCCATTCGCTCAACAGAGATGACACGCTCTCGCTCGGTCACCCACCAAGTCTTTTTTCCATCCTGGGGCAGGTTGGGGAAGAAGATGTATCCCATCAGAGCGAGAGGGAGAGTGATGATGCCGTCGATGATGAACAGCCAGCGCCCTATGTCTTGGTTAGAGCAGTCTTTGTATGGGTAAAGACAGAAACCTACATCCTTCACGTCCGTGTACTCCATTGAGATTAGTGTAAGCAGCTGCCTGCAGGAAACCGCTGAACATGTTGCCAATAGAGCCAGCGAGCCAGAAGACCATGGCGCGCTTGCCAATCTCGCGAGGGGTGTACCAAGAGCCGAGCATATAGTGGATACCAGGGTAGAAACCAGATCTTGATGCAGTGTCAGCACAGCCGCACAGCGACATAGAGGCAATTGACCTACTCGAAGAGTCCGACAAGGAATCGAAGGGCGTACAGCGCCTTGTAGGATTTGACTGCTGAGGTGGCGATGGTTGCGACGCCCCAGCCAAGTTCCAATGAAGGGATGACCCAGCGAGGGGAAACACGGGTGAGAAGCAGATTGGAGGGGAGTTGTCCAATAACATAGCCGACGGTCCAGATAGAGGTGCCTGAGGGTGTCAGTCGATAGTTGTAAGCGCCAATTCTTTCGATACATACTCGTAACAAGTTCGTTGCCAAACATGTTCAAGTCCTCCTTCATTCCACTAAGAAAGGCATTGTTGACATTGGTCTGATCGATGTTCTTCAAAAAGTAACCGATCGATGCAAAGGTCAACACAAAGGCGTCAACCTTGAACAGAAGCCACCGCTGCTCAGGCGGCAGCTCCCATGTGTCCCAGAGGTAACCCTTCCAGGTCTTGAGGGGCTTTACAACGACATCCTCGTGCGAAGATCGGCTCGAGTCGGTGTCTGGTTCGCGGACATTGGCGTCGACTGCGTGCTTGGGTTCAGCCATTGTTGAAGGATATATTTCCAACAGGTCACAGCTAAGCGGACTGCTCAGAACGGTAATAGAGTTTGACAGACAGTGCTACAGTACAGATATATATACAGGGAAAAACTCGGGTTTAACGTCAGCTAGCATCAGATGTTGTAGCATTCACTCATCGGTCCCAGCGATCGCGTCAGCTCGCTGCAACGCTCTTGAATTTTTCTCTCCCACTTTCTGGGCCCCTTATTGTAGCGCGCTATGGATCGATACAGAGTGGGATAACCAATGGACAAGGGACGGCGACTATATGCACGGGGCCCCGGATGTTCGGAGCTGGCTATTGTGGGATCGCTAGGCCATCTTGCGTGATTCCGGGTGAGGATAACACCTTATTTTCGACCCTGTCAATTTCTCCGCCACGAGATAAGAGAACGAGAAAAAAGGGCTAGAATTTTTAGGCGGATACTTGTATCCGAGATGGGCGTGATTTTACTTTTTCAAGCGAGATCTTGGGGGAATTGAGTTTGTGAGAGGTGAGTCTCGATGGTTTGGTTATCTCGTCTTTGGTGTTTATCAACAACACAACACCAACACAATGCATCGACAGGCCACTTTCAGCCACTGCAATCGTGTCATAGTCTAGAACATCGTTAGGAGGGTCGCCTTTGCCGGACGGTGTCCGACCCCATGGTTCAAACAAGCAAATTCTACTGCGAACTGCTCTGACACCATCGACACTATCCACAATGGCGGCATGCAACCCATCCACCAGACCCCCCCAATTCGTGTGATAGCAACTGTGGATCGGCCGAGACTGGTTATCGTCATCGTCGGGCGGGCTCCCGACCAAGGATGAGCCCGTCGTGCATCCCCTGTCTCCGATTTAGGACCTTAAATGGGAATGAATCCAATAGAGGTGTTGGCTCACCGATATCCTGGACCCAACATGGAGCTCGGTTAGAGTGCAGCAGTCGCCTCGCTCACGCCATTACGCAAGCAAATATGGGGCTGCTTAATTGTTTGATGCGTGGCAGGAATACCTCCATGTCGGCTCTACAATGATGACCTCCTTGGACAAGTGACTGTCCTTGAATATACTGCTTTTATGGCCTTTAAATGATTACAACTCGACAGACGTCAAAAATGCCAAGGCGGCTCAACGGCAGACTAGGTATCTAGCTTTCTTGGCACTTGGCGCCCTCGTGCAACGCATGCAGGTCCCGAGCTGGTGTCTTGGCGATCGACCAAGGCGTCATGGCATGGGTCAACCAATTTATAGAAAACGCTTGGCTAGTTCTCATATGTTTGACTATTAGCCCGAAGGAGTCCAACATGTATTCCAATAGTTTATTGTATTCATTATCTCTCTAACAGATTCCTGAGTTCTTTTGCCGTGTTTCACGCGCCATACATAGCGAATAGATCAGGATAGCCCAGGACGAGAAACACTCATCAACAGCAAAGCCAGCAACGTCGGCCCCCCAAGACAATAGCTTGCATCAATTAGCATTTGTGTATGCAACGACTCACCAAACCTTCTACTCTAAACTCGCCGGACCTGATCCATGGCTCAGTGAGTCTCTTTGAATTACAAGTATGCAAAGATGTTGCGTTTCAATGCGCCAAGGACGCTTTCGTTGATGAATCCACAACGAGGCTAGGTCAGGATTCGGAGAGAAAGTTAACCAACAGCTGATAGCCTATAAACTTACCGACTTGATATTGACAAAGCCAACGGAGGCGATGATACGTGATAAAGAGCATTAGTAGGTAACGCCATGAATACCCTCCATGTTGAGGCAGAAGGCTGGATCAGCCCAATGGGATTGCTCGCTTCAACATTCGGGGCTTCATCTGACCAATCACCCAGATATCAGATAAAGCAGCTCAGCAAAATAAACGTACCTACTGTACTTTGACGGCGAGTTCCGATCCGAATGCCTCCCCAGCCAAGTAGCCTGCGACCACTGCGCGGGCAAGTATGCCCTGGCGCCAGCGACGACGACGACACATACCAACTCCAGCATGGGGATGACACCCTTGCCTAGGCCACCGACCAGACGGACACCGGCGTCTGCCTCAACCCATCGAATCAGCACCTGACGGACAAGCTCCGCGACGAACGCCACACACCCGCCCTCGTCGTTAACCGAAGCACCAACTCTAACAACCTCGCCCAGCACACACCGATCAAGCATATCTCGACAACAATGCTGTAAAGTCACAAGTTAAGTTACTCGCACTCGACCGCAAAACCAACATGCAATAAGCTTTAGAGATGCATCATATCACATATCAACGCAACGCTGCGCCTCGACAAACATGCACATCTGTATAGAGCCCTAAATTCTTCCTTTTCCCATTCTAACCTCTTCCAATTCTCATCCAAGTCTCCTATCACTCCTCTACCATGGCATTCACACCTACCCATCCTTACAACACCTGGCGTGCATCGACCGGCGTTGCCGAATTCCAGGCCACCATGGCCGACGCATGTCGCAACTACTACGAGGCTACGACCAGGCCCTACAACAAAACGAGAGTCCTGGCTGTCTTTTGAGAGAAGGATGAGATCTCAGGCCTTGGCACCCAGGGCAGGCGTGTTCGGGACCTCTTTCAGCAGTCCTATGGCTATGATGTCGAGCTTTTGGTCATCCAAATGCAGGATCCAAACCCAGATGCCACGATTTCATTCAACCTCGGTCGATTGCTCAGTGGGCTCAAAGAAGGTGACTTGGCCATTTTCTATTACATAGGCAACGGCGACCAAGGGGGCTTCCAAGAAGTGCGAGCCCAAATCATCGACCCATCTCCTGCTGACGTCCTCATTCTTTTGGACTGCTGTGTTGCTCCTGGGATAGGCATTGGATACCGCAAGGAACTGATTGCAGCATCAGCCTTTGACAGGACAACTGAATACAGCCCGTCTGGATTTACCGATGCTCTCGTCCAGCAACTTCAGCATGCCATTGACAATCGACACATCTTGTCCACGGCTCAACTCTACAACCGCCTGGCCACTCGGCACTTAGCGACTCAGTACTTGGCCATTCAGGGCCGAATACCCCAGCTCAATGCCATGCCCTACTTCCTCCAGAACTCGGGGGAGAATCGGGCACCCATCATGCTGACTCCCAACATGGCTCATGAGAGTTGGACTCCAGGGTCGATCTTGGCAATCTTTAACAGTGCAGTCATCGTTATCCTTCACGTCCATCTTCGAGATGCTCACGCTGCAACTTTGGACCAGGTGAGACATTGGCTCTTCGAAAACCGTCGCCACAATATCGATAGGATCAAGATCAAGTCTATGTTCCCATCTTTACCTAAAGGTGCGATTGCCATCATCAGCGTTACCTTGGATATTTGGTACACGCTCCGCGAGGACCCTGCCATTTCATTCATTGGCTTTGAGGAAATTGACGACCCTTGTATACACGGTCCCCGGGTTATGCCACAGGCGATACGTGTTGAGATCCGTTGCTTTGACGGATCAATGGCTATTCCGATCCATTGGTGGCTGGGATGTGGATGTCTTCCTGTCTATAGCTTTCGCTGGTTCGCGCTAGTCTTTCTTCTTCTTTAATCAATACAACATGCTCATCTCAACAGGTTATGAGCCCGGAAAGCCACCTTACAGCTGAGTATCCTCCTAATCATAATTTCCAATATAACTCGAGGTCTAACCGCCTCCTTCCACTGCGTTAAAGATACTCATCACACCTTACCCGAATTTTCACTGAATACTGCTAGCCGCCTTATCTAGGAATCAAGTGCTTGATTTTGCACGCCTCCCGGCCTCATCCGTCACCAGCCTCTCGACCAAAATACTTGCGCAAAATTTTTACTCGAGACTCGGCCTCATGATGGCCTCACACGACTCTAATTTGAGAGCTAGACCGCTCTAGAAACCGACATTGTTTTGTTTCCTCCACAAGCAACATTTTCCTCATCGTGTCGCTGACTTTGACAAACTTTCCGCTGTCGAATTCTGTTGATGGATTGCACAGGACCTTTGAGACCTTGCATCTTCGAGTGGTCCTCTCTCGGACTGGAGTACTTGATGCGACAAGCCGGACGTGAAACCGCATGTGAAACCGGATGAAACGGGATACACGACCTAAGGTCCGAGCCGCGTTTCGCATCGGTCGCACGAACCTGGTGGTGATATGCGATATCCTACGATCTAAGTGAGCCCTCAGTCCTTCCAATAGGTTCTAGGGCAACCCACTTGGACACCGACGACTCGCTTTCAGACGCAAGTCCAACCAGCATTTGGAGCCTTGAAGCTGCCTCGATTGCCTCATCAGAACCAGAACAAATCCACGTTACATCCAGTGGGAGTTCTGACGCACCCGTTGCCGATACCATCAACAACGATCAGAACTCCAGCTTCGCGCTCGCAAGAGACATCGCTACACCGAAAAGGGAAGATTCACCTGAGCCTACCTCACACTCTTCCTACGCCTTCTCTCGTCCAGCCATCAAGGAACCCATCCTCAAGCATGTCGGCCTCGAAGGAATCGACTGGAACACTTGGCAACCTAGCCAACATCCCGAAGCTAGAATCGACAGCCGGATGGATCAACTGGAGCCGAGAAATGAAGGACCATCTCACAATGTCGGGATACGGAGACTTGTTCAAACGAAACAAGGACAAACCCACCGGCACCAGCGCCGCGACCGTCGAAAAGATCGACAACTGGCTCTCCAAGCAGGAACGCGCGTGCGGAGCCGTCCTCAATCGACTTGGATACAACGCCAGGGAGCAGGTAAAGGACAAGGAGACCGTCACGGAGATGTTCGATGAGCTTGAGAAGCGCTTCAAACCAAAAGGAAGTGCGGTCTTCCAAGAGCTCGACCGACGATACAACTGCCTCACCCTAGACCAATGCTCGGGAGTCATGAACTTTGCAGAACGGCTGCGAGAAGCTCAATCTGAACTCTTGCAACTAGACGAGACATGCAAAATCGGCACGCCTCAATTCATCAATAAGTTCCTAACCGGACTTGGCCCCGAATACGAAATGTTCCTCACTGCCTTCTACCAAAACCACAACTTGCTACCCGAGCGAGGCTCCAACGGAGAAATAACCAAACCTGCCGTAACATTCGAAATCGCTCTTGCCGCCGCAGAGCAAGAGGAAATGAACATTCAACAACGAGAAAAGGCCAAGACGCAAACGGCTCTGCTGGCTAGAATGCGTGGCCCTGGAAAAGAACGAGTAGCTCAGACGTGCGGCCACTGCAACAAACCAGGTCATACCAAGGCCGGATGTTTTGGCCTACACCCCGACCTTCTTGAGGAGTTCAGAAGAAAACGAGCACTTCGGAGTGGACGACGAGAAGCCAAGCTTGAGAAGAGAAAGGAGAACACCTCGTCACTGGAACTCGACGAGGATCACACTGCCGCCGTCGCCTTCTTAAACGCGGCCCTTCTATCCTTTCAACCCCAGTTTGGCCTGGCTGCATCAGAGCCGTCCGGGCTGCTCGAGCGAATTCACGTATTGGACAGTGGCGCCTCCTCCCACACGTTCTGCCGTCGACAGAACTTTACATCACTCGAGAAATTCACCGGCTCTGCCATCAACGGCATAGCTGGCTCGGCCATTATGCCCGCGGGGCAAGGCACATACACCCTCAGAACCATACGGAACAATGCCAAAGGAACAACGATCTTTCATAAGGCACTTTACGTCCCAGACGCTCACTGCAACCTTGTCTCGGTCTCAGCCCTCGAGGAAGATGGAGCAACTATTTTATTTCGAAAAGGACGAGCCGTCATTACAAGCCACGGTAAAGTCATCCTCAGCGCCACTAGGAAATTTGGTCTGTACGTGATCGACGAGGACGACCAACAACTGCACACTGCCATGGCCGCATACTCTGTCAGCGACCCCAAACTGCAGATCTGGCATGACCGACTCGGCCATTTGGGAGAACAGAACGTGCATTTACTCATGAAGATGTCCACGGGCATCACTCCTCTATCTGACTCCAACGTCTGTGAAGCGTGCGTAAAAGGGCGCATGAAGGAAAGGCCTCACCGCGGATGCATTCGAAAAGGAACAAGACCACTGGAGAGCCTGCATGGCGATATCGCTGGCCCCTTCCCAGACGAAGGCATCGACGGCCATAGATACTGGGCCTGCTTCATAGACGATTTCACCAAAATGACCTGGGTCTTCCCAATCAGGCAAAAGTCCGAATTTGGCAACTGCCTTCGACAACTTCTGGAACAAGCCGAGACACCAACCCGTCGCTGCCGTTACCTTCGCCTCGATCGAGGGGGAGAAAACCAAGCTGATGCAATCACTCTCTACTGCGAAAACAAGATGATTGAGATGATCTTTTCTGCTACCGAGCAGCACGAACAAAACGGAGTGGCCGAAGTAGCAAACCGTGTCCTACTCGAGAAGCTCACAGCGACTCTCATCCATTCAGGACTGGAAAAGAAATTCTGGCCATACGTCCTCAAAGCCATGGCATACGTACGAAACCTCTCACCAGCCTCGGGTCGTCAAATCACACCTTATGAAGCATGGCACAAGGAAGTGCCGGATCTCTCCCATCTCCGAGTTATCGGCAGCCGAGGCTTTGCAAAGATGCCTTCAGCCAAACGGAAGAAGATGGACGACAAGACAGTCCCCTGCCGACTCCTCGGCTATCAAGGGAGCACAAACTACGTCTTAGTCGACGACGATGGAAGAATATTCTTTGCGAATAACGTCGTGTTCGATGAGAAATCCCTGCTGAGAAAACGAATTGCATCCGAGCAACCAACTGACGAACCCAACGCAAAACGGATGGATCTCACACCATCTCTTCCAACTATACCCCTAACCGAAAACATCAGAACAGACGAAGAGATACAGTCAGCCCCCAGCCAATCCTATCAACTGAATCAAGACGAGCCAAGCTTCCATGTGGAACTGGGGACTCCAGAAAGAACACAAAGCCCCGACAGTGCAGTCGACGAACACCAAGTCGTTGCGGAAGCAGCCGACGGTCATCCCCAACAACGTTTTCCAGTACGGGAAACCCGAGGACAAATTCCATCAAGATACACAGTCCTAGCTCAACAAGACCCATCAGCCCAACAAAACCAGTGGCGCTTCACCATGATCGCCATTCACCTGGCTATGATCGCCAACAACCTTGAACCGACCGAACCCAAAACCTTTGCCGAAGCAATGAACTCGCCTCATAGCGAACAATGGATGCAAGCCATGATTGACGAAATCGACTCCTTGATGAGAAACGGCACCTTCATACCAGTCAGCCTGCCTCCAGGAAAACATACCCTCCAAGGCAAATGGGTGTATAAGCTCAAACGGGGAAAGGATGGCGAGATTACCAGATTCAAAGCTCGCTTCGTCGTCAGAGGCTTCGAACAAAAAGAGGGAATCGACTACCACGAAACGTTTGCCTCCGTGGTCAAGCCGATGAGCTATAAAATGATCTTCGCCATCGCTGCGGCCCTAGACCTTGAACTGGAACAGATGGATGTCAAAACTGCCTTCCTTTATGGCGGCGTCAAAGAAGAAATCTACGTGACTCAGCCACAGGGTTTCGACGACAAGTCAGGCAGAGTCTTCCGACTGCGGAAAGCTCTCTACGGCCTCAAACAATCTCCCCGAATCTGGTACCAGACTTTATCTGATTTCCTGGAAACCCTCGGCTTCAAACCACTCAACGCCGACGTTGGCGTCTTCATCCGTGGCACAACCTACATCGCCGTCTACGTGGATGATCTCCTAATCGCTGGTCCCGATAAGGAAGAAATCCGCCAAATCAAAGCCGCCTTGAGCGAGAAATTCGAAATGACTGACCTTGGCCCGTGTCAGTACTATCTGGGAATGTCCGTCCGGAGAGACAGACGCAACAAGGCCATCTTCCTCTCCCAACGAGCATATGTCGAGAAGGTCCTACGGGAATTTGACATGTGGGAGAGCAAGCCAGTCACAACTCCCCTGAGCACGTCAAAATTCCAACCTGTCCCAGACGAATACAGAGCTCCTAAAACGACGAAACTATGGTACGCAAAAGCAATTGGGTCACTTATGTACGCCATGCTTGGCACTCGCCCAGACATCGCATTTGCCGTCTCCCTCTGCAGCCGATATCTGGGAAACCCAACCAACGAACACGTCCAAGCCGTCAAGCGCATCATGAGGTACTTGCGAGGGACGATCGACTTGGAACTCACCTTCAGCGGACCACTCAGACCGTTAGTTGGGTACAGCGACTCAGACTGGGCTGGCGATCACGACACCAGACGATCAACGGCTGGCTACGTCTTCAACGTCGGCACAGGCGCCATCAGTTGGAACTCCAAACGACAACCAACGGTCGCACTATCATCCTGCGAAGCGGAGTACATGGGACAAACACAATGCACCAAAGAGGCGATCTGGCTACGAGGGTTGCTGCGCGAACTTCTGGCCCAATACAAACATGGAGACCTTCAAACAACTATTCTCTACGGGGACAATCAAGGGGCAATTGCAATGGCCAAAAATCCACAGTTCCACGCCAGGACTAAGCACATTGATCTTCAATGGCATTACGTTCGAGAACGAGTCTCGGATGGAGACGTTGAACTCCAATATGTCCCAACCGAGCAACAAATCGCAGACGGACTTACGAAAGCTCTCCCAAAAGACCGGTTTATCGTGTTTCGCAACGCGCTGGGCCTCTCCAACCCATGATTCGCTGTTGGTCACGCAAGTATGGATCATGAGAAAAGGAGGTGGCCGGGAACACCTGGCCAACTGACACTCCGCGATCTCTCGACAACCAAGTAACCTACCAACAAACTGACTTGGGATTTGGAAGCAGCGGCGTCGAAAGTCTATTATATCAAGTTCACACGATTTCTCTTTTCTTTTATCCCTTTTCATCATGCCCCAAGTGGGAGAGAATGGGTGCCCAACAGTCTATCTCGTTCATCGAGCCTCCAAGCGACCCACAGGTCCTCAGCTCGGAATTCCTCGGCTTCTTATAACAAATTCTACAACAATTCCAGCTATAACTGAACGCTCAATACGTACATACAAGAGCCATTTCATTCAGAAACGGATCACACAGGATCCAATTGCAAAAGAATCCCATTGCAGGTGCACATGGCCGAGCTACAAAACTACAAAACTACAAAACTACAAAACTACAAAACTACAAAACTACAAAACTACAAAACTACAAAACTACAAAACTACAAAACTACAAAACTACAAAACTACAAAACTACAAAACTACAAAACTACAAAACACAAAAACACAAAAACACAAAAAACGCAGCGAACGCCGCTGGATTGGCTTCTTCAGCCTTAACAACCACAGTCCTACGAGACATACAACGGAACCTGCTCAATCGGATCCGGCCAAAGAAAGCAAGACAGTTCGACTATCGTAGTCAGCCGTCAATATCAACAAAGGATAGTATCAATGTCCTCTACATTTATTTCGGAAAATATAAACCTAGAATGGAGTGGGAGATCTGGAGTGCTAAGGCTCCAGTGATCGAAGATTCCAAGGCTTCATTCAAACATCAAACATCAAACAAACGTTAAACCTAGGATGAAGTGGGAGATCTGGGGTGTTAAGGCTCCAGTGATCGAAGATTCCAAGGCTTCATCCAAACATCAAAACCACCTGTCCGTGATGAAGTGGGAGATCTGGGGTGCTAAGGCTCCAGTGATCGAAGATTCCAAGGCTTCATCCAAACATCAAAACCACCTGTCCGTGATGAAGTGGGAGATCTGGGGTGCTAAGGCTCCAGTGATCGAAGATTCCAAGGCTTCATCCAAACATCAAACAATCTGGAGGATATGGGGTGCTAAGGCTCCAGTGACCAGAAACTCAAGGCTGTCCGCCTCACAAATATCAAATCATCAAACAATCTGGGGGATCCAGGGTGCTAAGGCCCCGGCGACCGAACAATCCAACGCAGGTGTGGTAATAGAAGCTCTTTCCTATTTTTCACCCACGAAGGTGTTTTTGAGGTTTTAATGAGGCCACACTCTGTTACGCAGAAACATCTCGCACCAATGGCTCGAGTGGGAGTGTTGAGATCCGTTGCTTTGACGGATCAATGGCTATTCCGATCCATTGGTGGCTGGGATGTGGATGTCTTCTTGTCTATAGCTTTCGCTGGTTCGCGCTAGTCTTTCTTCTTCTTTAATCAATACAACATGCTCATCTCAACAATACGACCCATTTGTATACCTAACTAAGATTTAAGGAGCAAGTCACAAAATACAATAAAAATATTCGAAAAAGACATTAGTTTAGACATACTTTTATAAGTTTGGTGAAAGTACAAGCTACATCCTTTAACCCCTGTAGTCCGTTTCTATGTCCTTGGATCCTAAAAGACTACATACTGGTAGCCTCATTAACCTCGCATATCTAGCCGGCAGATCAAGTCGGCAAAGTGTGGGGTATAAAGCAGATTGACAACTGATTCTTCCAACATGGCCGATTGGCTGGCGGGATGGTTGCGGAATTGAGCCGAGCCCCGTCTCCGTATTCCGAAACTCTTTGCCGACAACCCCAGTTCATGATCGCGATTGTCGATGTAGTCATACACCATCAAGAGCAAGCATGTATCTTGAGCCAATCAGACCTGTCTCTTTCGTAAGAGAGGGGGGGCTTGCCGTGCCCGGACCGTGTCACCTCTCTAGAGACTGACTTTGAGCACGGCTTCCGGAGAATCGACGAAATCCGATGCCTTGAGGCGGTCCGATAGACCCGGTTGACCTCTTGGTCTTGTTAAATAATTCTACTCAATTGTTATATCGTTCATTCTTCGAGTCATGGATCCTTTCTTTGACAACAGCCCCAGTGCCCCTGTCGGATCTACTAGCATCATCATATTACTATCATGCGCCTTGGAGCCATTCTCCATGTCGGTGCCATCCTGGTGGCTTCGATAGATACATCGTCCGTGCTACCTTACTTCCATGATACTTGAGACGTGTCAATCCTAGTGTTAAATGCATCAAATAGCTAAACTCTATTTAGGTTTGCCATCGGAGCGAGGCGTGTTGTTCCTCTCGAAAATGACGACTCGTTACCTCGGTCGCTTAGTGGGGACTTCATCGATAAGTTTCCAAAAATGTCCCGCGAAGAAGCAGGTCACCTCCGACACTTCTATAACCTAGCAAGCCAAAAAGATGGCGAGTGGCGCCATATGGGTTCTCAAGTTGCCGGTCAGGAATGGCTCGATGGGTACCGATACCAGCTAGCGACTATGGCATACGCTGCAGGAGCAGCTCATTACTTTCGGCTGCCCCTTCTGAGGTCTCTGTTCAAGGCCTTGTTTGAGCAGCTCATCTCCAAAATGCTGCTGCGAGATGTTTGGGGCTATTGGTATCTCACTAGCCACAGCGGCACCCTTGTAGACCCCGACCTGACCGAGTTGCGGAAACCCTGGGCGGATCCAGTTGCGAAAGAGAACATTATGGCAAGTTTTCAAACGCTCTATTGAAAGATATTAATGTCTTGCTAACATCTTTTAGTATTCTGGTCACCTCCTTCACATGGTGTCATTGTACACGATGCTATTTGACGACGACAAGTATAATGAATATGATGCTCTGGAGTTCAACTGGATGCCAATCTTCTGGGGTATGGGGCCAGAAAAGTTCATCTATAACCGAACGTCCCTGCAGCAAGCGATATTGAAGGGGATGGAGGGAGAAAACTGGCTCGGCGTCTGCTGTGAGCCAAACAGCATCTTTGTCGTCTGCAACCAGTTTCCTATAAGAGCACCTTGACCCATTCTTCTATCGATTGGTGCTAACGCTGTGATATCAAGATGATCGGGATGCGGTACAACGATGTTCGGGACAATACCCATATAGCCCCTGTCGTTCTTGAAACATACGAGGAGGCTTGGAAGTCCAAGGGCATGTTCCAAGACGACGGCCTCATAATTGATTGGTTTTCGCCAAAGCAAGACAGAAAGACACTCGCAAAGGACCCTGGGTTCACAGCCTGGTATGTGGTGGCGCCCGAGACAACTTTTCAAGGGGCTCAGACGGGCTAATCGATAATAGGGCCGCTGCCTTTATGAACGCTTGGAATCCAGAGCTGGCAAAGGTCGCTTATGACACGGCATATGACAGGGTGATAGAGATGATGATGCCACCAAACAAGTCTACAGCTGCAAAAGCGTCAACGCCCTTGATCTCCAGGGCACAATCACCCGGTGCTCAGCAACCCATGACCAAGCCCATCCTAGGATACGCAGCGCAGATGATCTCTGAACTCGGCGACGAGGCCACCTTGGATCAGTACCTACGCTTTGTCGACGAAGCTTACCCCCCAACCTGGGAACAGGGCGGACTCTTTTACCCGGCCACTGCTCAGGGGAATGGCAGTCTGCCTCCCATGGACGCCTTCACTGGGAACAGCGCCATCCCCTACGCGAGGCTGAATGTCTTCCAGGGCCAGCGTAAGATGTACGAGAATCCTTGGACCGACAATCACTTTTCCACTTACCCATTCATTGACAACATCGACCTCTCCAGTGGGGTTGACTTTCTGCGTGGAAGCTGGGACAAAAATCTTGCAGCCATGGCTGTCACTATGCGTTCCTATTCAAGGGAGGGCAAGAAGTGAGTATTGGATCAGCTTTCTCCCCCCCTAATTATTCGCGTCTAACATGCCAATTTCAGTGTTAAGCTTCATGTTTCCGGATTACGTCCTGGGAAATACAGTGTTTACGAAAATCAAGAGCTTCTTGGCGCGTACCAAATCAAGGACAGGGCGGACATGATCCAGCTTGAACGGAGAGTGACAGGGAACAACATGGACATTGTCATACAGAGTATTGGCCCTGTTTCAGTGCTTCCTCCCCTGCAGGTATCCCGATGGGAATCGGTACTGGAATGGGGCATGTGCATCTTGGGTACTCGAGGTACATACTTGATGAGGTACTTTCTTTGGGTCTGACATTAGGGGCCTCAATCCATGAGTGTCATTTGTAAGAGCTGAGTGTTTGAGGCGGATACGGATAAATCGGTGGGAATCTATATCTGGATATTCCCTGGATAAGGAATGCTAATGTGAACTCGTCCTGGCGTGAGATTGAGGCAGCACTTTCGTGCTGACGAGGGACGGGGTTCTGCACGAAGGATAAGACAGTCCCGGTCCAGGCCGCCTCGTGAAGGTCAATCCTGTTAAGGCCGAGGAGCCCTCCGAAGTTCTTCAAGAAGCCCTTATGCAGGCCAGTGATAATAGCACCAAGCCACAGGAAACTTAGATGGGGGCTCCGAAGGGAGAACATGCGAGCCAGAATATCTAGATCTCCTGCCTTTCTGGACTGAAGAACAGCAATAGTGCCTTGTAACCATGGGCCAGAGGCATTGCATAGTATACCAGGTTTATAGAAGATGCTCCCGAGGATAGATTTCACGCCGTGGGCGTTGCATGATAATGTTAGGAGTCTATCAAATTGCCGGAGGTCCGTCTCCAGATTGGTTCCTCTCGCGTTACGCTGGTGCTGGTGCTAGTGCTTGCTGGCGTTGCAGGACACATACGAGGTACGGGCAGCCAGATATTCTGCCTGTCGAAATTGGCCAAGGGGAGCATCATAGCCGTCGCGAAAGCCGCACGGTTTTGGTCGTCAGCAGAATGAAGTGCAGAATATTCAGCGATATACCGAACTGCTGTCTCGAAGGGTAGGCATTCTTGTAGGCTGGGCGATGTACTTCTCGAAATGCTGGACATCCGGATAGCGGGAACTGCTTTAAATGTCGAGGACCAAGGAGACAAGAGTTTAAAGCGTCCGCACGAGATGATTGTCGTATTGTTGGAACCACGCGGACGGTGGTACGGGTGACCTGGTCAACATGAACAATCTCGCAGGCGTCTCGACATACGGTGTGATTTGAAAAGGCTGCTCGAAAGAGGGCAAGTCACAGGACCCTGTCCCAGGGACCCACATGGATGAGGCTGTCAACAACCCAGAGCCGTCTAGTTCAAGTCCGACAGGAAAGTAGGGATGTTGGGGGAAGAGATGCTCGACCTGCAAGCTGGCTGGAGGAAGCTCAGGGTCTTCAGATGCCTGCTCCTATAAGGCCGCCCAGGTTTTGTAGCCATTCTCGTAGATCGCTCGATATGCTTCCTCATCTAGCCGCAGCGGGTCAGTTGCTATAATTTAGGTAGGGAAACCTATGTCAGATGTTGTGCTGATGCCGTCAAGCGGTGGGAAGGTGGATGAAGACAACCATTGTGCATGTCAAACCGATATACTGATAATGCAGACCCATGCAATTCACCGCTTAATGTAACTATTGGGAAAGGCAACCAACGCCGGCCAGGTGTCTTGCTGCCTAGAACATCATGTTGGGATCTCGAGCAGGCTAAGCCTCCTGGGCCATCTGGCTTCCCAATTAAAGAAGGGTTGTTACCGCCGACGTGATAGAAATAGCCTGAATACTGTCTGTTGGTCCAGCCTCGGGCTCTGATAGATACTAAGAGAATGGCAATTAGGCGGTCAGCATAAGTAGAGCTGCTTGATATGAACTGGGCCATCCATTTAAAAAGGTAGAGCCGACAGCATCCCAAGACCAGACACTCTCGAATAACCCATGGCAAGATTTGAAAGGGCCGTCAAAACAGGGCATGCCGTAGGTCCTTCTTCAGAGGTCTCACGTAGACAAAGCCATCAGCAAGCCAGTATCATCAAGTCCGAGACCCGTATTAAACACTATAGACAAGACAAAACTTTGCAGTACAAGGCCTAGTACAGCTGTCTACACCAACGTAGCCCAGGCGCAAGGATCCCAAAAGAGCAAAGGTTCACTCAGTCAACGCGAAAGCCATGTCCCCCTCGCCTCGCAACCAACTCAACCTCGGGTACGCGCATTCTGCAGCAGGTTCTTCAGCAGCTGGACCTCGAGCTTCAAGTTAACAATCGTCTCAACTAGAATGTCTATAAGGGTTCGCTTCTCGCCAATACTCTCCCGGAGAGACTGGGCATGATCGTGGCTGACGGGCTCCAGCCTCTGGGCACGCTTGGCCAGGTACCCGTAGAGCCAGGTCTCATGCTCCCCCAGTTCAAATTCCTCTTGTCTGATAATTCCGAGGATATCGATAAAAGTCATGCCCTCGCCTAGCTTGGTGAGCTCGAGAGTGGCGAGGACAGAGAGGTGCTCGAGATCGTACTCGACGGCGGCAGCGTAGACCCAAAGGCTGACGGCAAAGGCCTTGATGTGCTTCTCCTCTGGAGTTTCCGCTTCAAGATCTAGTGGCTGGTAACTTCCAGTGTAGAGGTAATGGATGAGGATGTGGGCTTGGCTCTCGTTCATCTCGGTGAGGTCAATGCGACGGTCGGTGAAGTGCGCGGCAAAGGCGGAATGTTTATCGATGACACCTCGCGAGACCTTGATGACCAGCTTGTTGGCAAACTCGAGTTTGTAAGTGGCACCCATGTAAGGCCTGAATAGATGGCTAGTGAGATAAAACATGGCTTGGATGAGGAGTGCGCGGATGCAGGGTTACGCACGACTTGGACGGAGTGGCACCCTTCTTGGAGGGAGTATGGGAGACATCTCCGGGACCATCGTTGTCGGTAGCTTCAGTCTTCATCTTGCCATGCGCCAAAGGATGTGGCCTGGCGGAAATTGTTGGGTGCGGGCTGTTGTTGTGGCTTCTTTGTCTGATGGTGATGCGGGATTGAGACCAATACCAAGAAAGACAAGGTGAATGATGGGGAAGACACCCCGTCATCAAAAAGAAGAAAACACGGAATTCACCATGCCGGCGACAGACCGTCTCGACGGGCAACACACCAACGGACAACACTGCCGGGACAGTGCAATGCAGCTGACAGAGACACTCGCCCAGATCTAAAGCGAACAACCATAAGAACAAACCACCAATGCATAATAGGAATCTTGTTCATTGTTAATCAACGATCATTTGAGTTAAGCTGGCTCATTCTACAGTACAAAAGCGCGCCTTGTGACTAACATCTTGACGGGAACATTACAACCGGGATCCCAAACTCGAGCCGACGACCGACGACCAACGACCAACGGCACTTCCTCTCCTCTCCACACGATCGAAAACAACAAAAAACCACTGGGCCTACTTCTCCTTAAGGGCGCGGCGAAGGCGCTGGTTCTCCATTTCCATCCTAGCCATCGCCTTGCAGACAATGCCCGTGATGGGCCGGTTGTGCTTCATGACATCACTCATGCCTCGGACAACACTAGGAGTGGTAGCCTTGCCAGCCGTCATGACCTCATGCGAAATATAATCGCGGAGCCAACCAGAGATCTTAGTGTGAGTGAACTCCTCCTGGTCCAGGATGGTGATCATGGTGCCAAGCTGTAGCATAGGAGTGAGAGCCACTAGCTCGTCGGTCGCCAGATCTTCGAGTTGGTAGAGGTTGTACTCTCTCGCGAGGTCGCACACATGGACCGCCATGCGGAACTGGGACTTGGTCTTATCGAGCTCTCGACTGCGAATCACCTTGAGACCCTCGTAACGTTCGGTGTACAGATAATGAACCAGGATGTGAGCGGCTCCTTGGGGGACAGGCTTCATGTGAAGCTGGTTGTGTTCGAACCTGGCTGCAAAGTTCGAGTGCTTTCTAATGAGGCGACCGTGGACCCAAACATAATTACCGTCAAAACAAGCGCCGAGACGGTGTCCAGGTAAGATCTCGGTCGCTGGTTAGTCATTTGTCAGGTCCGGTCGATCTGCAATACTCACGACAGCGTGCCTTGGTCGACAGTTGCGACAGTGTTGGACAGTGTCAAACTAGATGGTAGAGGACAGCGAGGAGAGTCGGTGAACTAAGGAACCTTTCCAAAATTTGTTCCAAAAGCGTGTGCAAAAAACTGGGTGTACGATCAGCGCCTGTGGGTATAGGTTGAGGAGAAAAGAAAGGCCAAGGTTGTGAGTCGCGGAACGACATGCTTTTGTAGCCAGCTTGTTGCCGCTGTGATTCACTGTCGCTCACCTTGCTAAGTGACAGTGAATCACAGACAACAAACGTTGCTACCCCAGGAAACTTGTTTGTCTCTCAGGTCCATCGTCCGGGGTGTTCGCCTCTTTTCCTGAGCGATCCGATCCATAGAGTTCCCAAGTATGGCAAGCAATTGAGGTCATCGCCAACCCCCGAAGCGTCTCCTCTCGTGGCACAAGGTGCACTCCATGTCGACCATCGAAGTCATCCGGCAAAATCCCAATAAAAGATCAAGCACCATGATCAAAATAACTATATAGCAAATGAAAACTGAGAACCATGATATATACTGTGGTCGCGGCGCTCCTGGCAGCCAGACATGCGCTGCCCCAGCAAGGCCCGTCTAATCTTGCCGGACAAATCAAGCGATGTCTGCTGATCTGGATGCCACCATAGATAGACATCGCTTTCATATATGTTGCCCGAATAGCAGGAAAGGTTAAGGATCTCCATCATCGCAGATGCAATGTCCCCCCAGCGACAACAGTTTCTGGGTGCACTATCCATGGCCGCACACTAGGAACCTGCAGGAGGGCGGTGCGCGTTTCAGACAGTATGAATTGACTGAATTCCTGCTTTGAATTCCTGCCCAGTTAGCACTAGTCATGGTCGTACAGTGGAAGCTACTGACCGAAAAGTGCCCGTCCATGTTCTCTGGGCTGGAGAGGCCGAGGCCTGGGCCTTGGACGACTCTGAAGGGCGGGTGAGTGCCTCTTGCCATTGGCGCCGAAGGAGGCGCCGGTCATTGTTGCTAGCCGTTTGCTACCATGGCGCGATGAGATCTTCGAGTTCTTACATCCTGTGTAACGCGATGGAAGAGTGGCCGTTGCCTTGGGTTTAATGGATGCACCAAGGCTGTGAACCCTTTATACATAGCCACTCCGCCAAACCCACTATACAACCCGATGAGCTGTTCCTCTCTCCATTGTAGAGATAGTTGGCAATTATTTGGACCGCATCTTCGGGAATGTAGCGTATATATACGTGGCCGTCTTAGAAAGAACCGACTACAGGCTTCTGGATGCTTGTAGATCCTAGATTTATATTGGCTTCACAGAGTCAGCAACTTCCAGGCTTGGATCGACGCGATGTCCTCACATTTCATCAAGCCTTTCGCCAATATTATAAGCAGATAAGACCATATTACAGCCCAGAAGTTCAAGACATGCATCGCAAAGTGCTATGTGCTTCAGCTGCAAGCTGAGGACACTGTCTGCGTTCGTGGCCTGCGGTAATGTTTCTCGGGGCCATTGCGCGAGATGGTCCAGTCGATTGGAGTCGACTTCAGAGGCCTCCCTCTAAGTCTTCGGTGTTCTTTTCGATCATCGTCAAGTGCCTTAACTTCGAGCAAGGGGTCGAAGACAATGGTATGCCTTGGCTTTCGGGGCCTATCGGCCGATGTGGTGCTACCAATATAGCGACAGACAGCGAGGTTAGGCATAAGCATGAGGGTATATAATGATTTAGGAAGAAGAATAAGAATGCACCAGCCAAAGCTGAGCTGATGCAGAGGCTGGTTCTCACACAACCGGACCAAAGCCGGCATTTCGCCGGTCTTGTCCAGGTACATGACCGAAGATGAACGGGAAACGGCGGACCATGTGGGAGTGACGAGCCATATGAGCATCGTGTACCCAAAATACATATGTGAGGTAGCTCGTGAGGCAGAGTTTCAACCTGAAACGAACAGGAAAAGGGGTGATATGATCCGGTTTTTGGAGGTGGAGGCTGGTTGATGATATATACCTAGGCAGGGCGCCCAGACCGGTTACCGGCCAAGAGGGCGCAGACAACATACTTGCTGCTAGCGACCTCCCAGGCTCAGTTCGTTTGTAGAGCGTGAAGGTGATTAGACTCTCTCCCCAAATGGGGCTGAGAACGAGGCCACCACAAAGCCGCATAGATCCTCCCATTGGAGTCCATCAGGATTGGACGTAATACAGAGACGGACCCCGACAATCTTTCCTCATCTTTAAGCGTTGAAAACATATATATAATTTAGTATCGTTCTTGTACTCTGGCCTCTCGGCCAATGACCCGACTTCATGTTCTCGTGCCAGATGTCATATTCTCGAAGAGCAGGCCAGTCAAGCCACCGTGGACAGAGCAATATCGTACTTTAATTTGGAAGAATTTGGAAAGATGAAATGGAATGCTTTAATCACTTAAGAGACTTTAAATACCTACGATGGATGTGTGTTTGCCCACGTTTGATCCTGTCTAGATGCTGTCAACCATCGCCGAACACACTCGCCCATCAAGGTGCCAAGCAAATCAACCTGTTGATCATAACAAAGACACCAAGAAACAAAACGAATTGCCTAGTACGAAAGAAAGCGGTGGAAACTCTCAGTACACAACTATGATGCCCTCATTTACCGGTCCTCCCCAGCATCCACGACCTCTCGACCCGGCTCGGGTCAAAACAAACCAGGCCGCAAGACAAACAGCGTATAAACCTGCGAAGCTGATGCTTGCCATATATACAAAACAAACGCTAAACTAAAGCATAAGCAACGATGAAAGCCGTCAAGGCAAGAAGGGTGCCAATCCAACAGCAGCCTGTCACGATGCATTCCGCCCGAACGCTTGTCACCACACAACCCCAGCTCATCAAACTACCCAAGAGCAGCAAAAAGGGGGCTATATCTGGCATATCACATAGGTAATCATTGGCAGATATTTATCAATTATCTCTTTCAGCTGCATAATATTTGTCTTAATACAAGTTAGAGTGTTGGCAAGGGCCGGCCAACATGTCTGCAATCATCACAACACCATGACCAGAGTTAATCTTCACACAGACTTGGCAGCTAACTTCCATCTTTTTTGCAAGAAATACCATGACTAGAAACAACCATGCCCCGTATAAACATGCTCTTGAACCTTCTCGCTCCCTTCTACCGGTCCTCCATTCTCTGCACGCCAGCTCCATACCCAAATGAATGCAAGCATCCTCCTCCAACCTGAGGCCTCTGCAGGGTGATAACCGAGACTCTGCTCTAGAATGAATCATGACAGTTACATTACTCGCTCCTGGAGGCATGTCTAAGACCGCCAAGCTTCGATACATCATTATCCTCAACGCCGGCTCGCCCAGACTTAAGCCACCGACGCGACAACCAGCGCGGCGACGTTCTCCTCCTCGCTTCGCACCGTGATCTTGGTCGTCACACCCGTTTTTGAAGAGAATGCCATCCGCACGGTGGCAACTACCCGGCCGCCACCAACAGTCTTGCCCAGAAGCTTGAGCGTGTGAGTAGTCTGGTTGACGGGGACATCGGTGCCCTCCAGGGGCTGCAGAGAGAGAGCCTTGGTGAGCTGCTCCGTAGCCTCTGTGGAACTGGTTAGTCTTGCTCTCTCCATTCATGTGACGTTTCAACGTACCTGCAATGCTGGACATGCCGCTAAGCTGGAGGGTCTCTGTTGCCTCCTCGCCGGAAGCGCCAACCTGCTCCCAGATGTGGCTAAAGTTGCCAGCGAATGTGGGAATCACGTAATCGCTACCAGTAAGGTCGAACTCGGCCACCTCGTACTCGTCATCGTAGCCAGTCTCCTCGGGCTCATTTGTGGAGGGGTCAATCTCCTTGCTGGTGAATCGAAGGATGTTGGAAAAGGTAGAGATGGGCAGAGAGCCCTCGCCGTTAATCTTCTTGAAGGCCACATACACCTTGCCAGGCTGGTCGGTCGGAAGCTTCTCGGCCTGGATGATAAAGACCTCCTCGAGCTCCTCGTCGTCCGAGGGGGTGGCGACGACAGAGACGTTCTCAAGGACAGTGTCGGGCAGAGTGTTCTTGACCTCATACTGAAGGACAATGTGCTCCTTGAAGATGTGCTTGACCAGAGTGACGACGTATTCAGTCTCAGCCTCAGTGAGCTCAAGCAGAGGCGACGACTTGAGCACGCTGCCAAACTCCTTCATCTCAGGAATCTCCAGCAGCTCCTGGGCATATCGCTGAGCTTGGGCAGTAGCAGATGCCACAGCCTCGGCTCCAGAGGCCTTGGTGGGGCCGACCTTGGGGGCCTTGAGGGTAGGTGTGGTGGCGATGAGCTTCTTGGTACGGTCCTCGGCATCGGCCTGTTCCCGGGTGACAATAGGGATCTTGGAGATATCGAAGGGGCTGTCGAAAGCAGACTTGTCATCCGAGGTGACATACAGGACAAGTTGCTGCTCGAAGAAAGGAAGGGAGAACATGTTCTCTATAGGCGAATTAGCATTGGTCACATTTATGAGTGTTTCTTGCTTACCGTTCTTGACAAATCGAGCAGCCATCTCGTCGTCCTCTTCGGCCATGAGCTTCAGGTTGAGAGCGGCACGGTCGCGAACCTCATCATCGACGTCATCCAAGCATCGAGTGAGGAGAACACGGACACTGCTCTTGACCTCGGGATCCTTCTGGCCAACACCAAACTTGGCAAGGGCGGTGACAGCGGCAGCTCGCACAATCGCATTCTCAAGCACCACTCGGTTGTAGATGTATCGGATGTACTTGGTGGGCTGGGCAGTCTTGGGACCCTTGAGACCGATAAGATGGAGAATTCGGACAGCCAACTTGGTGAACTCGCAGTCCTCAATGAACTCGCACAGGTGGGCGAGAGCATCCTCCTTGGAGTCGGGAACAAACTTGATCAGGTCAAACATGCTCTCAACGACAGCCCTCTTGAACTCATAGCCGCCCTCATCACGCAGGATCCCACTAAGGAAGGTGAGCATGCCGGCCTGCTTGCTGGGGAACTTGAGACACAATGTTCGGATAGCCTCAACAATCGTAATCTTGAACTCGTCGGTAATCTCAGACATGAAGGTGGAGATCTGCTTCATTAATCGGTCGACGCTAGCCTCGTTGCCCGTCTTGAGCAGAGTGGTGATGGCGAATGTGGCGATCGATCGGTTGCTGTTGGAGATGAGGAGCTCGATATCGGGGTTGCAGACGTGGACGGCGGTAGGCTTGAAACTGGCAAAGTTGTGGAGGATGCGCAGAGCAGCGAACTTGGTGACGGCACGAGGGGAGGTCAAGAACAGCTGGAGGACATGGACAGCTTGCGACACCTCGGCGTCGGTCACATCTCGCATGTCGCAGATAGCCTTGGCAGCCTCGAAGTTGACCATCTCGCTCTTGTGTCGCAACCAGCCGTCGAGAAGTTGCATCATGGGCTTCCTCAGCGAAGGATCCTCCTCAGCAAGCTGCGCAGCAAGTCGAACAAGCATGACAATAGCAGCGGGGCTCTTGAGCGCACCAGCTGCGCCAAACTGCTGAACCATCTTGACAAGGGCCATTCGGTCGTGCGAGCGCATCTGATACAAAAGTCCGACAGCGTGGTATTGCGCCATGGTCGAGTGGTTCATGGGGATCTGGCTGCTCGAGGTGGAGAATCCTAGGGAGAAGCCGCCAGACGACTTGCTAGAGGCAGCGGCCTCCTGAGTCTCGCTCTGCCATCGTCGAACAACATCCTTGGCGATCGGGAGAAGGTGGTAGGAGGAGACGAGGGCGGCAGAAGAAACCGAGGGGTTCTTATCGACGATCGCAGTCTTCATCACTCGCTCGATCGATTGGACAGTCGTGGCCTTGTATAGTGTCAGTAGAGTCGGTGGAGGCGCCAGCAGCAGGACAACCTACATCAATGATGCGGCAGAGGGCGCGGATAGCGTTGGGTCGGTAAATAGCATCGGTGCTGCCTCCAGTATCCTTCATAATGGTGCTAGTGACCATAATAATGTCCTCGGCCGAGTTGGCAAGCTCCTTGATGACAAGGTGGACCATCTGGCGGAGGGAGGCATCCTTGTTCTGGAACAGCTTGGAGATGCCAAAGAAGAGGGTGGTGGCTTCGTTGGTAGGGAACTTTTCACCCGTGTAGAGGAGGAGGGCGATCTTTGTGAGGAGAATGCGACATCTTCGAGGTTGGATCGGGGACGAGTTGAAGAGTCGTGCTGTCGACCTATTTAGCTTGACTTGAACTTGGACGGTGGGGGGAACAGCAAAAGGGCGATTGCTCGAGACGGACCTTCCTGGAAGACCTGAGTGCGGTCCACCTTGACCAAACCGAGGTCGGCGTCTTCGTCCTTTTTGCCGTAACTCATGTTGGGCAAGCTGGGTCGTGGGGGAGCGGTTTGGGGAGGGAGACTTGGTGGTTGCGGTCGAGGCGCTCATCCAGAATCACCACGTCGCAGTTACTCAGGTCAGGGATGGGTCGTGCCGCATCACGTGACAGCTATCAGCCCCTTATCGGGGACTGGGATTCGTGTCAACTTTGACAAGGAGGTGACAAGCGATTCGGTTCTGTCTCACGGGATGCAATAAAAAGGTGTCATTGGATTTAATATGAATTTCCTATGCGTTTTCTGTTCATACAGTCTTTTTACTAGAAAGCTTCCCTTGTATGCTCTTTCAAGGTGCCTCGCTGCATCGCCGTGGAGTACTGCTGTCCAAAGTACCTCGACAAGTTTAAGCTCCAACCCAGAAGCTTTGGTACAATCTTTTAATAAATGGCAAATTCTCTTATCTAGATTCTATATTTCCGATTGTCGAATTCAAGCTCTATTTAGCCAGAATCACCCTTGCAATGTCGTCTTTGGCGAGCTCCCATCTCTCGGGGTGACATCATGTCGACCCTGAATCCCCCGGCTCCGAGCCTCCTCAGCCGGACCCAATTTTCCACTCCGGCGGGTTTGCGGCTTTCCATTCTGCCCTCCAGCCTCAAATCTTTCCGACTCAACCCAATTCCACCACGAATTCGTCGCCAGAATGAAGCCTACGACACGGCTGCCGCTGCGGCTGGTTCCCCGGCTCGTCAATGCCCCCGTCTTCATCCGTCCGATTCACTCGACCGTTGCGAAGCCCGCCAATGTCGCCTCCATCGTCGGGACCGGCCCGCCACCGGAGCCACCGCTGCCAGCCGCCGAGAATGTTCACCAGCGTGTCGCGAGGCGGAGGAAGCAGGCTGAGATGCTCAAGAATGCCAAGGAGCTGCGGAGTGCGAGCGGTGGAAAGGGAGGCGGCGCTTTGAGGAAGAGGTTCTGGAAGGATGTGGGAGTCAAGGAAGTGGATGGTAAGTGAAGATGGGCAATTATTGCCATTGATTTCGTCCAGTTATTTTGACGGCAATGGGCTAACAAGTATTCTTGAACAGGTTCTTTGCAGATCTTCCTTGATACTCGACCATTGAGGCACCCTGTATCCAAGGAAATCGTCCGCCTCCCGATCTCGAAGCCCGATCTCGCCTCGGCACTGGCTCTTGAATGGGACCTCTTGACTTCGGCTCAAGATGCGACACGACAGCATTTGATCCCTCTCACAAGTCTTACCTGCCGAGCGCTCGATATTGCTGAAGCCGACAAGGCCTCCGGAGCCGAGATCTCGGAGGTCCGAAATGCCATCGCTACTACGCTCCTACGATACCTGGACACCGACTCGATTCTGTGCTGGGCGCCCCCGGCTAGAGAGCACGACTTGAAGAACGACGCAGGAGAGTCACTCCGAGATGTTCAGAAGCGGACAGCCGAGGAGATTGTGTCGTTCCTTACAACTCACGTCTGGCCAGGCATCACCATCACGCCTGTTCTTGACGGTCACTCAATTCTGCCCCAGGCGCAGAGCCCCGGTGTCCGAGAGGTTGTGCAGGGATGGATCACAGGCCTCGACGCCTTTGAGATTGCGGGACTAGAGCGAGCTACCCTTGCTGGCAAGAGTCTAATTGCTGCTGCACGGTTCATCGTTGAGTGGAGTGAGGGATCGGTTGGCAAGGGCGAGCTCAACCAAGGCAACAAGTTTGGCGTCGAGGAGGCGTCTGTTGCTACCAGTCTGGAGGTTGACTGGCAGACGGGACAATGGGGAGAGGTTGAGGATACTCATGATGTTAACAAGGAGGATGTGAGGAGGCAGATGGGCAGCGTTGCCCTGTTGGTGTCGGGTGTCCGCAAGGCCTAAGTCATTTGCCATGCATGATGGATGATGATCATAAATGCTCACATGTAGAATAAGAAAAATGTATGATAGATATAAACAGGATACAATCATATTATGGTGAAGAGTTAGATTGGTTGCTGAATGATGTGCGTTATGATTTGTTTCATTGGGCGAATGGGTTATGCATCGTGAGTATGTACCTGCAGACATGGCTTCGCTACACAGCATATGAAGACTTGTGTGGCTACACAGAGATAAATACGGAGCACGATGGAGTAAGTATCTTCGTAATTCGGTATTCCTATCCCTTATTCAATGTCACGGCCTCAAAAAGCATAAACAAATCTCACCATGCTGCCCTGCAAATTACCCTAGACTGAGGCGTGTCTTGGCCGTTGAGGCTTGACCGGCTGACTCAAGCAACCCTCATGGCTTGTGCTCCCGGAGACTCAGCGTTCCGCATGCGAAATGAGGCAAGGGACGCCAAGCAGCGGAAGAGGCCCCAAGGCTGAGAGCCACCAGGATGAACCAGGGACCCTCATGGGAAGGTCCGTAGACGGGTCTTACTTTATTTTTCGTTAAAGATCCAATCAAGGACAAGTTAAGGCATCACGGAGAAATAGTCTCAGAGATGTAGCCGTCTTTGTTTTTCTCTACTCCACGTGTTGTTGGTTGGCGGTGTAAATTACCAGGTTGTGCGGACGATTTCGAAACGAGAAGAGCACAAGGATAAAGATCCCGTCTGCCTCACAAGGCTTATCCCGCCCCAATTTGGCATCCATCTGATGGTAAGCGGAGGCCAGTGCCCATCCCAGGAAACGAAGACCGAGCAATGCCACTACAGCTTATTCCAACCTCGATGGATGATGAATACGACTCTCAGCTTGTGTCTCAATCAAGCCACCACGACGCACCCGATCAAGACAAAAGAGGCGACAAAACTGGCCAAAAAGAGGAGGCCGCGCAAGCAAGACGCCCCCCTTATCCCAGAAGCAATCACCCGCATCACCTGGCCACACTCGATCGTAGCGTGCAGACAGAGAACCGAGGCATCACGAATCATTGCCAAGAATGCCAACGCTTGGGGCCCTTTTCTCTCTCTCTGCCAGGGCAAAAAGTCAGCAAGCTTGGCCGAGGATCCCGCTGAGTGCGTGCTTGACCCCAGCAACGCTAATCTCCCGCCTGAGCAAGTTAGCTTGCCCAGCGAGGCGGAGTCGAGGCGAGATGGGGCGGCTGAGGGGAGGGATGCCAAAGGATGACGGGGTTGCGCCTCTGGAGTGAAACATGGAGGAGGGGGACTGAGGTAGGGCGTTATGCTTAATGAATGGGTGTTCAGGCTGTTGAAGAAGAGTTGACTTTGTCAACTCTAAAGGAGAAATTCTCAACTAGCTGATCTTCAGCTACATCCTCACCCCCCCCTCACGACGCTCATAAGCTGTGGGAACGTGCGTTCCAATATCTCGCAAGCCACAAGGCGTCAGCCATGGAAGAATTCATTGTTCAAGGCCATGCTCCCGAACATCCACCCGACTGCCGCCGCCCGGGGTGAGGGGGGCGTTTTTCAGCTTCCCCAATTAAGGCTCGACTTGGCACTGGGAGACCAAGGATCCAGACGCCAACCAAGGCCAATGCCACCTCGTAGCTTGCGCCACCGGGGGCCACCGACAAGGGGGTTTCCTGTGCTGTTCTGCGCTGTCGCCTTTTAAACAAAAGGTAGGGCACCTCCAGCGCGTACGACATGATGCAGTGTGATTCTTCATCAATCTTGTGCTTTGGACCTCAACCAGAGGTTCAATCTACGGTATAAGCCATGAGGTGGACGACATTAGGTACCGTCGCCGCTGCGCTCAGCTGCGCCGATGCGCTGAGCTTCCCGCGATCAAAGACCGGCAAGGGTTACCTCTCGGTGCACGTCGGCACCGTTGAGAAGCCCAAGAAGGAAAAGACGAGACGAGATGGCGATGCCTTCATAGCCGTGTTGGACAATATGGGATATTTCTACGCGACCGATCGTGCGTTGAGACCAGGAAGACTTGGAAAGGTTGCAACTCTAACGACGAGAAACAGTTGAGATCGGCACGCCACCGCAAAAGATTACCGTCCTCCTCGACACGGGCTCCAACGAGCTCTGGGTTAACCCCGACTGCGACGAGGCCAGCAGCATAAGGGAGTACAACATGTGTCATGAGATGGGACAGTATGAGCCCGACGACTCGACGACACCGCCCATCGGTCCCTTTGGAAGGGAAACACTCAGATACGGCGACGCTTCGGATCCCTCGACTCACACGTCGGCCACGATTCGATACTACGCCGACACATTCACCTTTGGCGACGCCAAACTCGAGAACCAGACATTTGGTGTGTTGATTGAGAGTGATGGTATTGCTCAGGGTATTCTGGGTCTTGCACCGGATACACGGGGTGGATTCGACAACGACGACCCTTACCGACTGCTGCTCACTTCCATGGCTGTCGAGGGCCTCATCAACAGCCGTGTCTACTCCCTGGACCTGCGCCATTCCGAGGCTGACGAGGGTGCCGTCATCTACGGCGGCATCGACCGCAACAAGTACATCGGCAACCTGGAGAAGCGACCAATTGTCCGCGGCGAGGGCGGCGAATACCGTCTCGCTGTGGAGTTGAGTAGCATTGGCATGACCACCGAGGGTGAGGAGCACGAGTTCGACCTTGATGATGCGGACAAGAACGTCATCCTTGACTCAGGAAGCACACTGTCCCGTCTGCACTTTGAGGCTGCGAAGCCAATTCTTGAGATGCTTGATGTGCAGGACAACGGTGAGGGCTTCTACATTACCGACTGCGACAACCGGGACCGCGACGCCACAGCCGACTTCGGCTTTGGCAACAAGATTGTCCGTGTTCCCCTGAGCGATCTCATCATCGAGATGGGTTACGCACAGTGCTACGTCGGCATCGTTGTCACTACCAACCAGCAGATTCTTGGCGACTCTGTCCTCCGGGCTGGATACTTTGTCTTTGACTGGGACAACAAGGAGGTGCACATTGCGCAGGCCGCCAACTGTGGCGATGAGGATATCGTGGTTGTTGGATCTGGCAAGGATGCTGTCCCCAATGAGAAGGGCAAGTGCAAAGAGGGTGATGCCTTTACCACTGGACATGTAAGTTGTTTGCATCCTCAGATGATGAATTCTTACTAACAAGACCTTCAGGCAACCGTCACCAGATCTCCCACAAGGACCGGCCTCGCTACATCAGCCTACACCACCACCTACACCGTCACATCATGCCCCGAGTTCGAGCGCGATTGCAGAACCGGCGTCGTAACAACACAGACAATCGGACCCCAGCGAACCGTCACCGTCACGGCGGGAGCCAACTCAGACAACGACGGCGACGACGACTCAGCCGCCTGGCAACCTATGCCCCTGGGCTGGGTATTCGCAGTGCTTGGTGGTTTCGCCCTTGGCGCCAACCTGCTATAGAGGGGGGTGTACATACATGACTGGGAGATACCTTTGCCTAACTGTACATATTTTTTTGCGACGACGACGACACCTTTCTCTGGATATAATGACCCTTAATTGATAGACCGCGTCATTGGCCATGACCATGAAGCATACAGCGGCGTTCTGATCTCTGACTCGCGTTCTAGAGCAACTCTAACCTTGTGAATTATCGTGCGATGGCTTGGCTCGGTACCTTGCGGGCTTGGTTCGTTGAGGTGCGGATCTGCGTGCGTGCCGTTGGGTTTAAAGGGACTTGCTGTGTGGCTTGCGTCGAGGATTGTTAAGTTTAAGGTGTGAAGAATGCAGCAACAGCCTTGCCAAGTCACGGAAGCATATCAATATCTCACGCCCCTGGTGTTGGTTCGACATGTTGAAGCAAATCAACCACCAGTTGAATAACTTGGCATTATCTCATTCAGCAACGCTCTCATGGCCTATTGCTCCCAATGCTCTGGGTTAGTAAAGGTTCCATATGACTCGAACGTGGCCGCCATTGCTACTCGGAGCTTATCACCTGTCCATTCCCGCCGTGTGTACGCAAGTGCCGGACCAGGGACCCGTTGCGGCGTTTCTCGTGCGCCCGCGCCGAGGACCTGGTAACTGACGTCGACCCTGCGAGGAGTGACTGGAATGTGTTAGCCTGGGGGATGGGGCTGGAGGGACCTAGAACGAGGGGGGTAGCATCTAGACATTCTCTAGAGCACGGCGATTGCGGCGGTAATGTGTTGGTGACAGTTAACAAGTTGAGTTTTAATTGAAGGAGAAGCCACAGGGTTGTTTGATCTTGACAACGGTAACGATCCCGAAAGGTGTCGGAGGAGAGCATCGCGTTCAGAACCAGGCTACCTGTCAAGCCACATTGAGCGATAGCTTGCTGGAATGGAGCTCTGTAAGCCTCTGTTTTCGAATTGCAATTGTCGTTCTCATGTTGAGGCTATATGTATGCAATCCTTCCCATCCTTGGCATCGCTCGTTGTCAGCTGCGTAACTGTCACTCCTCTACAATCTCTCAGTTCCCTCGCTGCTCCTTACAATGTCGTTCCCGCTCCTCTGTGCTCGAGTTGGTCCATTGGCCGGGTCATCATCATTCTCTTCATCAGTCCATTCATCGCTGTCCTCATTACTCTCTCCATTGTTTCCCTCATCATCCCCCTCATCACTTCCCTCGTCACTCCCCTCTGCCTCCTCATCATCCTGCGAATCGTCAGTATCACCATTTCCACACCAATACCCGAAATCCTCACACTCATAGATATATGGCTCCGGGCAGTCCATCGGAGTCTCATCAGGCAAGCGAAGGCTAAGCTCATCATCGTCATAGTCGTGGGTCTCAACCCGTTTGCTCACATGCTCACTGATCTTGCCTCCGTTCCTCTCAACCACATGTCGAGGCCTGAACGTCACAGACACAATGTAGTAATCGATAACGCCCTCTTCCGTCTCATCGCGGATCCATCTCTTGTTGTGCCAGCGGCTGGTCCCTCTCCACCGACTCTCCTGCCTGGTTGACCCCTCTGTGTCGGCAACGAGAACGGTCCCGTCTGGCTTCTTGAAGAACCAGCGCTCGATCATCATCTTGGCGATGCGATCAACCTGGCGCTTCTTACGCTCCAGAGTCTCCATCTCGATACATATCTCGTTTAGGCTGGGAGACAGCTCGTCGCTTACGTCGCTAATCCAGGAACCCTCGAAGCGGAGCGGTGCATCATCCTCCCAATTCCACCAGTCTGCGTGTCGAATCGTGATGGTGAGTCTTTTGGGGTCCATGTAAGGCGTCCTCAGGAGTCTTTCCAGTTCACCCTGTTCCAGCTTGAACATCTGAGGAAACGCTCTAATGCCCTCGATCTGGACTTGCTCCTGACCCATCTGCTGGGCGATCTCCCTAGCTGTGGCGTGCAGCTTATCGACGGCAGTGTCGACATCGTACTCCGGAGGCGCACGTTCGTCGAAGGAGAGCCAGTGTAACTGCTCGGTCAACATGAAGGGCAGAAATCTGCACTCGCGATAGACGGCTCGACAGGTACGTAGTAGGGTCGTGTCCGTCCTGCGCGGCGCAAAGTATGAGGGCCGGGTGAAGCAGGTATTGTCATCATAGTGATTGTCTGGGGAAGGATCCTCGTAGTCGGTGAGAGCAAGGGCAAAGATCTGGTTGCGCACTTCTGCCGGCAGCAGCCTGAACAGCGGCGAGCCGGATTGAGGATCGTCGGGGATAGAGAGGATGTCTTTAGATGTCGGCACGGGCTTCTTGTTGCGTTGCCTAAACCTTGACAGGAATCGAGGCGGCTCGGGCTCGGGCTCAGGCTCAGGTGATTGTTTCCATACACGTTTGGTTCTTGCCATGGTTGGCGATTGTATTATCCGTGATGTGAAGAGAAGATCAAGCTGACAGAGAGAGGGTGGCCATTTATATGGTGTGTGTGCTAGGCAGCACAGTGGGCCTTGTGCAACTCGCCTGTATCAATGGAGTCGTTTTGTTGGATGCCGGTTGCAGTTTCATGAAGAGGCATGGATCAATCAGAGTCGAATGACGCTGGCTTCAGCGACAGGGAACATGCTCCGCGGGATCTCGGTTGGTGGTCGTATTGAGTCACCATGATGTGACCGGCGATAACCTATTTAGGCGATGGGGAATTGAAGATAGCCACCACTATCCTACGGCTGTTGGTAAACATGGCAGTTAAATGAGAAGTATCCGACGAGATTTCTTGCCTTGAATTCCAAACAGTGAAAAGAACAAGAGTCGATTGCCTTCGCACTTGTTACCGCAAAAAGGTCGAGGGCCTGCTGAAGGGCCAATTGGATGGATCCCAACCATTGAGGCTGTGTCGACACCCTGGAGCACAGTCAAAGCAGGCTCTGTGGAAGCGGACGCGATAGGTATATAAAGAAAGATTTCCTCATAAAAAAGAACATTTACCACAAGTCGGCTGGTTGGCACTCATTTATTGCTCACGTCCTAGGGTAAGCACCTGGATGAGGTGAACAGCCAGAGTAGACATCGAAACAACTCAAACTTTACCACTCTTTCTACTCTTCTGATATTGCAATTATACAGAATTAAACAAGATAGTGATGAGAATTTGATGAGAATAGCTAGGAAGCCTCGGCGATGTGCCAATTCCCTCTCATCAATGCCTGCTGGGCTGCCGGGCTGTCAGGACCAACACGTCGTATTAACCGCCCAGGATAGGCGCCCACAGATGCGCAGCACACAGCCATTGGCCATGCCCAAGACATGCATGAAAGCCTTGGCCAAAGTAGAAAAATCTACAGCGCGGCCGATGGGTATAAAGTCGTTTCGCTGCCTCTCGCGAGGATTGATCGTCAACCAACCCTTACTGTTCTCTACACCATGCCTCGGTTGTGATCCGCCCACCATGTCCCATCAATCCCACGAGTCCGACTCTGGCAGCCTCACTTTAATACACAATCGCTATGGAATTACCGAATTTTCCGAGGGCATTCCCAACAATTGCAAGGCCGATATCGTCTTTATCCACGGCCTGACGGGCGACTCGTATTCAACATGGAGACACAAGAACGCAGAACTGCCATGGCCGGAAGGCCTTCTCGCTCAAGACATCAGCAACTGTAAAATCCTAAAGTACGACTACAAAATATCTGCTATCGGCTGCCTGGATAATGGTACCCTGAGGGACCTTGCAGCCGACTTTCTTAATGAGCTCGTCAATTGGAGACGTGATAATGAGGTAAGGTCGCGGCCCGTCACTATATGCCCTCCAGCTGCCAGGAACTAAACTTGAAACAGTCAGAGCGCCCTATCATCTTTGTCGCTCACAGCCTGGGAGGTATCTTGGTCAAGCGCATGCTCTCGGAGTCCCAGTCTCGAGATGCGCCCTACAACATCGGGTCGCTCACCCGCGGTATCATCTTTCTCGGCACTGCTCAACGTGTGTCAAGATTACAAGACCATGGGCGTAGAGTCTTGCAAGGTCTTCGAGAGAATAAAGATGATAGAAATAATAGGATGGAACCAAACATCGAGTTGCGGGCCATCTTCCAGCCAACCTCGGGTATCCTCGACAACACCCATAGCTTGTTTATGGATTGGGTCGGAGAGAGAAATGAGGACCCTTCGAGGCCTACTGTCCACATCGCATCTTTCTATGGGAAATTGTCTATGGTGAAATTACCGGGGTTGGGAGAGATAAAGGTATGTATGAAGCCAACAATCTCCAAGTCCCCGCTCACAAATCAGATTGTAGACAGGGCCTCGGCTTTGGTTGGGGATTATACTTGCATGGGCCTCCAGTGCAATTACAAGGTAAATGCCCCTTGAAGTCTATATCAATCTTCTCACCTAACAATCATGCAGAGCATGGCCAAGATCCCCATCGACAAGACGGGGTCTAGCTATGATGACTACTGCAGCGTCAGAGCTCAAATCGTGAATGCAGTTCGCTTGGCCAAGCCCAAGGATGAACTTGCTCTAGGATATACAGCCGAGCCTAGTAAGGACGAGCTGGAAGCGTGGCGAGGTATGCCCGTCCTCCTTTTTGGGAGCGAAGCACTGACTGCCCACCCTAGAATGTTTGCAATCGTTTGCCTTTTCTGACGTTCGACAGCGGTTCGAGACCGTGAGCCCTCATCTCGAAGGAACATTCGAGTGGATTCAAGACAACAATGTATTCAAGTACTGGCTTGAACATCCTAGAAAAAACGTTTTTCCCCTGTCTGGAAAGCGTGCATCTGGGAAATCAACATTCATGAAATACCTGACAAGAAAAGAAGCGCTTGTTTCGTGGGCTTGCAAACAAAACCCTTCCAGACATGTCATGGTTCTCAGCCATTTCTTTCACTATATTGGGAAAGATCCTTCCCGAACGTTTGAAGGGTTCCTGAGGTCTATTTTGTTCCAAATCGTCAAGACAGATTTGGCGGCTTTCGAACCGGTCCGGGAAATTTTTGATGTGCGGAGACTTCACCAGCCATTACCAACCTGGCCTAGAGATGACCTGGAAGAGGCGTGTTTCGGAGTCTTCAAGCACTGGGGAGACCGGATGGACGACCAGCGCCCGAACATCTATCTTGTCATGGATGCATTGGACCACTTTGACGGCGAACTTCACGAGATGACTTCCTTTCTTCGGAAAATATTCGAGCTTTCCGGTGGACGCTTGAAAATATGCATTTCAAGTTCACAAGAGAAGAAGATAGACAATGCCTTGGCCAACCTTGAAAGCCTTGGCGTCCTTCCGAGATTTGAGATTGACAAGCACACCCGACGAGATATTGAAATGTACATCGAGGAAAACTACCGAGAGCTCACAGAAATCTCTGTGGGTGAGGGCAAAATGCTGGCGGATGTGATTCGTGATCATTCCAGGGGCGTCTTCCTTTGGGTTCGACTGGTGTGCAAAAACCTGGTCAACTGCGCAATAACGAAGACAGAGCTGGCCAGAACCCCGGCTGATGAGTTGCGGCGTCTTCTCAACAAACTCCAACCTGATCTGGAGGAGGTTTACGAGATGATGTTCAAAACAATTGAGCCAGACGTTCGACACGAGGTTGAAAAGGGGCTGTCCATTGTGGTAGCAGCCTCAAGACGTCTGAGTGTCGAAGAACTACAGTGCGCCATGTATTTCAGTAATCACAACAACAACAACATCATCAACAGGACCAACATCAACGACAAGAACAATGAGCCGCTAAGTAAAATCAGCGAGGAGTACCTGACTCACATTGGAGTATTCAACCGGGATTTGCGGGCCGCGATCGAAACAAGGTACCGCGGATTCTTGGAGTTCACCCAGAATGGGTCCGAGCTCATTGTTGAGCCTTGCCATGGGACAGCCTACACCTACCTGACCGAACGCTGCAAGCCTCAGCCTCAAGGCCCTGGGGAAGCCTTCAAGGATCTGACGGCCTACGGGGAAAATCTGCTTTATGAGTCATCGACAGCGTATCTCAGTTATTTGAGGAGGGAGGATCTGCCTCCAGAAGCATCCCAGATTCTGAATCTGTTTGCCGATGCCAAAGATGATGAGCAGGTGCCTTGGTACGAGGGGAGCGTTGACAACACCTTGAGCTACAAATGGAGCACGAAAGCAGCTCCAGGAGGACCGCAAACAATGAATATCCTGAATGTCTGCTCAGAATACCCATTCTTATCCTACTCGGCCGAGAACTGGGGCCATCACGCAAAAGCTGGCTGCTCGGCTGAACTAGAACCCGTTAGGAAACTCGAACGAGACCTATTCAAAGGTTCTTCTTTGACGAGGTCGCTATGGAAACTTTGGGAGCTCATTATCAAGGCTCGGTTCGCAATCTCACGCCTGCCCTGCTTTCCTGGGAACTGGAGTTACTATCCCGATGCTGACGACTCGGAAGAAATCGAGGCATTCTATGTCGTTGAAGGAGATACTTTCCGTTGCTTCCTGTGGGTTTTCTGGGAGCACATGGAGGCCAGGCGCGTCAACCCATATATCCTCTCGGATCTACCCCTTGATGCACTGGAATACCTTTCCTCGACAGGTTGTGCTGGCTACCTATACCGAGCTCTAGCCAGACGACCAAGCAAAATAAGACATCCCAATCGACTACTCCTGTCCACTATTCGAGCGAAGAGCGTTCCTATGGTGAAGCGTGTCCTACAACGGTATTCGCTGAAGAAGCTCAATGTCAACTTTGGCGAACAAGCTGTATTTCAGGCCATCGACTTCTCTAACAATCCGGACTGGGGGGATCAGTACGAATTATTGGTCAAAGCACTTCTGGACCATGGATTCCCTGCACACAAAAGGGTCCGGTACACCATTCGCGATGAGCATTGGAACACACATCGAGAGATCCAAGTTCTGAAGAGACAGTTTGAAAGCAGCCCTCTAGTTTTGGCCATTCTACTGCACCGTCACAAAATTGCTGAGCTTCTCCTGAGACACAAGTCGTGCAAAAAGGCGGTTCGTCGAGACATCAGCTGGGTTCTGTATCGAGTTCTTAAAATGGCGACTGAGATCCAACCCGCCAACATCAAGGGCATCAAACTGCTCCTAGACAAGGGCGCAAGCACAAAGGGTGTCAATGTGGATTCCAACATGCCTCAGGACACGCCCCTGGGCATTGCGCTCTCTTGCAAGGAGCTCGCCGTTGCTGAGACACTCCTAGCCCATGGGGCTGATGCTAACTTTCGCTGCGATCGTGCCAGCCAGCTCAGTGTCATGGCAGAGGCCGAGAACGACTTCCCAAAGCGTGTTCCGCTGCTGCTGCGCTGGGGCGCGGAGGTGGATGTGTGGTCCATGGAGGAGGGCTGCAACAAACACCCAGGAGATAACATGGTTAAAGATGTCATTTCCGTCTTGATGGACCATTTGTACAAGAAAGGGGACATTAACAGACTAATAGAGGACCGAGAGACCGCCCTACACATCGCGATTCGCTATGGCCGAAAAGATCTTGTCAAAAGATTGATTCAAAAACTGGAAGCCGACGTGAACATCCCGGATCGCAATGGAGATTTCCCCATCCACGTGGCTCTGCGGCAAGCCAAAGCCATGGCACACATCAAACTTCTCCAAGGAAGCCCGTCGTTTAGCCCTTCTGTCCTAAATCACGATGGCAGGACTGCCTTTCAGCAGGCAAAGTTCAAGGGGCAGTCTTCATTGGTCAGGGAGCTCAGAGAATGTGGACTGGGCGAGGGCGAGCAGGATTCTGAGGACGAAGAGGATCCTCTGGAGGATCCCCTGGCAGTAATAACATATCCGCGTGCGTCAGAGACCAAGGTGGACATACTTCGCTTGGAAGAGTGCGTCGAATGAGTACCTCCCGACTTTACAATCTTCCATTGGCTAACGTATTCCAGGCCTTCTGGAGGCACGATCCTCCGGACACGGCCAGTAGATGCCCTACACGGCATCAATGAGTTCATTCGTGGTACAGATGAGCCTTGGAATGCACTCCGCCATTCTGTGCCTCAGGGCATTCGAGATGTCGATCCTAACCTGCAGATACTTGAAATACGGCTACCGACGCAGCCAGAGGCGATTCCGCAGGAATCAGAGAGTCTGCCGTTGCTTGAAGGAGCTATCACAGACGAGATACAGGCTTTTTCTCAAATTCAAAGGATGGGCACGCCAACCATGTCAGACATGTCGGGTGACGAATTTCTTGCTGGCACAGGGAGTTGGGATGGGCATTATGTGGATTGGAAGAGACAATAGAGGAATAGATAAAGGCGTTGGTTGGTATAGATGTAGTGATGAGTGTTGACAAAAATGATCCCGTGAAGGACGAGAGACTGAGCGAGACACGAGGCTCAAGACACCAAGTTGAATCCTGACAATTCAAAGGCTTTTCTCTATTTTAATATGGCAATACATACATAAGATTAAAATAACAAAGAGGTAACTTAATGAGAGTTAATGCTTTAGCTCTTTTAAACTTATTGATTTATTTCTTTTATACTACCTATGTAGCTAACCTTAGGTGAGGATAAGCTAATATCATTATAGTGTCTTGCGCTTTTTCCTATCGCGTGTGAGGGTAACCGTGGAGGATGGAGGAACGGCGGGTCATGCAGCCTTGTTTGGCAAAACGTGGGATCATACTCGCTAAGCCCCATTTGAACCAGCGTCTCCTCAAGGATCTTCACTTGACTTGCTCTCTCTAGAGACTCTTGCATCTACTATGCTGCTAGAATGTTTAGCTCTCTGCAAGATTCTCTTGTCTGGCCTAACAATTAGGCTGGGGCGATGATGGTTCGTGGTAGACTGAGGAGGTACCCGCTTGATCACGAATCATGGACCACCGGCTATCACCACTTAGGTGCGACCTTCATGAACTAAGTCTCGAAACGCACGTCTACGACGGATAAACAGTTCGAACCACGACCGTCAAGGCTATGGCTACCCAGCCTGGCGGCAAGGCACGAACAATCATTCACCTCTCGACACGCGCTAAACACTCCACTGCATCTCTTCATTTTTGCTCATGACGCGGCCGGAAAATAAAGGGAATAATCGGCATGACCGGGGAGAATAGGCCGACCAGAGTCTCGACTCGATGATCCTGGCCGAGGTTGCGTTAAATGCTTACCTCCAGAGTAAGCATGGCGAGACCCATGCACGAGCTCCACGCAGACGCCGAGCTCGATCCCTGTCGCCGAACCATTACAGGACCACCTATTTCGAACCTTTGCCTGTCGGTCGCGGGTTTTGCAATGGGGGTCATGGGAAATATGCTCGTCGGGCAGCGAGAACAAGCGAAGACATGCTGTCGCTTGATCTTAGCAGAGATTCGCCCGAGGCTCTTCCTTTCACCCGTACAAGCAATCAAGCGGGTCAGATTCTGGGCGTCCTGGAAGACACAGTTAGACACAGTGTCGGACTCCTGAGGTTCTTGTCTTTTGCCTCACGCCGATCTTATCTTATCTTATCAATCAGTCCAAGAAACGTGGCGGTTTGAAGATGTGCCTCTGACACAGTGTGGCAATCGATCAGCGCAATTAGCTTCGAGAAGGCCAAGGGACACAAGCAAAGGCGGACCACAGCCAAGAACGAACCCGAGGCAGCAGGGAGAACCAGATCCGCTGTCGAGATTATCCCACCGGCCCAGTCAAGATTTGATCCCGTCTTTGGTGACATCGCCAGGAAGCCAGAGCTGCCTGGACCGAAGGCGCCAAGAAGCGCTCGTTCTTTGACGAATCGTCTTTCAACTTTAATCCCACTTCACGAGAACGTCGTCCTGGCCCTACGAGGCCTGAAACCTTGTCACTTGTGGCTAGAATGGTCATGAACGGACGGAAAAGCCTCCCCACATGCCATCCGATGAACCCACGCGACGAGCATGGACTTACCACTACGCCGGTAGAATTGCCACTATTGGCTCTAGCCTTTCCAGGTTCCCATGGGACAAGACGGAGCTTTTGCTGGGCGCTTGCCAAGAAGACCAGGCTGCCCAGTTTCGAGAAGAATTTTTTTGTCCCTCTCTTACGCGGACCATTCCTGGTCTGCTTGTTTCTCGTCTGGTCATCGGCTTTTCTCCTTTCGGTCGCTTGGGCTAGATGGAGCTAGCTGCCTCAATAATGAACTGGAACTGGTGGGTTCGGACTTTTGGACCCACGCTCGTACAGTACGCGATCAGAGTGGGAACAAGGGGGGAGTTGATCTTTTTTACCCTGCGAACGATGGGTGACAGGAGGAGCTTGATCATCTGTTCCACGGGCATGGCTCTGATGCAGGCCTCTCTGCGATGTAACAACGCCTACATGCAGCGTGGGACGTTGGAAAGTGGTTTGAGAATCTGCTTCCCAAGAGTTGGATATGGCCTCTCAGAGTTTCTGTTAAACGCCAAGACGAGAAACTGCAGAGCAGGACCCTGTTCATGCCGGTTACTACTGCCGGGCTATGGCTTGGGACCTGGTCCAGGCCAAAACCCGATCTTGGCGCAGGTGGCGGTTTCTTAATCGAAGCCCCCATCTCGCCATTGTTCTTCTCACCCTTGTCGACGGCGTGCCGCTCCGAGTCGAGAAGCGCGGCAGACGCGCTGTTGAGCAGGCTATTCTGACTCGGCCAACAGTCGACGTGAAGAGGACCTTTTGACTTCATTTCTGCAATCAGGCAGTCTTGACTCAGTGTTAAAAGTCAAGACCTCGACTGGCGTATATCCTCAGAGCCTTGTTCATCACATGTTAATGCCAAGGGAACACCAATATCATGGACGAGCCCGTTGCTGTGCCTCAAGAGGTTGGCCGATCTCTTGCCCTGATGGCCCTTGGTCAGCGATTATCAGATGATCAGATTATCGAACTAGTGTCCGAAAATTTGCGATGATCCTCCCTTAGCCAATTGCCCGCGCCGAGCTCTTGGGGATGGGATGCCCGCCACCAACCTCAACCCCGGGCCATGCCCGGTAGCTTTTAGGAAATAAGCTCCGACCAATCAAACGAGCTTGACCCTGCCAATTGGGGGTTTTCCGGTACTATTCCCAGGGTCTTGGACGGAGATGGTGGGACGTAGTGGGACGCGGTGCGGCCTTTTCCTCCATGTCGACTTGGAGATTCGATGCAACGTTGGGAACTTATGTTCCAGCGGCAGACGCCGCTGCGAATCACCCGCAGGGTAGTGATGAGCTTTGTTTATCTAGTGTGTCATGGTGAGCGTGGGATTGTCCAGTCATGGGTTGATGTTTGGGGGTTTGGCCTGGGCGCGGGTCATGGAAAAAAGGAAGAGGGCATCTGGGATAGAGGCATTGCTGTATCTCGTCGACAGATGGCCCTACAGCTACGATACAAATTGTAGATCAATTTACAATGCTCTTACAGCATCCAAGAATATCGTGATGGCTCTCAGTATCATTTTAATACGTTTAAGTCAATTGTTTGAGGCGAGTTAAACTCGTGTCTATCCATCTGGTGTCTCGATTATTTCGCCCCATGATCATGGAGACAGTCAGAACTCTAGGCCCTTGGAAGACCCATCCCACGAGTCTAACCATGGCTCGCCAGAGGGACGATCATCTCCAACCCTGTCAATAAGTCTGCGTCTAGGTACTGACAGCGTCGCATCTTGGCCGAAGAAAGGGTACTTAATAGGGCACTCCTCCCACCTTGTGGAAGCTCTCTCGTCGTGCAAGCTTCTCTTCATTCACCCACTCTCTCGCCTCCCTTCTCTTGCTTCAATGGCGACTCACACTCAAATTGGGCCCGAGCCCATTAACGAGGTGTCGGTTCCCGACATTGAAAAGGTCGCCGGCAATGAGAAGAACAATGAGATCTCCGAGGAGGACCTCAAGGGCTTGTCCGATGACGAGTTCAAGCAGCAGGGTGTCAAGAAGGCCGAGGCCATGACTACGGTCTGGTCGAAGCAGATGCTGATTGCCACCTTTATTTTGTAAGTCAATTGAGCCTTCAACTAGGAGAATGCTGACTGACTTGTCCAGCGTCTGGCTCGTCGCCTTTGTCGATAGTCTCCTCCAAGCCGTCCAGTCCAACCTCGTCCCCTACGTAACATCCGCTTTCGCCCAGCACGGCCTCATCGCAACCACGAGCATCGTCGCCACCATTCTCGGTGGCGTCTGCGCCCTGCCCATCGCAAAGGTCATTGACATCTGGGGTCGTGTCTGGGGCTTCGGCTCCATGGTGTTCCTCATCGTCGTCGGCATGATCATGAAAGCTACCTGCAAGAACGTCGAGATGTACGCCGCCGCTCACACGCTTTACTGGGTCGGCCATCTTGGTCTCATCTATGTTATTGACGTGGTTGTCGCTGATACCACGACCCTCCGAAACCGATTGATCATTATGGGTCTCAACTATACGCCCACCATCTCGTCGACGTTTGCTGGTCCCAAGATTGCCGAGCTGTTTTACGTCAACGTCAACTTCCGCTGGGCTTTTGGTGCTTTCTGCATTATCCTGCTTGCCTTTTGCATTCCCGTCATGGTCATCTTCATCATGAGCGAGATCAAGGCCCAGAAGTTGGGTCTTGCCCCCGAAAAGGTGCACAACCGCACCGTGTGGGAGTCTATCAAGTACCACTTTGTGCAGTTTGATGGTATGTTCAGCTTCAAACCCTAGAGTCTTTACTGTTGCTAACTTGTTCTAGTTGTCGGTCTCAGCCTCACCACCTTTGGATGGTCGCTGCTCCTGCTCCCTTTCAACCTCGCCTCCAAGGCCCCCAACGGCTGGGCTAGCGGCTACATCATCGCCATGATTGTCCTCGGAGTCGTTCTCATCGCTGCCTTTGTTGTCTGGGAAAAGTTTTTCGCCCCTGTGCCTTACTTCCCCTTCCACCTCCTCTCCAACCGAACCGTCCTGGGTGGCTGCCTCATCTACGGTCTCATGTTTGCCTCTATCTTGTAAGTAACCTGACTGTATATCTTTGCGTCTTGATCTAACTGGCATCAGCTGTTGGGATGGTTACTACGGATCTTACCTGCAGGTCGTTCACTTTGAGAGCATCACCACTTCCGGTTACATTCTCAACTCGTTCTCCCTGATGGCCGCCTTCATTGGTCCCTTCGTCGGACTGTGAGTCTCCCCACCAAACTAATAAGTAACAATAGACTGACCTTACCAGTGCCATCCGATACCTCGGACACTTCAAGTGGCCTTCCTTCATCGGTGTCCCCTTCATGGTCCTCGGCACTGCCCTGCTCATCCACTTCCGTCACTCCCATACCGCTGTCAACTGGCTCGTCATGTGTCAGCTCTTCAACGGTATCTACAGTGGTATCTGGTCTCTGACCGCTCGTCTTGCCGTCATGTCCTCTGTCAACCACCAGGATGTCGCTGTCGCCCTCGCTCTGTGGGGTATGTTTGGTTCCATCGGAGCTGCTATCGGTCTTGCCATCGCCGGTGGTATCTGGACCAACGTTCTCCCTGGAGAGCTGGCTAGACGCCTCCCCGAGTCTGCTCAGAACATGACTGCCACCATCTATGGCGACATCACGGTTCAGATGAGCTACGCCAGGGACTCTCCTGAGCGCGATGCTATCATCGGCGCCTACGACGTCGTGCAGCAGAAGATGGTTATTGCCGGTGCTTGCTTCATCCCCTTCACTGTGCTGTGCCTGTTCATGTGGAAGAACATTGACATCCGCAAGAAGGACGCCCGCAGCACTCAGGCCCAAGGCATGGTCTTCTAGACGGGCATTATTCTCACGATATATCAGGATCGCAGGCGGGTTCTTGTCTAATGAGTTTCCGACAAAGATTAATGCATTCATGTAATTCCAAAAGTTCATTCGCTTTCTAGATACCTCACCTAGACTCTCTTTAATGTAAGATAGTCTACGCTCAGATGCCCCGTCTACAGCTACAAAAATACCGTGTCAACATGCTCAAATCGCATCGCTCATCTAGACGTCTAGTATCTAACCGCCCTCTATAGCTTGGCTCCCTTCTCCTTGCGAGCCTGCTTCTCCCGGTCTCGCAACAACCGTCTCAAGATCTTGCCACTAGGGCTCTTGGGCACAACATCGATGAACTCGATGCCTCCCTTCAACCACTTGTGCTTCGCCTTGTGTTCCTCGACAAACTTGTTGATGCTCTGCTTCACCTCGTCGTCAGACTTGCCCTTGGCCTCGGGGGCCTTGACGACAAACGCCTTGGGCACCTCGCCGGCTCGCAGATCGGGGACCTGGATGACCGCACAATCCGAGACGAGTGGGTGGCTGAGAAGGTGAGCCTCAAGCTCCGCAGGAGCAACCTGGTGGCCCTACACGATGTAAGTAAACGATCAACTATGATTACAATTAACGGGCGTACCTTGACTTTGATGAGTTCCTTGATACGGTCCACAACGACAAAGTGCTCGTTGCCCTTGGGTGACTTGCGGACGAGAACCTCGTCGCCGGTGCGCATCCAGCGGCCATCTTCGTGGTGCACAAAGGTCTCAGCAGTCGCCTTGGCGTTGTTGAGATAGCCCAGGACGATTGTCGGGCCCTGGACGAGGAGTTCACCGGGCTTGTTGTACTCAGTGATTTCACTCCCGTCGGTGTCGACGAGCTTGGCCTTGAGGCCAGGGAGGAGAGTGCCCGAGGTGCCAGCGTCGATGTCCAGCTCGCTGGTGGATGTGACGACAGGAGACGTCTCGGTAAGGCCTTGGCCGTGTCAGTTATAAGGAAAACAATGAGAACAAGGGAATCTCTTACCATAGCCCTGGCAAATGTTCCACTTAGGCCACACCTTCAAAAGGTCTTCCATGGTCTCCTTTCCGAGGGGAGCAGCGCCGCTAAAGATGAAGCGCACGCTGCTGATGTCGTACTTGGCGCACTCAGCCTGGCTACTCAACATGTGAATCATTATCGGGGGCACGAGGGCCATCTGCTCAATCTTGAACCGCTGGATAGCGGACAGGAGCATCTTGAGTTCAAAGCGTGGGAGAATGACGGTCTCGTCGCCGTTGTACAAGCCTACGCAGGATCAGTATCAATCACATCGCCGAAAGAAAGTAAAGACCTACCATAATGGGCAACGGGCACGAGTCCGTAAATGTGGCTGAGGGGCAATAGACCGAGCTGGACCTGAGTGTCGACGCCGGCGGCTTTGCGACCAACGCCGTCTTGGATGGTCATCTGCAGGATGTTTGCGATTACATTACGGTGGCTAATTTGAACAGCTTTCTGCAGATTTGTGAGCTAAGAGGTCTCGATCAATACCACCAACACTCACGGGGAGACCAGACGTTCCGCTGGAATAGCACAGGTAGGCAACCTGTCGCGCACCCTGACCCTTGACCCAGTTCAGAGGCTTGAGCTCAGGAGCATCCTTGCCTTCAGCAATCAGGTCGTCGATAGTCTTGAACGGAGCCTTGGCCTCAAAGCCAGGAACTGGGAGGAGAAAGATGCGGTCCTCGGGGATACCGGCGCCCTTGGCCGCGGCAAGGGCATTGTCTAGAAGAGGGACGCAGGTGAAGAGTGCGTTTGCGCCGGACGAGACGAGCTGGTGCTGGAGCTCCTGGGCAGAGTATGCGGCGCTGGCGGGGGTGACGATGCCGGAGAGACGGTGAACGGCGTGGGTCAAGGGAATGTAGTCAATCTGTGCGACGCGTTCAGTTAGCATGTGTTTTCCTCGCACAACAGCTCTGGGCATACGAACCGTGTTCAGGGAGTACAGCGCAAGAACCCTGTCCCACTCTGTGCCGTCGGTCAAGTCATAGCCGAGGCGCTTCGCAAGCGCGCGGGCGAGCAGCTTCTCGCGCTCCTCGACCTCGGAGGTGGTGTAGGACTTTCCGGTGATGCCGCAGGTGTAGGGCCTTCTAGACCGAGACAAGGGCTTCCGGCCGTACTTGTCGGAGAAGACAAACTCGGGGATGGTGATTGAGTCGGGAGGATCTGCGAGTAGGCGCGTTGTGAGCAAGCAAGTCACGGCAGAAGAATCTAGAGGAGAGGAGCATACCAAAGGGGAGCTTTGGGACTGAGGGGGGAGGTAGAAAGACCATTGTTGCTGGAGGTTTATGAGATCTAAGCTGTGCAAGCGAGTGAAGGGACTGAGAGGGAGAGAAAAGGGAGAGACAATTGGGGAGAGAAAGGGAAGGTAGATAAGGCGGCGCCTTCCTGTCGCCAAATTCAAGACCTCCCACCGAGGAAAAGGGAAAAGCTGGGGTAGGCGCCTTGGCATTGGCCCACCTGCTCCATCCCCCGCATGCGCCGAGGGGGGATGGGAATGAATAAGACGTCAGTACAGAGACATCAATTCAGTGTTGACTTTAAACAACTTGAACGTCTCTGATAAATTTTAGAAATAATTGAGAGGGTTTTTAGAGAAACATAGTCTCTTTAAGGAATTTTTGAAATATTTTACGCAAACTTCTCTGTGGTGAATCATACAATACTGAGGAAAGATAGAGGTAGCGTTGCTCTTCTAGTGTCCCCTTTATTTCTTCAACCCCGTCCACTGTCTTGGGGTCCCACAGCACCTCAGTCCCACAAACGTCGGAGCGCCAGCTCCAGGGCCTCGGCACAGAAAAGACACTGGAGTCGTACTAGCCAATAGGGGAGGTCGGAAGTCATGACGATCGTGAGCAACAGGGGCCAAAGAAGGTGAACAAGAAGACAATTTGAACTGAACCACCATCTCTTAATTCCGCTGTGTGATGCGCTGAAACCAATCTGTAGATGCGCTCTGATAACCGGGGTTGTAACCGAGGGCCGTCCTTGCATCATGACCCTTGTAGCCAGATTCGCGCCCAGAATGCATCTCTTTGGATTCGGCATTTCTCATCACCGACCATCCTCTCCTCTTCCCTGGTTGTGTGGGTCGAGCCTCGGCAAGTGGTCCCTCTCCAACTCGGTCGTCATTTTGCGCTCTCTAATCCACCCTCTCGGGGAGATACATCATCTTTAATACCGAGTGACCTCGAGCCCGTTGCTTCCGCTTCCGAGACGTGGTACAAGTTCGACAGTGCACTCGGCTACAACCCAACCGTGACAACGCCCACCAACTAGCTCGAAAAGATCTGCTCTCCCTCCTTCCACACAAAATAAACTTTCAGCATTTTCCCGTCCGTTTTTCCCGTCTGTGTACCGTTCAACGACGTTGAAATAAGCTCACGCGAAGGATCAAGATTGGTGCTGACTGGTGCTTACATGCACATCGGGAGGACAGGTGTGTCGCTTGGTACCTGACTTTCGCCACGGTTTGTAAGATGGAAGATGTCCTCCACACTCGACGGGGGAAATAAGCAAGGACGGGTAACTTCTGTATACCCACTAGACAACCCGACAAAGTCACCTTGTGGGTTCCAAGTTGACAAGACCTTTCAATAGGCACTATGTATGTCGACTTGTGATGTCTATCCCAATGGCAAGGGTATCAGCGTCAAGGCACAGGAGTAGAGACACTCCACACCTAACATCAAAGAATACTACAAAGGGAAGAGTGCCAGGCCAAAGGTCAAAGACCGTAGACAGCACCAGTTCAAAAGTCATAGGCGACCAAGAAGGGTCAACTCATGTTTAACATTCACAAGGCAAGGCAGTTGCAGCGTAGACTTCACAAGGACACAGAGATTGAGCATCGGAGTTGATTGAAAAGAGAAAAATCAGTCAATATTAAGATTACACAAACCAGCCAGCGGGTATATATGCGTCTATATGCATGTCGGCTCGGCCGGTAACTTCCCGTGCTCTTTTTTTGTTTTTATGTCAGTGATTTTCGACCCCGACGACAAGCGTCAGGGGGTCGGGTAAGTTCCAACGTTCCACACCAATGCATATTTTTCGTAAGGATCGTAAGAATGATACATGTTGATGAGCGCGCTTGGGGGCTTCCCTGGAAGCTTGAGCGGTCTCGGGATGCGGGATATACAAGTGACATACATGTTCCGCCTCAGGTACCAAGACCCAATCTATAGATAACAAGGAAAACAAGGCTTATGTGCAGTGCTCGTCAAGACCCTTACAGGGCAATGGCGACAGCCAGGATGGCAGCGGCGATGCCCATGCCGTTGCGAGCGGCACCAGCAGTCACGGGGACGTTGCCGGGAGCCGAAGTGGGAACGGGGACACCACCAGTGCCAGCGACGGGCTTGTTGGTGATGAGAGTCTCGCCAGCAGCGGGAGCCTCGGGGTTGGCGGGGTAGGCAGGAGAGCCAGTGGCGCCAGCCTCGGGGGCAGTGACGGGAGCGGTGGCAGGAGCAGTGGGAGCAGCGGGGATGGGGCCGTTGCCAGCGGGGCCGGAGGTGAAGCCAACCTCGGGGACAACGATCTCAGTCTCGATGGTCTTGACGGTGCTGCTGCCCTCAATGGTGGTGCCCTGGGAGACGCAAGGCTCAGTGATAGTGGTGGCAACAACAACGGTGGTGTAGTGAGCAGAGGTGATGATGGTGGTGCCAGTGACAGTGATGTGCTCAGTGACGGAGTCAGCACCAGTGGCAATGACGGGGTTCTGCTCAGCGTAGGGAGCGCAGATGCCCTGGAAGAAGGAGACGGCCTCAGCGACGATGTCGTCGTTCTCAGCGTGGGCGTACAGGCACTGGAAGACGTTGTCGACGAACGACTTATCAGGGCAGTAGCAGGCAGCATCGGTGTTGTCCTCACAGTTCTCAAGGTAGTCAAGGAAGGTGTTCAGGCAGCTGGGGACAACTTCAGGAACGTTGTAGCCATCCTTGGGAGTCTCGGGCTTCTCAGTCGAGGGCTTGTCGCCGCTGGGCTTGGAGCCGGTAGGCTTGGGAGACTTGTGGGTCTGGGTCTCAGTGACAGGGCAAACGGTGGTGGAGACAGCGACGGTCTCAGTAACAACAGCGGGAGTACCAGCGGTGACGGGGCAGTTGGTGACCTCAGGACCGCAAGAGGTGATGGTCTTGACGTTGGTGCTGTAAACGGTGGAGGTGCTGTCGTAGGTGGTGACAACGGTGGTCTCCTCCTCAGGGACATCGGTGGTGGCCTCAGGGGAAGAGCCCTCAGTGGTCTTGTCACCGCCGTTGGCAGGCTTGGTGTAGCTGGGCTTGTCGTTGCCAGTCAGGGTCTCAGTGACGGGGCAGATGGTGGTGGAAACAGCAATGGTCTCAGTGACAACAGCGGGAGTACCAGCAGTGACGGGGCAGTTGGTGACCTCAGGGCCGCAAGAGGTGATGGTCTTGATCTCAGTGGTGTAGATGGTGGAGGTGCTGTCGTAGGTGGTGGTGATGACGGAAGAGGTCTCCTCCTCACCCTCAGGGACAGACTGGGTCTCACCAGGGGACTGAGCAGTGGTGGTCTTGCCGGCCTCGGGCTGAGTAGCGGGGACGGTCTCCTCACCCTCAGGGACAGACTGGGTCTCACCAGGGGACTGGGCAGTGGTGGTCTTGCCGGCCTCGGGCTCAGTGGCGGGGACAGTCTCCTCACCAGCGGGGACAGTGTTGGTCTCCTCACCAGTGGGGACGGTCTGGGAACCCTCACCCTCAGGAACGGACTGGGTCTCACCAGGGGACTGAGCAGTGGTGGTCTTCTGGCCCTCAGGCTGAGTAGCGGGGACGGTCTCACCAGCAGGAGGGTTGGTCTCGACGCGGGTCTCAGTGACGGGGCAGATGGTGGTGGTCAGAGGAACGGTCTGGGTCACGATGACGGGAGTACCCTGAGTAGCGGGGCAGTCAGGGACCTCAGGGCCGCAAGAGGTGACAGTGGTGATCTCAGTGGTGTAGATGGTGGAGGTGCTGTCGAAGGTGGTGACAATGGTAGTCTCCTCGCCGTAGGGGAAGGTCTTGGTGGTCTCCTCGCCGCCAGGGTAGCTGGTGGTCTGCTCACTGATGGGAGAGGTCTGGGACTCCTCGCCGCTAGGGACAGTCTTGGTCTCCTCGCCAGTGGGAACAGTGGTAGTCTCCTCACCCTCAGGGACGCTGGTGGTGCCCTGGCCGCCGGGGAAGCTAGTGGTCTCCTCAGCTCCGGGGAAGCTGGTGGTCTGCTCGCCGTTGGGGTAGGTCTGGGTGTTCTCGCCGCCAGTGGGAACGGTCTGGGACTCCTCACCGGGGAAGGTGGTGGTCTCCTCGCCGCTGGGGACAGTGGTGGTCTCTTCACCACCAGGGACGCTGGTGGTAGCCTCACCGCCGGGGAAAGAAGTGGTCTCCTCGCCGCTGGGAACAGTGGTGGTCTCCTCACCAGCAGGGAAGGTCTTGGTGTAGTCGCCACCAGGGAAAGTCTTGGTGTTGTCACCGTAGGGGAAGGTCTTGGTCTGCTGGCACTTGGTGCAAACGGGCTTCTCGGGCTTGTCGCAGTCGAAGTCGATCTGGGGGATCTCGACACGGCACTTCTCCTTGGGCTTGTTGGGCTGCTTGGGGTAGACGATGTGGACCTTCTTGGCACCACCACACTGAGAGTTGTAGACATCGGTACCGTCCTTGGAGCAGTCGGACTGGTGCTTGCAGTTGGAGCCGTCAGGCATCTCGTAGTGGAACTCGAGGCGGCAGTCAAACTCGGGCTTGACGTGGAACTTCTTCACAGAGAACTTGTCATAGCCACCACCGCAGCTGCCGCTGTTGCAGCCGAAAGAGGGAGCAGACTCCTTGGAGGAGCCACACTCTCCGAAAATGGTCTTTCCGAACGTACGGCCGCTAAGATCACGCTTCGACTTATCTTCTCCGCAGGTCCAGCCGCTGAAGTCCCAGTCGTTGTACTTATCGAAGCGGCCGACGTCGAGGTCACCCCAAGACCAGCCACCCTTCTGCTTGTCGTCACACTTGTTGTCAACGGCACGAGGGGGAGAGTACTTGGGAGCTCCCTTCCAGTTACCCCACTAGAGATGTGTAAGTATTCGATCCGATGAGATGAGATGAGGCTCTGTGGAGAGCAGGGATACTCACGGTAGCGGAAACCTCGCCAAGGCTGGCAGCAACTGCCAGGAGGGCGAAGGTAGCCTTCATTGTGAATGGTTGTCGAAGAATTTGTTGTAATAACTAGTTGGTAGTAGCGAATGAGTGCAGATAATTGATAGTGAGAATGTAATTAAGAGACGTGTGGGCCAAAGGAAACGAATGACTTTGACACCAGAAAGGAAAAGAGATATTTGCTTAGAGTAAAGGAAAAAAGGAAAAGATGAAGGTGGTGATGAAGCAAGAGGAAAGGCCAAAGATGGGAGGGCATGCGAAGCTACTATATACCCAAGAAGCAGTCCATACATCCAGACGAGAAGAAGTGGGAGACTGACTGCAGAGCACAAAGGCCGGCCAGCCCGGCATCTGGTGCCAAGGATGCGCCCCTCGGCCATCCATGGCTGGGTGGAGAAGGCACCGACGATGGAAACCCCTGGTGTGCCTCTGGGTCAGGTTGAGCACGGCTGGAGGAGACAAGAGGGCTCGTGAGGCTCCTGAGCAGTGCAGCGGTCCATCCACCGTCCAAGCTCTCCGGTGAGGTGGTGTTGGCCAAGCGGTTCGCAGTCTAGAGGGCGGCTCCAGTAACAAGGAACCAGGGTCACCGTGCAGGGATCTGGGACCTGGGCGAGCCCCGCTAACAAGGGTATCCGACAGCGGGCTAGGCGAAGCCAAACGATTTGTAGAAGCCCTGCCAGAGCGCATCCAGGGGGCTTTCTTGCTGCCGAGACCAGGGCACCAATGTGGTCCTGAAGCCTGGATGGACTGATGGCCGAGCGTGCTGGCACCATGAGCACGGGAAAATCGACAGCGGCCAATGTGATGCCTGTGCCTGGCCATGGGTAAGGAGGCATCCCCTTTCTTCTTCGCAGTCCAGACTTGGATCCGTTGACATATGTTGCTTATGCCATTGTGTTCCCTATCAGATGCTCAATTGTGCATTGCCGCGTTGTGCATCCATGGCCCATCCATCCTGCGTTGTCAATGTGTGTCAAGAGATGTGACTATTCCCGAGTCGGACAAGATTATGCATATTTTTGATGAAAGCTCCGATGTGCTAACTTTGGATCAGCCGCATAAGCTGTTGACAGAGCGCTTTGCTGTCTTTGATGCTGGATGTCGCGGGGCGGGCGTCTATCAGCAGCGCTGCGGGGCAGTTGTTGAGCAATGACGGCTCGCTAGATCTGTCGACTAGACGCCAAAGGGCAGATCGTCGACAAAGAAGCGAGCTGATGTGCGGCGAATCAGAGACAAAGCGAGAGGCTTGCGCTTTGTCCTCAACTTGTGGGCTTTCACCGACGACGGCGTTGCGGTGATGGTAGACGAGCTGGAGATGTGAGGCCACAAAGCACAAGGCGAGCACAAAGCGAGACAGTCAGTGCACATCTCCAGCCGGCTTGATCGTGATAGGAGAAACCCACCGCCAGTTGTTGCCCGGCGTTTTGCCTCCTGAAGCCAGCATGCTTTCTCATACCGCCGCTGCCGTTGCTGGGGCCTGTTGATGTTCCATTGAGCTCCGCGTACGGCCAAGTGCAACCTGATCGTTGAAACGCTTCGCCACCTTATCAGAGAGCGTTAAGCACCTCCTTTTGGTGGGTGGTGGGGCTCCGTTGATGCCCCTCCAGCAGCATCTGCAGGTACGGATACCACGGGCGATGCGCCCACCAATAGACTAGCAGCGCTTCGATGGTGCCCTGGCGGCTTGAAGTTTCGGAGTGTCTTTGCGGGAGCCAGTGAGGTTGGTGGAGGAGCGGATGCATCAGTCAAGGGGTCATTGGGAGGGAGCAAGTTCTTCCAGTGGCGGTTGGCCCCTGTAGAATGTCTCTGGTGGCACTTTCCCCAGACAGCCACCAACTGAAGGCATTGGACGTCTATCCGCGGAAAGCAGCAGCAGCGGCATGACTTGCAGAGGGAAGGTGCTAATGGAAGGGAACCAACTTTTAGTGGCCAAAATGGAGGCCGCCACTACAACCTCAACGTTCAATGCCACAGGATTCCTCCATCACAGTCGGGATGTCCTTTTGCTTCTTCCTTGATCCTGCGCAAACAAATCATGGCTTCTATCGCCAGCACAATGTTGTCAGTGCCGGGTAGGCTCGAGTCAGAAACACAGCATCCGCATAAGCACCAAAAATACACTCGCCTCCGTGCCATGTGGTTGATCCTCACTGCCGTCGGCGGATCTACGAATGGCCTCCGGAAATACCATGGCAGGTTCACCCATGCAATCTACAGCAACGTCAGTACAAATCCGTCACGGGATGCTACGTCGAGAAATTGCACAGATTCATGCGGTCGGCGCCCGTTGGAAGGCACCGAAGAATTGTTCCAGGATGCTCAACTTGCACGCTTTCCCCGTTTTGCAGCATCCTACCGAGGCCGATTCAACGCCCGAGATAGGGCCACTCCACCGTCCCACCGTTACCACCGTCCCGCTCCGGGATTAAGCGTACAACCAGCCATTGATCATGAATAAACGTTCGTGGCCGTCAGGGATTCAAGCGTGGCCAAGGTCCGTGGGAGACATCGGCCAGAGACAGCACGCTTGGCATGGGGCCTCCCTGACATTCGCATCGCCTGACTGATGGGGTTCCGTGACATGGTCCTCACGTTCTGCAGGTGATGGCTTCACAACACCGAGGAAGAAGCCAATCTCGCGTCGAGGAAACATCATCTCCGGATTTGTCGATTTGTTCTAGCTCGTAACTTTCCAATCCGGTGGTTTTGTTTTCCAATGCCGTCATACGAGGAATTCCCTGGACATCTTGGTTGCTTGGCACTGGCACTTCTTGACTTCAGATCAACTCGCTGGCGGATACTCCATGCTCCGTCCAGGACCGACGGATACCAGACAACGCTCGAGCAACGATAACTGAGACAGGCGGCTGGCCTCAGCGCTGAGCACAAGCAAAGGTCCCTCTGCCGTCTCTGCGATCGACAATTCCGCCTTCTTCATAGCTGTCCGAACCAGGAAAGGCAAAAATATGGCACCCAAGTCCATGACTTCCCCAGTTTTCTTCTTTCTCTTGAATCCTCCGTCTTGGTGGATGTTCATTTTTAGCACCCAGCCCGCGCTACCATCGCGTGGCGTCGTTTGACGCTGGAGTTGTCTCAGGGCAGGCTGCCCCTGGTTGTTTCAACATCAGGGCAGCCAATCACAGAGCACCCAGTGACCCGATCTGAGACAAAGCAGCAAAGGGTCCAGCCTTGCCGCCCTTCAAGTTCACCAATGGATCCTGAACAAAGCCATATTGTACACTGAAGGGTCTCAAAAAAAAAAACCATGGCAAGGGTCAGGCCCTATGAAACATCCGGGCTGGTTTTACTTGTGCTTATTCTGGGAATCACTCGATGAGATCTCTCCGTTTACGGATGGATCAGCGCGCATTGGCCGTTGCTCTCAAGTCCCGGGTAGGTGATGAAGATCAGAGTTAACCGCCAGCATCTCAACAGCAACCGCCTTTGCGGGACAAGACCAGAATGATAGGATATGAAGAGTCGGTTACAGTTAAAGAATTTGCACCGCATGATTTAAGCATAATTTCCGACATAGAGACGCCGACGCTGGGTGAAGATTATCGAGAGGCCATCAGCACGCTCGTCTGTGATATGACTGACGGGTCGCATCGACGGCTGTCAAGGATCTTTCACATCAACCTTGATTGCATGCTTACTCGCCAAACCTCTCTCGCCAAAATGTTTCGACCAAATACAGCAATAGTTGAAACAAAAAAGCACAGTCGTTCGGTATGAAACCTCGAATCCGTCCGCCACCGATTTCACCAAAACACGGTTCTCTCACCTGAATCTGGTGACGGCCGAATCGGAATGGCCCTCCACCACACTTGTTTGGTAGACCGGAGGCCACGGTTCCTTGTTTAATTTCCCGTTCTGTTCACAGAGTTTTTACGCCGCAGCCTCTCGGAAGCAGGCACTTTGTCAACGTCACTATGGTTCAGGTACGAACTGTTATTGTTGACTAGACACCTGAACACTAACCCGCTTCTACTCCAGTGACGCTCGAGACAGCTCCCTGTGGCTTGCTCACGCCATTGTTTTGGCGTCCGTCAACGATGGTTCGCCGTAGTCTCCGCGCGCCGTCGGACCCATTTTGCGCCTCTTGCGTCGCTTGTTTTGCAAGGGCTTCTAGAAGCACATCATCCCCCACTTGTTGGATGGTGAATTACGGTGCTGCGAATTGGTCCAAGTGCTGTCCCGGCTGCAGTCTCAGAGACAGCCTGAGACGGAAAAACATGTCAATCACGGAACGTCGCCATTCCCGCCGCTTCCGGGGTTTGTCGTATTTTCTGTCAGGGGTTGTTTTGCTCGCAGGTCGAGCCATGATGGGATGTGCTACCCCTGGCGAAGTGCTCTCTCTTCATGACTGGGGAGTTTCTTGGCCCGCCCGAGGGGATCCCAGGCGACACTAGCCTGAAAGATCAAAGACGCAAGGGTGCTCCCCAGTGTCTTCTTTTTCTGGCTCTATCGCGTTTCGAGTTGCGGTGATGGCGGCTTTTGCTGAAACCCGCGATTTGATCTGTCATGGCCGTGTTACCTACCGACCGACGCCATCCACTCAAGCTGCGACCCTCTTTTTACTTTTGAACGGTGAAGCAACGTCTCTACGTTGAGACTACGAGTCAATTCGATGCACTTTTGTGTTGCGTCGTGTCGCAGAGCGGGCCTCAATCTACTGCTCAGTGCACATTTGCAATCAAACATGGTCGTACGTTTTTTAAGATTCGTGTGCGTATGTTGGTTCACTCGCAGGTAACCTTGGGGATACAGGCATCGAATTCTGCCCTCTTGACATGTCCTGTGGCACGTTCATCGCCAGACGCTTGGGCGATTGATTAGCCGTCCTGGTCGATCGACTTCCAGGCCTCCGATTCCTCCTTTTCTCGTGCCAGGTGCCCTTGCCTCAGCCTTCCCCACTGATCGTCGGCCCAGAAGCGTCTTCTTTGGTAGTTGTCCGGCCGTTTCATGCACAAAAATGCCCGACATGTTGGCTGCCGGCGTTGTTTTCTCATGGCCAAGGCTGCAGAGCTACGGAAGGATTTCAGCAAGCTAGCTTGACTCAACCAACGGCTTGTCCGTCAAATTATTTCTCCTTCGACGTTGGTGCCATGTTTTTCCGTCTGTGTTTGCCGAACCCCTCGTGGGGACATGGCCGTGGCGAGATGCCGTACCTAGCATCCCCTGACAGGGGAACCGGACCATGGCCTATGAACAACTCCTGCGGCCGACGATGGCCCAGCCTGCCAGCCTTGTGCCTGCTAGTCGGCCAGGACCGGGTACCTGCAGCTGGGTTCCGGTGCCTTCCTCTGTTGGTCCATGAGCGGAGGTGATGCTACATCGGGCGCTGGACACCTGAAGCACGCGGCTTCCTTTTCTCTTTCGGGACCCCTAGGAGGTGGCAGTGAAGTGTGGAATCTTCCATTTGTCCTTGACCGTGCCCAGCTGAGTGGTGGATTTCGTTTCTACCACTTATTCATCCTGGCCTCATCCACAGGGCCGGGCAAGGGTCATGGATCTATGAGAGTTCTACCGTGGGCAGAGATAGATTCATGGGGCCTTCGCTTGGGGCATGCGAGCGAGCGCCTTTCAAGGCTATCATCTCAAGATGATCATCAAGGTCGCCTCTTTCTTGGCCCGCTTCGGGCTTCTATATTTGTTAACCCCCTTAAGGACACGGACTCGGGCCGGTTTCACCAGCGATATGGCTCAAACCCTTTAACCCCGTGTTGCCCACTCGTTCGACAGATCTTCAGGGCAGAAAAAGGCATTCGAGTTCTCTTTTATGCGAAACTCTAGGGCTGACCCAATTTTCAGCTTTGGAGACCTGTGTTATGACTTCAGGTGTCGTAGCAAAGAGATGTTGCGTCTTGACCGCGCTCTTTGTTGCTCAAGCTGCCGGAACTTTGGAGACTCCTGGATGGAGCCTTGAACAAGACGATAACTCAACTTGTTCAAGCGTTACTCTCACCGCAAGTTGGTACTGACAGTGTTCCAGCTTCCTTTCCTCAGTTTCCTCTTTTTCCGTTGTTCAACCACCAATCGCATTTCTTCAGCACCACATGAACCGACCCGAGATACCAGATGATGCCACCTCGGCTTCTTCGCTTCCGTCCGCCTTCGGTCAGAGCCAGTTCCTTTCGTTCTTTGTGTGAGGTGTCATGTTGCCGAGTTCCATTCTCTCGTGGATCCTTTGTCCCATGGTGCAGTCCCCTGCCCGTCGAACCGGCCCGCCTCTTTGAATTTTACCTCCCAAAGGATCCGACAACGGAGACGATGAAATACTAGGGAATTCAATCGAAAAGGTTTTGCCATACCTTTGCGATAACGATGTGATGACAAGTCCTTTTGACAGTTCTGTTGCCGTTCGAGGTTGGCCCGTGCATGTGGAACGTAGCAAGTCTTTTGTTGGGGATTAGACACTTGGGAGGAGCCTCTGATTTTCACCTCGATATGAAAAGAAAAAACTTGGCTATAGAGGGGTACCGAAGATATCCAGGCCATGTCACAGCGATTACATCAGCCTGTGTCCATCATGTTCAGTTCTGGACCCCAAATGGCCACCGGCCGGTCATGCCCCTTTCCGATGTCGATACCTGACTGTGTTGATGCACGATATATCAATGGGAGCCCACACGAGGCTTTGACAACTCAAGAAGATGAGCTAGTGTCTGAATTTTCTGGTGGCTAGTCTGTTGGGTCACCCATCATCCTTTGAACGCTGTTGTTCAAGACTTGTACGGACAATGAACCTCGATACAAAAAGGATATGTCATGTTCAATTGCTCTCTGTTCACATTTTGTCCTGATCTGCGAAAGATGAGCTACGGACAATGAGCTATGTGAACTGCTTAGATACTTAAGAGTCGACAAGCCGAGGGATTCGTTCCCCTCAAGCTCCGTCTGACTCTAGAGACCAATAACTTGATTCACCTTGCCAACTTCATTATAATCACCAAACACTGAATCATCAAGATGGCATGGAATAACCGCGGCCGTGGCAGCCATCACAACAGGGGAAGCAAACGGAAACACCAGAACGATGGGGGCAGCAACAACGGCCAACAGAATGATGGTGACCAGCAGGATCAACAGAATCAACACAATCAGCAGAACAAGCAAAAACAACAGTACCAGCAAAACCAGCAAACCCAGCAGAACAAGCAGAACCAGCAGAACAAGCAGAACCAGCAGAACCAGCAGAACCAACAGAACCAGCAGAGCGGCAACGGCCAACAGAATGGCAAATTTACCAACAATGGTCAAAACAATAGCAAGGACAGCAATGCCAAAATCGACTGGAACAGCAACGGCTGGGTCGGTAACAATCATAACAAAGGCAAAGGCAACGGCAAAAACGTTAACCACTGTTGCTTCTGGCAAGAAGTGTCCCAAGATCCTTATCTAAGGCAAGTATATGGGCATCTCTCCCAATTTCTGGCAGACAACAGAAAGGCCTTCTGTCCAAGCTCACCCCCATCGTCAAGCGACGTCATCATGGCCAAGACACGACAAGACAAGACGGCTTGGCAGGAAAAGGTCGAACAAACCCCCAACGCAAGCATGTTGCTGAGCACCGAAGCAGGTAGGTTCATTAGCCAAGCCCTGCATGGATACTTTGAGCCATGTATGAACGTGGAAGCTTTGAACGAGACGTACATGATCGTACAGCAGGACGTGACGGCACCCAGCTCACAGTTGGTGGGTAAATACATGGTACACTCCCGCAACCCCTTCCTCCCCAATGGGCCAAAGGACCTCTTCGTCCAGATAAAGATCACACTGCAGCCAATGCAGGTGGAGATGGTGATATCTCCGTGCGATACTAATGGGTTTAACTTTGAAGGTCCTGTAGGTGTGATGAACAAGTACAGAAGGGAGCTCACCACCCCCATCGACGGTTATAAAGTCGTGGGCGAGCTCGATGCGTCTCTCAATGGGATGTATCTGTCCTTGATCATGGGACAAGCTGAAAGGGCGTGGGAGTACATTTACTCCTCTCTTATCAAGTATCCCCAATGACCGAAAGATGCCGGATAGAGGAGGGGAAAGTTGTTCCCAAGTCTGTTTGTTCTCATGTAGTTGATCTTGTCATTGAAGTAAATGCCAACCCTTGTTTCAAGTTGATTTTTCGTGTTGGCCATGGTTCTACCCTTGTATGAGGCTGAGTACGAAGCGATGATGATGTGCCATGTACCATCACAGGGGAAAGATATTTGCCCACGAGGAGAGGAGGGACGAAATTAATGACGACGTGTTTCTTGATTTTCTTGAGGCCGAGAATAGAATGAAAATTGACCGTTGGTGCTGTTCCCAAAGTGGCTTTCTCCTTGATTCTCGGAAGGCTTGTGTACAGGGTGTGGATACGAAGCTTGTGGCGGAGTAAAATGCTTACCTTTGTGTTCCTTTGACATGATACCGAGATCGAAGGCCTTTGTTTATATCTTGCTATATATAGAATCAACTCGGCGCATTTATGAGGTTGATATTTCCAGCAACAAAGAACTTGATGTAGGATGGTTGCTCCGACATGTCGGGTGCGGTTGATGTGGACATTGATTAGTTGGTGATATTAAGCATCACGACGTGTCTGAAGAGCCCATTACCCACAGTGTAAAAGAGCACAGTTATACACGTGAACGCAATAGAATCATACAGTAAAGCTAATCAGACAATCTTAAGCTTCTCTAACGGCAGCCATAGAAGGTTAATGATGGAAAGGCAAGTCTTGCGCAAGAGACGCCACCACCTCTCAGATCCGCGAGTAGAAAAAAGTGGTAGAGAATTTAGGGTTTACGAGTATCGTGTGCATTGGAATTTTTGTAAACGGCTGCAGCGAGTTCTGTGAGAGTTTCTGAACGTCTTGGAAAATCATTGCTGCCTCTCGCCGTTCAGAACCGTGTTCCGAGGCTGTGCATCAAGTGCAGCTGGCGGCTAACTGTAGCTATGTAACTGACGGGTGAACTATTTACTTGCTAGTGGAATCTTTGCCTTGGCCGTTGTTCGTTGTTCAGAACTTGTAACTTTGCTGATTGCATGCGGGCTTTCAACGGTCGTGATTCCTCTCGTATCTGGGTTTGGCTTCACCTTCCACGCCTGATCTTAAGTCTGGCTTGTAAGGTAGATAAAGAGTGAGTTGAAGATAAACTGACGTACTCGAAAGTTAATAAAGAAAGAGATGACTTGTTCTCATTCAACAATGACAATGTTCAATCAAACTCTAAGAGAAATGCCAAAAGACTAAACAACCATTGTTATGAACAACTGCCTCTCCAAGCAATACAGAATCTTAAATATCAACAACCTTCCTCTTAAGCTCTGATTCTGCATTCTAATAACCTTTTCACCATCAAGACAACACCTTACTACTCTATAAAAGCAACATAGAGAGCACTTGCACATCCGACCACACTCAGCAAATCATCTATCACAAGATGCCTTTCAACTTCTTTAGACGCAGCTCACGCCGCACAAGCGAGCAGGAGACAGCATCACCCGCGCCCCTCGAGACGGCTGACCTAGACCGCCTCAAGGTTCTTGACATCGTCGAGTCCTACCTTACCCCCATAATCATCCCCTATCCCGCCATCGTCTTCCGAACCTTCCAAGCAGAGGGGCAATCAGAGTTCACGGTTCGGCTGGCGGAACCAATCAACCCTGACATCCAAGCCAAGGAACTGTACGTCAAGTTCAAGAAGGACTCCTATGGACGGACTGTAGTGTTCATGTCAATGCAGCAGCCATCCAGCAGCATGTATGACCTCCCCGTCCCAGACCGGCTGTACAACTGGCCTACGTATATGGGGCCTAATCATCGATGGGGTCCCATCACGGTTAAGGTGGAGGATTCAGTTCAGGGGCGGTGGCTGTCCATGACCATGCATGCCAGCTTTGGTGGGGATTACGTGGACTTTCGGATGAGGCAGTCCATCATGGAGCAAGGAGAGAATGTAACACTGACTGGGCCTCGACCTGATGGCGTGTTCGCACTCGGCTGTGCTGGCCTCTGGGGTTAGTAGCATGTTTGGTGCTGATCCATCGTTCTTTGCATGGATGTTGAAGTATCACAGCAGGAAGAGGTGACTTGGCTGCCGTGAACTAGTCTAGAAGTTGAATCTAAGAAGAAAGTAATTAGTTTGAAGACTGATACAATGTCTCGTTAAACTATGCATCATGGGAACAAAAGTGTGGTGAATGGCCAAGTTGGTGTGCCAAATATGTGCGCCTCTCTCAGGTGCCATTCATGCAAACATCCATTCTTAGAAGGGTGTGGTGACTTATCTAAGCCATCTTACTTTTAGAAATGTCAGGCGAATAATTGAGAAGGGTATTCTGACCGTGTTGGGGGTGTTACAGTTGTGCATTGAGGCAGGTAGAGCAGACATCGTAGAGGGAGAAAGGCCAACGGTCAATGGCTCGGCCCTTGGACCGATAATATCTCAATCCCTGGCGAACTTGGCAAGTTCAAGGCTTCATGCACTACCTAAAAAGGTTGTGGGACATACGGGCGATGTTCTGAGCTGTCGTTGATGTCCCCTTGCCTAATTGGGAGTATTCGTTGAACTTCACATGGAGTGGAGAATAAGCTTGCGACAATAGACTAACCACCATGTGAAACTCAATCAAGGAATGATCAAAAGAAGCTGGTCCAGGAAGATGTTGTTTTATCCTGCCTTGGAAGAATGCTACTGATCTCCTCTCTAGCCTGTTCAACTCCCACCTTGCATCCTCCGTATCCTCTCCTCTGCTGCCCTCGCTCTCCTCTCCCTCTCCAACCTCATCCTCATCTCCGGCGTCAACCCTCTTGATTCAGCTTCTCTCTTCTCTTGAGGTGTCTTTGTTAATCCCGCAGAGAGCGTATTGCCCTTTTGCTTCCGGCCCTCAGGTACCTTGGGTCCTTCGCTTCGCAGCCTCTCCTCCTCCGCGCGCCGTCGCTCTGCCTCCTTTGTATCCGCCTCCTTCTTCTCTCGCTCGTCGCGCTTGTCGGCTTCAGCCTTTGTCATCGCAGGCGGTACCTTGGCTGAATCCCAGGACCACTTGGCCTCTCCAAGCTCTGAGCGCGCCACACGGAAAGCATCACGGGTTGCCCGCTCGCCAGCGAGTTCAAACGGAGTCTTGCCTTCGTCGTTCTTGATCGTGGGATCAGCACCACCTCGCACCAGGAGTCCCAGCACGAGCGGTGCAGCGTTCTGGGCCGCGGCAAGATGGAGTGGTCGTGGGGCGTGGTGGTTTTGCTCAACGGGCTGGAACTCAAAGTCGGGAGAGAGGCTGTTGTTCTTGAGATACGAGAGGAGGGCGGGGACTTTGGATCTCCGTGTGAAAGCCTGAAGCTGAGAGGTATGTAACAAGGCTGTCTCTTCCTCCTCTGACAACTTGGGCTTGGAGGGCTTCGACTGCGTTTTTGTCGGAGTCGCACTGGGCTCGGGTTCCTTCTTAACCTCAGCAGGGTCAATCTCACGGACTTTTAGTCGGGTCAACTCGATGAACGATCTCATCAGCTCATTCTGTGTCGCCCGTCGCGTGCTGAAAGGGAAACCTCGCAGCCGAGTGTCGTTGTGCTTCAACATCTGGCCTTCGTATGGACCGAAAAGAGTTCTTCGGTTTGTCACACCCGTCGCCCGGATGAAGAGCAGTTCTGACGTGTCAAGCAAGGCCTTCCAGTCCTGAAGCAGATTCCGCACATCCTCCACCAAGGCCTGCTCGTTGTACCGTCGCAGACTTGAACCAGCTGAGTGCGCCGCACCCTTGGCATTGTCGTTGGCTGACTGCGAGCCACCCTGCTTTCGTCGTGTCGTGTACCGATGGAACGTCTTGTGAGCCAGTACCGTCGCTTCTCGGTTCATGGTTGTGCCGTTCTTGTTTGGTCGCGGTGCAAGGGACACGACCATGGCTGCAAAGTGACCGCCTCCGATCATGCAGAGGAAGATGTGCGGGCCCTTGTACGCAATCTCGGGTATTGAACCGTCCTTGGGCATCTTGGGTATCGAGATTGGCTCGACCTGCTTCTTCTTGAGGACCTCGACTAGGTCCTGGTTCCGTTGTTCTTCGCCTGTGAGGATGGCACGGTACATGCCAAAGTAGGTCTTCTCTGGGAGCACAGGGGAACTGAACCAGATTAGGGGCGGCTTGCCACGACCTTTCCTGCCAGCGGTATCATCTTCCTCTTCATCCCCATTGGTTTCCTCTCGTCTATCTGCTAACCTCGCTTGCTTCTTTAGGAGTGTTGTAAGTGTCGACTCTTGCTTGTCCTCCTCTTCCTCGTCCGACTCGTCCGAATCTGAGCCCGACAGCGACTCATCCAAGTCCCCAATCAGCTTCTCAAACTCGACTTCTGACACTGACTTATGTCCTCGCAGCTTCTGTTTGAGGTTGTAGTGGTGCAGGTCAGACTTGAGATGCCCTCGCTGGTCAATCACAGTGGTGAATGTGAGACCACAGAGGGAACAAGCCTGGGAGCCAACGAGGTTGCTGTCTGACGCTGAAGGGCTCTTGGAGGGGGACGAGATGGAGGATTCGACGATGGATTCGGTGTCGGCATCGGACTTGAGCGTCAACGTGTCCAGGACCTCTGGTGGCAAGTCATAGACTGGCGATCCCAGTTAGCGATCTGAGGGGCAACGATGGCGGGGTGAGGGGTTATTCCTTACGGTACAGGGGACGCCTGAGGATATCCTCGTTAGCCTTGGCCATTGCGATGACTATTCTATGTCTGTCGTGGATAAAAGGCAACGATGGCGAACCAAGACTCTGTCCAAAGGGTGTCTTGTCGCGTTACTTGAACTTTTTTTCGAGGTGAGCGGTTGTTGCGGTCCCTGTATGCGTCATACCTTGTCGCGTTGACTCAGCCGGCCAAGCCACAGCCCTGAAGCCCTCTCGCTTGAGCCACGCCCATGCCACCACCAAAACGCACCCCTCCAGGTCCCCACTCAGGTACCGAGTTGACCTTGGCTCCACCAGGGACCTCCAAGACAAAAGCTCCCCACCACATCCATCTCGGTGCAAGTACTTGTCTTCCATCTTGAGAACGCAAACACCAAACCACCAACTTTATTGTTCAGCTTCGTTTCATTGAACAATTCCACCCAATTGCGTCAAGATGGCTTACAATCCTCCCGTCACCATCAACGCTCCTCTGGCCCCGGATCTCATCGGCCTTGCCATTGCTCAGCTGCAGTACCGTTCCAACGAGCTCACCATTGACCCTTTCCGCCAAGCCCAGCGTGAGAGACACAATGCGCGACTCACGCCTGATGTCCTCAACTGCCCCACGACCTCGCAGCAGGTCCTCAAGCAGCATCGCCGTGAGAACTGCCAGCTGAACTCTATGGCGGCCAAGCTCCGCACCTACAACAACTTGATGGCACCCAGCGAGCCCATCACTGCAGAGCAGAAGAGAAAGTGCCTTCTCTTTCGCTCAGCTGGATGGAACTACACCCGCATTTCCATCTTTTTCAACTTTACCCCCCGTCAAGCGCAGTACGCAATCCTGATCACCGAGGCGTTCTCCGTGCCCAAGGGCAATACCGCCAGGGGCCAACTCCCCGTCCTTAACCATCCCCAACTCCTCATCGTCCTTGCCTTCACCCTGTCTTCCAGAGCCACTCGCCGCATGGAGTACAACAGACTTGCTACCTCCCTTGGATGGAAATGCAAGCCAGCCATTATCCGAAACGCGCTGCGCGAAGTCGGGTACGAGCGATATCCCGCCCTCATTCGGCCCACCATCATCGAAGAATTCCGCCAGGCTCGATTTGACTGGGCCCAAGACCACGTCGACTGGACTGTCGAGCAGTGGAAGGCCGTCGTTTGGTCTGGCGAGACCCGCATCATGACTGGACCTCACGCTCGAATCCATGTCACCCGCACCATCCACGAGGCACGCGACCCGGCCTGCATTATTGACGACGATGCCCATCTCCAGAACGGCAACACCTTCTGGGCCACCTTCTCTGGCCTCAAGGGCAAGGGTCCCAGCGTCTTTTGGGACCCAAGCTGGGGCACCGTTGACGCCAACAACCACTCCGAACGGGTTCTCCCCACCGTGAGCTACTGGATCCAGCAGCAGCCAGACAACGCCAAGTACTGCATGGAAGACCGCCTCATTGCGCACTCCGACGCTGCCATCCGCACCGAACTCCAGAACAAGAACAAGAACATGGAGGTTCTCCAGCTGCCTCCCGCCTCGCCCGACCTCGATCTCATGGCCGTCGCCTGGGACATGATCAAGACGAAGATCGAAGAAGACCGCCTGGTCGCCCACCTCCGAGGCCGTAGCGCTGTTGTTGAAGCTATCGAGACCTGGAACTGGATTGAGGAGGCTCATCTGATGACGCTGATTGAGAGCATGCCTGCGCGATGCCAGGCTGTGATCGATGCCGATGGCATGTACACCCCTTACAACTAAGGTGGACTCGACACGAATGGATGGACTTGACGAAGGATGATGGCTACGAAGGACAATGGCTATGAGGGATGATGGCTACGAGGTTACGAGGGATGAAGGAACCGGTAATGAAAAGGGCTTACAAAAGGATCGAATTCATGTGAATAGCTATAATGACCCCTAATAGAAAGCTAGATTCACATACTTGCTGCTTTCACCTGTTCATTGTGCATGGTCTATTCACTTTTTGCCATTACATGCTGGCCGTACCCATTGTGCTCCTCCACATTCTTCACCACATTTCGCCCATCTCCCCCAATGCGCCGTGATACCCAAATTTGGTGTTTCCGACTTGCACAGTACCTTGCACCGTGACTCGTGCATTGACACTGTATTCTTGCGAGACGAATTAGGAAACTTAAGAAAGACCCACATAATCTGAGAGAAATCTAAGGTTGTCCCGGCGTGGCTGTGAATCACGGCCTCAGAAACCCCCCTCCCCCCGCTTCCATTATTGACAGAGTGAATCACGGCCCCACTGGAAGACACTCCCCTGGCTTCATGCAACCCTTTTGACACGGCCTCGCCAAAAGACATTCCGCCCCCTCGCTTCTTCAAACCCTTTGACAGAGAATCACGGCCTCGCTAAACTTGCATTTCGATGATGCCCTACCCGGTCCATGGAGGGGCACGCGAGCGCTGGGCGCCGCACCTTATCCCACCTGTGAGCTGAAGTGGGCAGCCAATCGCCGACGACGTCAACGTCACTGGTGCGCATCTTTCAGCTCCCATCTTCCAAGTCCCCCATGTCTCCATCCTTGGTCTCACAACCTTAAGTGCAACCTTGTCTCATTGCGTCAGTGGATCTTTCCCACCCGCGATCAAGAATTCGGTCCTTGATCGACCCCGCCTTGTGCGGCCTCCTGCCGTGTGTGACGATGTGTTGCGCAGCTATATAAGGATGTCGTGGGGGACGTCTTGTGAGGTTCTTATCTTCTCTCGTCATCATACCTGAAACCTGTGCATTCATCTCCAAGATTCACCCTACTGAAATACATCAATTCCACCGTTCGCCTCTTCAATCATCATCATGGATTTGCTCAACAAGGTCACCGGAGGCGGAAGCAACAACGCCGACCAGAACCAGAACCAGAACCAAGAGTCCGGCAGCGGCGGCGGTTTCATGGACAAGCTCAACGGCATGGCCGGCGGCGGTGCCCAGGGCGAGAAGAACGAGGATGGTCTCGACAAGGGTAACTCCCCCACAGACACCCGATGTTGAACCAGTGCTAATGTGCTTCCAGCCGTCGACTATGTGCAGGAAAAGTTCCTCGGACAGGGCGACCAGAGCAACGAGAGCGCCGCCGAGCAGGCCAAGGACGAGGCCATCTCGGACTTTATCCGCGACAAGTACAAGGAGACGACGGGCAAGGAGTTCTTTGTCGACGACAAGGACAAGAAGTTTGGTGCCTAAGCTTGAGGCTTATGGATTGTACGATTAGCTATGATGAAACCTGTATGAACCTGGTCTGCGAGACCCTGTTGATGACACTTGCGAACTTGCCATGCCAAGGAGGACCCGTGGGTGTCAATTGGACACGAAAGTGATGCTGATTGATGATCGATAAGCGCTGAGATCTTTTTCTTATCCAGGTGCATGGGTAAGTTCCAGGGTTCTACGCTCCAAGCGGACGGACAAAAACTTGAGACACCAGGACGGTTGCGCTCAGTTAAGTCAATAAAGAATATTCACGTTATAGCCTAATTATGAGCAAAATAAGAGATAAAAAATAAAAAGTAATAAATCTTTGAACATTTTAGATTTACGGACGCTTCAGAAACCAGAGATCGTTGACTCAGTGTCTCATGTTTTTTTTACGACTGCGTGCCCACACACAACAGCTCAGTTTAGCGACCGTCGCGTGCGCCAACTCTGCGAACAGAGGGGATCTCAATGGATTCAGCAATTCGTTCTTGGCAATGTCATCCTGCCATTTCAGAAATTATGTGCCATTTCGTCCGATCTTAGGCCCTCATGCAAGCTATTTAGTGTTGGGCCGTTTGGCGTTGAAGCAAACGGAGAATAGTCATGCCCGGGGGTGTCATTGCAGGTGCGGGTGATGGATATGGAAGAAAGAAAAAAAGGGTTTAAGCAATTGAAGAGGAAGATTCCCAAGATGATTTGAGCCAGGAGTTCAATCCTGATCTCGAACCTGGGTATTCTCAAGTTGTCGTCCTCCCGTTTTCTCCTCCCCCAAAAAGAGCAGTCCAGCTGCCTCGACTTTCCCCGTAGTTCCACGTTGACCAACAGACGCCGTCCTCTAGATTCAACAAACTGTATGCAAGATCATGGGCACCTAGATTCGTGACACTCGTCGGCGGTTGTTCCTGTTCCTCCCAAAGCCAAAGTTGAAGCCATTCCCGTTGCCGTTGCCATTTGCGTTTCCATTTCCGTTACCGTTTCCATTGCTGCCAGCACTGTTACCGCTCACTCGCTCACACAGCTCCCCAGCAACATTCCCACAGCGGAATGGGAACAGACAACATCCGTCGGGGTCGACAAACTGCTCCAGCCCGTTGGCGCCGACGCCGACGGACTCACAATCGGGGCCATCGGGGAAGCCACAGCTGTGTCTAGTATTAGCGAATAACAAGAAGAAGAAGTTGCATGGATCTTGCCCGTTCTGCGCCAGAGAGGTGGCGGCAAAGAGAGAGATGACGATGGGGAGGAACTTCATGTTGACGATATTAGGAATCCGACCGGTGGAGATTGAAAAGAAGGGTAATTGTCGAGAGAATTGAAGATGTTGATGTTGATGAGGAAAAAGTCTCAGTCATGGAAGAGAAGCCAGATATTTATACTACCGACTTCCGTTATGCCTCCCAGTCCGTTTCAGGTCTCCAACATCTTGGCAAATGCCCTGAAGGCGACCCTGTTTCGTTATTATCCAACCTATGTAACAAATCTGTTATGAAACACCACAACGACATTGGATGTAAACAAACCTAAGCTTCTTCGCTTACTGCCCGCTTGAACCAACCCCCCTTGCTCTGCCGCTTCAGCTGCTCTCGGGACTTGATTCCCAGCTCTCTCACACCCTCGTCACCACAATTCGCCCACCTGTCCAATAGCTCCCTGGCCTCGACAATGATGTTCTTGTCCTTTGGATTGTCGGCCTTGGTGAGGAGGTATTCCGCGAGTTCAAAGCACATGTAGTCCGCCGGCCCAGCCTCCTCGTCTGAAGCGACGTCGTATCCAGTCTCCTCGGCCAGCTTCAGCGCGAAGCGAACAAATTCCTTCCTGCTGGGCCAATTGTTGATGTCGTTCTTCAAACGCACAAAGTCGTTGTGATACGGTCGTCGACGAGAAGCGAATGTCTCTGTCATCCGGCGGAGTTTCGAGATGAATTCGGTTTCTTCTTCAGGTGACCCCCTGGCGAAGGGGACGGGAAGGATGGCAATGTTCATTAGGGTCGAGTTTGGCAGTAGGACAGGCGTCTTGCCTTGGCTCTTCTCGTTGCGCTGGCGAACGCGGACCTCATCCGTCTTTAGAATGATTCGTTCAATAAGAGGATAGCAGTTCTCGCGCCAGCTGGCCCAAGATTCACGGCTCCGGAATCGGTCCTCACATAGTCTCAGAACGATTCTCTCAATCAAGTCATACTCGCCCTTTTGCAGAAGAAGCTCGACGGCATCGAGCAAAAAGTCCTCTAGAGTATGGATCGTGATCCCCTTGCCCTCCTCGAGCTTTGACTGGGTCTCATGGCTGGGCTTTTGTAGAGCGAGGACAGAGCTCCAAAGTCCAAACTTGAATGCGTCCACGCCCTGGTCGTTAAACTGCGCGAGCCAATGCTTGCCGGGCTTGGAGTTGACGAGGTCGCGGTTCTTCTTGATTAACTTTGTGATGGTCTTAATTGCTGGTGTCGGATTGATGTTGGTAAACACCACGGAGCGGATCATGTTGAACACGGAGAGTGGCATGTAGGCCATAAGCTGGGCAAAGATCGAGGAGAGCATCGTGATGTTGACTGGTATCTTGGGGAGCTCTTCACCTTCGCCGAGGTAAAATTTGTTCTTTGCCAGGAAGAGCTTCATCCAGCGAGCGTTGTTGACTGCCGACTGCTCCAGTGCCGTCATGATGAGTTGCGCAAGCCGTCTCTTGTCGTCTTCGTTGAGCTTGACCGAGTTTGCCTGCTCGACTAGAAGCGCCAGCAGAGGGGTTTCCTCACTGACAGCAGGCAAGGCAGCGCCATCCTCTTCGGCAGCGGCCCAGTCTTCCTTTCGCATAGAGCGTCGTTCGTTGAGGTCCGCGACAACAGGCACAATGTACTTCTCGAGAGCGTCGAGAATGTGCGAACGTAGCTCTGGAGGACATGTTGGTTCTTGCATGGCGCTGATTAGACTGCTGGTGATGGTGATGCGGATGTCAATGTGTCGTGCCTCGGCGAGCAGGCCGATGAGAATGTCGCAAGACGACGAGGCGTTGATAAAGAGATTGTTCTGCAGAATTTGAGCAAGCATCTTGACCGTGGTAACCTTGATCCAAGGAGTTTGAGGCTTCTTGGCCTCCCCATCAGCCTCCTTGGACTGGTCCGTCTCTTCTTTCTTGTCCCAGATCTCGTTCTGTTGCCGCAGTCTCTCCGTCATGGCGCCTCCCATGTTTTGCAGGATCTCTTTTGCCGCCTTTGCCGGAAGAGACGAAAGAAAGGCCACGCTAAGGAGCTGCCGATGCCATGCAGAACTCTCGGCAGCGCCCTCATCGTGAAGGACAAGATCTCGGATAAACGGGGAAGCCAAAGCTGGCTGATCAGAGTTGGCAATGCTCTCGATAACTGAAACAATGTCTCCCATGTGCACACGCATCGCCTCAGACCCCAGACGCGCCCGCATCTGGTCCAGAAGAAACCTCGCCAGGTACGCCAGCTGCGTAGGAGAGATGGCCGTATACGCCAGCTTCTTATAGGCAAAGAGGCCTGAGGCGTCAAACTTGCGAGAGCGCCCAATGAGGGCTGAAGAGTAAGATGAATCACGGAGGGCATCAGATGTCGGATTGCGAACGATGGCCTCTGCCTCAATCAGAGTGTCCATGGTCGGCTTCCAAACTGTCTCAACCATGACCGTTTCGCACTTTGCAAACTCAGCTGCTGTGCACTTTTTGAGTTTCTTCAAGAAACCTTTCACGTTGTCGAATCTTTTGTCTGCCACGACTCTCAAGAGGCCGATCACGTTATCCCAGTCCCGGCGCTGGAACCCAGGTTCTCCAACTGCCTTGGTTGCCGTCTCGAGGAGGTTGATGAGGATCCTGTTTGCACGCACGATATCCTCCTTCACCACTGACGACGTGAATGACATAGCGGCCGCTGGAGTTTTTATGCGTTCCGCTGGCATGGCAGCCAAGAGAGCTGCTATCTCTTTTGTTTTGAACACCTTTGGGCCATACAACTCCTTGCACGCCAAAGTGTCCTTGGTAAAACGGCGTGCCCACAGAACAGTATCTCCCAACGTCTCAATGTCGGCGGCGGCGACGCATAGGTTCAGTGCCGACATGGCCCAAAAGGCGCGAAGTCCTGGCTCCCGAGCTTGCTGAGAGTTCACCCTCCGCTCCTGGACAAGTGTGCGAGCGCGTTCAAGCCAGCCCTCGTGCTCGTTCTCGGTCTTGGACATGCGGATGAACAGCACCCTGGCAACCTCGACGTCTGCAAAGGTGCTAATATCAGGCCTTTGACGCTGCGCAATGACCGAGTGGTCGGGCCCGGGGCTCAAGAAGTCGCTGCTTGGGTGGGCCTTGTCCAGTCTCTCAAACAGCTGCATTGCCTTCTTTGAGTCAACAGCCAAGAACAAACCGGCGGGCCAAAGGCCTTTTTCGGCAGTCAATTTGTTCAGTCGACCAAGTCCAGAGTCTGACCCATCGTCGATATCGATCTTGTTGTATCCTTTGGCGTGGAGGAAGAGTAGGCGGAGGAGGTCATATCTCGCCTCGTTGTCGAGCTTCTTAGAGATGGCCATGACATCGCGGAGCGAGTCTATGCCATCCCGTCGCTGGTTTGCGGGAGATAGCTCAATCAGCTGTATCAAGTCATCCTTGAACCGTTCCTTGACGTCGCTGTCCACAGGGGCCTCGTACCATCGGTTGATCGTATACTGTACAGGCCCGACAACGTGGAAGAGGTTGAGCTGATTCGATATAACCTTCTTGTGCTTCTGAATGCACCGCACCACGAGATGCAGATACTTCTGTCGCGTTTCGTGGTCGAATCTCCTCTTGAGCAGGCGTTTGAGCAGCGGCATGACCAACTCGTCAACAAAGTCATTAGGGACTCGGATGTCTCCCTCCTTCGCGAGGAGAGTGTTTAGAATTTCCTCACTAAAGGCCATATTACCGCAAAACAGTCTCCTCTGGGACAAGAATGTCAATTCCTTGCCACGAGAAAAGATGTCTTCGAGGAACTTCTTCTCATGTTGCTCGCGGTGTCCAAGGGACAGTCTCTTCTGCTGCTGCGATGTCCATTCGACATGTCGTTTATTCTCCCACTCCTCAACCACGTCCATGGTACACGCCGGCACAATGTTCTGATAGAACTCCCTCAGCGGACGATCATCCTCGTTCCCATTGCAGAGCTGTTCCACAAGCTCCCCAAAGGCCTTGCGTCTCTCGGGCCTTGCTTTCTCAGCTGAGGCTGTACGTCCCAGAGCCTTGCACATTGTACGCACGTCCTTGACGCTGAACTCGGCCATCAACTGGGCAAGCCCAGCAGCTCCGCCCACGGCATCCCATGTTGGCTGGAAGCGGTCTCCGCGACGGAGGGCCTTGGTGAATTGGCGGATAGCGCCCTGGCGTTTACTTGCGCTGTCCGTCTGTCGCAGCTCGCCTACAATTGCACTGCTGTCGGGACGAGGCATGTTTGTTGCTGCTGCTGCTGCTGATGGTGATGGTGATGAGTCGAAGTGTTGGTGCCTGGTGCTGTGTCAGCTGAGTTCTTTAAGGGACCACGTCAGCACAGCCTCACCGCTATCCTCCTTCTGATGCCGCGCCTCTCAAATGAAAGATAAATCCCATCTAAGTAATGGCCGAACAACTATTAACCGGGGTCTGAAGTGACCTGCTGCATTTGGCTCTTCCATCTTTTGTGTTGGTTATGTTTGCGGTATTGCGGGACTGTGGCCAAGCACCGGAGATAGCCACCCAGGTCGAGAATAAAGAGAGACGCTCAGATAAATCCTTTAGCCTATTCTCCCCTAAAGATAATAAATAGAGTATCATAAGAATAGGTAAAGAAGGTCCAAAACTTTACCTTGACTATGATATCTTTAGTTAATTATTGTGCTTAAGGGAAACCAGGTAATGAACCCTCTTGATGTTTTGGTATCTCCTTCATTTCTCGACCTGGGTGACTAACGAGGCGTGGAGTTGTGTGCTAGTATGGCAAACCCTTTTGAGCCAAGGAGGAGGAATTTTGCCTTGCAAATCTCTCATCAATTCGAAGCGGCTGGAACGAGATGCGTAACGAAAATTTCAAGCCAAGTTCGGCCATTTTTGGGGGTGTATGAGCGAGGTGTTTGCCAAGCGAGGACGGATAAAGGAGGGAGCTTGGTTCTCACTCTCCCTTGAGGGGATGTAGAGGTCGAACCCATCGAGGAGGTAAAGAGATCAAATGCATATTGAAAATCAAAACAATTGCCTGTGCTTGGGCATTGTCTTGAGCCTCGAAGCCCAAGTGTTTGTGCTGGTGCTTCAAGTTCCCCAAACTCCAGCTGGTACGTACCCTGATGGCAACCCCTGATCCCTGGCACTCAATACAACCTCTTCTGCAGGCATTTGCACATCCGTGTTTCTTTTTTTCATCTTTGCGTGCATCACGTGAAGCTGCAATTGTCTCTCTTCTCTCAATTAAAACATGAGGAGCCTCACACGCTTGTGAGGTCCACGCAGTATCAAGCAGTGGATCGAGGATCGACGTCTTGGAACAAATTCGATGAATGTCACAAGTAGTTAGCATGGGTCCTTCAGACTCGACTACGGCAATCGACATGGGAGCTTTTGGTTCTTTTGCCTCAGGAGCTCAGCTAGAATGATGCAAAATAGAGAGTTACACAGAGCATCCACACACAGTGCGTCCATCACCCACGTTAGAAACCAAGCTACAGTTTTGTTCCAGTTTGAACTACTATGGTAGGAGGCATAAAGTATGTTAGCTCGCCCCACATCATAGATGTACCTCGGATATTTTTTCTCACCTTCAGGATAATTTTTCTCTACCCTCTAATAATATGATAAAATATAGCTACTACTAGGGGGACCTCTCTTCTTAGTAGATAAGTAGTTTAGTAAATTATGTCTAAGATGCGTTAGTTATAGGTAGATAAATTTAAGAATAAAATACTGTTTTTAAGGGAAGTAAATACAAGGCCGCCTGTTGAGTGACCTAAATGTTGTGGGGCGAGCTAACATACTTTATGCCTGATACCGTAGTAAACCTCAGATTTGGCCTAAAATTAATCAAGCTAGGCGAAACATACGGCCCAGCTCGCCTTTTCCAAGGCTACTGGGAAGCCCTCGATGTTAACTCGCATGCTTCTTATAAATACATACAATAGACAGGTTCCATACTCCCTTTCTGTCCCTGTTACGAGTGCTCAACTTTTTTGTTCCTCCTCTGTCCAAGTTGGCAGCAGATGCGTGTAAATAGCCGCACGCCCAAGTCGAAAAAAAAGAAAAAAAAGCAAAGATCCCTTTGAGCAGATAATATCGTTCCGAAACCTCCTTCAACACACTTCGTCATCCTCGTGATATCACCATCCTAGTGGGTACCACGCTTCGTGTTCATAGTTCCATGCATATGGATATAGCCGCCATACGGGTAGTAGCTGGGCCTCGGCCTGCTAGACGTGAGGTCCCAGGTGGGGAGGGAGTTGGTGGTGGTAGGCATGAGGGGGAAACCCGTGAGGGTATGAGGGGGCGGGCATGTACTGTCGTGGGGGAGGTCCGTTGTTGTACTGCATGCTGTTGGTGGCGAATCCCCCGTGGAAGCCGTCACCGTTGCCGCCGCGGAAGGGCGACATGCCGTGACCTCCTCGTCCGCCGTTGGGGTTGCCATACCCGTTTGAATTGCCTCGCCATGACATGGCTTGGTTTCCCCCGGGAGCCCAGCCACCGCGAGGGTGTTGGTTGCTCTGGATGTAGGATGCTTCGCCGTTGTAAAACTGTCGATCGCTCTCGGGAGAGGGAGGTCCCCCGTTGTGTCTACCCATGTCAGAGTAGTCCCCTGATCCGTTCGAAGGACCACCGCCACCGCCGCGACGGCCACCGCGTCCGGGTCCTCGTCTCCAGCGGTAGGGTCTCCGTGGGCCTCTGGGCTTGCGGTCGACCTGGAAATCAATCTTCTTGACGGGCTGCGTGACCATGATGTCGTCGACGATGCCGTACTTGAGCAGTTCCTCCTCATCCGTGGTCCAGACTTGAAAAACATTTTCCAGCTTCTCAATGTACTTGACCTCTGGCACCCAGGTTCGCACGTAGGCTCCGTTGCTGTCATAGTCAAAGGCTTGCTTGACGGGGTTGAAGATGCGAGCGTCGCCACGGGGGTCGTTGCCCACACCCGCCACGTACTGCCAGTTGGCCCAGTTGGAAGACACATCGTAGTCGATGAGCATCATCTCGTACCACTCTGCTCCGTAGCGCCAGTCGATGCCGAGGTGCTTGGAGAAGAAGCTAGCGACGTTCTGTCGGGCTCGGTTGGAAGTGTATCCCGTGTGGTAGAGCTCTCGCTGTGAGGCATCAATCAAGCCCATGCCGGTTGTGCCTTCGAGGAATCTGTCAATGATTCTTCCGAGCTCCTCAGGAGAAGGATCCTGATCAATAGCAGCCATCTTCTTGTCAGCCGTCTTCCACTTCTTCTCGTACTGACCAGTAGCCCCCTTGAAGCCCGAGACTCTGAAGAGCTGGGCACCAAACTTCATGGTGCACAACCGCATGTAGTCACGCCACAACAACTCAAATCGTACAGCCTTGGTGCCTTCGTTCTCGCCTCTGCCAAAGCCTCTAGACCGGACATAGGCCTGATCCGTGCCATCCTCAAGCTTCATCAGCTCCTCGTGGATGGAACGAGCCGAGATGCAACCCAGAGCCAGGTACCCCGAGAGCTTGGTACTGTAATCGACTCCAAGAAGCCCGTTCCTAGTCTCTTGATACGTGCACATGCCACCAGACTTGACGAGATGTCGAACGCGTTCCCAAGCAAAGCTTTCACCGCCGTCAAAAGGGTGCGCAGACTTGGCGTCCTGGGGCAGGACAGGGGGGTTTGCGAGCATATAGTCGATGGGCTGTAGGAGTCGACGTTCAAACTCCTCGTAGTTGTCCGGCACTTGGAAAGGAGCATCCTGGGGCGGGGTCCAAGGAGGGAGAGGAGGTAGGGAGCCGGCCTGGGGGCGGGGGAGGGACTGGCGAGGGCGCTCACGGAGGGGTTCTTGGGTCTTGCGGTATGAGGTGAAGACATCTGGGAGTTCCTTTGGGTTGCTCAAGCCCGTGTCACGGCTTTGTTTGTGTTAGCAGATCGTCGAAGGTGTCCTGTAGGTGAGACAAGGGTTGGGGCAACTCACTCATCGATAAAATACTTGTCATCCCGCCACAACTTGAAGCCAACGCTCTTTTCAGAGCACACGGCAGAAACAGAATCCTGATCATCGACTTCCTCAGATGACACATCTTCGGTCATCCAGACAGCATCAACAGAGTGGTGGTTGTCGTTCAGAGCTTCGATCAGTTGTCTCACAACGTCGGAGAAGCTGCCAATACGCAACACCAGCCCGCTGCCCAGATCCTCCAGGCTGTCCTTTAGATCCCAGACTGACTCTGCGGTGAACTTTGCTCGGTGCGGACCACATCTCCAGAAGCGGCCAACCTGACTTAGGGCCTGGGGGTAGGGGGACTTCTGGTTCTCGGTGAGGAAGCCAGAGACCTCGATCTGGTGGGGCGGCAGGACGTAGACGGGGAGAAGGTGAGTGAAGCCATGGTCAGCGGTTGCCAGGTGGTGAAGGATAGGATTGTCGGTGGCTCTAAGGTCACGGCGGAGGAGGTAGACGAGAAGTTTACTCCCTGCCATGTTGGCGAGATTTGCGGTGAAGGGAGAGTTGAGAAACGGAGCGATGGTGAAAATGGTATAGCGGTCCTCTTTTTTTTTTTTTCGGATCCGATGAACAGACAGATCTCGGGAGGGGGAGGTAAGATATGAGATCTCCAGCTAGCGGGCTGTGCGGGAAGGGTCTGGACCTCTCTGTGCCAGGGTGTCTGGACTTGATGCACTGGGATGGTGAGACTCGGGCCACTGGCTGCTCAGTCGGGTCTCGAGGTGGTGGTGGTGGGCGGCACTTGGTTGAGGCTGCTACAGCAGATGTTGAGGGGGAGGCTTTGTGCGGTGGGAGTTGAATGAGGGCTTGTACTTGAGGATGGTTGGATATCAGATGGACAGGCAGTGGGTCAGGGCCGGAGGAGGCTGGGTCAGGGGAACGTCCAAGTGAAGTGGTTGTGTCAAGGTATGTAGAGAGGCAACCGGTAAACTTGTAGGTGAGCTAGAACTCGACTCAAGAGTTGACCGGTGTGTAGACGTCAAACGGGTCATGGATCCTTGCGTCTCTGGATCTCGCTACATTAGTGGCTCCAACGGTTCCTGGCTGAAGGCGAAACGAGACAACGTCGTCGATGGATGCGGGTTATCGGTAGATCGCCACAGGGCAGGGCAGGGTGTGCGTGTATGATGCGCTTGCAGCGTCCCCAGACGTCTTGTCTGTCTGCCGGCTCAGTATGGATCTCTAGCGCCAAGGCAGGTGGACTCTTTGGCGCCTCTTGAAGAGTGGATATGATGATGGCATCAACAGGGCCGAGACAGAGGACTTGTGTCAACAGCTCAGGAGAGGGGATATTGAGGCGGAGACAGGCAGGGCTCTCGGGGCCAGTTGTGGTTTTGAGGCTACTGTTTCTGTAGGGATAGCGGGTGAGATGGTTGGCGAACCAGACGAGAATGTGCAATAAACGAGAAGAGATCTTGGAGGCGATGACGATGTTGAAAATGATGGATGACGATAATGATGATGTTCTAGAGGGAGCTATGTTGCAGGGGGAACCTGCAGGCAGGAGAGAAGAGAGACGGGACGTCCTTGGGCGATAGATAGCGAGCAGGTCTAGAAACCCGGAACTTGTTGCCCGTAGACAAGCAAGTGATGACGCCTTGGAAAAAACGGAGGGGGCGATGCCAACCGTTGGTTGTTTTCTTTTCACGGGCACTTATTCACTGGCGACAAGACGAGGCGAGATCGAACAAACAGAACAGGAATTAAACAGTGACAATCAGGAGAAAATGAAAAAGAAAAGAGAAAGAGAAATTCAGGAGGAGGAAAGGACCCTGATCGGCCCAGCCGGGGAACGACGGGCGCGCACCATGTTGTCGTTTTTTTTTTTTTTTCCTTCGTTCCTGTGTCTTTTTTTGCCTCTGCTGATTTCTGAGCGATTCCCACGACCCTACAACGAACCTCTAGATCGGACCAGCCGCGGGAGGTTTAGCCTACAGGGGTAAGGTTCATGCGGATTCGCCTAAGCAGCAAGGACCCTTGAGAGTAAGCAAAAACGTGTGGTGGTCTGGAAAGTGACTTTTGCGACTGCAACCCAATTTTGGCCAAGGACCCTGTCAACCTGAGAGTGTGCGCAGCGCGGGACGGGGTGGAGGCGTCCCCGATGAGTCTCGGCGCTTCTCTTTTTTTCGGGGGGGAGAAGGTTCTGCAGGGGGTGATTGCAGCTGAGATGGATGGAAAGTGAAGCAATTGACAGACAGTACAGGCTGTGTAAGATGGTGAGGCCAGAATCTTACTGATTGATCCCCTTCACCGGCCAGCCTCAAATGGTGTTTGAACCCATGTTTCTCTCCGCCTCGCAATCTACAATCATCCTTTCTGTATCACATTCTACACATCTCCTCTCGCCTCACTTTGCCTCACTCTTCTCTTAAGCGAAGTCGATCTTGCGTTGCGTTGCGTTTCACCAAGAAAAAAGACGATGAGATGCGATGCAGCAGCTCGGGTATCGACATGACCATCGACGAACGGGATGACGAGATCCGTTTTTTCTCCCTCGCCCGAGACAAAAACCATTGACTTTCAGAAAGCGGGCACCGTCACCGTAGCGCCAGACCTGCTCCCTTTAGCTTTGTTCCTCTTTTGTGAAGCTTAGTGAAGAGAGGGAGCTTCACTCCTCCTCCCCGCCGCCGCTAAAGGAGGAATCAGGGTCCAGCAGGTTTACCGACGATCAATGACATCAGAGTTGCACCCTTTAAACGACCTAGCTCCAGCCACAGTATCCCCTGAATGAGTTCTATCGAGCCTATTCAATCACTTTTATCGAGGCTACTGAACAGGTACACTAATCCACTGTCTGCTAGCCTCGAGATATCCCCCGTCATGTAGATTGTCCCTCTGATCTGCACGTAGGGTGCTGGCACGCGGCCATCGGCTCCCAAACTTTGACAGCCTTAGGTCTGGCCCGCTCTAGATGAACACACACACACACACCCCTGCCCTTGGTCTGACCGGGGGCCTGTGTGTTTAGTCTCCGATATCCGTTGGCAACGTGCGTTCCCTGCGATCGAGGGACTGACTCTTTGACCAGCTGACGGCACCTTTTTCGCTCGCTCCCGTCCGCGACACACACACGCACACACGGTCCCCTAATGACAAGAGGCGGCGCCTCAGAAGAGGAAAAAGAAGCAAAGATACTTTCGGAAGATGCCGTTGCCAAGTTGATGTCTGCGCAGCTTTTGTCGTTTGACCGTGTTTCAGCGCCATCTTGACAATCGAGACTCTCCATGAATTCCAGTTACAGCTCCCAAGTGTTACCCTCATGATCCAGACAAGCCTTCTATTCAGGCCACACACATTTCTCCCTCACCGAGCCCTGCACGTCTCTTGTCTCTGCATCATGCTGTCTCTTTACAGCTTGACAATGCCTTGAAAAACTCCACTCTCGCCCGTTCTATTTCTCAGCTCTACTTTGTACCCGTACCAGCTGGGATGCATGTCTCAACTGGTTTCCCAACCCTGCAGCAACACACCACACAAGGTTTGCCTCCTTTCTTTTTTCTCGGAGTACGTTCCGCGCACCTTCGTTGGAAAGATACAGTAGCACACCTGTTGCCAGTCACACAGCACACATCAAAGCCAACTCGAGCCATCATCCCCGCAAGGCATGGCCAGCGCCACGAGATCAAATGTACAAGGCTTTATACAACCTCGTCGTAAATACCTTCCCAACTCCTCCTCATGTGCATCGTGGCTGCTCATGTCTCGACTTACAAAGCCGTCCGCATCTTCAGAGTGTGGCTATACTACGACTTGTCTCCAACCAGGACTTGCAGAGTCGTCATGCCTGCGTGCTTGCGTGCCTATGTCCTGTACCGGGTTCCCGTCCTGTTGGCTCAGACCGTCAGAAGGCAACCCCTTGCCCGCCTGCATTGGTGCAACTGCCTTGATCGGCATTCCTCAACCGTCTGCAACAACACGTGCAGGGGGATAATCCCGCGCAGCACGTCCGTCGGGCATTTTCTCGGTCTAGTCAGTAATTGTCGATTTTGTTACCAGCGATACGGGCCCGTTGGTCGCACTAGTGAAATGATCCGCTACGATCTGGTGATGCTATGCTTTGTGATCGCATCGGTGGTGTTTGCTTTTCAGGTACACAAACCCAAATACCCGGGATGAGCAACGGTACAGTACAACAACCGAATATGGAACAATATGCAGCTATGTTTCATTATGCAACGTCGATGAAGGCAACTGGACTTTTGAAGCTCCCCTGCAGTTGAGGTGACTGCTCAGCCACACAAGACGAGATACCCGGCAGTCTACCCTACAGCAAAACGCCATCCTCTCTCTTTCCACGATCTCCCACTAACAATCAACGATCTCGACGTCCTATTCAAGGCTCTTGATCAAGCTCATCGAGCCTTGACTCAAGTTCAACTCGCCACAGTGACAGATCCATGGAATTATATGGAAAAGAAGCCATGCTGTGTTACGCGCCACGCATCCTCATAATGCCCCTCTCGTCTGATGAATTGCAACTCCTCGTCACTTGCTTGCTTTCGCGAATCATCTCTCATCTGCAAGTCTTAACCTGACGTAGGAGGCCACGGCCTCTTTATGCTGTCTCAGGAGCGGGCCGGTAAATCAGGAATTGAACAGGCTATACAACTTCCTGCAGCAGCGCCGAGTCAGCCGTTGCAGTGTGCTACAGCGTCCAGTGAGATACCCGTTGGTGTTTCTGATCCAGATCGAGGAACCCGCGGAGATCGACCGAAGCTAAACGGGGTTGCGTGCCTTGTGAGACCTATCCTGGCACAGGTTCGATTGGACTGGATTATTTACCCCCAAAGACGGCGGTAATAATGCTGCAGTGTTATTCCCAAGAGCTCAGATCTTCTTAGCCTGCTGCTTTAAAAAAAAAAAGTCGTTATCGTTCTGGCTGGGCTGCAGACGTCCACCTCGTCATTGACGCCTTACAAAAAGTCATGTCTTGGCTTTAAGCCGAACAATCTCAAAGACCTTTTACCATTGATACCCTCCGCTTACCGGCAAGCCACGATAGGAGTTATCCTCGGTCGGAGCATCGTTCGGTTCATCCGTCGTATGTCCGCTCGCATCGTCCGAGAAGAAAAGAGAGTGAGTCGAGCGCGGGGGAACCGAAGCAAGGACCTCGGGGGGCGGAGGAGCGGACCCCGGATTTTTGTGGGCGCTCTGATAGGCTGGAGAGCAGCTGTGAGGGCTCCATCGTGAGGAGGGGAACCTGGGGTAAGGAGATGGGGTCCAGTGATGTGATGGATGAACTGGCGGTGATGGGGAGATTAATATAGTTAAATCGGTATCGTAGAAGAGCAATTGATACGTATTCTGGGTTATAGCCAAGGCATATCTGCTCAGTTGACGAATATCAAGTCCAATCCTTTGCTATTGAAAGAACCGTTGATCCTCATTTTCCCCGCCTTGCCTCGCCCCAAAACTTTCACATCAGACAGAACAAACAGTATTCACTCTCCCCAGTCCCAATCTCCGATTTCGCTCTCAAAAATACAAGGAAAAAGAACCAATAGATAACGAATCCTGACTTCCTCGGCATTCAAATCTGGCGTGCCAGGGATTCTCCAACCATTGGAGAGCGTTCCCAGGTTCCTGGGGCGCGGCACGTCGTCGGTAAAGGGAAGCTCAGCTACGAAACCCAATTGAAGGCAGAATGAGCAAGGGAGGGGCCGTGATTGGTTGGCTGTGTATTCCCCTCGCCAAAAACACCTGGGTCTGAGATGAGACGTTAACATTTCTCGACTGTTGTCTTGGGGAACACATGTTGGTGCACGGTCTGCACTGTGCATACCACCTTGTGTAAGGAATCATGTACAGTGCCAATATCAAAATCTCCAGCTTGGCCGTCGTCAGGCCGGCGGCTAGCCGAGGGTAGCTTCGCGGTAACCCACGGCAAACCAAGGCCCCTACAGCCGAGCGTAATAAATACGAACAAATACCAAGCTCCAAAGAAACGTGAAGCTCCAGGTGTTATTAGCCCTGAGGTTGTTTCTTCTTCTCTGCTCGCCGTGATACCCCCTCTTCTCTTCTCTCTTCTCTCACCGGCCACCTCAATTGACCTTCCTTCTCCGTTTAATCGCGAAGAGGAAGTCTCAAGCAAAAAAGCGAAGCAGCTTTCACATCTCCAGCATGTCTGCCGTTAGTCGGAGTCTCCGGACGGCCACCAAGCAGCTGCGCTTCCAGTCCCGGGGCCTTCGTGTCGCCGCCCCTCTCGTGGCCCGCTCGGCATTCGGCGCCGCTCGCTCGTCGACTCCCGCATCGTACAGCGCCTTCTCAACATCCGTTGCCAGATCCTCCGGAGCTCCCAACATGGCCGCCGCTCCCCGTGAATACGATCCTGAGATCAAGGACATTGCCGACTATGTCGCCAACAAGACCATTGATTCTGAGCTTGCCGTGAGTTTTTTCTGACCGATGATTTTGCAACCCCGCCATACCCCGCCTTGACCTCAACACACACACACACCAAGCTCACTCTCACTACAATACAATACTGACAAAAGGCCAATTCAGTTCGACACTGCTCGATGGATCCTCCTCGACACCCTCGGCTGCGGTCTCGAGGGCCTGAGGTTCAAGGAGTGCTCCAAGCTCCTCGGCCCCATTGTCCCCGGCACCGTCGTCCCCAACGGCCCCAAGGTGCCCGGCACCCCCTTCCAGCTTGACCCCGTCAACGCCGCCTTCAACATCGGCGCCATGATCCGGTGGCTCGACTTCAACGACTGCTGGCTCGCCGCCGAGTGGGGTCACCCCTCGGACAACCTCGGTGCCATCCTCGCCGTCGCCGACTGGGTGAACCGCACCAACAAGGCTGGTGGTAACCTCGCTGGCGGCAAGATCTTCACCGTCAAGGACGTCCTTGAGGGCATGATCAAGGCCCACGAGATCCAGGGCTGCCTGGCTCTCCTCAACTCTTACAACAAGGTTGGCCTGGACCACGTCGTCCTCGTCAAGGTCGCCTCCACCGCCGTCGTCTCCAAGATGCTCGGCCTCAGCGAGAAGCAGATTGCCGACGCCGTCACTCAGGCCTGGGTTGATGGCCAGAGTCTGCGAACCTACCGTCACTCCCCCAACACCATGTCCCGAAAGTCGTGGGCTGCTGGTGATGCTTGCCAGCGTGCCGTGAATCTCGCTCTCAAGGTCATGAAGGGTGAGCAGGGTGTCCCCACCGTCCTGTCCGCTCCCGTCTGGGGCTTCTACGATGTCCTCTTCAAGGGCAACAAGTTCGAGTTCCAGCGTCCCTATGGCAGCTATGTCATGGAGAACGTCCTCTTCAAGGTCTCCTACCCTGGTATGTACCCCCAATTGACAGATGAGTGAGCCAAGACTAACATGCTACAGCCGAGTTCCACTCCCAGACCGCCGTCGAGGCCTCTGAGAAGATCCACCACATCCTCAAGGCCCAGGGCAAGTCTGCTGCCGACATCAAGGCCATCACCTGCCGAACCCACGAGGCCTGCATCCGCATCATCGACAAGCAGTTCAAGCCCATGGACAACTTTGCCGACCGTGACCACTGCATCCAGTACATGTGCGCCACCATGCTCGTCTTCGGCCGCCTCGAGGCCACCGACTACGTTGACGGTGGCGAGGCCGCCACCTCTCCCCTGGTCGAGTCCCTCCGCCAGAAGATCAAGTGTGTCGAGGACCCCCAGTACACCAAGGACTACCATGACCCCAACCTGCGAACCATCTCCAACGCCCTCACCGTCGAGCTTAACGACGGCACCGTTCTGGAGGAGGTCGCCGTCGAGGCTCCCCTGGGCCACCGTCTCCGCCGCGAGGAGGCCAAGCCCGTCATCCTCGAGAAGTACAAGCGCCACCTCGGCCCCCACTACCCCGAGGCCAGGGTCAAGGAGCTTGTCGAGCTCAACCTGGATGCCAAAAAGCTCGAGTCTACTCCTGTGGATGAGTACGTTGACCTGTACACTGTTGAGAGCAGCCAGTTTGTGCAATAAACGGTCGATCTGGGAGAAAGAGCTGGAATTGGATGGAAAATGGCATTAAATATTAACGATAGCGATGTCTATTTGACTCAAAATGTGTAGTTACCACTACTTTTCTGTTGCCCTTGCTCTCATAGTGAAATTTGTCCACTTCCTGTGTTCAGGTCATTTTCCTTGCATACCCACAGGTAGCTCAAGGCTCTATGATGCGGTGTGACCGAGTTGATATCTCATTCCGATGTACGCGTGTCTTCTAAATTAACTTCTTTGTGTGCATAAGGTCATCAGTGAAGGAAGAAGAAGCTTTGGTGATGCCTGGTAACCCGTTCGATAGTCTTCCAAGCCGACCAACAGCCTTACGAGCCGGCTGCCGCCGCCGCCGCCGAGCATAGGGGCCAGCACCCTCTTCCTCCTACCCTCGATCATCAAAAGAAGCGCCACATTAAGAGCAATACGGAACTGCTCCCTTGGGTTGTGGTTGTTGGAGTGAGTCAGCAGGAGGAGTACGGCGAGGAACAGGTCGGCTAGGCAGCTAGAACCTATACAACATCTCGGCGAATTGCCAAACTTTGATTGGCGCAACAACTTTGAACACAATGGCCAACTTAGACAATGCCAACTGGACAAAAGGGGGGCGAGCAACTCGTAACAGGGCAGAGAGAGTATGGAATCTGTCATTTCATGTATTTGTAAGATGCATGATGGCCGAGTTCAGTATCAAGGGCATGCATACGATGCGCAAGGCACTGGGACATACTGCATTGGCCGAGAAGGCAGGACCTGAAAGATAGATGTAAGGCCCCATAGGGAGCTAGTAGAAATGTTCTATAATGGGCGGCCTATTCATATGCAACAAGTTTTAACGATGCATCGTACATGATCACTGCGCCCCCCCCTCCGCCAACCTTGTTTCATAAACAACAATAACAACGCAGGTTCGTGCACAGCTTCAGATCCTCAAGATTCTGAATCACAGCCTTAAAGGGTCAAACCCTAGATATCGTGAATCATAGTCTTGGATGGCTATAAGTAAAGCTCCTCCCTCCTGATCTCAGATTTGAATTCTCTTCCTTCATCCTCCTCATCACACCTCAGATCTTTGGGTCGATCTACACAAACATAAACATAAACACAAACACACACATACAGACATAAAAACTTTATTTCTTTGTCTTCATATCCCATCCCATCCCATCCCATCACGACCATGGAGTTCTCGCCCACCCACCCTCGCGACGCCTGGCGTCCAACACCTATGACCATTGCCGAATTCCAGTCCGCCATGACTGACGCCTGCCACAACTACTATGGCGACACCTCTCGAAACAAGCTCTACGACAAGATGAGAGTTCTTGCTGTCCATTGGGAGGTTGATGAGACCTGGGTGGGTGGCCTTCAGATTGCCAACCAAGCCAGACGTATTCATGAGGTCTTTGAGCGGTCCTATGGCTACACTGTCGAATCTTTGTCGCTCAAGAACCAAGACCCAGACCCAAATGGCACATTCTCTTTCAACCTTCGTCGGTTGCTTCATGGACTCAAAGAAGACGACTTGGCCATTGTCTACTACATTGGTCATGGTGACCGAGACCCCAACGCAGCTGACGGTACCCATCGCTTGCTTCTCACCCCATCCGATGTCCCAGGCCGTCCACCTCAGTGGGTAGACTTCCAGGAAGTTCGAACCCAGATCATCGACCCATCCCCTGCTGATGTTCTTATTCTATTGGACTGCTGTGCTGCTGCTGGGGGTGGCATTGGACATCGCAAGGAGCTAATCGCAGCATCAGCGTTTGATAAGAATACCCAAACTGGCCCAGAAAGTTTCACCAGCATCCTTGTCCAGCAACTCCAGCATGCCATCGACAGCCGACATATTCTTTCTACCGCTCAACTCTACAATCGCATGGCTACTTTGCATCTGATCAGGCCTGGTGGAATTCCCAAGCTCAACGCAATGCCCTACTTCCTCCAGAATTCAGGAGCGACTCGGATGCCTATCATGCTGGCTCCGAATATGGCTCATGAGACATGGACTCCAGGGCCAGTTGTCCCACTGTTTCGAACTCCAGTCAATGTGGTCCTTCACGTCCACCTTCGAGATGCTAACGCTGCAACTTTCGACCAGATGAAGCATTGGCTTCTGGTCAACCGCCCCCACAATGTTCGCAGGGTTGAGATCAAGTCAGTATTCCCATCATTGTCTATGATTTTCATCATCATTGTCACCTTGGACGTGTGGTACTCCCTCCGCAACCACCCCGCTATCTCATTCATTGGCTTTGAGATCAACACCAACGCAAATCCGCAGAACAATCCAGTTCTGCAGGCGACTCAGTCCAAGAAGATTTTCGACACTGTCTCTAAGGGCTCATCGGCTGGCAACCAGAAGGAGAATCAACCACTGAAGTAGGATGGGATAGGTTTCGGGGAGTTAAGCTAGACACGGGTAGTCCTTTCATCATTGCTTTCATGTGCCTAATTCAAAAAGTTCACTTGCTTTCGAGATAGCTCTCCTCTCAAATGGCATTGGATGTGGCAGACTTGACGTTTTTGCAGTTGCTTACTTATAATCCACTATTGAGTATGAATGAAATACTCCGACTTGCTGGATAAAAAGGGATCCATATTAGGCGATGTTGTTTCCCGCATCTTCCTCACTGTTGGTTGTAACCATTTAGGAATTGAACGTGTTTCACAACTAAGCATCACTTAAGCCTCTTTTCCATTCACTGATGACTTCATACAAACAAATACCCAAGTTAATTAGAAGATACGCGTACATCGGAATGAAATACCGACTCGGTTACACCGCATCATAGAGCCTCGCGGCGTTTACGAGTGGCCCAACCCCGTGATTGGGTCGGGAAGCCGGCATGCCAAGTCTCCCCGTCTCGGCGAGGGGCAGCACCGCCTCAATCCGCCCGCTTTATTTTGTAGGGGTCTGGTCCGTTCTCTCTTGTTGGTGCTCTCCGGACTTTGAACAGGTCATGAAACTCTCCTCCGTCATCTAACTGGCTTCGACATTCTGTCATCACTTTCGCTTTCCGTGGAGCAACCATTCATCGCTGCGACTCATATTTCTGCCTTTGTTCGCATTATCCAGCTATATATCCATTTTGCCCCGGCGCAACTCCATCTGCAACCATGGCTGCTGATCGCCAGACCATCATCGAGGTGAACCGGTCGCTTCGGAACATCAAGAATGTGAATAACCTCCCTCCTCATCGGCCATACTCGCTATCTCCTCTGGAATAACGTACGGCCATTACATGCGATCATCTAACACCGTTTAGGAACTCGAGAACCTCCTCGAAAAAGGCGTGATTGACGACTCGGTCTATGAGACCATCAACACCGCTCTCCCTCCCGAGTCCTCGCTCTCTGGCCCTCTTCGCACCGCGACCGGCGCCTCCAACAACAACGCTGCCGCCAAGGCCGCAACTCCCACTCCCTCCCACGAGCCCCCGACCAAGGCCTTTGAGGACCTCAAGGTCAACAAGGCACCCTCTCCCGCGCCACCCGCATACGAGCAGACGCCTCCTCCCGGCGTCCCCGCGCGCAACGTCAAGCCCACCGTCGCTCAGGCCCGCGCCCTGTACCGCTACGCCGCCTCTGACGGCCGCGACCTCTCGTTCGAGAAGGATGACCAGATCGCCGTTTACGAGTACATGAATCAGGACTGGTGGATGGGCCGCAACGAACGCACCGGCCAGGAGGGTATTTTCCCGCGCAACTACGTCCTGGTCGAGCAAGAGACCAAGAAGGCCGCCATTCCTCAGCAGCCTCAGTACGGATACCCTGCGCCGTCTCACGGCCCGCCCGCTCAGCAGAACCCTTACAACTCGCACGTACCGCCCATGGCTGTGGCCGAGGGGTCTTCGGGCCAGCAGCAGGGACAGGAGGGAGAGAACAAGATGGGACAGTACGGCAAGAAGTTTGGTAAGAAGCTGGGTAACGCCGCCATCTTTGGTGCTGGTGCGACTATCGGAGGAAACATTGTGAACAGCATCTTCTAAGCCTCGACGGCATGAAGAGTAAGGACATTGAAGGATATTACTTTGCAGGTCAGGCTCTGGTATTACTTGGCGTTTGGGTTCTAGGGATATAGACGCGCGTCAGAGGAGGATGACTGTTTTCTTGTCGTACCAAGTAGGGGGAATTAATGACCTTGAAGAGGTTTCAAGTAGAACAAAATCTGGGCGACTATTTACTGTGCAATCGAAGTGAGGTGAATTTCATGACCTATCTTGATATCAAAGAATGTCTTTTCACTCATCATGAGCCCGCCCATCTGCTTCACTCATGATGAACTCCTGGTGGATCTAGTGTCCTAGATACAGTGCCAGAGACAGTGCGAATCTCCATCCCTAGCGCCAATCCAGCCATGATCAAATTCTGGCACTGTGCAAAACATAAAATTTCTTGACGCCTCAACCACGACCAACTCTTACAATCTCGCAAGGAAACACCAAACCCCAGAAACCATCACCATGTCGGCATCTAAAAAGAGGCAGGCGGAGGACAACCCTTCTCAACCGAAGCCCAAGAAGAATAAGAAGAGAAAGGCCAATGCCCCGGATGATGACACCCTCGACACTGAGCTGGGTCTCAACACCCTGTTTACAAAAATGGACAACCAGCTTTTGGCGGATCACCTCGCTCAGAAGCTGAGTCGATTCGGCGGTGATCTGAGTGCCGTGGAAATCTCTGATCTGACTGTATCAGGTAATACTAAGATTCCACCCGCTTCTGCCGAATGTACCTGCTAACGATGCGACAGCCAACGCCATCCAGGACACGACTTCATGGCAGGAGACGAGGACGTTGGACAAGTTCCCCGACTTCCTCGAAAGCGTCTCGGAGAACCCCGAGGGTTTGAAGAAGGCGCCCAAGAAGAAGGGCTCGCCTCATACGCTCATCGTTGCAGGAGCGGGTTTGAGAGCGGCTGACATTGTGAGGTACGAGGCGCATTGCAATCTAAGAGCCAAGATGTGAAGCTGACGGAGACCAGATCGATGCGCAAGTTTCAGAACAAGGACAACACAATCTCCAAGCTGGTATTTTTTGTCTTGTGTCCTGTATATATGGCCAATTGCTGATATTGGATGGAACAGTTCGCCAAGCACATGAAAGTCGAAGAGCAAGTCAGCTTCCTTCAAGGTCACAGGACTGGCATCGCCGTCGGCACACCTGCCCGACTCATGGACCTCATCGACAACGGTAAGTCACTTCCACTACACCACAAAGAAACACGGGGCTGACTCTCGCAGGCGCACTCTCCCTCGACAACTTGAAACGGCTCGTCGTGGATGCCTCCCACATTGACCAGAAGAAGCGCGGCGTCATGGACATGAAGGACACCATGATGCCGCTTGCCAAGTTCCTGGCACGAAAGGAGTTCAAGGATCGGTATGGGGATGAGAAGAAGCCGCTGGCGTTGTTGTTCTATTAGATACGATACCCATGCAACGGAATTGACAGCAATCTATTTGTCCCTTTTTCTGCTTCTGCCTCTCTTTCTCTTCAGCTCTGGTCTCAACGGCGTATTCACTTTGCAGTTCACATCTTCGCCCGCTTCCTCATCTGAGTCTGCTCCAGCTGGCGATGGTCACCGAGATTCAAGGAGGATGCTCTTGCCAATTCCTCCTCGGTCGGCTCTGCACTTTCCCGGGCAACAGCACCCACACACCTTCCACCCTCCGAGATCAGCTCTTTCCCTCTCACGATGCCTTCGGCGGCCATTTATTCTCCTCTCATCCACTCTCTCTCCTCTCTCTTCTCTTCTTCTCTCCATCATCCACCGCTTCACCTTGAGCTCTCAAGCCCGTTTTTGGACCATTTTCTTGCTTCCCCTTTTTGGACTCGCCGCGTTCCTCGCTGGCTACTTTTTTGGTGTGTCGTTTACCTCAGACTTTCTTGGTGACTGTCGTTTACCACCTCTTTTTTGTGACTGCGGTCAATTTCAAACCCATTGACAACTCTTTGCTTCGACTTTACTCTTCTTTTTGGCGATTGTCGCTCCTGACGACTCTCGGTGCTCTTTTGGCAACCTTCTCCTCCCCCAACCAGCCGTTTCTTTCGGCCACTGTCGTTTACGCCACAACTACTCCCCTTACTTCAACTCTTCCATTACTCAGTCTCTCGAGACACGAACACGATATGAAGCCTTACTTCGCCACCGGCTTGATGCTGTCAAGCCTTGTCACTGGCTCTGTACATGGTCATGACATGTATGTACCAGGTGAGCATCTTTGACCCCCTTGCTGATAGCCTTGGTTGAAAAGACTATAGAATGTGCTACTACTTGCTCTCGCGGCCTTTCTCGTTACCGCTTCACCAACCAGCACAACATACCCACCAAAGCTGTCTGCATGGACATGGCCAAGCAAAGGGTACGTTGGAGACCAGTCATTCTGTTGTCAATGTGCTGACTCCAATCATCAGGAACTCTTCTTGTGCTTAGCCAATTCTTGTGGAGAAGACTACGGCCCTGCTCTGGCATATACCATCTCCGCATGTTCCAACTACGGCGCTCTCATTACCGACCTCCTACCTGTCGAACTACAACATGTGGGCCTTGCCCCACGACGGTTCTCTCATTTGACTCCTCGATTTGACACGGGCCGGTTTGCCTTTGGCGACCAATTCACCCTTGCTGTTGACTGCACGGCCGGCTCTAATGGTGTCCTCACCTTGTCTCTTCCCGATTCTGTCCCTTCTGGTATTCCCCAGCCTCCTCCCACTGATGATTCTCCTCTCATTCCCGGATCCGGAGCTGGTGATCCCAACCTCGATTCCAGTCCACTTGCTGGTAACACAGACCCCGTCCTCGGATCCCAGCCAGCAGGTCCTTCTACATCACATCGTGACCAGTCAGGGACGTTCGCACACGCAGCTTCGAATAACCCCGGGGGCAACGAAAATCCTAGCAACGGTGTTGGCAACCCAGCGGCCGTAGATGCAGACTGCGACCCAGCAACTGAGGGCTCAAACAACAACCCTTCAGGGGCTCCGAACAACGGACAGGCTCAGCATCCTTCTGGAAGTTCACCCAGCGATAGTGATCCTTCCCCGAATGGCCAACCCGATGGTCAACCGAATGCTCCGTCTCTCAATCCAGCTGACGGTTTCCCTGCAAGCACTGTGCCCGGAGCCGATGCCGGTAGTCCGCCCCTTGGCCATAGTCAAGGAACATCAGGCGGCGCGAATGATGGCTCTGGCTCTGGCCCCGGGGACAATGTCGGAAGCCTACCCCCTGGTCCCAATCAAGAAACACCAGGACGACCTCCATCTCAGCCTGCTCCTATACCAGTGGCCGAGAATCCAACCTCGTCGGCCCCTTCTGGAGATGCTGGAGTGCCTGGTCATACAAGTCCTCCAGAAGGAGCCGGCGAGAATTGCGAAGATGACTCTACTCCCACGCCTGGCTCTGGTGCTTCAGGGAACTCTTCCCCTCAATCGTCGGCTGGAAACCAAGGCAACCCAGTAGGCTGCGCTGTTGGTACCGACAACCCAGCTTGCGGGAATCACAACCAAGGACCTCCTGGAACTCCAGTCATCCCCTCTCCAGGAACCCAAAACCCAGGAGGATGCCCTGAGCGAGCTGATGGTTCGCCTGATTGTGGTGCCTCATCAAGTCCTCCAGCTCCTCCAGTACCTCCAGCTCCACAAGAACCAGCACCGGCATCTAGTCCTGCCGTTCCTGTGCCAGGCCAAGGTGATCCGAACTGTCCTGAAAATGGACCCTCGCCATGCCCCGTCTCCGGTCAGCCTCCAAACCCAACACCGCCTTCGGTCCCCAACCCCAACTCTGGGCCCGGTGGTGGCGACCCTACAGGAAACCCAGGAAGCCCCCAAACCGGTCCATCTCCCATGCCTCCCAATGTTCCAGGAGGCTGCTCTGGAGATGCAGAGGGTTCTTCTTGTCCTATTCCCGGCTCAAACGGACCTGATCCAGGAGCTATTAGCCTTTCTACTATCCCGACACCACCAGGTCCTCCTCCCGCCAGCAACACTGCCGCACCTCCGACAGATGCTGGATCACCGCCTACGCAGGGAGAAACAAATCCTTTGCCCAGTGGAAACGGTGCCCCCTGTGATGGAAGTCTTGGCCTATGCCCTGGTAGCCCATCAACCCCAGAAAACGGTCCTGTCCCTTATAGCCAGGAGTCCTCTCCAAACGGCCAGGTACCTCCCAGTCCTAGTAGTGATGGCGGTTGGGGATCTGATTCGGCACAAGAAGGCGACGACAGTGGTGACGGTGTGCCTTCATGCAACGGCAACTGCCCAACGAGCCCTGGTAGTGGTAAACCACTTGACCCTGGAACTGCAAACTCTCCTGCTCAGTCTCCTGGTTCACACAACAGTCAATCCCCCAATGACCCTCAAGCTCCTCCAAGTAATGGCGCCCAAGGACAAAATGGCGGGAATCTTCAAGCGCCTGGAGATCCTGCAGCATCAGGACAGCCATCTTCTCCGGTGACAGGGCCGAGCCAGCCTGCCGAAACATTCATCCGAGCAGATCGTCCAACAACGACCGAGTTTGTCAAAGCCACCCACCCCCCGGAGGACCCTAGTGCCCCGTACACTGATCGTGGACCTCAAGTCATCACGGTGCTTGCTCCCACGAAGGTCGAAATCACCCAAACGAGGATCATCACCGTCTAGCCAACGGACGATGCCTCATTGGACCGATTGCCACCTCAACTAGTAGCTAATGCCGAGGTCGATATCGCGCGAAGACAGGAGAGTGATCAAGAACCCAGCGACTCTGTCAACTCTGAGGCCCCGGATCCTGACTCTGACCCTGACCCGACGTCAACATTCGTTCGAGCAGATCCGCCATCAGGTACCACTCCAGTTCCCCTAGTTGTCGCAGGCTCGGCAGGACGATCTCAACCTTCGCTTTGGTATTGCGCCATCGTCCTTCTAGCCCTCTTCACCTTGAGCTGTCTGGCGGACAATGATGATTTCTTGTTCATGGAAGAGAACATGATGGAGGTGTAGAAGATTGTCTGGGACCCAATGGTGTTAATCCAATGGTGCTATTATTTTGATTCGGAATATTTGCATTGATTGGTGGTGTGATAGATATCGTGGAGTCGATTGTTGCCTCGTAATGATAATGTTCTTACAGACTTAGATTATCCCGACAACATAATGAACTTGACGGTTTGGCTCATAATAGCCCTTGAACAATGTCCAAATTGCTGCTTTGAACTTTCGAGTCACTTGAGAACAGTCTCGAGGATGATAGCAAGATAGAGAGCATCAAGTTGAGAAGCCACTGAAACGTGGTCGTCGGGTATTTGACATTTCTACTGACACAAAGCACCTAGCTAGCTTGCCTGGACCAGGACAACTCTTGGAATAGAACCCAAAACACCAAGATCCAGCAAGACACCCTCGAATGACACAAGCAACCCGAGCTGGGAGCGCCGTCAAAGACGCCCCTCGCAGCGCCATGAGCCAGAAATCAAGACAAAGGGGAGAAAAGGTACAACAGCGGGAATCCAGAAGCAAAACCCATATCAATACATGACCCATCGCCATGGTCCAAAATCAACAACAAACCAGTTTGTCCCAATTAGTCCTCCTTTTAGTAACCCAAGACGCGCCTCCTCCACTATATTTCGGGGCCAAAAAGCCCTCCCTTGTCCCCAGACTTGAAAGAAGCAGTCCCATCTGCCACGAACGTCGTTTTCTCGTATCCGTCATAGTTCATCAAAAGGTGGGGGATAAGGATGCAAGGGTGATAGAATAAGAATGCTGAAAACAGATGAGGTATCATGCGGGAATAGATGTTTAGACAGGCGTCCAGTCCTTGAGCCAGGGGTGAGACTGCTTCAGATCAGGAATTACAGCAGTGCTGACGCTGCGCTCCCCAACAATGTTGCCAAGCGAGTGGTTGATCATCTGCAAAGTGGCTCGTCGCGAGGGCTCAAAGGCAATGGGCAGGACGGTAGCAGGAGGAAGAGGGGCCGAGGAGTCGTGGGCGGGAAGAAGTTCGAGGTGGTCGGGGACGGTCGGGTCGAAGCGCCCAGTATCCTTGCGGTAGCCGGCATGCACAGATGGCTCAACGGAAGCATCATCCTTGGACCACCAGGTCCAGTGGTTATACTCACGGTTATGGCCATGCTCCAGCCAAGGGTAGAGATCCGGCTCGATAGTATCCTTGGGAACGGATCCAAACGGCCGCCATCCGTAGAAGAGAGGCCATGGGTCGCGGAGGGTCAGCGTGTGGCGGTGCTGCAAGAGAGCAGCGCGGGGAACGGCATCGTTGAGATGATGGTAGGCGGTGGAGGAGAGGTCATCCTGATATGACTGGGGAGCCCCTGTCCAAGCGGCGGTGACGATGTCGGGGCGAGACAGGGTGTCGTAGAAGCAGCCCTCGTCGAGGGTAGTGAGGTAGTTGTGGATAAAGTCAAGGATCTTGGGGTTGCCAAGCAGGAAGAGGCCGTGCCACCAAAGCGCGACGCGGGGTCGGCGGAGCGCAAAGATCTTTACCAGCATCTCAAAGTCGCAGTAGTTGAAGGCGGGGCGGATGACGCTGGAGATGGCAGCCAGCCACGGGCTGACAAGGTTACATTGGATGTCGGGCTGCCAAAAGATGCTCCAGAGGACTGGGCCCAGAGCGTAAGGGTGCATGCTCAGCGTCATGTAGTAGTGGGCTTCCCCAGCATACCGCCGGATGTCCGTCTTCTGGCCCTCATCTAGCCCCGTCGTCTTGCGCAGCTTCAGAGACGGTCTAGGAAGATGTGGCTGCAGCTTCGCCATGCGATAGAAGGGAATCGCGAGGGTTGCAAGGAAGGCAGCTTTGATGGGCGACAGGGGGCTAGGATCTCTGGATCGGCAGGGTTCATGGCCGATGCCGAACAAATTGCAAAACTCAATGAGCAGCTCGGTAGCCTCCGATGGGCTCGGAGGCTCAGCATTGGGGTCAATCGTGACCTGCTCTTCGGCAGCAATGACGAACCGCACATCTCCCGTGCATCGCGCATCCCAAGGTGAGCATGCACCTCCTTCGTCATCAGGAGCCCAGCCCGGCTTTGGCGCCAGAATGGCAGAGAGCCAGTGGACTAGACGCAAGGAGGCCTCGCCGGGGAGCTGGACCAGGATCTCGCTCTGCGCGAGGTCACCAACCGCGTTGATCGGGATTGGGCGGAGGCAGGAGTCGGTGAAGTGGGCCCTTCTCTTCTGGAGTTGCAGTAGCCGGGTGGAGAAGATGTAGGACCAGCACATGGTCAAGATGGCAAGGCCTTGCGGGGCGTTGGACGCGTCTGCGCTGCCAGAGGGATTGCCATAGTGGGAGGCGCTCGGATCCGAAGAGATGAGGCAGTCGATGGGTTCGGGGTAGGAAAGGCGGAAATACTTTGTGGTGCCGGTAACCTTGTTGAGGTCGAGGTGTGGTGGGCGGTCCCGAGCGGACGGTTGGGCGGACGGCGGTTGACAGGGCTCGGGCTCCGGGACGAGCCAGGTGGGGGCTCCGGCCAGGACGCCCTTTGACGGGACCGTGTTGGGGAGCGGCGGCATATCCTGGAGCATGATGGACGGGTCTAGGCCGGGGGGGAAGAAGCCTCTTGGTAGGGCCAGGGCCTGGCTGAGAAAGTGTTGCCAAGTCTGACGGCCGTTGTTGAAGATGCGGCGGATGTCCTTCTGCTTCGGGATCAAAGGGTCGTCGACATGGTCCGCCACAGAGAGGAATTGCTGCTCCTTCAAGGCCGGGGCGGGTTTAAAGAGAGAGGGAGACGAAGCCTGGGCACTGGAAGCTGGAGTCAACTCTGAAGCGAGAGAGGTCTCGGTGTCTGCGCCAGCGTCTGAACGAGCACTTGCATCATCAGGCCGAGGCACAATGGCAGCCTCAGAGAGACCAGTGACGATGGTAGAACTCCAGGCAAAGGGGCGGTCGAAAGAGTCGTCCAGCTCATAATCGCCGCTGAGGACCCAGGACCGGACATGGTCCATTCCCAGGTCCCACGTCAACTGCATTGTGGGAGGAAGAGAAAAATCGAGGCTCTTCTAAGTGGTTGGCCAGGGCGGAGGACGCAGACAGCCTAGTTGTCACACGGAAGGACAAAAAGTTGGCAGGTTGACGTGGAGGTCGGGGGAAAAGGAGAAGATGGAATAGAAAAGAGAAGAGAAAGAGAAAGAGGTGTGTGAGAGAGGTTTATGGTAGATATGAGAGAGAGGAATATGGAGACGAAGGGACGGACAGACAGGGGAGAGCGTAGCAGAGAAAGGCTGAAGATTCCGGGTGGCCACCCACCCCCGGGAACCCGTTGAGTATATAAGAAGCAAGCAAGATGCAGACTTTGAGTGATGCAGAGAAAAGCGCTGCATAGACTCGGGTTGGAGCGGGTATGGCTGGACTATTGGTGCGCGGCGGGCCTCATCTCGCGTGCTGTACTGCTTGCCAGCTGGTACTTGATGCTTGTTTGCTTGCCTGCTTGCTTGCTTGCTTGCCGCGACTACTACGTCCATGCCATGGCAATGACCTTGACCACGAATGATGCCGGCAACGCTGGTTGGGCTTCTGCTCTGGCCGGCTGAACTGGCTGGCTGAGCTGGGGTTTGAGTGGCGGAGCAATGCCAGCAGGACATAAACGGAGAGGGAGGCAAAGAGGAAGACACTAGGAGAGTCAGAAACAAGACATGGACGGGAGCTTGCATGTCGCGCATGCCCCTGGTCGGCCACTGGGTTGGGTTGGTGTGCAAGCCTGCACCTGAGCCTGGGCCGGGCTACCATACGGATACTGTAGAGTGAGTGAATAGAGCCAGATGGCATAGAGAAAAGCAACTTTTGCAGTGTTGCTGGCTGCAGCAACTAGACAGACGGGGGGCCGGAGGGACGGAGGGGAAAACAAGGGGTGGTACAGGACAAGGACTGTAGCGTAGGGAGGCGTAAAAAAAGAGAGCCAAGCGGACCCGGGACGGAGAGAAGCGGAGATGGCGGAGACGGCAGCAGGAGGAGAAAGGAAAGAGAGATTCATTGAATTCGAGTGGATATGGATAGAGTCCCCCCGAGTCAAGTCAATGGATGATGAAAGATGGATGATGTAGACGGGGATGAGATGGGTTTGAAGGCTGCGGTATGGATGATGGGGCATTGAGCATGGGGCAGGGACAAGGGACAGACCGACAGGGGTGGTGCCTTCCTTTCCTTTTTTCCCCCTCCACACGCACTCCACGGCTGTCAGTTGCGGCGCAGGAAGGTACCAGACCGTCTACCGTATACAACTCGAGATATTCGCACTGTCGTCCGCTCACCTTGGCTCTCGGAGCACGGAGCTTTTTTGCTTTTCTCACCTCAACCGACTAGGAACGACCGACCACGAGGCAAAGGCCGGCCGTTGAACAGCCCAGGGGGTTCACCTTCTTTTTTTTTTTTGCCTCTGTCCGTCTCTTTCATCTCGCTTTCCTTCCTTTTTACTCCGGGTAAGCTGAATGACTCGCCCGAGTGGTGATTGAGTTCAATAGTTGGTATCCCAGCTGACCGTATCCATCGGCCATGGAATCGTTGTTTTGTATTCAGGATCGTATCCCTTGGATATAAGAGGATGGCCCCGAACAACCCAAGTTGGATGGGGCGCCAACCATAGACCCTCGACCCTTCAGCTGCGTCAATGTGCACCAACTCCTAGTCCCCAATAATACAGTGTGCCTCTAAGCTGCAGTTGGCACTTGACTCTGGCTGCGTATGGGCGTCACCTTGCCTACGTCAGGTAGCCATGCTTTGGTAGCGGCGCTGACAGCTGGAAATCCCCAAGGATGGATGGATGGATGGACTGGGGTTGATGAGAGTGAAGAAAAAAAATTTAATGGTTGTCACATGGAACCCCCCAAGTCAACCACTGACAAGCAAGCAGCAAGGTTTCGAAATGCAGTGCCGTCTTGACAGCCGACAGCTCCGGGGTTGCACAGCGGCTGAAGAAGGGAGGATAGCCAGCCGATCAACGTCCACCGCATCTTCTGGGACGCAGGAGGAGAGATGTCCTCGACACTGCACCGGGACTGACTAGGGTGTCGATGTCGTAGGGTCGCGGCCAAGGGTCTGGAGTCGGTTGTGAGGGGCCAGTGACAACGGCCGTCGACGATAGACGCCCCCGCTACGGAGCTTTGCTTTGGGACAGAGCATGGATGGCAAGGATATGGGCATGGGGGGATTGATTTACCGCCCAGAACCCTAGCCTAGTCGGTAGACTAACTAGCACTGTACGACAACATGTATGTACGTGCATGATGCAGATTAGATTAGTGAGATACGTGTGAGACGGCGGCGAAGGAGGAAATAAGGAAAAAGAAAAGTTTTTGACAAAGCTGAAGGGGGAATGGAAATGGGAAAAAGAAAGCAACGGGTGCCATGCCATCCATGGGTAGGGAAAAAATTGGACGCCATGATGGCGGCCGTTGACAGTTGGCATTTGATAACTAATGATAACTGATGAAGAAACAACAGAAACAATACAGTTTCATATTTGGTCGCATGTATTGTCACATACGTCAACATGTTATTTTTATCTAGACTCCCGTCCCGTGGTAGTGTCCCAGGAAATCCCAAATCCTCCGCTGGTCGTCCGTCTCGGCATCTCCCGCTTCCTTAGCTCCCTTGTGAGCAAGCAATCCCACTCACCTCTCACTTTTCCTGCACGTTTTGGCACTCGCAGATCGATCCTCCTCAAATCTCCAATCCCACGTCGCCCCAACCACAGCGCGCGTGCAGCAGTAGCAGCAGCACCAAGTCACACACACTCTCTCTCTCTGGCCCGGGCTGACTGGCCCGCTGGCTAACTAGTTAGTCGGGACGGAACATTTCCTACCTCGTGCAGACCGGAAAACCTCGTCGGGCCCATCCATCTCCAAGCCGTGTCTTGCAGTATCCTGCAGCCTGTCAACCGGCGTCACAAATTGACCTGCCTGTGATTGTCTGTAAGTCGAACCATTGATTGTGTCTTGTTCCAAAGCCACCCTGTCTTGCGACGTCGGACAAAGAAGCAGAAAAAAAAAAAAGAGGCTTGTGCTGACTTGGCAAAAAAGCAGATCCTGCATAATTTTTTTTCCTGCCGCCTTGCGCAAAAGTAGATCACGCTACAATCTCTATCTACCTCATTCCCAATCCGATCACGACACGGCGCAATCATGAAGAGCAAGCGCGCAAGAGAGGCCGCCGAGGCTGAGGACAAGCACGTCACTCCCGTCGACGTCGAGGCTCCCCCCAAGAAGCGCAAGCGCAACGACGACGATGCCACCACCGCCGACGTGAAGAAGAAGGCCAAGAAGGAGAAAAAGGACAAGAAGCACAAGAAGGAGTCGCGCAAGGAGCGCAAGGACAAGCGCAAGGACCTTCAGGACCTCCCCGAGCAGGACGACGACGAGGAGGTGGTGGACGAGCCTGCTGAGGATTCTCCAATGGCTGATGCCGATGTCAAGCCCGCTTCTGCGACTGCAGACGCCGCAGGCTCGGACAAGGCCGCAAAGAAGAAGAAGAAGAAGGAGAAGAAGAACAAGGACAAGGAGTCACAACAAGAGGAGGAGCCCACCGCTGATGCTGAAGCCAACGATGAGTCCAGCAGCAAGAAGAAGAAGAAGAGCAAGAAGGATAAGAAGTCCTCCTCAACCACCGCCAACAACGACAACAACGATGAGGCCGTACCCAACGGCGCCGACGCGGACACGGCCGCTGCCGACGCAGATTCCAAAGCCGACCGCCACATCGTCTTTGTCGGCAACCTCCCATTCACCGCCACCGCCGACACCATCCAAGCCCACTTTGCCTCGCTCTCCCCCATCCACGTCCGCTGCATGAGCGACCCGGCCGACTCCAAGCCGTGCCGCGGCTTCGCCTTTGTCGAGTTCGCCAAAGTCTGGCATATGCGAACCTGCCTGGACAAGTTCCACCACTCCATGTTTGAGGACGGTGTCTCTCCCGCGCGTCGCATAAATGTCGAGTTGACGTGAGTTTTTCAACCCTCTTTCTTTCTCAAGTGTCTCACTCATACACCCCCCTCCATTCCCCCTCTCCTGATGCATCACATTTCCTGCGGTTTGCTACTCTGAGTGTGCCTTGTGTAACACTCCCAATCCGCCTCCATGGCTTGCTGGTCACATCCCGTTGAGTCACGCTCATCACCACCTGACCGATGCGGCCCGTGTATCTCTTCTTGAGTGGCCATATGCATGAACAGCAAAACCCGCCCGCAGCAGAGAGCCATTGACAAATCGCAACGCTCGCAGCTCACTCTTGGAAACATGATGCTGACCCCTTTGTGTAACAGTGCCGGCGGAGGCGGCAAGACAAAGCGCCGCCAGGAAAAGATCCAGGAGAAGAACCGCAAGCTCGACGAGAACCGCACCAAGCGAATCCAGCGCGAGAAGAATGCCAAGGAGGAGGCCAGAGCCAACACCGACCAGGAGCAGCACATGGAAGACGCCATCCACCCTAGCCGTCGTGGTCGCGTCCCCGGTAATGCTTGGTAGGAACTGAATGCCAGAGATCGTCGCCGGCTGCGTCGTCATTTTGAGCCAGGCGCATAGCTATTATGAGGAGGAAGCGTAATGTTGTCCTTGAAGCAGCCTAATGAATCAAGTCTTGGTCGGATACACAAAAGTTGGTATGCATTTACTTGTACAAGATAGAGAGATACCCCAAGGAATTGGATCATGACCTCGCAAGACTGTATATTCATATCATGGGTGACTGCCAGTGATGGAACTACCCATTGCCATCGGTGTCTATTCGAGATATGACCAGTAACAAAGATAAAGGAGTTTCTGCCAATCTCAACACCTGGTCAATCTCAACCGTCTGGACGAATCGCAAGCCCGTCCCCCCATGACTTGAACTCATGATGAAGAATAAGGAGCTCGCCTACATTAAGAGTCCACGCCGCCAACTTACACCAGAGTCGAAGGCCAGCCACTTGCACTGAGGCCAATGAAAACAAAGATAGCTTCATTTGTAGAACGGAGATTCCGGTGCCAGTCCATTCTAAGCCATGATGGCTAACTTGAGCGCATACTGGAACAATCATGGGGAACAAGGTAATGTTTAAACTCGTAGATTCAACCGTCCGCAATCAACACAAAGCAGTCACAAACAAAGTCCATAGAACAAGCCATCTCGCTCGTCTTTCTCTCCATCATAGCGTCACGGTGCAGTAGTCATGCAGAATAGAATGCTCCAAAAATGCAACCCGGTTCTTGAATTACTCGCAACGTCGGTATAAACTCCTCCGCGAGGAGGAAACAGGTGAGAGATATGAGCAAACAGAAAAAATGTGGAGATAAAAACTGAACCGCAGATAGAAAGGACCAAAAGTCATTCAAGAACCGCCTCGCATATACCATCATGATATGCAGTTGTAGCTGTTTAGTTGTGTGTGTGAGAGGTTGAGGGGTTGTTTAGAGTAGAAACTCCCCCAGGATATTCCGTTAGAGCCGCCGTCTTTGTATCGCCAAATCGTCGATCATTTGTCCAGAGCCGTCATGTCATTTTGCGTCGTCGAGACGCCTTGGTTGAGAAAATCAAACAAGCGCGTGGGCTACCCGCGCGCGGTGCAAGGTTGGATATCTACAGGATCGAGCACTTCTTATTTTTGGGGGCCTTGCTAGTCTGAGTCCGAGGGTTAAGGACAGCCCTGGAGGTTTGTTAGATGGTTCAAACACAAGCTCGGAAGAAAACCTACCGAATAGCCTCGTCGAAAACGCTCTTAAGGTTCCTTTGAGTCAGAGCGGAGCACTCAAGGTACTTGTATGCCTTGATTTCCTTGGCGCAAGCCAGCGCCTGTTCGTACGACACAGGCTCCATACGCTTTTGGCGGAGGGACTCGAGCGTAGCGGCGTCTTCTCGAAGATCGAGCTTGGTTCCGACCAGGATGATGGGGATATTGGGCGCATGGTGGTCGATCTCGGGGTGCCACTAGAGCTTGTGTCAACGGGACTCGGGTTCTTGTTCGCTGCGTCGATGGTCGTTTCATCGTACCTTGGCCTTGACGTTGTCAAAAGAGGGGGGGCTGACGATGGAGAAGCAGATGAGGAAAACGTCGGTCTGGGGGTAGGACAGAGGTCGCAGTCGGTCGTAATCTTCCTGACCGGCGGTATCCCAGAGACCCAGGCTAATGGGCTTGCCATCCACCATTACACTCGCCGAGTAGTTATCGAAGCTGCGTCACAGGTTGCATCAGCCATGATGTTCAGGATGTTATCGGCGGGAAAAGCGGGAACCAACACGGTGGGGATGTATTCGCCAGGAAAGGCATTCGTGGTGTATGAGATGAGCAGACAAGTCTTGATGGAGAGTCAGTAAAGAGCTTGCAGCTACCGCACCAGACGGCGATGCTTTGATGTCGAGACGAACCTTGCCAACTGCACCATCACCAGTCACAACACACTGCATCAGCGGTCAGCCACCCAAGGTATTGCGTCAGACAACCAGCGACCGACAAACCTTCAACGATTGCACGCCGGGCTGAGCCATTGTTGCGATGGGTTGTAGAAGGGATCGGAAGAGGTTCGGCCGTAAAAGTCACTCGTGATTTGCCGGGGCGCAGGTCGAGATGCGGGATGGGATGGCGGACAACGAGGTTGTGATGAAGTCGTCTAGATGTAGAACCCGAGGAGAGGGGAACGACAATGACGAAGCGAGGACGGGGGCTCGGGGTGCGACGGTGAAGCTGGCGATGAGATAGGTAAGCGACGGTGGGACTCGAATCGCTCGACAAAAGTTTCAAGGCTGCATAAAATCAAAGAGGAAAGGTCAGAGCGAGCAAACTTGACACGAAACCGAGGTGTAGTTCACGCGTTTTGTGCCGCAGAAAGGTGAGGCCACAGGAGGAGGTTCAATGATGGGAGCGATCCACCACAGAGAGAGCAGACCAGAGCAGAACAGAGACAGACAAGGAGAGTCGACCGCCCGCCCGGACGACGCCAGCCAGCGAGGACCACGAGAGAGGCGCCCAGGATAGCCAGTAGCCACCGCCGGTGCCACCTTAGCCTACTAAGGTCCCCTGCTAGAGACAGTCCTAGCCTTGCCAACAGCCCGCTGGGCTGGCTGGGGGACAAGGGGGCCTTTCGGTGGTGCTCCTGTGCCGCTCAGAGTGTCGGAGCTCCTGGACAATCACGGCCTCTGGAGGAGCTCTGCTGGACAGCTCTAGGCGCCTTGGGAGTGGGGGGTGATACAGGGGGTCCCCTACGGCCAACCAAGGTACGCGGAATGATTGATGGAGGAGAGGGAACCTGCCTTTGCTTTGCGGTTTGTGTCTCTGATAACGCTTCTTGTCGATGGCCAGCTGTGGCTGGGAATGGCTTCGGAGCGCGCCGAGACGAGGTGATAGAGGACAAGAGCAGGATGAGAAGGAGGACGGGACACGAAGTGCTGCAGTGACGCTTCAATTTAGGGAGAAGCAGCAACAACAATCCCAAAAAAAGGCACAGTAACGGGTATTCGCAGGAGCTGGTGGGATGGGCAACTCGTGGCTGTTGTGAATGGAAGGAAAATGGTGGAGGCGGGCGATCTTCTGTGCGCGGACGTCGCATGTGAGGTACTGTAGTGTAGGTACCTTGCGTCGGTGTGGTGCCAGTACCCTCAGGCTAAGAAACGACACCAACCGCCGCCCTCCCCATCTTGTCCACCCGTTTCTTGGTCCAAGAGGTGGTCGGGGGATTGTGGATCGGTGGCGGGGGAAGCGCAGAAGCAGTTGGACGGTTGCAATCGTTGAATGGATTTATTTTAAGCCATTATGATGCACATTGACGGGGATGGCGCAGAAGGACGACCAGGGCCAACAATGGGGATGACACAAGAATTCCTCAGTTTGCGTACCTCAGGTGCAGGTGGAAGACGTCAGGACAGGCAGGACGTGCTTTGGCCAAGAGAGGCTGGGAATAGTAGGAAATGTCGGTGCCTACCTACATTTCACCCGCATGGAGGGTAAGTCAGGGGCTGAAGCGTCAATCTCGAAACGAATCACCACTGCTGTTCCCAAATGGATGCCATCCAAGTCATTCCTGGCGCTTATCTGGGCGTTTTGATTTAACTTTGATGCACCACTTGCTACGCGTGAAAGTGTCACAAATATATACCAAAAGTTGGAGACCGACCTTTATCCAATAACAAGGATCGATAGCTCAGTGGTACGAGCGAGGGATTGCAGATCCCTAGGTCGCGTGTTCGATCCACGCTCGGTCCTCATGTCTTCATTTTTGCCCTTGCTTACTGTTTTGCCGGCTTACATTTTGCTCTACAGTTGAGTATCTCACTCATTCCCCTCACTTGTAAGATTCGAAAAAGTTACAACTCTTAGCTTACCCAGAATTAACGGCTGCTCTTTTGTGTCGCCTGTTGTAAATCAATATCAAGTAAGTGGTCCAAATTGGTGACAAGTTGTCATGGTTCTCAGTCCCTGCAATTCAGATCCGCAACCCAGATCTCCACTATATCAGTCACTAACTGCCGTGTAAGCCTTGCACTTCATCCTCGAAAACATCATGGCTTCGGGCGCATTTTCCTCTTTCTCGCCGTGGCATATCCCACCCCTCTTCATCGCCAGTGCGTTTACCCTTGGCGGCCTTCTCCCCTTCTTGAACCCAGCCCGTGCCATTCGCGAGTTCGGGTTGCCAGAGGGCATAGCCAGGTCTCAACCAGCGCATACGTGTTTCGCCGTATACGGTTCCCGGGTATCCATCATGGGCCTTTCCATGTGGATCTTTTATCTACGAGGTGACTTCAAGTCACTGGACACATTGATGGCCCTTCTTTTCTGGGCCGGTGTTGCAGATGGATACCTGTGCTGGAAGGAGGGCGTTCCGGGCAGAGCCCTGTTCAGGTTTTCTGCTAGTCTTCTCGTGGGCGGCTGGGGGTTGCTCGGGTTGACTTCAAGGGGTTGATTGTACGGTCTTGACTGACTCGAGTCAGTGAACATTGTAACCTACCTATTCGGGCAACGGGGACACTCAGGCCGATGTTCTGCACCGAAGTCTAAATCTAGCCCTTCGGGAAGTTGTCTTATGAACTAGTCACTATATCGGTATTCTTCCGACCTTCATGGATGTGCTCCTATCTAGTTATATGCTAGGGAGGTAGTTCCGTATCTCCAAGTTAGAAAGTCATGGTATAGCAATCCTGCACTTTAAAGTATGCCTCGGAAAGCCATGCGACGCACCGCCCTGACCCCCTCTTCCCGGAGCAGGGATATATGACGCATTGACTTCATTCAATCCATAACTAGCTATCGTGAGTGAGGCTGTGTTGGGTTGCGTTTCTCTATATCGAAACTCCTATGAGTTCCACAACGCTCGGCTTATCGTATCCCTACTCCTTGAAACATGAAACGTCGGAACTTCAGGCAGCCGGCAACAGAGAAAACTGATGTCACAAGCTGAACATGTTACCGGCAATTCGAATGGCCCCATCCCGAGCAGAACCTCGTGGTTCATCTCGTAATATTTGCCTGCCATGTTGCAACTTCAGCTGTAAGTTGGTGTTGCAGGTCAGGATAGGGTAGATGGTCCGTGCGCGGACATGGGCCCCCCCTCGTCGCGTGTGGTCGGAGCTTGTCGCGTCCCACCTTTACTAACATCCATCATCGACATGGATCAACAACATCAACAATAGCGAAGGAGGGAGAGTCTGACACGAGCCCGTGAAGGAATCAATTGGCCCGAACACCAGCGGAAGAAAAATTATACTTGATACCCGTCAACCTGCCATCTGCGTCGCCATTTCACCCTCGACTATCGATGCGCAACCTCTAAACAAAACATCATGGACTCAAGCCCCATAGGGTCGCCGATCAAGGCTGCCTCACACACCCCGTCTCGAACTCCCTCACGAACTCCAAACCGCCGCGCCTTCAGCGCCGAACCGCACTCGGGCCGCGCTTCGATACATACCCCTCTCGATCGTACCGGAGCCCGCGACCTCCGAGCCTCTATCCGCCGTGGCACTCCCGGTTCTATTGGCCGATCCAATGCGCCAACTCCCCATGCCAAAGCCGCTCGTCGAGCGCTCGACCAGCGCCGAACAGCCATATTCACACCTGGAAAGAACCGACGGCGCAGTTTGATGCAGCAGCGTGAGACGCCCCTGGACATTCTGCGGACCCTCGGCCGAGTCCTGGCGCCAACAAGCAAGCCCATTCAGACGTCCTCGTCTTCGTCGCCGGATGACAAGTCGAGCATATCGCCTGTGCAGCAAGAAGAAAGCAACATTTACGAAGATGACGATGAAGACGACCTACCGATTGACAGGCCACGACTATCTTTGCCGCTTGATGATGAGGATGCTTCTAGTACAAGCTCCGATCTGCGGCCTCCGCGGTTGTCGCAACTCGAAGAAGACAACTTTACAATGCAGTCGATCGAGATGCCGCGGCGAGCTATCAGTGAGCAGGCGGCATCAAGGCTATCCCGTGGAAGCTTTGGAAGTATGCGCATGAGCGACTATTTTAACGAGGAAGATGGCACGGAGGATATTGGTCAACAGTCGGATTTCTTCCCAGGTCTGCTGGAGGACCTGCAAGCAAGAGCGGGCGCAGATGACCTTTCTCTAGACCAGTAAGTCGAATTTGACCCGTGCTTCACGAACTGGCGTATCCTAACGACAAGTACAGATTCGACGCTGACCAGTCGAGACGGATGACTGTTGGTCGAGAGAGCGATTTCAACTTTGAGATCCCTCCTGGTGTTGGAGAACAGACAACATTTATGCTGTCTGACCCAGCTGTCGATGTCCCGCCGACATCACCTATCGTCGATCATTCTGTTGCCGAGGCTATGGGCGAAGATGCTCAGGAGCGTCAAGCCGATGTGGTGCTCGGTGACTCTGACTCGGACGTAGGGGGAGGCTTCGAGATGGGTGGATGGGACTACGATGCTGGTGGTGTTGACGACCACAGCTCACTGGATGAGGGGCCAGAGCCCATAGCAGAGCCCACGGTAACTGCTACCGTACACCGAGCACAAGCTGAGGACAGACTTCCGCGTGGTTTGAAGGCGAGAAAGAAGCAGAAGCGGATATCACAGCACGGCATCGAGTACCCGCCACTGCCCCCTGCGTTTGTCAAGAGGGTGGCACAGACAGCTCTCCAGTCGTCAGGTCTAAGCAACCAGCGTCTCTCTGCAGAGACGTTGGACGCTCTCATCCAAGCATCTGAGTGGTTCTTTGAGCAACTGGGTGATGACCTGGGCGCCTACGCAGACCACGCGAAGCGCAAGACCGTCGAGGAGAGCGACGTTTTTACGCTCATGAAAAGGTACGTTGATGATTCACTTGGGTATCAGCTCCTTTTTTGTTCTAGCCAGAAATTCTAATATGGTACAGGCAACGCCAGATAGGGCCGCGTTCCTCCATGTTTTCTCTCGCGCAGAGGCACCTCCCGAGAGAACTGATGCAAGAGCTGAGAATGCCTGTTCCACAACCCGCCAAACAGCGACGCGCCAAGCGTCCGCGGGAGGAAGACGGCGAGGGAGAGGTGGCAGAGTATACATGAGTCTTACATGGGTATGGATGAGTGAGATTTACATTTTACAGGCCCTTTGAGCGGGCTACCCGACGAACAATCTCGTTTGAGGGCTTCTTGACGACCATCCACAGCATGATGGAGGTTGCGGCACAGAGACCGTACCTGAAGTCGAGGCATTAGAAACCCGAGAGGACTGGTGTGGGGATGAGAGAGGTGACATACCATGTGAAGATGTACTGGGCGTGGTTATTCCGCAGGTTGACCTCTGCAGCTCGACCATAGGGAATGCCGCGAGCTTCATAGTCGACCATCTGCATGAACTCGGGTTCTGCTGTTGTTAGCAAGGATGAACTGTACGAGATGGCAAGGATGAGGCAGAAGAGGTTATACATACCCATAGTGGCCTCAACCCAGACGGGCTGGCTTCCCGTCAACTCGGCCATTTGCTTGACATCAGGGAAATAAAACAGGCCCTTCTCGGGCTGATTGTCAGGCGTAAACATGTTCTTCTTCCATGGCTCTCTGAGCAACCCCTCCACAGTGACCTCGCCCTTGGGCAACCCATCCGGCCTCGTCCTCTGATCTCTGTGCTTCTTGTCGATCCAGCCGCGGTTTATAAGAATAGTCGTGGCGTCCTCGCGCTCTAACGGCGTAATGACCATGTATCCGTCAGTACCGTCTCGCATGCGCGGTCCGATAAGCATCTCTTGGTCGTGTCGGAAGCGGCCTGTTGCTGTGACACGGCGGTAGTCGAACTCGTGGACGGCCGAGGGGTCGATGGTGGGAGGGAGGGGGAGGGGATCTCGGACGAGGCGGTCTTCAAACTTTGCGATGAGCTCCGTCTTCCAGCCTAGACGCTGGACCTGCCATGAGCCGAGAATGAAGGCCGTGATGGGGATGATGGCTGTGCAAATGTTAGCTCTCCGCTCGTATGTAGATGTGAATTGGCGTACCGAGGATGATGAGACCAGGTCCATGGCGCTTCCCTGCACGAACAATCTGCGGCGGTCCATCGAGAATCGACACAAACTCCGGGTCATCGGCGTCGGGCTGCTTCCTGGTATTGCGACGAAAGGTGGATGATGTGAAGGGTCTTTTCGGCGGGGCGGAGGCCAATCTCGGACACCGGGGGATGGGCCTTGAAGCGCGCAGGCTGCGCAACAGCAGATTCCGGGGCGCGTTCATTGTGGCAGATGACGCATTGGAGGTTGGGGGATTATCGTGGTGGAGGTGGGATGGTTATGGTCTTGGTGGTGATGATGTCGTTCTCGGACCGGACGGAAAGACCCACTTTACGGAGCCATAGAGTCGGCGACCTGGGTTTACATAGATGAGGCTGCGAAAACAAGCCTGCCATGAATATCTTCTTTAAAGGGGTAATTATTTCAAGTTGATTTGAGTTGATATGGGCGAGTTCAGCCATGGCCATGAGAAAGGTGATGTGAGTGATTAGGGATGAATTACTCATAGAAAGTGATCATTGGAGTTGTGTGTAAGTTGGGCCGACTTGTGAGAACTTGGAGTGTACACTGGGGGCAAGGCACGGTGATCGTAAGAAGTTCAGTCTATTCGTGTACAATAATCAATGTACTTGGTCTGTTTGGGGTCTATATCATTGTCATTGAGCCCCCCTAGGATCCCAAAACCTGGGCTTTTTAAATCTATGCAAATCCAATGGCGTCCAAGAATGGCATGGCCGCTATTGCAAAGACGTCTAGTTCTTAAGAGCGTCGATCCACTCCAGAGCAACCTTGGGCTCCATTCTGTTTCGGTAGTCGGGATCGATGTAGACGTTGCGAACGACACCGGAACCGTCGACAAGCAGAGTGGCAGGGATGGGCACCTCAAAGTTGTCGAGGCCGTTGCGCTTGGTGAGGTCGACACCGACTTGCTTGAAGAGGTCCTTGGCAGAGACTTGGTCAAAGACAATGCCGAGCTTCTTGGCGACTTCGTTGTTGCGGTCTGTGAGGACGGGGAACTTGATCTCGTTCTTCTCGGCAGTGGTCAAGCTGTAGTCGGGCAGCTCGGGAGTCAGAGCGACAAGAGTAACACCCCGGGCCTTGTATTCGTCCAGGTGACGCTGCAGGTGCTGGAGGGCGATGTTGCAGTAGGGGCACCACTCGCCGCGGTAGAAGGTGATGAGAAGAGGGCCATTTGCGAGCAGGTCGTCGCTCGACACCTCCTTGCCGGTGGCATCGCTCAGGCGGAACGAGGGGAATTTGTCGCCAACTTGGATAGCGTTCTGGGGCTTGAAGAACTGAATAAAGTCCTCGATGGCGGCAGTGATGGGCTCAGAGCCGGGCACGCCCTTGAAGGACTGGGCGATGGCGGTAAGCTGCTCGGACTGGGAAGACATTTTGTAGGATTTTTTAACGAAGATTGGAGTTTTGAAAGAAGTTTTGAGAGTGGTAGAGTTGTTATTGTGTTGAGTGTTGTTGATCTGATGCTGGATTCGACTCAACACCACGTCTACTCTGCCAACTATATACTCGATTCCCTGCCTCTTTCAACACAAACTGTAACATGATTATCAATCCTCAATTATAAATCTCGAAATAAAATGGTCTCAGTTTGTCCGAACTGATTAATCCACTTGCGCCTGCCTGGTTGTTGGTGTTGTGCTACTTAATGGGCCCGGGTCCGCAGGGGTGGGAAGGGAAGGTAAGGACTCGGCCGACTCGACCGAATTCGACCGAGCTGAGTGCATGATTCCATCTTGAAACCAGCAAACACTAAGCAACTTTCCCCGAAGGACAGTCTTACTACACGAATCATGCAGTCACAACCTAAGCGGATGAGACTAGGCACCAAGAGCTGCACCGAGTGCAGACGCCGAAAAGTTCGATGCATCTTCCCCGAGGGCTCAGACAGATGCCGACAGTGCAAAGCCCACAAGGCGCCGTGCAGGCCTCAGCAAGCGCCATCGAGCGACTCACCCAGCACATCGAGTCTCTCGCCCGACTATGTGCAATCAAATGAGAGCGCTGTTGAGGTCCTTCGTCTACGAGAATGCCAGAGACTCGGTCTACCGCCAGATACATCCCTCGGCGCCATCTTTACCCATGTTGTTGGCGAGTCCGTCTCGTCGAGGAGCACCTCCAGTGACCAAGACTTGGATGCCAGCGTTGTCCTCGAAAACGCACCGCTTATGAAGAATCTTAGAGAGACATTGCCTACTCAGCCTAGTTTTGAAGCCGAGTTGCGGCCCCGGCCTAAGGACCCTTTTCCTAATCGTTCTTCAATGATTTACTTGCCCTGCGCCCCGACACTGGTCAGCATTTTTGAGTATACACTGCAATTCTGGGCCATCTGGCCCCTGGCATTCACGCCTACAGACACGGGTGAGAGGTGTTTCCCAGACTCTGTGCCGATGGCCGTGAGGTTTATTCAGCAATCCGTCATATCCTCAAACCCAGGCGTCGTCGCAAGAGCTCTGGTCTGGCTCAGCCTCTGCCTCCAGGAGCTGCCCAAAGACTTCAACAAGGACACACCTTTGAGTCTGCCTTGGAAGGCATCCAAGATCATTGACTACTACCTTAAAGAGGTGGATGATCTGCTGCAAACACACTCGTCTCCCGTCTGCAATCTGGAGTTTATCGAGGCCCTCACGCTCCAATACGAACTCTTCATCTTCATGGGACGTCCCTGCAGTGCTTGGAAGAGCACTAGGACCGCCTTGAACAACGCCATGATACTGGGCCTGCACGGGCTCGCCCCAAACGGACGGAAAAAGGAGATATGGAATGCTCTCTGGGTACAGGATCGACATCTATCATTGTTCCTAGGGCTGCCTTATGCTGTCCCAGAGCATTTCATCCGCCTCGACCGAGTTGACGAAAACGATGCCCTGGAGCGGAAGATCCTTCGAAAGGTGGGCATAATTTCGGGCCACATCACCGATCGCAATTGTCACCAGCTCGAGTCATCATATTCAAGCACGGCTCGGATCATAGAGGAGATGGACCAGCTCAAGGAGATGATACCGACCGAGTGGTGGGAACCCACCGAGGCTGATATAACCGGGTACTATGGTATAGACTTTACACGTCGTGCCATCATCCTCTTCTACTATACAACCAACAAGCTGCTGCATTTGCCTTATGTACGCATGGCAGCCCGAGATAAGCGATACGACTACAGCCGAACCGCCGCCTTTGAGTCTGCCGAAGGAATGGTGCGAGCCTACCTGAACATGCGAGCCCTCGGAACTGCGCCCATGAGCTGCGACTTTGTCGATTTTATGGCCTTCAGCGGAGCTGCCATTCTCGCTGCGGACCTGATATCCAAGAATTCCTCTCGCTTGGCTGAGGAAGAGGAGCGGCTATGGAAACTGATCATGGGGCTGGCCAAAAGCATGAGAGATATGACCTCTGTGCTAGACTGCGTGGTAGCGGCTCAAGCCGCCGAGGTTCTGGAGAATCTACATGCGGCGCGACACGGGACCTTCTCTGGACCTGAGAACTTTGAGGTGACTATACCTTACTTTGGAAGAATGCGCATCTCGCGGGTCGAGAAGCCTGCGCCTGCGCTCCCCCAAAATGTCGTCGAGTTCGGGACCAACGTCTTCAACATGCATCTTCCGACCAACCTCCAGGCCTCGTGTGAGCTGACAGAGAATTGGAGTTCTGGATGGGATTTTGATTATACGTATGAGTGGCAGGATGTGTTTAACTTTGAGCAAATTGGGTCTTGACTGGTTTTTGGATGCCCCTCCTTTTGCGAATAGCTTCATCTCCGATCAATCACCACCACAACACCACAACACCACTCGCCCAAAACGCAGTCATTGAAAATTGCAAAATTACAAAAACTATATCAGCAAAAAAAGAAGCGCGTAAAGGACAGACATCTTCGTAGCACAACCTTTTTCGAACTCCAGGCCAGTATACACCGACATGCCCACCTTATGTCAGCACACGTCGCCGTCCCCGGTGCACCGGCCATCCCGAAGTGCGTTCCTCGTCAGGACCTGCTGAACAGTCGCCACCCTTACGCCATTCGGATGTCTGTCTGTTGAGAATGGGATCCGGGGAAGTGATATATAAGGGTAGAGGCTCTGCCGGGTGTCTGGCAGTGATGGAGCGCGGGGGGGCGTTCAGGGGTTGGTGACTATTCAACCCGGCTGGCTTGGTTGGAGAGATAATGGATTTGAACATGGTTATGGGGAATGGTGAATGGGTTTTTATTGTATGAGAGGCACTGGTTGTGTTGTTCTTGATGAGCTGTGTTTCCGAACTCTCATGGTTACACAAGAATGTGATGGCCCCTATATGAGCTACAAGGCTTGATCTTGACCGTACTCCACCTCGACACATCAGAAATTGAGAAGAACTATTAAAGGAAGAGAGAAGATTGGAATTTTGCTCTATTTCTGCCTATGAGTGACATCTAGGATCGTGCCAGCAGAAGTGGCTGGCTATGTCAACGCCGATCTTGAATCCATTTCCTGGGTTCTATCCCCTCAACCCCATATAATTAGTCCCTTGACTATGAGTGAGCGATCTTGAACAAACGCGGAGGACTGTTCTATGTTCCCCCTCGAACTTACCATATCTGTGGAATATGGGTTGCCAACCCCTGAAGCCGGCACCCGCACCCCCTTTTACCATTCTGTCACTCAAGAGTTGTAGTCGGAGTCATCGCCCCAGCATGAAATCTTGCTCAAGCACCTACCAGTTCGGGCTTCCTCTTTGCTCAAGTTGTTACATACTGCTACTGCTACCACCAAGACCATGGTCGCCATCTCTTGGATCAGGAATCGCTCCTTCATGCAAAGCCTGCCGATCTGGAGAGTTACGTCACGGCCGTGGAAACAGGCATTGCTTGCCATCCGTTTCTAACCCACGAGTGAAACGCCCAGGAAAGAGCCTGGATCCTGCAATGGGAAGTCTGGATGCATACATGTGTCTCCATTCCCTCTAGACACATTGTACTTGGCACATAGGTGGGCTCAAGTCGCCCAGGAAACTACAGAAATTCACTGAGACCAGTGGATTAGCAATTTGTGTTCAAATGACTGAGTTCAATGCTATAGAAGAAAGCCTAGTCAATTATCTCGAGGTTGAAACCATTCCCTAGAACCTCCGCACCCAATTAAGCCACCTGACTCTAAGTCTGCGTCGCTTGCTGCCTGCAAAAAGAGATCTGTGATGTCAGAAGTGCTCATGAAATCGGTATGAGCACCACAGGCATCTCCCTACCGCTCCCAGGGCCTTGCGGGCCTGACTACCGACGCTTTGAGGTCTTTTTGGCTTCACGAATGGGAATGCCGTTCTGACTGGGGAATATTTGACCTGCTCCTCAAGAAGCTGGGGCCACTCCTCTTCGAATCGCAGCGATGGCTGCCTCGGCGATGCTTCGATCGTCATCAAAGGACAAGGTGGAACCGACATTGTCAAAGTCGGCCCAGACGGTATCGAACTCCTCATTCTCCTGCTGTGTTCCCTGTTCTGGAACAGTGATAGAGTCTGCCGTGGCAACATACCAGAAGATGATCTTGAGAATTCCCTCCTGTGTAGTGCGTTGAGTAACGGCGATAGGTTCAGTGACAGCTTTCAGACGGTCCTCGGTCTTGAAGGAGGAAGGCAAGGTGGCCAGGGTGTCGATGTTCACAGGGAGTAGTTGGACTCGTATTCCAGTCTCCTCAAAAGTTTCTCGTAGGGCTGTCCCTTCAAGGGGTTCATCAATATCTTTACGGCCCTTGGGAAGCAAGTATTCGCCTGTTCGCCGCCAGCGGATAAGGAGCACTTTCGACCTCCCCACATCTAGCGACACGGTACCACAGCTGATGACGAACTGGTTAGAGAAGTGTAGACTCTTGCCTGTGGAGGCCATCTGGGATGAGACGTGAAAATGTCAGTTACGTGACTAAATACACCCGAGTTTCGCTTACTTACCTTGAATTGATCAAGACTCTCGTTTCTCTTTGTAGACTGTAAAGGAGCAGGGAAGTGGTAGGATCAAGTGTCAGCTTTAGCTTTGGGCCCTGCAGACTGGCCTTTGTCACAAATTTCGAGGAATTTGATGCGTGGGATCACGATGCCAAAACCAGACGAGCCCCCTCCGAGGCTGTTTCTTGCTCGATTCAGGAAAACTCTCCCAGAAAAGCTTGTCTGAATCATATCACCACCTTGAACTTGGACGCTAGGCCCGGGCCGTTGAGGCAATCTTGACGACCTTTTAGGCAGCAAGTCATGGCGGAGGAACGATTGGCCGTCCCCCAACCTTGTTGAAAGTTGCATTTTGCCCAACCTCGACTTCTGTTACAGAGCGAGGAAATTCGCTGCTGGCCTCAAGACGCTAGGGTTGCGGCAGGAAAAGTCACCAAAAGGGCTGCCGATCCAGATCGTCCGGCTCGAGAGAATCCACGAAGCCTGGGTGAAATGAGTTGGCCGGTCAGCCATCACGCCCTAGGTGGTTTGACAGACCCTTCAGGACCAACAAGATTTTCAGAACTATGGACTTTCACCATCGATTTCGTCTGTGTAACATTTTCGCTGAGCTACGGCTTTCATTCTTTCACCCTCTTCGTATCTCCGCCTTTGTCGCGCTTCCGCCGTTATTGGGCCCTGGATCCTCAACACTCGTGGTATGACGCGCTATAGACTCTTCGCCTTGATCTTGACTTTATTCCGCCCTGGAATCCATGGCAATGAGAGAAGCCGCATCGTTTAGGAAGAATCCTCATTCTATTCTGTACAGATCAGCATGGCAGAATCGGACAGGGGTGCTTCACTAATAGGAAAACGGGTTGACTTACACGCCCACGGTGAATGTTGACTCAAGAGGAAAGAGATCGCGGGGAGGAGAATAACGAAGACTGAATGAAAAGAAGAAAAAGATAATAGTCAAAGGGTTAGGATGGGTGAGGGTAAGGCCGGGGATGAGGATGAGAGTGATCAGAACCACACCCGCGTGCACAAAGCGAGGAAGCCGACCCTCATCGACCCCACAGTCCCTGATCAATCCTGGAGTAAACCAACATTGCCGACCCTCGTCATCAGCGGGTGATGTATCGAGAGGACCGAGTTGGAATGGTTGGGTACGTCGGACCCCCCGTGGCTGTGACCCCCCTGAGACTGGTACGCCGCCTCTAGGAAGCCCAGGAACGCTCGTCGGAACCGGGACCGATCCCTCAACAGCTCTATACAGCAGTATATACCACCGTTGTTACCTTTAGCATCTTCGAGGTAGATGAGAAGGAGACTGTCCCAGTCGAAGAAAGCGATGTATTTCGTCTCGTATTGGGAGCAGTAGTTGACGGCCTGCTTGAGCAGAATGTTCGAGTTGTGAGAAAAGAGGGTGGAGATTTTGCCCGCCATTGATAGGTTTCGCGCCAGGTGCTCTTGTCCGCAGAGGGCACGGGCGAATTCTTCATGTCGGATAATGCCAGGTCGCTTGTAGTCGAGTACAGCGAATCGACAGGTGCCGCTACCCAGACGCTGATGCCAGGTCTTGTCTGCGCGAGCACGTGCACCAGTGACATTGGAAGCCTCTTGATTGAGTTGAAGTATCTGTCTGGGGTGGTGGGCAGATAGTGCCAGGTCGACGGGGTTGATTAGTTGCAGGGCGGATGCATCGCTGACGTCGGCCTCGAGCCGAAGGGACCTTGTCTCCTCCCAAGTAGCCAGGTAGGAGTCTTTGAGACGGCTGTGGTTTAGAGGTGAGATGGAGATTTTGTTAAAGAAGTTTTGAAGGCGTATCCCGAATTTCGGTGGCTCTGCTGAGCTGGTTGACGGACCGGATATGTGAGCCCTGGGACTCTCGGCGATGGGATCGGTCCTTATGGGCACAGGCTTGTCAAAGGATGCGAGGATGGTAGTAGCAGGCATCTTCACATACTTATGATGACTCAATGAGGAGGATTGGATGCAAAAGGTAGAGGTTAGAGGACAAGATTGTTACGGACGACGATTTTGATCTTGGCCCGAGGTGTTGGAGGCAGTGATTCACTGTCCATGCTGGCCCATGACCAAGGCCAGACCCTCTAGCCACATCCTAGTTCTCCTAACTCTTTAGGAAGTATTCAAGATAGCACCGATAACCAAGGTATTCTACCATTTGCGTCCCTCTATGAAGGAGCGTTCATTTAGACGGCAGCCACTCAGAGAAGCCCATATTCAACGTCAACCGGCATCATCTGACAAAGATGGTCGACCACCGGACCAGATTATAGATTTTCCGTAGCGTGGAACAGGAATTTTGCAAGCCTTTTTATGCTGGAACAATGCAAACGGGTCATTTTTCCCATGTGGTTTGTGGACTGGCGGGCAGTGTTGAGGCAGCGCAGCGTATCGACCGTGAATCACCCCCCTCATCTCTTGCACTTCTCAACTTCCCCGACCAAGACCGGCACAATTCTTTCTTCTCTACTGCTGCTTCAAGATCGATTGTTGGTACCCACCAAGGATGTGGATACCAAATACAATTCCCCTGGAGGATTGGCCTCCGCGTCATGGGTGCCGCTACCCGATCCCCGACGTCCCGATTTCCCGTACTACAGCGGTCTTACCCTCACTATCCGACCTCACACACCTCCCGCTCCCTTTGGACTGACTGGATATACCAAAGGATCAGAACGCCAGCAGGCCCGCCGAGAGGAGATTGCCAAGGTCTCGCAGAGTGAATGGTGTCTTCGCAATCCTCTCGCCGAAACCCCTCCGCACTCAGGCGATGCAGAGACGCAAACGCTCGAGATTGTTCATGGCATCGCCTGCAAGGATGGACGAGGTGCCCAAGTTGTGCGCTGCCACCTCGGCGACGACAAGGACCGCAGCTACGTGGCCAAGATCTACGATCCCTTCTACTACTCCTACGCTGACCCTGAGTTTGGCTCCCCCGTCGACGTCACCTACATGGCAGACGAGCACTACAGTCGTGAAGCGGCAGCTTTTGAGGACATCAAGGCTGCAGGCGTCGATGGCCAGTTCACTCCCAAGTACTATGGTTCCTGGACGTTTGACATGCTTTTGCTCGGTACTTCCGAGGTGCGTCCAGTGCGGTTGGTGCTCCTGGAGTGGGTAGATGGAGTCGACCTCTGGAGTATCATGGAAAGGGACGGCGCGAACAATGGCTTCCATACTATACCACCTGAGGAGCGACTCGAGATCTTTGCAAAGGCTGCAGAGGCAGAAACAAAACTCGACTACTACGGCGTCATTCACCGCGACTTCTCGCCCAGGAACGTCATGATTGTTGATCAAGCCACAGACGTGGGATCTCGCAAACGAGTACTCTTGATCGACCTGAACAATTCCACCTGCATCAACCGCCCCAACTTTCGAGACAGACAATTCCGCAGGACAGATCCCCTTCCCACCAACTCGCGCTATCTTTGGTGAGGAGGATGTCCCAATGAGTTCTCGCAATGGGTGCCCGATCCGCATCGCTCCCAGGACGCTGTCTTCAATGGATGGTTGGAGCAGAGATGGCCGGATCCTTCCGGCGAATACTTTCTGCCACCCTTTACGCTACCCATACATCGTCAAACAGCTAAGCTCATCGAGTACGCTTCGCCAGTACCAGACACTGAACCTGTCTTTGCACAGGTATACAGTCGTCGCTACTCCCTCCCACCCGTGAGCTGGTAAGTCTCCCGAGAAGGATATGCTCTTAATACGATGATTGGGAATACTAACCTTTATAGGTCTCCTGTTGGCGGATCATCTCCGAGTGAGCTCGGAGAAGCCAAGTCACCGAGAAGCCGCGTTGATTCAGGCGAAAGCGACCCCCTCAAAGTGGCAATGGATCACTAGGAAGCGGTTCTGAGCCAGACAGTACAAGCCCATCCCAGGGTGCGCTTGGAGAATTGGAGAAAGCGAGCGGTTTTGTTGAACCGCAAGACCACGACGATTTCCGAGGCGAGGGCAAGGCATCGGCAAGTGGGATCGAGCAAGACGACATGGGCCAACTTGGAAGTGGAATTAAGGAAGCAAAGACATCACACGGAGACACCCAGTCAGAGGACAGCCATTTCAACAAGGGATAACCTGAGAGAGAGGGATGTGGTATCTGACCCCACGGCAGCGAGACGACACGGAGTGAATTTGAGGGCATAGAGGGATAGGGATAAGGATGGCGGCCTAGAGACACGGCCTCAATCGCTTGCAAGCAAGTAAAGACGACATCGTCTTTAGAATTTGGCTAATGGTGTAATCAAGACTAGAAAACTTGGAGAGTAAAAAAAATGATAACCTTTCCTGACTCTTTCTTCGACCTCGGAAATTTTCGTGGGCTGGGATAAGCGAGCATCTTGTGCATACTCCTGGTGATGTATATATAATTGGAGGCCCCCCGATCTTTACAAAACGTATTCCCGTGATGGCACGACCCGGCACATGACGGCAGCGCCGAAGCCTGGTAATAACGGGTCGTGGACAGGGCCGAGGCGATGAAAGTTAGTCACAGGGCTTGGTCGTATCCCAAAACTCCCTCGTCGATGCGATGCTCGATCTTCTAGGACACGGGTGAGTTCTTTTTTTTCGCTTTGAGGTGTGAGACTGAATTATATAGCCAGCAGGGAGAGGAGCAGCATTTGATGTGGCTCCCCTCGTCTGATGATTTGAACATGTTCTCAAAGATGCCGTTGAGGGTAGCGGCGATACCCATGGCCAACACCTCATGACTGGGGTGTGGCCTGGTCTTCTAGGCTGAACTATTGCATTTCAACAAACTTGGGACATTTCTTCCTCCCATTCTCGAGATCTTCGATCAGGTTGTCGCCCTCAAACGACACCCGAGACAGAGAATGATGGATCCCTTTCGTGTGCCATCACAACAGACAAATGGGCATTCAGAGGCCTCTTTGGGAACTAGCTTGGTGCAGGGTGCTGACCCCTCTGATAACTGGTATATATATCTCCAACAGGGCCTAGGGATCGGGGAGGTCTCTATGACGGGGAAAGGCTGTCGGAGGCGCGATGCGCTCTGGGTTCGTCAAGTTCCAGTATATAGGGATGTTGTGGTGGATCTGGTATATAGAGTATGCTCAACATTGATGATGGTGACAGCTAGGACTGGGTCGGGGTTTATATGGTTTTCTAGTGAATGGCTGTCACCTATCTTTATGCCTTTGCGAGCAGATTTGGTAGCAGAGTGACCAAGCTTGCATGTATCGACACAACACGAAGACAACGCATCAACCTGTCGTTGTTGTTTTGGCAAAGGCTTGATAAATACAGTAATTGCTATCATGTCCAACTATTTCCTCACAGGAAAAATCACACATATCGCCTTGGTAACCCTCCCAAAGTATGTAGTGGTTGTCTGGGATGCTTGCCTCTGGGTGTTGATAGGGGGCAAGCATCGACAGGCAACCCGTGAGCTTTGTTGCACTGAAACACGCAAGAGCACGGGAAACTTGAAACGGACAAGTATGGAGTGCATGTTGCCGTCGGCCTATTTTTGAAATTGTTTATCATGGGCGACTGATCGGGCACCATCCTGTTGCCACCCGAGTTGCTCGCACACCACTCAACGGCTTGACCAGACTAGTCAACGCTGTGCAACATGTGGCTTATTGCCCCTGCCGGTGACCTTGCCGCGAGTACAGTGCCAATCATCAGTCAGACAAACTTTGACTGCCTAAATAATATATATGATCAACTCAGGGTTGATGCTGATATGCTTGGTGTCAAGCTTGTAGCACCTGCTGATCCCCCCTGGGCGGGTCGTTGCATCCCGTCTACGCCACCAAACGACATTGAACAAACAACCTACTCAAGCAAGCTGCCTTCTGCATCCAATGCCTTGGGAGAAGCAGTTTGACCAGTGCCGGTCACCCGCAGAAGTGCGAGAGCCGTGCTCATTTGACCCACGGCCTTTATCATCTCCCCCCCTTCTCCCTCTCAAATCTTTTCCCCGTCAAGGTCTCTTCATCATGGCCACCGACGAAAAGATGGCTACCGAACAGAACTCAGACACCGATCAGAAGGTCGACGCCCTGATGTACGCCATACGGGACGTTCCCGGCAAGGGAAAGGGCCTCATCGCAACCAAACCTATCCCCAAAGGTACTCGAATCCTGGCCGAAGCCCCCATCTTCACGAATCCCGTCGCTTTAGAGATCCAAAACGTCGAGGCCGAGGTCATCCGTCAGGTCAACAACCTCACGCCAGCCCAAAAGACGGCCTACTTCAACTTGACCTGCCTGGACATGTTCAAGTCCGAAGATCCAGCCTGGGGCGTTCTTTGCAGCAACTGCCTGAGGGGACCCGCCGAAGACATCCACGGTCTTTACCTGATAGCCTCGCGTGTCAACCACGCCTGTCTGAACAACGCCCACGACTCCTGGAACGCAATCCTGGGGAAGCTCACCCTCCACTCTCTCAAGGACATAGCAGAGGGCGAAGAGATCACCATCTGCTACCTCAACAAGCTCCGGGACAGGGCCGGACGCCAGGCGGGACTCCGCGAGTTCACATGCACCTGTAGCCTGTGCTCCCTCGAGGGGCAGCGCCTGGAAGAGAGCGACCAGAGACTGAGGCAATCGTGGTATTTGTATGAGCTCTTGGGGACTCGGTCCGAGGCCACCGACGAGTCGGTATGGAGGAGATACCGCGCTATCCGGGAATGCGCCGACCTGCTCGCCAAGGAGGACGCGTTCGACCATTACTCGATCCATCTTTACTCCATCGCCTGCTTCTCGTTCATGGTGATGAACGAGCGAGCAAGACACATGGCTTTACTTGAGCTGCACCATCAGGCTTGCCTCTTGTTCCTGGGCGACGACAACCCCAAGACGTTGAGCAGCCAGCAAACGCTCCAGGGTCTAGCCCACTGGAACTCCGTCATGGGCAAGGTAGACCCAGCCGTCGTGCCCGAAGGGCTTGACCCGGAAGCCTTCGAGGACTGGCTCTGGAGAGACAGCAAGGCCTGCCTCAACGGCTTTGCCGACCTCAGCAACGAAGCTGTCTTTCCTCGCCTCGGAGGTCTTCCTATCTTGGCCAGAAACAGTCCAGATTACTTTACTTTCGCCAGTGACGGACGCCGTATACAGCCTCGCAAGGCCTGGTGCCTTTTCGCCGAGATTATCAAGACCAGCTCCATCCCCGGAGGCGTCCGGTTCTGGATCCAGGACCACTACCGCAACCAGTGCCCAATCGAATTCAAGTCAGGAGGTCAAAACTCAAGAGCTCTCAGCCCCGAGCCCCAAGTTGGTTGGGCCATCGCCATCTTGCGCCCCGTCAGGAAGGGTTACCTTGCCGAGCACTTGATCCTAGGGCAACATCTCCAGTACATGCTCCGCGTTAGAGAGCGCGAGAAGGACCTTCTCAAGGTATTCCCCCAGCCGCCGTCCTCGACATCACATGCTGACAACACTCATAGATATTCCCAATGTCCTTGAACGATCTGATGTCGCTGAGTGCTCGCGTGCAGCAGTTCTCGATCCAACACGACGACGGAATGAGAACATGCCATGCCTGCCAACGTCAGGGAACCTCACTCAAGGCATGTGCTAACTGCCACTTTTTCTGGTACTGCGACAATGTGAGACATTCAGGCCAACATACTGCGGCGTTGAATCGTTATATTGATTGGTTTACAGGATTGCCAGGCGCAAGGTTGGCGTGAGAAAGGCCACAAGAACGACTGCAAGATGCTCAGGGACTCTGACCTGAAGGCCATCTTTCAGACTGCCTGGGACGACTTGGGTAACAGTCCCTTGAGGTTCCCTCTGTGAATTTGTGTTCAGCAGTTCAACACTCGAGGCCGTATCGGTGTGCAGGGCGTGGTTGCACAGCAACATTGCTGAACAATGATTCGTGCTTGTTTTTGGAGTGGAACGGTATAGCGGAACAAAGGTTTTGTATCGTTGTCAAAATTAAATCGCTTGTAAGGTATCTAAATGCAAATGCTTTCTATAAACTGTCATCGTGACCAGAACCTAATTTTACTCACGAAGCTCGACGGCCTACCAGATTCATCAGAGCTGGTAGAACTTGTTTGGCGGAATGACACTCGTCGCGGCTTGACATAGTAAAGGTCAGCCTCTCTGAACGAGTAATCAACGTTTGGATTTGATGGAGAAGCCATCTGCCACGCTGGTGACACCTCTCCAGGTTGCAACCCCCCTTCACCCCCTGAGCTGCCCGAGCTGGAACTCTCACTTGTGCTCTCAGCGATGCTCTCAGGGGTTAATCTTCCCAGTGCCTTGAACTGATGATTCCTCTCTAAGAGGCTTGATGAGGACCTCTCGGGCCTTGGGGACCGGAAGTATGTACGTAGCAGCTCTGGTGATACTGGCTCTGAGCCGAAAGACGACGCGCGAGGCGAGCAAACTGACGGCGCTTTCGAGCTTAGCGAGCTATTCCTCTCATGATCGACTACGAGGCCCCGTACGGACAGATTTGTGACAGTCGTGGGGCGCCTTGAGAGTTGTCGAAGGCCGAAAACCTGACACCGAGTTAGCATAACAGAAACCTTCATCAAGAGAAGTGCACTTACTTGAGGGTGTTCCTGATCCTCGTCCTTGTCCGGCTGCTCAGGGCTTGTTTTTTTGTTGGCCGCAGCGATGGCAAATTGGACAAGGTCGTAGGTCGAGGGAACGAGAAACATGCCAATCATAAAGAGAGCATGGAGCATCAATATGATGTATCCTAGAGCACTGGAGGCCTTGTGGCTCGCGAGATCAGGGACCATACCCACACATAGAAGCAGGACACATAGCCGCGCGACCGTCACCACAGTAGCCCTGGAAAGCAGGCCGGACACCGACCAAGCCCACGTAGCGAGACCCAGCTGACCAACTTCGCAAGCCATGAGGGCAAACAGCTGCTCCGTTCCAAAGTGTTGCAAGCCTCCAATCATAGACCCGCGGAGCACAAGAAAGCCGAAAGTAGCCAGCGTGTAATAGTCTTGGGTTCGTGATGGCACTTCGTCGGCTTCCTGTCTATGAAGCTCGTCGATGAGCAGATATCCCATATTCTGGGGGCTCCGTGAAGACAACCCCCACCAACATCCCAGAATCAACAGGCAGATCGCCACGACTGTCAAGATGGTGTAATAAGAGGGCAAGAAGCGAGCCATGTCAATCTGGTAGGTTGCCCAGGCCGTGAGGGGAAGCAAGAGGTAGCTCAGAAAGACGCGCAGCGCAACCCAGATAGTTGCCTTGTGGTTGTCTTTCGCAGAGCCCTCCAGACTCCAGTGCCCAGCTTGTCGAAACCAATCCCGTGTCCATCTTAGGTTCTGACCGATGTGGATGAGAATGAAGAGGCAGATGAGAATGACGACGGCTAGAGTGGCGATGTTGCTCCAAGTGCCCATAGTGACAGGGGCACCCATAACTTGTATCATGTGCTCGAGGCCTGAAGTTCCACCAAATGTGCCATTGATCTCATGAATGCCATCACGGATACCAAAGTAGACGGAATGCCTGATCACGATGCCTCGTTGGAGCATCAGAGTTGACCAACTGGCAGCGCTGACAATCGGTTGCAGAAATCCGGGATAATTGAGGGTGAGCGCTCCGGCAAAGAAGATGAATTGGATATACGAGAGACAATCGGCGATCCTGGTGAGGTGTGACCTGTTCGATGCCCTTTGAATGGAGCCCTCTTCTTCGTCTTGTAGCGGTTGTACCAGATTGGACCACTCTCGCCAGCCAGCAGCGAGAATCACCAACACAAAGGTAATAACCGGACCCCAGAAGGAAATGCCTTGCATAGTTGGGCCAATATCTGGTGTCAGGAAGCCATTCATGCATCCAACTGGGAGGTCATCGGAGCCCCTGATATCCACCTCCAGCTCGAAAGCCGCCAGAGGTGCCGGATGATTGATTCGGAAAAGGACCTCGAAGTATTGTGTTCGCTTTTGAATCTTCTGAGCGGACCATAGTCTCGACTTGCAAGTCGAGTTTAGAATCTCGCCATGGTATCGACTCGTTCCACCGAGAGCAGCCAAACTCAGCTCTATTGAGGCATCCTGTTGGCGGAATTCTTCGCACGATTTTAGGTCCGCATATTCGCCCGAGATGATCAGTTGGAGTCGTGTCTCGTTGTGTCGTTCATCGAGGGATGCTTGGAGGCTGCCGGGAGTGAACTGGGGGTGCGAAGAGAGAGCCTCTCCAGAGGCCGAGATGCAATCCCGGACCTGGACATGCGCAGCCAGACCAGGACGCGCGAGGGAAAGTAAAAGAGCGAAAAGTAATGACCTGAAGGAGAGCATCTGCGTCAGAGAATTAGAAAGAGAGGGAGTAGCTGGCATCGCCGCCGCCGTCAACGAGACATGAAGGGAAAGGAGAGACAACGAAGGGACGTTGGATGATCACGAACAAACAATCCATTTCACTGCAGGGGAAGGGTTCAAAAGACCAGGCGTTTTCCGGGGCAGCCTTGCGATTTCTGCAAAATCCCCATCCAGGAACCCTGGCAGCCCCTGGCTAGTGACGTCGCAAGCGCTACAAGGCCTGTAAAAACGAGCTCTGTGGACTGTCTAAAACACCCGGTCGCTCTGTGGATGCCGCTTACAGGAGCGATCGTCGTCATTTCGATGGGGCTCAACTGTCATGGTCCTCCATCATGGAGCCCGGGGCATTGTGGCGATCCAGAGGTTGAAGAGAGCCTGACTCGTCCGGTGCGCTAACGGACAGAAGTGGAACCAGGCGGCCTCTCCGAAGACCCAATGAGCCGGAGCCGAACAAGAAGCTTGGTGGATAACTTGGACTTGAGCATTGCCATTGAAAGGTACCGTTGAGAAGTGCCGCGGAGGTCCGTGATAGCATCCACTTGAGGATGGGAAGAGCTCACCTGGGTCACGTGGTCGTTCATTGCGTGTACATTCAATCAGCAGTTCAACCTTGGGCTTTCTATTCCCTAACTATTTAATTCAAATAATCACGTCAAATGAACTCCTTTCGAAGATCAGGTTTCACCTGTCGCGTCCTTTGGGACAGTATCGCTGGTGTTGATGTCCCTTGTGCAAGGAAGGAAGCAAAGCATCGCGCTCATTTGCAACGGCAAATCTGGCAGAGAGAAACGAAACTCAAGGCCTCATCCTAGATACCAACAGCCTCGACGATTTCCAATTGCTTAGTTGGTTCAGCAAAGGGGATGGTATTTCGCGGCTGAAATTCTGCAGGGCGAGTCCTGCAGAGTTAGACATGACATGGGGCTGAGCCGCCGGGGAAGCGGATGATATTCATGGCCCCGGCAATGTGCAATGTTTTCTTCTTCCAATGCTTTTGATTTAGCCGAGGGCTTTTTGATGATTCAAAATGTAGGTCGTTTTGGTTCAGCTCGCCTCAACCTGGTTCATCAGCGCCGCCTTTGGACACCCATGCAGCATCAATGAGGCTATCGTCACTGCACTTTGGGAACTCCGCTCAGAACGCGCGTCTAAATGAATATGGTTCGTTGCTTACACAATGTGAGACTTGGCTTACATGCGGTGAAGCCTGTCTCGGAGTCGTCAGAATTACAAATTACAATACACTTGTCACATTGGATGTGTTGTCACCACCATTGTGAATTTGTGGCTTTGAGGGTTTCGGTCCGCTATCGTACAGGGAGGGATATTGACACCGGATCCCCGATGCCTATGTCTCAAGTATTCTCCGTCCATCAACGGAACTCACCAAAGTATTGTCTGATGTGACAGAAGGGTGTGGGTTGAGTTGGGTTGACATGTGTCTCGGAGAGAAGAGGACATGAGAGCGCCTGAAGCACCCACAGCCCTTCTGATCAAGCCATGAAATGCACGTAATCCTTACAATCGGGTAGTTTGTCCTGTCCCGCGATTGCGGAAATAATCTAGAATAGATGTGACCAGAGATTTTCAACGGGAGTTAAAGGTTTTGTGTGTTGAAGAATCGGTTTCTCTGTGTAATCAATCATTATCGTCTTCGACTACATTGATCAAAAGCTCTCTAATACTCGATAGAATCAAAGAGAATAACGCATAATTTTCAAGCCTGATCTTCGTCGGTTGGCCATGACCGGGTATCATTGAGACTGAGACTGCCGGGTATTGAGACAACAACTCTTTGCATGAGACAACAAGATAATGTCAATCAAGTATTGGCAACAAGTTTACCCCGCGAATGGCTTAATTGATTGGTCAAGAAAGGCCGCAGGGGACTATGTAAGTGGAAGGTCGAGAGAGACTCAACGCGGGATGCCGATTTTCAAAGGGTGGGATGAGGCAAGCCAGCGGGTGACGAGAAGCACATTGTTGTCTCACCTGCGAGGGATATCACTTGGCATTAGTGAAATCAGTTCAATACCCGCTGCATTATCTGGCCGGGTAGGTAGGGTGTTGCCGCCCCGTTTCAGCTCTGGATGATCCCAACCAACACCCAACGCCGCCCAGAGCCTGATCTTCTCGTCACTTCTTAACCTCTCTCTTTCATGCCTATTCAATGACTTATCGACACTGATCACGAATCTAAGCCGTTCCATAAACATCAGCACTTCAATCATGACCAGCTGCAACAATTGTCACAGGGGGGAGCCCGATGTTAAGCTGCTGACTTGCCGATCGTGTTTCTCGGCCCAGTACTGTTCCCGAGAGTGCCAGCGGAGTGATTGGCCAAATCATCGAGGGCCCTGCCGCAGCATAAACCCGGTTCCTCCTATTCCGGGAGCTTCACGGGGCTTTGCGGCAAGTTGGATACAGGGACTCTTGGGCGAAGAGATGAGTGGCGCTCATGGCCCGTCACCACCCAAGGGACTAGACAGCGGCATCTCTTCGCCCTTCACTCGTCTCCAGAACGGCACCTTTCTGCATAACCGCTCAGAGAGGGATGTCTACCGGATCCTCATCGACAGCTTCCGCTTCCGCATGGAGGAACATTGCCAACACGAGGGTAAGCCCGCAGAGGGCACCATTTACGACGACCTTGACGATTCTCTGCCTGCCTTCAAGTGCTACCTGGAAACAGCGGCATCCAGAAAGAACTTGCTTCCGCCGTGGTGGACACCCGAGAAGCAAAGGGAGTGCGAAGCCTTTGGCATGTCCGGAACCGACTTCCAGGACTTGCACATGGCGTTGGAACAGTTTGGCGTCACCTGGCACTACGCGGACTCGCGATTCCCTTCGCAGCTTCGAATGCTTGCCGAAGCAGTCTACGAACAGGGGGTTGGCGGAACAAGTTCGTTCACCAGGAGGAGTGCGTTGGCTGAATTGGAGGCTGAGCGGAGATAGAAGGCGAAGAAGTAAGCAGACGACAAAATGGGAAGGGAAGAACAACCTGCTTGAAACAGTATAGCAGCGCCTTTGTTAGGTATGCGGGCATATTGGGTTGGTCTTGGGAAAAAGTACAGATTTGTCAACAGTTTAAGCTGAAAGAGCATTGGCTTGGTAGGATCAACGTTGGAAGTAGGATTGAACAGGGTTTTAGGTTATCACAGCAAATTGAATCGTCCTTTCTTTTATAATCTATGGTTGCCACCGTGAATTGTTTCCTTGAGGCAAGTGCGCCGGGCGCTCTCATCCATACTTGAACAGCCCTCTGGCAAGTCGGCCATCCTCAACCTTTCATCAACATCCACCACTCCGCCCGACATCAAGCACATTCTTTGGATCCATTTATACCATCGCTACTTGCAGTCGTTACAATGGGAAAATTTCGCACTCTTATTGCATCTTTGGGTAAAAGGTGGTTTCAGAGAAGGACAAAGGACGCCGACGAAGACGATGGCGACACGCCTGCTGACAACACACCCGACAACGAGAGCCCGTCTGCCGACGACAGCACTGTAGGCCACTACCCCGAGAATTTACAAGATCCCTATAGGCTTATCACTGGCTCATCATAACTAGTCAGGAACTGACCTGAGGCAGCCTCTTAGAGATGAGGAGGGCGAACTCGCTCCCCTGACGCGGCAAGGCCATGGTCGGGTTAGCGTTGAAGAATGGTTCTCGGACTCAGAACCCTCTCGATCCTCGCTCAGACTCAATGAAAGCCCTTCTCAATCGTCACAAGGCCTGCCTATTGTGTACGAAGACCCTGCCGAAGAAGAGCCATCTCGCGATCGAGTAGAACCCACCCCACCTCCACGTCGACGGCCTCGCAGACAAGTCAGGTTCAGTTATCCTCCGGCCGAAGCAGGGCCATCTCGAAGACCTCCAGATTATACACCGCCTCCTCCTCAATGGAATGAACACATACAGACCGGGTTCGGACAATCTTCCACTCAGGCAGGACAATCTTCTCGACCACATCCTGCACAACGTTTGCTGCAACCTCGCCAAATAGAGTTTTTGTCACTCAATGCCATATCCCATGAGGTTTGCATCACTCAGATGTTTAAAAACCCCTTGCTCTGGACAAACAAGCAACTACAGGCTATAAACTGCACTATCTTGAGCGAGCTGGCGTCCAGGCAACTCCCCAACAACGCAAGTTGGGAGCGCAATACCATGTCTTCCTCACGATTCCGCAACCCGTGGAGGGACGTGGCGGCATCGCCGTTGACCTCTGCCACAAGAGTCATCGATCAATTGAACCAAGGAACGACTTATGCTTGTTGGTTCCTTATACCGGCTTTGCTACGTGGGTTTGGCCTCTGGCCTGCAGCTTTCAGGTAACTTTCCTCTTCACTCTCGATAGATTCCTTTGACTGACACATCCAAGATCGACGATTCCGTATCGATATCGTGAAGTTGACATCCTCAATATCCCAATCCATAACACGTACAGCTAGAAGGAGTCGTCCAGGGAATTCCCTCAACTGGCCCATTTCGACTTAGGCAACCTCGAGGACGCTCGCAAACGTCTTTGCGGGATAAATTCTGGCGACGAAGAGATGCAGCGTCGCGCGCAGGCCGATTTCGATCGCATTTGTCCTGAAGACAAGTATAGCGACCCCTTCATTGTTGCTGTTCTGATCGCTCTGGCCCAGCAGCAAAGGCTGTTCATTGATGATCAACCGCCAAAGCCAGATCCGAAAGGAAAGATGCCCGCATACATGCCCGCCCATCGAATCTGTGACTCTTACCAAAGCAGGTCGTTCTTGGTTGGTCAAATATTTCCTAACGCAAAAGGCCATGATGCTGACTTGTGCGGGCCAGGTTCATGTTTTCGTCACCTGCAGAGGAGCACCCGGCTTTCATTTGTACAAGGCAATTGTTCCAATACAGCTCCTCGACAGATTGGAAGACCCAGGCCGGTTTAATCACTCTGGCAGACTGCTTGTGAATCATCATCGCATCAACCTCGGAGAGCCTTCAGCTGTGCTGGAAGAGATGGGCCGTATCCTTGGCCTCCCAATTGACCAACCGCCACCCAGAAACAACCGAGACCGAAATTAGCGGCGGAACAAGTCATTCAAGCGTCTCTATTGTCTTTGTCACCATGGCCTGAATCTGTTGCCATCTTTGGCGTAGCAGTTCTCGCTGGTTTCCCAAGCCTCCCTCTGTTTCGTCTATCTCGTCCATGGTTTTCGCAATTATCTCCAGAAAATCCTTTAGAGCCATCAGCAACAGCTCATTCACCTCGTCTTGCGACGCATGGCCATCATCCACGGCATCAAAGAACCTCTGCCATTGTCCGGGGGTGCAGCAAAGCATCCGCAGAGCCACCTGCGTGCGGTGACAGCCAAGTGTCTGGTCGTCAAGGGTGAATCTACCAAGGAAGTCGATACTTGCAAGCTCTGCGCGCTGAGACTTGTTTAGCAGCGGGAGTATCACGTCATCGAGATAGACTTCATCCCAGCGATTTGTGCCGAGAATGAAGCCGTACTCGGTAAGGAGGAAGTCGTTCGAATGGGGCCCATAGGACACATACACTTCCTCACCTTGATGATAGACACGATCCGCTTTGATGGTGTACCCCAAAGCCGAGAAAGAAAGTTGACAACCCTGGTCTGCGTGGTTGAAGAGGTCGGCGGCTGGCATACAGACTAACCGATCAGCCTGGGCGTATGCTTTCATCTTGGGCATGCTGTTGTAGAAGGTTCTGGTGTTGATGAGCACCCAAGCGTATAGATAGTCATCTCGAGTTAAATTCGGAAAAGCGTTCAGGACAATTTCACACTCGCGCCGAAAAGTAGCAGTCTGTTTGTCCAGGAGATTCTTTGCTCGCCTTGGGAGCAGCAGCTGTAGCTCACTCGGCCACATCATGGGCATGCCAGATTCTAGGTCCTCCTTGGTTGGGAGAACTGTCTTCCACACGGCAAAGTCATCGCTCTTGTCGAGAGCAATTTCGGCAGCCAAGATGCCGTGGACTGAGACGCCATGCAGAGCCTCGGATATGTGCTTTGGCACAGTGTCTATGGTCCGAAGGGCTTTCAATGGGACAGTCAAGATGGCCTCATTTGCCTGGGAATTCAATTAGAAAGATTTTGAAAATATTGGAGTTTCTTACCCTAATGTCGCGAGTTGCAACAACACCAATACCTCTACCAGGGAGAATTCGAGGTTCAATGCCTTTCAACTTGACGCCTTTGCCCTCCACCCAAGGCAGGAAAGCTTCGTCGATGGACATTTTTCAGCACATCTACCTGAAGATTTACTCACCTTCTACTTTCCACACTTGGGAATATCTAAGTATCCTAAAAAGAGCAAAAAAAAATCACGGCAAACAAAGAGTTGCTGTTGACTCATTCATCCATGGGATCCTTTCATGCAGCTCATCGCAAAGTTTCTACTGGATGGCGAGCTTCCAATTTGGGTTAGTCAGCACAAAGCCGAGCTTTGGCATGTTAGCCACGTGATGCCTCCAGCGTCATAGCTCCAAGCTGCTACTGTACCTGGTCACTTGGACCGACCTTTGGATGAGATCAAACTGTTGGGAACGCTTATGCCTCGTACCAATTCCTGTTGACTCTCTTTGAATTGTTTTCTCTTCTTAGGCCTGTTGCTCATCTGATATGCGCTTGTTGATGAATCATACTCTTTTGCGCATTCCAGACGATCGCCGGAAGCTCTCAGCCTCGTGAGACGCAAGACCAGCTCGAAGACACCTTTTCACATCTGCCAGCAAGAAGAGAGGTTCTCAACTCCTCGGCATCTCTCGGCCTTGTTTCGTCCTCTAAGCGCTTCATTTCATCATATCAATTACCCCATTTCTTCTCTTTCAAAATGTTCTACCAAGGATCCCTCCAGGACGGAATCTCGACCGCAGTCGGTCAACAGAAGCTCGTCCTCTGCTTCGTGACAGGTATGTCTTTCATCCCCTGCAGCGCCGACAAAGGCCATGTGCTCACGTGCGCCACAGATGAGAGCGAGGAGGGCGTGCAGTGGGAGACGGAGTTTCTAACCGATGAAACGGTAGGATTTCTGGATCTGCAGATCAATGGCCTGGGGTTGGTTCTCTTGTCGCTAACCGCAGTGTGCAGCTGAGCGACCTCATCAAGGACCAAGCCATCGCACTCCGCCTCACAGCCGGCTCTGAGGAGGCTGGCTACCTGGCGCAGATTTTCCCTCTACCTCGGACTCCCACCGTGGTTATCATTAAGAATGGTGACCTAAAGGAGTACATCACGCCTGGCACCAGCAAAGAGGATTTCATCCGGAGGGTCCAGAGTGTCTTCAACTCCACAACGTCATCGTCGGCTGCAACCCAGCCGGCCCCGGCACCACCTAGTGCCCCAGCGCAACCAGAGCCCCCGGCGGCTGCACCACCAGCCGCAGCTCCTCAGACTTCAACGTCTGAGAATGTTCGTCGGATATTAGCTGACCGGGCGGCCAGGTTGCAGGAGCAGAGGGAGGCCGAGAAAAAGGCAAAGGAGGAGCGCGCAAAGGCCGAAAAAGCAAAGGCGGCCGCCATGGATAAGGACAATGCGGCTGCGCACAAAGCAGCCGATGCAGTGAGGAAGCGCAAGCAACAGGATCAGGAGGAGCGTGCGAGGATTCTCAAGCGCATTGCTGATGACAAGGCGGAGCGGCGGATGCGTGCCGAAGAGCGCCAAAAGCAGCGTTCTGAGACGGTTGAAACTCCCATCGAGGCGGTGACCAAGCTGCCTTCCATGACCAAGGTCGGCGGCATGACGGCGCTTCAGGTACGACTCTTTGACGGATCGACGCTCCGGTCGCGGTTCAAGTCGGAGACAGCTCTCAAGGAGGTGCGCAGCTGGGTGGATGAGAGCAGGACGGACGGAAAACAGCCGTACACGTTCAAGCAAGTGCTTACACCGCTACCTAACAAGAACATTGACGAGACGGAGGAAGGCAAGGCCATTGGGGACCTCGGCCTCTCCCCATCGTCAACGCTGGTGTTGATTCCCGTCAAGAAGTACGTATCTGCGTACGATGATTCAGGCAACATCTTTACGAGGTTCATCTACTTCATCCTGGGCTTCTTTACCTGGTTCTTTGGGCTCTTTGGCTCGAGGGAAGACCAGGGAGCACCGCAGGCACCGGCGCATGACGACGATGCACCCGCCAGCCCTCGGGATGAGTCCCGAATCCAGACCTTCCAGAACCAGCAGAGGGATCAACAACTGTACAATGGGAATTCTGTGAGTTGCATCTCGGTTCTTAACACATCATCACACAGTTACTAACATTGGCAAGTTGAATTTCGAGCCACGGCCAGATGAGGAAGAGAAGGATGCGTAGTGTTTCCCAGTGGAGTGGGATGGAGATCTTTTTTTGTTCTTTTGGTATTATACAATGGATGGTTGTGCCGAGAGTTGTAACAGTAGTATTTTCCCACCAGATCCCGTAATAACGCACGCTAGTCAAGGGGAAGCCAATTCCTTATGCTCTTAATCCCCAGGTTTGATATCAAAGTCTTTTTTTTTAATCCCCCCTCGTATCTAAATCGTAACGGACATGGGTATGACTCAACAACTTAGTTGGTACCGGCAGCAGCCTGGCAGGCCTTGAGCTGCTCAAGGTACCAGTTGCAGATCTGCATGTTGCCGTTGTTGTCGTCCATGCACTTTGTAAAGTTCTGAGCGGCGCCGGCGCAGTTGTTGTACGACTGCTCCTGGGGAGCGGCCTGGGCCTGGACGGGGGCGGGAGCGGGCTCGGAGGAGCCGCCGGAGAAGAGGCCGCCGATGGCGTGGCCGACCGAGGAGCCGATAGCGACACCGCTGTAAGGATCGAGGTTAGCCACACGTGTCTGGAGGAGAAGCTGTGAGAGGGCCATGATGTGTATATCATGCTCCACATGAGGAAGAGCGCAGTTCGGGACTCGATTCCGGACCACGAATTGAGGGCGAGTGATGACTCACGCAGCAGTGCTGGCCATCTGACCAAAGAGACCCGGGCCCTGGGAGACGGGAGCGGCAGCCTGAGGAGGCATGGCCTGGGGAGGAGGGTGAGCAGCGGCGGGAGGAGGAGCAGCCATGGTGGCGGCAGGACGAGCCTGCTGAGGCTTGGGAGCGGGCGCCGAAGCGGTAGGGCGCGAGGGAGCGCGGCCGACGGATCGTTGACGAGGCATTGTCGATTTGTTTGTTGGAAAGGACGGGTGTATTGGTGAGGTTGAATTGATGTTGAGGAAAAAGAATGTGATCAAGTTTCCCGGCGGGCGTGGAGATGGGGAAAGAAAGAATGCCGGGGACTCGGATTTCGGTGGTTCCAAGCCTGCAAGGACCCGGCCAATGGGAGCTCGCGGGTTTCCATGGAGAGTGGAGGGATTTGCCCCGTAAGGCCTCGGTATAGGCATGAGCTGCGGCGGCGGGCGGGCAGGGGTCCACGGGTCCAGAGGGATCCAGGGCCTTCTTCCGTTGACAGCCGCTTTATTGACATGGATGCATCACGGAGTTAAGGAACGGGACAGTTAACTGAGTAAAACAGGCGTGCTTGTTTATTTCTAGAAGGCAATTCTAGACTGGCTCTTCTTCTGTATACTCTATGAACGAATTTTTGCTTCTTTTTCCCCTCCGTACTTTCTACAACAGCCATCTAGGGCGTGCATCTGCCCATGAAACGGGGATACAGGCATGCCTCTCGTACTGTCCAGAGCTTGAGAAGCCACGCCAAGAATCTGCAACAATTCAGTCAGCCACAATTCAGTCATCATGCAAGCAAAGGTACGCACCGTTCTGCTCCGAGACCGTATCCTCCGTGGGGCGTAGAGCCGTACTTGCGCTGGTCCGTGTACCAGAAGTAGCCCGTGGGGTCGATTCCTTCACGCTTGTACCCAGCCATGAGCTCCTCCCAGTCCCAGATTCTCATGCTGCCTCCAACGATCTCTCCAACGCCGGGCATCAGGCAGTCGACAGACTCGGTCACGCGAGGGTCGTCCGCGGCTCTTTGCATGTAGAAGGACTTGATCTCGACAGGGAAGTGAGTGAGGAAGATGGGACGGTTGATCTCGTCAGTCATCTTGCGCTCAGCAGCCTCGGCACTGAATACCAGTTAGCAAATGCGGTACGTTGGACTCCAAACATCCACATACATATCGTCACCAAAGGTGTGGTCGTTGCCCTCTTCGTTCTTGATGCCCCGTTCCCGGAGCCAGTCGATGGCATCCGAGTAGCGCATTCGCAGGAATGGCCGCTCAGGCTTCTTGAACTCAGGGTTGTACTTCTTGATGGCCTCAGCAGCGATGGGGTTCTCCAGAGCCAGGTCAATAACCCGGCAGATGACATGCTCAAGGTGGCTCAGGAGGTCATCGAATGTGATAAAGTCCAGCTCAGCCTCGACGTGGGTGTACTCGGAAAGCTGTTGATGATTAGTATCCAATGGCTCAAGCTAATTGGTAGCGGAGTATGGAGACACTTACATGGCGGCGTGTAAGAGACTTCTCAGCTCGGAACGACTTCTCGATACAGTACACATCACCCAGGACGGGCAGGACAGTCTCGAGGTAGAGTTGACTCGACTGGGTCAAGTACGAAGTCTCGCCGTAGTAGTCAAACTTGAAAAGAGTGGCACCACCCTCGACCTGGGTCTGCACAAGAGCAGGAGGGCTGACCTTCTTGACATCCAACTCCTTGTACGCGGTGTGGAAGGCCGACTCAATGACGTCGCGAACGAACATGATGGCGGCGGGCTTCTCGTGACGGAGTGTGAGGTGTCGCATGTTGAGGAGGGTCTGGGTGTCGCCGTCGAGGGGCACCTGGTTGGTAAAGGCATCGTCGCCTCCAGGGGCTCGGGCAATGATCTTGAAGTAGTCGGCGCGCAGCTCGCGGTCGAGGGGAGCGTGGGCACCGGCGGGAACCTCCCAGAGCTCGCCGATAATCTCGATCGACGTCTCTCGCGTGAGGGTCAGGGCGTCGTATGTCTTGGAGAGGTCGCCAGAGAGAAGACACTGCATCTGGTTGAGTCCTCGGCGGAGTGTCACAAAGATAAGACCACCCTGCTTGGCAACGCGCTGGACGCGGCCCTGGACCGAAACACGCTTCACTCCCTCAGCGGGCTCATCCTTGCTCTTTCGAAGCACTCCGATGACAGCGGCATCGGTCTCGCCAAGGTTGATCCGGACGGGTTCAGGAAGGGAAGGATCGTTGACAATCTGGATCTTCTTGGCCTCCTCCAGAACGGCCTCACGAGCAGCCTCCTCCTGGGCCTCCTTCTCAGCTCGCTTAGCAGCAGCCTCAAGCTTCTTCTTTTGTTGAGCAGCGTAGTTGGTGGCCTTCTTCAGAGCCGACTTTGCAGCGGGCTTGTACTCCTCGTCGTCCTTCTTCTTGACCTGGTACTCTGACTCGGCGCCGTGGCGGAAGAAGGCCTCAAAGATGGTCTTGTAGGGGGCTGATTCGGTTCCCTGGACCTCGGGAAGGTCGCTGCCGGCCTCTTCGTCAATGTAAATGACCGCCATGATTTTTCGTCGTCTATTCGTTCTATCTCTGCGAAAACGAGGAAAAAGAATTTGGGCGCCACGAGATAGATACGGGATGGAGGGGTTTAGTGCCCCGCGATCGCCTTGGGCCTTGACTCACAGCCAATTCACGAGCCGATAGTGGGGGAGGAAATATTAGTCATTCCTTATCTGCCCCGATAAGAAGTTGCCGGGGTATGGCAGCTTCGAGGTTCCAATGGATCCTGGAGATCCAACGCTTGGTCGTTGACTTGGGCTAACCTTGTAACTGTAACTACCTAGGCGGGTGTATAAAAGAGCTAAACCCATAGTCTTATAAACCCGAGATATCCATTGTCTTGATGGGTTGTCCCTTCCATTTAATGACGAGGCGATACTAAACCGACTCTTTCACTGTGTGAAATGCAATCAGTTGGTCGAGCACAAGCATGGCGGGGCTGTCTGCCGTGAGACTTGTATTTCCGATTCGGGCAGCGAGGCTGCCACATGTTCTACCTCAAAGCCAACAAGAATCTGGTTTCCCGCTTCTCTCTACAGGAGGCCTGGTTTGATGCCAGATAGGTATGCAGCCCCAGAAGCCCCAGACGTACTGTCAGACGATCAACTGTCGACTGCGTCGCCGTCCACCCGGTCTCCTCGGCAATGCTGATTCAGGCTCTGCAGATGTGCACCTGGAAGAAGACTTTGTGTGAAGGCAAAGGAGGAACATGCCAGACTGAGTTCAGCAGGTATATTGAGAAAAACTGCGGAAAGTCCTGCAAGGACCTGGACGCGACAGGTTGGACGGTTGTGCGCGAGGACACATGCACATGCTGCAAATATGCCACTCCGCCTGACAGCCCGTGATTGAGAACTTATGTATGCAGTGCGGGCCTGCGCAAATCACCCCGAGGTAACAGCCTTGACGTGATCATCCACGCGTCTTGATCCGGAGATGGAAGTGAGACCAGATAAACAGGCTGTACGGACATGTCGGCAAGACGATCTTGTTTTTGAGGCCGAAGAGTTCTATCCCTGAAATGAAAATGTCAGACTCCCAAACACCATCCCTTTTCTAAAAGCCAAAACATGCTGCCTGATCCTTCGCAGACCTGGACCTCCTGGGGTATCTTGACAAGTCTCTGTCCATCTTCGATATCCACCCCTCAACCATCGAGGCACTCCATTCTCGACCTCTCACTTCTTTGACTTGCTCTTCTTCTGTTTCCTCTTGCCCTTGCTATCAGTCTTCTCAGCCGCAGAGCCCGAAGAACCTGCCGTATCCTCCGCTGGTCGCTTCCTGTTCTCGACAGACTTGAGCAAGGCCTTAGCTCGCTCCTCAGCAATCTTTTCCGCAAGCTTGTTGCTGATGGTCTTGTTATCAGCCTGTTTAGATGATCAGCATTCTCGTCTGTGTAAATATCATGAGGGCATGGCGTACCAAATCAGCTTTCAGGATACGCGCCGCGGCTTCTTGGTTGACTGTCAAGTTTCGCGTCTCCTCAACTGCAGGCGCCTCGACAGCTTTGATCTTTCCAAAGTACTGCTGTACTCGCTTGAGCTCAGTGAAGACGGCGTGGTTCTGCGCGTCAGTGCCTTCGAGCTTGAGTGATGCTACAAAGATTGTCAGCTGTTGGTCAAACATATATCGCAAGAACTTAGAGATCTCTGCTCGCATGTACTCACAGAAAAGAAGAGACTCAATCGCGTAGGCGGTCAATGAAAACAGCTTTGCCTTGTCCAGCAGGGGCAGCTCAGAAGCCATACCCTCCAAGTTGCCGATCAGGGGCTGCAGCTTCTCTTCGAGGTCATCCAGCTGATCATCTAGCCGGTCAAGATCCGGCGTGATATCCTTGACGTCTGCCATCTCTATATCGGTTCTGTGCAAACGATGCAGATGAAGGACGCAAGTATGAAATGTTCATGTCGTCTCAAAGACTTCAAGGGCCAGTGCAGAAACTTGATGGACCTGAAACCCAATTTGGACTAGCGTGTGGATATTTATTTATCGGGGCCTTTGTACTTGGCGGTGTGATGCCGTCTTTTGAAGCTTAACGTCTTGACTCGTCTTCTCGCAACAAGTTTAACTACTATTTGAGTAGGTAAGTAGATATTGAACTGGCATATAATTTGAACTTTATTTTATGAGCGATTCAATTCTTTTCAAAGCTTTTTGTAGTTTCTGTCTCTGTAAAACGCTGGATCCTTGGCTGTCAACAATTGCTGCTGTGGACTTCTGAGGCAGGCAATAACAGAGCTCTTGATCGTGCCAAATCGTAAAAATAGTTCCGAAATATCACATGAAACATTGAATCAAGCGATTATCGTTGACAACTGCTCTCTTACACGGTTTGGCTGTCTATCAATTCTCTGGACGATATCGGAGCTCGAATTGACCAATAGCACCTCCTCCAAAAACCAGCTCAAAAGACCCAAAAAGTCCCCTTGGGCCGCAGCCTCTGATTGGACATGCTCCATTTTCAACTTGGAGGGAAAAAACGGACTCGCCTTCCGGCTGAACGATAATCTCCCTCCCACGCATTCACTTGACTTATCGACATCACCACTTTTTCTTAATCCACCACTAAAGACGAACTCGACGATATTGGATACATACCGACTCCTTCGCCATTCTCAAAAGCGACTCGAACAACGTCGCATCGTCTTCCACCGCACGCGCCCCCATGCGCGCATCCGCCCTCTAGTCTCCAGGGCTTCCGGCTACCTCGTGGCCACCCAATTCCTCCTCCTCCACGACCCCGATCACAGCCGTCAAAGTGGCGAGCCTACCGCAGGCGCGGGCCACCGCACGAATAGCCCATAGATCGAACCGATGGCTTCAACATAGTGCCGGCGTGAGCCGAGGGGCTCTCATGCGACACTTTGCTTCCGCCACGACTCCGACCACACATCACAAAAAGCCCGAGGCTATTCCTCCAGAGCTAGCAAGCCCGCCTTCATTACGGCCATGGCAGGGCTCAGAGATCAAGGCCGGATCAGTTACACCGACATCGACAGCCCCTTCATCACGATTCTACGTCCCTTCGGTTGTGCTGCCGGCCGAAAAAGCCAAAGCTGGGCCGGTCCATAAGATCCATATTTTGGGCGATGATGAGCGGTCAAGATTCATCGCCCATGCTCTCTGCAGTGTCTACGATTCCGTCGAAATGCTGTCCTTCCGAGACATGCCCAAATCACGATACCGAAATGTCGAAAAGGTCCAACCGGACAGGACGAGAAGCAGCGCATACGCCGAAAAGAATACGGCTTTGGCTGAGGAGCCAGACACACCCAGCACCTCGCATATTGATCAGTTACTGGTGACAGGTCGAGGATTTGAGGCTGTGAAAGCAATTGCCTCCGTCAAGGACCGAGTGGACGAGAACACAACCATCTGCCTCATGAACGACGGCATGGGCGTGCTCGAGGAGGTCCGTGAAAAGATATTCAACGGAACATACTCCGGGCCCACCTTCATGCTGGGCCACATGAGCCATGCCCTGGTCTTCAACCGGAACCGTGGCTCTGTCAAGGAGCTCAAGGCTGGACGAACAGTCCTCACAATGGCCGACACAGCTTTGCGGTCTCTCAAGGGCCTGCGCGCGTCACCCGATCGAACCCTCTTGCGGTCATTACAGCTAGCTCCTACACTTAAGGCATCCACAAGTCCCTACGACCGATGGCTAAAGTTCAAGCTCCCGTCGATGATGTTTACGGCTGCCGTTGAGCCGGTATGCGTGCTCCTGGATTTACCGTACAATGGCTTGTTGCACAACCGGTCAGCACAGAGCATGATGAACAAGCTTTTGGATGAGATGGCCACGGTAGTGGAAAACCTTCCTGAGGTTCAAGGCTCCACTGAACTGCTCAACTTTCTCCAAGGAGAAGGTCTCAAGAGGTTTTGCTATCGCAGAATCACAGGAAAGGCCATGGCCCCCAGCGAGCTCGTAAAGCGGATCGAGAAGGGCTTGCAGACAGACATGAACTACCAGAACGGCTACTTTTTGAAGCGGGCAAAGACATTGGGCCTTGAGATGCCAACCAATAGGCTGATGGTGCAGATGGTCAAGGCCAGGCGGGCAGAGGCGATGGAGAAGAGGAATGCGTATATCCCGGTGCAGGAGGCATCGATAGACAGCATCAGACAGAGGGCGCGATCTCTACCAGGGGGTGGGAGTCTTTGGGAGTAAGCATCATCACGAACTGGGTCATTTGGCGTCTGGGGAGCTCGTGTACACAAGCATTGAAAAGGCGCAACATCTCTAGAGCGTCCAATACATTTTATTTAACGTTGTAAAAGCATGTCTCCATCGTAACAAAGTATCCTTGACGAATAAGGCACTTGACCTTGTCTTGCTGCCTGATGTCCAGCATCAAGGTTGATGCTCTGCGGGGTCATGTGACGTTTTTAAATGCCCCTCCACAGAACAGGCGAGACAACCAAAGCAACCCCGCGGTCGGCGTTTGGCTGGGCTGATTTACATCGACTTACACACTGTTGACGTCGCGATACCTCAGAAATCATGGATGACGCAGAGCTAGAGCAGGTATGCGATTCTCTTCCTCCAAGCCCAGGCACACAGCTCACATTATTGCCAGATCAGAAAGGCTCGTCTTGAGCAGCTCAAGGCCCAAGGTGGTGGCGGCGGCGGCGGTTCCTCTGGGCAGCAAGAGCAGCAGCGACAGTCAGTAATATCATCTCTACACCAACGACCCATACTAACACGCCTCTCTTCTGAAACAGACAAAACGACGACGCGCGCCAAAGCATCCTCAACCAGATCCTCCATCCCGAAGCGGCCGACCGACTAGGCCGCATCCGCCTCGTCAAGGAGGAGCGAGCCACCGACGTCGAGAACAGACTCATCATGCTCGCGCAGACAGGCCAGCTGCGGCAAAAGGTCACAGAGGCACAGCTCAAGGAGCTTCTGAACGCCATGGCCGACAAGAAGGAGGAGGAGAAGATTGTCGTGAGCAGGCGCAAGGCTTGGGACGACGACGATGATGACCTGGATCTGTGATGGAGGATATACTACTTCTGCGTAAAATTCTGGCGGTTCGCGGTAGTTCAAGGGTTGATGAAAACTTTGAGCGGCAGTGACAAGAGAATAAATGCTACGGCGAGACTTAATAACATGATGCTTCCCTGGGTTCGGAGTCTTGCGCGGACAAAGAGCTTCAAGGTCTAAGGGGATCAACACTGATCTAGGCACACGACGAGATACGGCCTATTACCAAGGCTGACTGGTGAACATTTCTCAGTCGCCACAGCAGGGGCCATTAACATCTGCACTCTAGAGAAGAAATCATGTAGCTTATCCAGGCCGATCATGACCATCACTTTGTCACCCAGCGATTTCTAGTTGAAGCTATGAAGGTGTTTGTCAGGACCCGAGCAGTTGCTTACGAGCTTTAATGGCTTGAGGTGAGATTTAAGTCTTTGAGGTCCATAGGCATCTCTCATGAGAAGTTTCGTACCAGGACTTGGGAGGAGTTCCTGAAGGCGAGGGCATATTTATATTCCAGATCACCCTAGCTTATGCAACGTGCCTGCGTATGCTCCTCTGAATGTGTTCGCAATGACATCAGATCATAATATAGTTGTACACTTTGAGTAGGTAGTTTCATATCCATCGAGGCTCACAGTCATTAGACACCCCTTACGCAGTGCAGATACGAGCCAACAGCCTGCTAGCCGTGAGTGTCTGCATCCATATCTTACAGTAAGATGACAAAAGCCTCTCTAATTGGGTCTATCTTAATCTACTTACACCCCAATGATAAGAACTACTAAGGGTCGATTCACCACATAGGATATAGGTAAGAGGAAGTACAGGTATAGTTGCAGGTCATACCCAAACACCTACCAAAGGATTCAGGGGGTGGACACGGCGGGAGCTCATCGATAGGCGATTGATGACAACATTTACTGGAAGTGCTATTGGAGGACACTGAGGGAGGTCTCGGTGGTTGGTTCCTGGACGGACAAGGTCTATATTTATTACGCTGGGACTGATGATGGGGTCAACACCATCCTCACCAAGAGTCCAGTCGATCCAGTCGGCACGGCCCGAGTTAAGAAGTCGGATCCATTGGAGATGCCAACTGATCCAAACTGAACGCGACCATGCCGCCGGCCTGAGAATCGGCATCACCTCTCCAGATGACCGAATTGCCCTCCAGCACTCTACTTGAAAAGGTCAAAGATCTCAGCAAGGTCTGCTGCCCACAACTCAAGTTGGGTTCGACCCTTTCGCTTGGTGGTAGTGGCATCCTTGAATGCAAGATGTTTCTCCATTGTGTTCAAAGTTGATGTGTGCCAACCAAAGTTTGGCAATTTGCCGAGATGTTGCATTCAAGCTCTAATCGACCTGATCCTCGCCGTACTCCTCCTGACAGGTTGACTCACTTTTCTCGTACGGAGGTTAGAGCAGTTAAATACCCCCTGAGAGGTTTAACCTTTTATGATGCAGCTAGGTATGAGTCTTCTACTGCGGGCAGCAGAAAGGCTGAGAAGAAAAGATATAAAAAAGGCCATTGTGTTAGCATTGGGGTATGATGCTATGATGTGTTGACAATGTGTTCGTTGTTATAGTTGAAGCCCGGCCCTTGATGGGTTAACTGAGCCGGAAGATCGCAAGATGTTTCCCAACGTTGGGGCCCGTGGCTTGGATTTCAACTCGAGTGTCTGTTTGTTACAGTCCACATGTATGAGCGCGTCCAGGAGGCTCCGATCTCAGATATTTATCCAACTCAGAAGTGTGATACTGGGTGAAGATGACCAGGGCCATCCTTCACTCGCAACGGGCTCGCCGAACCTAGCATATACTCAGGCTTGAAGCTGGGACGATGGCATCCTGGGTGGCCATGGGCTGCTGAGCGGCCTGTCCAAGGCGTACACAGGGCGTCAAAGGCCCTGTTGGCGTCGCTGTGTTATCCACAAAGGTGGGGATGTCTTGAGGGTTCTGGCGCTGGCTTTGGTTGCGGTTGTACATCGCAGGTGGTGCCTGTTTATGAGCGCTTCATCTAGGGAGCGTCTGTTGACCACGGTATCTCCAACGCTCATGCCAGGCTCAGATGCCCCATTCCTGCCACGCAAGATACCAGCTGTACCAGAGGATGAGCCGGGCCTTTTGCTCCTCGCAGGTGTACCGTGGCGAGTATCTCCAGAAGCATGAGGAGAAAACGAGTGACTCGAAGAGAGATCCGGGGAGCCACTGATGCCATGACTGACGGGGGCAGCGAGGGCGGCGATCTTCGAGCTCCAGGAGTAGTCGAAACGGGTCCATGTCAGTCATAGGTGCTAATGCATATGTCCAGGTGTATCTTGTAAACGCGCTCAAGAAAGCTTCCCCTCCCTTACCACAATCCTCTGAGCTCGTACGGGCTGGAAGATCTTAGGTTCCCAGGCTCACACACGTCAATCGAGGACCAGGCTATCAAACCCTTTTCCATTTGATATGTAATGTTGATTCGTTCCGCATTCTTGGTTGCCATGGAAGTCCAAAGCATGATGCCAATCAACGGTGTCGAGTACGGCCTCCGTGGGAGAAGTGTTGCCGAAACCGGGGTCGGTTCTCTTTATGGCTCGGAACACGGGGCTCGGCGGCCTGTCTTCAGAAAGAAGATCATGTTCCCTATCAAGGAATCTCCGATTGAGTTGGTTCAAGGTCTGGTCTGAGATGGATGGTTGAGAGAAATGGGTTCCGGACGGGTTGCCCTCGTCCAGATGGTCTTTAAGTACTTGTCGAGGGCAAGAGCGTCAGAGGAAACCTTTGTTGACAGGCCCTCAAAGGCTCATCATATTTTCATATGAAACTTTGCCATTGCATGCTAACCCTGTAGTTACACTTTGACTGAACTAAGAATAGGGTTGTGTGCAGCCTTTCTTCTGTTCACGGGGCTCGAGAGTATCGGTGAATTAACCATAGCCAACACAACACCATTGTGCCTAAACCTTGACGAGGCACAAGGTTTCGCATTGACTTCCCGTCTAGGCATTCAAAGTCTATTCTCGGAATCGTGCAACCACCCGATGTAGCACAAGGGCCAAAGAGCCGCGAATATGTAGTCAGCCGTAGAACCACATGCGACTCGAGGCCTTGATCTGCAAGTATCCGGTGTCATTTGGAAGCCAATCAAACACGCGGTCCGTTTACTTCAACCCTTTGTAATTATATTCAACTTTATCACGATGTTGGGAGGAAACTTGGGCATCGTTGGTCACAGCCTGGTCGGCAGGTTGAGCCACAGTACCTCCAGGTTACAGCCATCAAACAGACGCCACGAGGCTCTCGGGTGAATGGCTCAAAGATACAAACAGAGAGTCAGGTCTGTTGTAGTTTTCTCAATGTGTGCACTCCTGATACACGAGAGTCATTGTTCAAGGCTGCGAGCCGTATTCCAACATGATGTATCCATCATCTCACGCACCGTCCGCTGGCTCCAAGGATGTCAAGCCGCATCCCCAACCGATCAACCTGCCCAGGCATGCGGCTGACCATCTTGACGCCTTTCCAGGTGGCCAAATACTACGGTACATCAGCCAGCCAAGCGGCTGATTCGGTGTGTGCACACACACATACGCACGTACACGTACACGTCGGAGGCGGGCGTTTGTTGGACTCGGCGGAGGCGGGAAGCATTAACGGGATGAATCTGGATCTTGGCCGGCGTCCGGGGACCCGGTCGCCATTCCTTTCTTTTTTCTGTTCGAAGGGCGCAGTCGCGCAGGAGGAGGAGGAGGTGATTTCAGCCATCGCATCGCATCACATCCATCCATCCATGGTCGGGAGATACATATTGGGTGTCATGCTTGGGCGGGGAGCAAGGGGGAATGAGTGGCAGAGTGAGGGAGGAGTCATGCCATTCATTCAAAGTATGGTTGCAGGGTGAAACAACTCCTCAGTCAGCCTGACACCAGCTGCACCCGATAAACGATAAATCAGATTGTTGTGATTCTTTTCTTTTGTTTCCACCGCGTCAAACATGGAGGGTATCTTCAGGCTGGGCTGTCTGTCTCTGTCTATGTCTCTGTCACTGCCACTGCCACTCCCACTGTCACCCTCCATCCACCGGCATTATTCCTCCGGTTCCCCTCTTGCAAGGGTATAACGCCAGCTTTTGGTCTCGCAGCTCAAGCCCCAACAACAATAATTGGATGCTTGAACCATTCAGCCGGTTTTAGTTCTGCATCCGTTCCCATCCCGTCCGTCCCGTCTGACAGCCAGTCCGGGGTACTTGATACCGTACCATCGGCAGATGTATCCAGGCCCCCCATATCAGAAGGTTCTGGCCTGCTTGGCTCTGCCTGCATTGCAGTTGTTGTTTCTGCACTTCTCCTCACTTCAACAATCTCTCTTCTCTCACGCAACGCATGTACGCAGCCTGCCTACCTGGCTGGCTGGCTGGCATGTAACCAACCTACATACATACGTATACTGTACGGACCAATACTAGGACGTTACCCGTTATAAGACACGCATATTATGACAGAATCGTCCCCAATCAAACACCCATCCATCTCAGTGCCAATCCCAGTGCCAATCCCAGTCCCAGTCCCAGTCCCAGTCCCGACGCCCGCGCGAGCCGCCCCCGCGACCTGACCTGCACTGCACCTGCCTGACCGACGTGTTTGCCAGTCGAGGCGGTCCAACGAGCGAACCAGGCCATGATCCGACCTCTCCTTGCCTCAATCCATCCTTCCCGTTTCTCTCTCTCTCGCAGAATCACACCACGTGACTGACAGCTCAGCTGGAGGTAAGCTCATAATATTTTAATTCTTGTTGGCCGCCGCCGAGTCGGGGGTTTTTCTCTTTCCCATCTCCTCCATCATTACACCACCAACCAGACTCGGATTGGGAACATGTCAATCATAGACAATTGACTCAATCTCGTCTCGTCTCATCTCATGCACTAGACTCGAGTCCTCTCGCTTTTGTCTTTTCGACATCATTTGCCTCTTCCCTTCTCTTCTCTTCTCTTTCCGTCTTGTCTCTTCTATCTACCTACGGTAACCAACCTACCTACCTCTCAGTGATCCCGGCCTCTTTCAACAAGCTGCCTACCATGATACGCCTCCCCGACGAGATCTGGCATGACATCTTCTCTCGATTCCTATGCGCCATCCCCAATGTAAAATGGACTCTGCTTCGGGACAGGATGAATCGCGATCCTCTCAAGATCCTGATAATTCTGTCCCTCGTATCTCGCCAATTTCACCGTGTAGCTCAGGGTCTGCTCTTCCGAATAATCGTGTCCGGCGTTAGAGACGATGAGCACGAGCGCCAGGCCAAGCTCGCCCGTACCCTAGCTACTCATCCCGACTTCGGTCTCAATGTTAGGGCCATCGCCATCGATGATATCGAGTGGCCAAGAGATGCCGGTTTTTCCAACATGCTCGAGGAACATCTTGACTCTCTCAACATGCCTCAATCCTTCCAGACACTTTGGGACAAGAAGATGCACAGTGCCTACGTCAACATGACCCCTCGCAACAGAAACAACCTGACAAGTTTTATTCTGGCCCTGACACCCTACGTGAGACTCGTCGACATCACATACAGTTGCCCATCCAAAGCCTTGTTCTGGCTGCTGGGTGGAAGTCTGGGCAAGCGGAAGGAACTTGCCTACGCCGACTGTAGCGAGTTCTTTGGCAACGAAGATGAGCAGACGCCCTACGGCAACGTGTCAGAAACCTATGCCAACCATCTCCCAGACCTGCAAGAGTTGCGCCTGAGAGGAGTCGGCTACAACTCGGCCATTGAGCCAAGCCCACCCATCACCGACTTTAGGCGCGTCTTGATTCACCCTAACCTCAGGACACTGCGAGCCCAAGGCTTCCACTGGCTGGGCTTTGAGAAGGAGACGAGGCTCTGGGCCAGTTTTCCCATTCGTCTCCAGTGTCTGGACATCTCCGAGGCCATCATTGATGCCCCAACAATCAGACACATCCTGGCCATCTGCAAGGATCTCCGTAGCCTCTACGTCACACTCGGGAATGTCCGCAAGGCAGGATTTGATATCGACTGGGGATTCGACCTGACCAGCATTGGCCGCTCGTTGAGGGAACTCGGCCGGAACCTAGTCGAGTTTGGTTTACACACCGACGGCTTTGAAGAGCATCGTCATTGTTATGGGAGAATTGGCTCTCTGGAAAGCATGCCACGCCTGAAGCACCTCTGTATCACAAAGGAAAACCTTGTGGGCGTCCACGGGCTTGAGGAAACGCTGCTACTCAACGAGGCCCTACCCTTCACACTGGAGACGTTGTGCCTCTACTCCGAATTTTACCTTTCCCCGGATGCCGACTATCCCGATGTCTTCCAGGAGGTCAACGACGAAGTTTGTGGTGTGCTGGTGGGCGGCGATTACCCTGACTTGCGAGAGGTCACCATATTGCGGCTCAGCGTGGAGGAAAAGGTCAGAGGTGGTGAGTTTGGCGGCGCTGTCGAGGGATGGGACCTCATTGAAACGATGCAGCTCGAACCAGGGTATAATCCCAAGAAACTGATGCACCTTAATACATATCTTACTCGGAAAAGGCCATACGGGCCGGATGTAGCGAACTCGGCTTGAACTTGGGAGCACACTTGACGATTTACTTGGCTAGCGTTATGAAGCGGATTGATATTGGATTGGGTAAATTGGCATGAGATGTGACTTTAGGAACCTTGATCAATATCTTACACTTACTAGGCGGATCAGGATCGTGTCTGGTGTTGAATAAATATCAATCTCAACTGGAGAGGCGCCATATCAAGATGTTGGCGGAGGTTGCTCATCAGCCCTTGACTGAGCCCAACAGACCACAATAATGATCAAGTGACAAAGGCCTATGACTCATAAGTAAGTCTAACCATCAGAACAAAATAAACAATTGCTCACCGGCTGCCTTGTGAAGCTATTCTCGCGTGACGTTGTCTGGTTTGCTATTTTGGGTTGGGAGCTTAGTCATGGCGGATGCCCATGTCTCCATCAACACCACCAGCCCTCTACATCGTACCATTACAACCTGTTGCCGGATTGCCCGTCGCAATGGAGGCTGCTCTACCACGGCTGCGGTCAATTGGGTCTGCCCGACAGGGCCACACCCTTCTGCGTGCTACAGCTTGTGTTTCTTGCTCTCACCGCGGCTTCTCGAGCTTGAACCGGCCCCCGCCAAATTATCCAGGCCATGTGCCTCTGACGAGGGTTGAGCGGGCTGGAATGGCCATTGGGGCTAGTCTGTGGTCCTTTTTCGACCCGTATCGTCATGGTATACACTCTACACCATTCTGATTACTCTAGCTAACTCGTCAAAGACCTCATCGCTGCCACAGGCGAGGCCACCGCAACCCCATACTTCATCTACCGCCTCCGCGACGCCATGCTCGCCGACCCGACCGGCCGTCGCATCCTCCGCGCCCGCCCCCGCATCTCGTCCAAGACCCTCTCCCTCCCTGCCCTGCGCGCCCTCCCCGAGAACACGGTCGGCCGCGCCTACGTCGGATGGCTCGACCGCGAGGGCGTGTCGCCCGACACCCGCTCCGCGGTGCGATACATTGACGACGAGGAGTGCGCGTACGTCATGCAGCGGTACCGCGAGTGTCACGATTTCTACCATGCTCTCACGGGCTTGCCGATCGTGAGGGAGGGTGAAGTCGCGCTCAAGGCGTTTGAATTCGCAAACACGCTCCTCCCCATGACGGGGCTGAGCATCTTTGCAGCGGCGACCATGAAGCGCAGCGAGAGGCAGCGCTTCGCGAGCATCTACCTCCCCTGGGCGATCAAGAACGGTGCCAGGGCCAAGGAGGTGATCAACGTGTTTTGGGAGGAGAGGTTGGAAGATGACGTGGATGAGCTGCGGAGGGAGTTGGGGATTGAGAGGCCGCCGGACATGAGGAGTATTCGTAAGAGGGAGAGGGAGGAGAAGAAGAGGTTGAAGGAGCTGAGAGAGGGGGGGTTTTGATACCCCTTTGTACCCGTCGCCCTCTTGATTAGCTTTGTATAGTTGTACTGTAGTGTAACATATCTGTGATTCTGGTGACGCCCAAGTATTTCGTGGAGCGAGCTAGGAGTCAGTAGGTGGTTACTCCCATGTGTGTCGTGGTCCTGAGCAGATGTCTGACGAGGGCTCACCAGATGACGAAGCTCTTGGCATCTATACTTAGATTGAGATGCTCAATGGCTGATGATGAGCTTGCGGCTCCAGGGCCAAGTTTGATGGTGTGTGCTAATAAGTGGTCATCGCAACGGCTTCGAGTTGCCTCGTGATGAGAATGAGTATACACCAACAGTGTGATGGCGCCAGTGGGCGCCAACGACACTGCGACCTATCGTTCTCAATCTGCTCAAAAAGAGTCATGGCATTGCAATTCAGATATTGGACTAGCAAGTAAGTTCCTTGCTCTTCAAATCCCGTGTGGTTTCAACGTCGAGAGAGTTGTTGCAATCCAGGGGCTCGGGTTCTGCGTTTCAAAAGACAAGCCGGAGCATTACACGAGTGAGAATGTATTCATGTTTCATGTAACATACCTTGGCTCATGAGCTCACTTAGGGTGTTGAATAAATATCCTAGCAAGTATTCCGATCTGATTGTGCGGTCGCACATGGAGTTGATGGGTTCAGCCTCTAGTCCGCCCCCAGCATCATACAGGAACAAGACCTTCTATCGGATATTTACAAGACACTTTCCATCACTCATCACTCCAACCCGGTCAATAAGTGTTCAATGGTCAAATATATATTGGGCATCAAGTAGATTGACCCTCAAGTCAAAGTATTATTAGTAGAGGCAACCGCCAACGGTGCCGTTTTGAGTTGAGAGTTCCCTGCAAATGTCTAGACAAGTCTGGTCCTCCTTTCCAGTGTCATTGGCGTCTCTAGAGCTTAGATTCCCTAGCTTCCTTAGGTTCCTTAGGTTCCTTGGAGTCTTTCTCGCCCTTCTTCGTCCTCTTCTCAAACTCATCCGGTGGGCAACAGTACAGGATAATATCTGGTTCATCCCCATACATAACCGTCCCTCCCTCTTTTTTGCCGCCAGCACTCATCCAGCCGTAAGTGTACACTAGTACCCCCGAGTCGTTCTTGAAAGAGGCTGTCTCTGGTGCATCGTCCTCGCTTCCATCTTCACTCTCGACATCATCACCAGCGTCGTCTGTCTCGTCGTCCTCTTGGTACATGGGCTCCGACTCGATAAACACCTTGGGAAGCGCCTCGCCGTACATCGTGTTAATGATTGCGTTCATGAAATCCTCCTTTGTCACGCCATTCTCGTTCTCCAGCTCGATAGCGGGCTCCGAGGGGGATTGGCAACAGGGACAGCCGAGTGCGTGCCTATTGTCGAACAAGGTCACGCTACACGTAGAGACGGGCGGCTCGGTCAGGTAGTGAGAGATCTCTTGGTTCTTCAGAACTGAATCCTTGAGACTTGTAAAGACCCCTCGCCAGTAGGTCTGGAATGTCGAGGGCGAAGAGGGGTCAAAAGGTGGGCTGGCTGGAAAGGCCTCCTTGGTGCCATCAGCAATGGCATCAATCATCGGCCGCCATTTTTCGAAGATAGGGCCCGGGTCAGAATCTTCCTCAGAGTCTTGAACATCCTTGGTCTCGTCGATTTGAGCCTCCTCGAGGACGTTGGCCTTGTTGACGTCTTCTGTAGCCATGGTGGAGTGCCGTCTGAGGTTGAACAATGCTCGCGGTTCGATAGCGAAGAGAGGAGAACAACGCGATGAACATATATAAGGTCTTGAAGGAGATAAACGCTGCCTCAATGTCAGTAATTCCGATCGTAGCGAATAAGCCGTCAGGGATTCACGGCCTGACTCACACGGCGACTCAATGCGTCGGCCCCCAAACGATCAATTATTCCACAGAGGCGATGCCGAGGGGCAATCCTTGAAAGTGTTCGAATTGGGGCCTTGAATGACATTTATCTTTGCCTAGTTTAAGGCAAAAACAAGAGACTTGCAACTCAAAACAATCACAAGGCACAGGATTGGACATGTCAGACGGTTGTCGAAGCGAGGTTTGGTGCTTACCTGCCCAGCATAAGCCCAGCCTCAGGCAGCAGTCACAGTCTACAGTAACAGGCAACAACAGTGGATTACTGTAATAAACAACTTATATTCTCTTGGCATCTTAACAAGAGGAGCCTAGAGGCGTATTTGGGTTGTGGTTCAAGGGGCGAGGAGGTTTGACACACCAACGATTCGTCATGCCACCAGACTTCTCATCGCAAACTCACTAATATCTCCATAAACTAATAATATAAAATACTAGAAGTCTTAGGAGAAAGAACTCCAAAGCATTGTATAGTTCATAATGTACCTGTTTACCAATTCATCGAGACTTCTAAAGGCCCCTCCGCAGGTTTACTCCTGCTAATGGAATGAATACGCGACCAATAGCTGAGTCGGTATAACAAATACACGCCGTATTCCGGGTGGTAACTATAAGATTAGAGGCTATTGTTTGTGAGTTTCACGCGTACACGAGCTTTCCAGCAAGTTCCCTTTGCAGCAGGAGTCGTGTAACAGAATTACACAAGCACGCACAGAGCCACCAGTCCAGAAACATGATCAGCCAGAGCAGAATCACGCCATCTATATTGGGTTAAATATCCATTCAACTTCCTCTTTTCTTCAATCCTGCATGACCTGCCTTCTTCAAGTCAGCAGACGGGAAGTCTCATCAAGGCCGGGCGAGCTCAGCACACTCTATCATGAACACACATTGAGGAGTTTTGAGAAGAAACCATGAATCTAGTTTCAGTCTCAGCTGGTCATACCTGCTGTTCGCTCCCCTGACAGCCGAATGGCCCTATTTCAATCTACCACATCTTTCAAGCAAGTGTCGTGATGTGACCTCCTTGGCAAGTTCTCTATCAGACGCAAGAGGCATGAGGTACCAGCTCAGTCCAGGTAGAGTTCCGAATGCCCGGTGCGAAGTGAGCTCTCTGGGATCCTCATTTCCATCCGTAAGAAGGTAGAAGCCCTCTTCTGACTTCAGTGACACCATATGAACACCTCACAACATGGATACACAACCAAGGCATGAACCATGGGCAACACACCCAGTCAAAGTCAATAAACGCTCTGTTACGCCTGTGCCTAACCTTACATGCCTAAATCTATTGATACAGTTGAGAGAGGCCGCGTCTCCAGTTTTCTTTCCTGAATCGCCTCCTCCCCGACACTTGTCCGTTCGCATACCACTCACTCCTTTCCCGGAATCAAGACGCCACTAGTTGTTGCATTAAACGAGGAACCTTGACTGCATCCTGGTCCAGAAAGTCATTATAGCAATCTTGAGGCTGGCGACCAACCGCGGACGAGGCTCTTTGGTCCTGGTTTCCTACCGTCGTCCGAGATGCCCACGCCTTGGGCCCCGGTCGTTGCCGGAGATCTGGCTAAACAAAAGCCGAGTCACTACCAGCGTCGAAGCTTCTAACCGCATGACCTAGAAGAGTTAGCCATGCTCCACTACTGTGAGTGCGGTGAAGACGCTATCAACATACCAAACGCCCGGCCAGCTCTATTCTGGACGTGGTCGCTTAGCACCGTGCGGGTTGCCCCAATCACCGCCGCCTTGGTTCTGGTTGAAGCCAAAGCCGGGGTTGAAGTTGGGAGGCATGCCTTGGAAACCTAGAGGGGTTAGCTATACTCCATCACAGTCTCTGAGTTTCGACATACCAGGCATCCCGTTGGGACCCATCATGCCCATTCCCATGTTCCCGGGCATACCCATAGGCATTCCGCCCATAGGGTTCATACCCATCATGCCTCCTCGACCTCCTCGCATTCCACCAGGGCCGCCGCGCATGCCTCCACCCATCATGCCGCCCCGGTTGTTGAAACCGCCAAAGTTGCCGCCGCCCATGGGTCCGTTGAATCCACCTCCCATGTTGGGGTTGAAGCCACCCATATTGTTGTTGTTATAGTTGCGGTTGTTGTAATTGCCCTGGTTCATACCGCCACGGTTATATCCGCCGCGTCCTCCCCGGAAGCCGCCGCCAAAGTTTCCACCCATATTGTTGCCGCGGTCGTTGTAAGAACCTGACGATGAACGGTTCTGGTCCTTGGCCCGGGCTGGGGCGTCCTTGGGCAGTGTCTTGAAGGGGTTCACATTGGGGTTCCAGTAGCTCAAGTTGATTTTCTTGTGGCCAGCTTGGCTCTCGGCCATGATCTGTTCGACGGTGTGCTTGAATGCGGTCGCCGCCTGAGGTGAGTAGTACTCGACGTATGCTTGGCTAGAAAACGGTCAGTTACTCCATCCAACTCATCAATTCCATGAGAATCGTACCCCTTGCTCTTGCCGTTGACCTTGTGCTCGCTGAACGTAATGTCCTTGAGCTCGTCTTCACACTCAGCTTGTCGCGCCCATCCTCGAATGTCATCGTCCGTGGTCCACCAATTCAACTCGGAGATCATGACTGAAGTGGTAGCAGCCTGGTCAACTGGCCGGCCATCTTCTTCCTGCTTTCGCTTGGTCCCTTGTTGGGAACCGGAACCGTGATGGCCAGGGTCGTGGCTTTGACCACGATGGCTGTCTTGCGGGTGGTGCTCATCCATGTTCTGATCATCGTGGCTACCCCGTCGGTGGTCGTCATGGTGGTGATCCTGGTGGTGGTCGTGGTGGCCACCATCGCCGCGCTGGTCATCCTGCTGCTGCTCGTTGTTGGCATCGCCGTAAAAGTCGATCTCAAAGTCCTCTTCGGCCATCTTAGCCGATTCGATGCACGAGGCACAGGTTAGTGCCCTGCAAGCGATCTAAAGGTCAACGAGGGCGAGGTTGGTCAAAGATGATAATTAGTCTGCGAGATACACGAGACGGCCTCTGGTCTTTACACTTGGTCATCAGCCACTGATCGCTCCGTTTTCCAAAAACCGCACCCCCCAAGACTCAGAGGCCTTGAAACACCAGTGTGATGATGAAAGATGAACAGGACTGGAAGCTTGCAATACGTACACTCCTCGGGTGACAGGATGGATTGAGGTCCAGATGATACCTCCAGACAAGACGATCCTCGACTCAAGGATCCAATCTTGAGGACGAAGCTCTGTGCTCGCAATCCTCGATATCTAGCTCCTGGGCAAAGGCACAGGTACAGGCGGGGAGCAGTGGAATAGAGGATGCCGTCTAGCCCGATCAACCTTCCTCCTTTCCTTCTGCGAGCGCTTCCTTCGGTCGGCGATCAATCGCGATTCGGTCGCAGGCAGATTCGACGCCGAAAACTGCGCTTGGGGATCCGTCGACGTCTGGCTGTCCGATTTATTCAATCGGCGGCGCGCGGTTCGTTGGTTGTCGGCCCTTCCGTCACCGTCTGAATCAGGCTCTCGCGGCGCACGCTCACCCAGGTCGAACCGGGAAGAACTAGCTTAATGAATCAAAGCGCCAGTAAGCAAACTCGAAAGGAAAGAATGAAAAGGATAGAGAACGCTTGAAGATGGGCCTGAGATTCGCGTTGCAGAGTTGATGGAGATTTTGCGAGAACCCAAGGTTGCGAGGAGAAAGAGCTTCGCGCCTTCTTTCCGGGGAAGGAGCTTCGCAAGCAAAAGCCAAACGGCACGGCACACCTGCAAAGGACTTCCCTCCTGCCTCCCCCCGGCGGCAGCTGGCGTCTAGCGGCTCGCGTCTGGGGGAAATAGCCTGGGAAAGCCGCAGGCAACCAGCTCAACCCCACTTTCCATGCTTCCGCGACTCTCCACTCTTTGGGGCTGAGGCGGTGGCATCAGGGGAGAACCGTTGTTCTGGCAGTGGCTGGTGAGGTCCAGATTCTGTCCCGGAACATCTACCGGCCCGTCTGCCTTTTCGGAAATCTGGCCTTCCCCCAATTGGAAATTATTGTTAACACGTCGTTCGCACGGGGGGGCAGCTGTCATTACTGGATCACCAAAAGAGGCCCCCTTTGCGCATTCTCGACCTTTTTGACTCTCCTTTCTCCCATCCACTCACGCGACCCATCAACGACCCTTTTTCTACTGACGAACCCGCCGTCTCTCTATTCTTCTTCGTTCACCTTACTTTAATATCGTCTTTTCGACCTCCTCTCCTTTCAAACACCCGCCAAAATGTCCGACCAGGTTCAAGAGCTTCTCGAGGTTCCCTCCGAGTTCGTCAAGGACGGCGTTCAGTTCATGCGACGATGCACTAAGCGTACGCCTCTCTTTGCGCTTGGTTCGGTCTCTTACTAACTGTCATCTTCTAGCCGACCAGCAGGAGTTCCTGCGACTCTGCCAGGCCGTTGGCGTTGGCTTCCTCATCATGGGCGCTGTCGGCTACGTTGTTAAGCTGGGTATGTCCTCAATCACCACCCAATGCGACTCTACTCTAACCCAACTGCAGTGCATATCCCCCTCAACCACGCTCTCGTGGGCAGCGCATAAACGACCAACCGACGGGTGGAAATCTGATGGTGGCGACTCTACGATAATCCCCAACTAGCAAATGGCGTGGCTGGGGCGTCACACAACCTTTCTTGTTGCGAGTACCTTCAATGGGGCGGAGTTTAACGGAATCATGGCGGGAACGCGACATCATACTACGCTGGAATTCGATCGAGCGCCGTGAGGACGATGGTGTCCTTTTTTGCGTGCAGGGGGAGCTGTACAGATGGGGTTGAGACGACACCCCTTCGAGGCAGCTGCGGAAGACGATCAATTGTACAAAAATATATCCAATGTCTTTTCTGCAATCTTGTCTCGCTCTAATGAATTGCATACGTTGAGTTGTAGTACAAGTCAGGGTCTTCCTTGAGCACATTGCTGACGCTCCGGCCCATGGGCGGATCTCCCTCATCGTCAACGTTCTCGTTGAACGAATGCACTGAGCAAGTTCCCTGAGCCATGTTGTGTCCGTTCCATGCTGATGCTGAAGAATTGTCAGTCTGGAGGAAGCTACAAACTAATGAGTCAACTTACCAACGAGAACAGGGGCGCTGGGATGCCAGCTGGCATCACGAACACAGGTTCCCCAGTCGCCGCGCTCATCGAAGTGATAAAGGCGATACCGGTGGTTCATTGGTCGCGTGCGCATCGTCGCCTTCTTGACATCGACAATTCCCGCCAATGTTGCGTCCATGTTCCAGATATACACCTTTCCATCTGTGCTACCAGAATACACATACCTCGAGTTGGTCGCCGAGGGAGGTGAGAAGTGGCATCTGATTAGAGTTCGGAGTACCTTGTGGCCTCGGAACGTCACCAATGAGTTGTCGTTGGGGTGTACGTCCCAGTCCTCGTCGTCATAGACTCCTCCGCGGTAGTCAAAGTCGCTATTCCGCGTGTGCCGGGTAGGATTCAACTCCTTGAATCGGTCGGTAGACATGGCCATTCGGAGATCCCAGAGCTTCATGCTTTGGTCCTTGCCATTGCTGAGAATGTAGCGCCCATCACCCTTGCTGTCGATATACGTCAAGCCTTCGATGTGGCCAACGAATGCTCCAGCTTCTCGGTTGTCGCCCATACTTCGCCGGTCCCAGACCTTGATTGTTGTGTCATCAGATCCCGAGTAGAGAATGTGGGGAGACATCTTGTCAGCGAAGCAAACGGCGTTGACATCGTCCTGATGCCCACGAACGTGGTGCAGAACCGTCCGTGACTCGATGTCGTATACAACAAGAGACGCCGCGCTAGTTCCTGCAACCAGCTCTCTCCCATCGCCAGAAAACCGAACAGACCAGATGCCGAAGCCACGTCTCCCGTGCCACCCATGCCTGGTCCCATCGTCGAGATCCAGGGTGTAAGGGTCTCCGGTGTCGTTTGGATCAGTGGGAGCAATCGAGACCATAGTCTGGATCGAGGTGTAGGCCAGCCATTTGTTGTCAGGGCTCAGCGAGGCGTCTGTGAGTGTCCACTGACCCCAGGGATAGCTGACTGTCTTGTAATGCTTCCAGTTGTATGGGTTGGATGTATCATACATCCTGACCTTGAAGTCTTGGGAGCAGGCGAAGAAGAAGTTTCCATCATCGGAGAACTGGCCCGAGTATACAGGATCATCAAAGTGAATGATCTGTTCCGCTCTGCTCCGCGGCAACATACTCTAACATGTCATATTAGTTGAGTCGTCTGGGTTTTGCCGGTGAAGCTCATACCTGTGTGATGAGAGCGTTATTCCTTAACCGATCTTCTCGGTCCCCCAACGCCAACTCACGCTCCAACATCCTCGTAGCAAGACGCTTCTTGGCCTTGAAGTTGTAGTCGTTGGCACCAAACACCCCCGACCGCATGAGCTTGATGCCCTCCTCGCTCGGGACCTTCGGGAAACGATTCGGGTCTTTGGGTGTGCGCCGTCTTCCCAGAGGCCACTGCAAGAACTCAATATCGCTTTCAGGGTCATCTTGGAACAGGACGTTGGTGAGTTCCCGATTGCGCATCAGTGCAACAAGTTGTCCTCTGGTCAGTAGTCCTGTTCTGGCACCGGCTTGGTAAAGTTAGTTCTCTTCTCTGGTAAAGGCAGAAGGAGAATACTTACATCGTATGAGATTCAGAATGCGCTGTGCACTCTCATCATCATCCTCTTCTTGATCGTTCTGGTCTTCGTTATCGTCTTCTTCACCGTCATCGTTGGTTAACAAGACCTCAAACTGGAGGCCACCGTTGGCGTCTATACATCTTAGATGAAGCTCTGCAAATTCTCTCATTCAGCTCAAGCATACCTTGAAACCCATCGTCATCATCTTCATCCGGCTCGTCCTGATAGTCGGGATCTTGATCGTCGTCATCCTCATCCTGTTCTACTTCGTAGTACCATGCCGGACCTGTCGAAGGTTCGTGATCGCTCTGCCCCTCGTGAGCTTCTCGGTCATTTTGATTCTCCGGCTGTGATTCCGAACTCCTCCCTTCGTTAAGGGGAGCCATATTGAGTTCTGGGTGTGAGGTGTCGTGAGTGAGATGGCAGCTCACGATTGGACCTAGTGCTGCTTGCTAAGCGAGACCGCTGGGAGGGGACAGGGCGGCCGACTGGCGGGGTGAACGGAATAGATTGTCAAGAGATTTATTACAGGATATGGAGAATTATGAAGACTCGGTAAGGAGCTTGGGAAATCATGAGTCTGATGAATTATCGACGATGCGATGTGAACGAGATGTTCAAGCTGAAGTCGACGGTTAAGCTTCCCGAGCTTATGACGACATCCATCACCGGAGATTAGATAAGACAAGCCGCGATAACACAAGCTACCCTGAACAAGCCAGCTTCAGCGACGGAGTTAAGCACACCTGTGTCAATTATATCGAAAATGGCAACACGTGAGTGTCTTGAAGAAATACTCTTTTGTTTTAGAGATACTCTACGCCCTGGATCCTAGTGCTCACTCGGACCGTTCCTTTGTACAGCCAAGAGCGACCAATCGGTACGACACCATCACGGCGTCCAAGCGCAACACCACATCGGATGGCTGCAGCTTAATGTACTGAGATGGCGCAGATACGTCCGAGTTTGCTTATCGAACAAGCTGACCGAGATCGGGGGCCAAGTTACGGTACAATGCATGCTGTGACAGCCCAGGGTCCCATGTTGAAGTTATTATCAATATCCCCCTTGTTGCTTTCACACCTCAAAGGTACATCTCAACCCAGAGTGGTCGCTCCAAGGGACTTGTCCAACCCCAAACTCCTCCTTCTCAATCACACCGGGATGCATGACCTCGATTTCGTGCGGTTGCAAGCCCAACATAGCAATCTTGTCGAGCCGACCTGGCGGGAAGGCCTGTTTTCCATCAACGCCCCAAGTGAACCCCGGCTCAGAGTCGTGCAGCTTGACCCAAGCATCCACAAGACCATTATCTACGACAAGTGTATTATCTTCAGGAAGGACAGGATTGAAATCACCAGCTATCAGACCCTTTCCAGTCTCTCTCAACATTTCTGCAGTGATTGACAGTTGCTTAGGGCGTCTTGAAGGTTCAAGGGCGAGTGAGTCGAGATGAACGTTGATCAGTCTAAGTCGCGATATCTGGGAGGAGTTATCTGTTGAGGAGGAAACAAAGATATCGCTGCACAGGGCATCTCTGCCGAAGCGACTGGGAAACTTGACCCTCCACACTGGTCCCAAAGCCGAGACAGGCATGGATTTGTTGGAGGGTCCAAACCTGGCCTTTGAAACAAGCATCATGGTCGCAAACATGTGACCTCCCCAGTTGGTCGTATCCGCTTCAGTCGAGAACCATGATTCTCGAATGCGAGCATCTTTCAAGAGATGTAGCAGCGCCGGCTTGGAAACCTCCTGGAAAAAGATGATGTCGGTCACGGGCTTTAGGTCTAGGATGTGAGAGACGATGGCCTCCAACCGAGAGTCAGAGAAGTGAGCACCAGCGTCGACGTTCCAAGTGACGATCCTGAACTTTGGGTCCAGATTTCTGCCGAGTTCCGATGCTTGGCGGGGCGGCCCAGAGGTTTCAACAAGGCTCCAAGTCTGCGTGGATGGAATGAATTGGTGCCATGACTGCTGCAAAGAGGGCGAGGCAGATGAGGGAGGTGAAGCGGTGGTAAACATTCTTCTGAACAAGCGCGGCAGATTGTTCATGATCGTAATATCAGGAAATTGCGTCCGTATGCAGGCAATCCCCCTCCAAGGCATTGACAGACAATTGCTCCCTTGGTGAACAGAGCCCCTGTTTACGATCATAAAAAAGTGGCCACGACGGCCCCTGAAGCTCGTGTAAAAATAGGTGATTAAACTGTTGCCTTAGTCAGATTTAGGCTTAGCGCGGCACGGCTGGGGCCACGTCGTCCACTGTTCTTTCCTCTGACGGGACTTGCCAGACCCCTGCAAGCTCGAATTTGCCCTGTCGCTCCTGCACTTTGGCTTTGGGACGGGACCTTTGGGCCTGGGGAAAGAGGGAAAGAGGGAAGTTGGCATCTCCACATGAAACCTCGAGGTTGACCTGACTGACCTCCTGTGACCTTCCTTGCCCCTAAATCCAATCCAAGCCATCCAATATCCAACCCCAACCAATTCCATTCCAGTTTCGTTCTTCAACTCCCTTCTGGTCTCTCTTGTAGTCGGTGCCCACGCATTGCGCCCTCATTAATTTTCTCTTTGGGACACCTTTCTTTTATTTCTTCTATTGTCACGTTGTCACTTGCGCGTCAGACGGACTCGAGTCCAATTGATCCTCCGTCCTCTCCGCTCCGTCATCGCCGTGGACCGCATCCTACGTTGCACGCGACCTCGACTCCTACAAGGTTTGCGGCTTTGAACCTGTCTGTCGATTCTCTTCTCGACTAGAGTTTCGTCTGTCCTCTCGACCCGCGGCCGTGACCGCTGACAGCAAGTCTTTGCGACTGGCTATCCTCATCATCTCGTCTTACTCTCGACATCATCGACTTGTCGCCCACCATGAAGATCCGCACCAAGCACTCGCCCTTGCTCTTCCTCCTCCTCCCATCCATTGCCTACGCGCTGTCATCCCATGACATTGCCGACCTACCAGCTCCGGCCGCGGTCCCAGAGGCAACAAATGAGATACCACAGGCTGGTCTCAACCGACACGATGTCCCGACCAAGGACGCCCCCGTCGATGGCAAGGATGGAAAGCCTCACCATGGGCCTTTCATCGAGACGACGGATGACCACAAGCGGACAAACGCGGCCGCCGCTGGATCTGCTGAGGGCGACCCGGATACCCTCCCTCAGCTCAAGGGCCGACCCGTTGACCCAACTATCGTGGATGGTAAGAAGATCCCCGAGACCAACGACGGCGTCATGTTCGACACGAATCGAGTCCATGCTCAAGAGGGTACCACCGGGACCGAAGGCGGCGTGACCGAAAAATACAAGGCAAAGAAACTTGAGGAGGACCTCAACGGAGCGAGTTTCAAGAAGCCCGAGGCTCCTAAGGAGGCGCCTCCTCTGCCACACAGCGAGGAAGAAAAGATCCGCGCGTCTGGAGGTGTGGTGAAGGAACCCGGCAAGGATGCCGAGGAGGTCGGGTCAGAGTATGAGAAAGAGAAGGAAGGAGAGGCTGTTAAGCCTCTCGTCAAGGGAAACAAGGGTAACGATGATATGGATTTTACTGGACTGGATGTGAGTATCGATTCACCTGCCAAGAATCTGAGACTAGGATTGCTGACATTATTCTAGAAGCCAGATGATCTCCCCGAACGACCAGTTGGACAGAACGCACCTTTCCATGATTCCGCCAAGAAGGAACCTACCGAGCCGAGCAGAGGATCAACTCACGGCCAACAAGATGACGATCACCTCAGCCAGCCCTTCCACTCCTTCGTTCTATCCTTTACCATGATTTTGGTCTCCGAGGTTGGAGACAAGACTTTCCTAGTTGCTGCCTTGATGGCTATGAAGCATGACCGGATGGTGGTCTTTACTGCCGCCTTTGGTGCCCTGCTTGTCATGACGGTGCTCTCAGCTGTCCTGGGCCATGCTGTTCCCGCCCTGATCCCTAAGCGCCTGACCGGTTTCCTCGCTGCCATTCTCTTCTTTGTCTTTGGAGCCAAGCTGATGCGGGAGGGTCTCCAGATGGACCCCAACGAGGGTGTCTCTGCTGAGATGCACGAGGTTGAGCAAGAGCTTGCCGAAAAGGAAAAGGAGATGGGCCGCAAGCGAGGTGATTCCGTGTCAGCTTACACTCTTGAGATGGGTCTCAATGGCAACGGCCGAAGGTCTCGACCCAGCAACCGCTTGATGTCGCCTCCCCGATCGCCTTCTCAGTCCCCTGTTCGGGAATCCCGTGGTGGTTCGTCTGGCATCTTCCAAGGAGTAACCAACCTCTGCTCTCTTCTGCTTAGCCCGGCTTGGGTTCAGACCTTTATCATGACCTTCCTGGGCGAGTGGGGTGACCGAAGTCAGATTGCTACCATCGCCATGGCTGCCGGACAAGATTACTGGTGGGTTACTCTTGGTGCTAGCTGTGGCCATGCCATCTGCACTGGTGTTGCAGTCATTGGCGGTCGGGCCATCGCCGGTCGAGTCAGCCTCAAAGTTGGTAAGTTTATGACCTCTACTCTACGCTTGATATCATGGGAGCTAACATTTCCAAGTCACTGTCGGCGGTGCCGGTGCCTTCCTCATCTTTGGTGTTCTTTACCTCTTCGAGTCTCTCTATGGCTAAAGGCGATTCCTGCCCAAACGGCATTTCTCTTTTCTCCAATATACAAGGGTTTCACACCTGTCGTCATCTGAGACAAAGTGACTGACTACATGACGCCTATTCATTGTAATACTTACTATCCACGTTTAACGGCCGCTCTGCAGTTTTGAGACGTTTTCGCGAGCACCGACCGAGCTCGGTATGAGAGGAGCCTTGTTTCTGGAGGCGTTCTCTCCGCCTGGTTCGATCTTTTGTATAATACACCTGCCTGAGATTGTCTCAGCTCTCTCTTTTTTTCGGTGCGAGGGCAAATGCTCCCTCGGTAGGATAAAGGCTATGGAATGAGACAAAAAGTAAAGAAGAGGTCAACTAGTGATGCAAGGGAAGATTCGGAGGAGGAAGGCTTGGTGGGAATGGCGGAGTTTTTGGAAACAGGGAGAGAGTGTGTGTCTGATGAACTGGATGGAATGATAAAGGGACAAAAGTAAGGGGTAATGGTGCAGGACTAGAATTGGAGCTGGTGTGTCCATGTTGGTTACTTGATGTAGCTTGTATATGGCGATCAAGAAGCTTCTCGGCAATGTATGAATAAGAGTGATCAATGTCTCGTGTCAAGACTGCTCAAGATGTTGGGCCCAAGAGCAAGGACAGCACAGGCGAGATGTTACATGACAAACCATGATAGACAATCAAGTCCATACATTTCATTAACATTTTCCCCTATCCATAAGGTATCATCCACCCCTTCCCAGCAGAACAAATATCCCCTTGTACTCTGGAACCCTCCTCCCTTGACCCATACATCTAGAACCGACAGACATTCAGACAGCCACCCAAGACACGGTATAAAAGGACCCTTTTCTCTCAACAACCTCGTACATTCTCGGGGCTCATCACATATCTCTAACATCAGGCCTTGTTCCCATTCCCTCCCCTAAAGCGAAAGGGGACGAGAAAGCATGGTAAAAAAAACACAGAAAATGAAAAAGTAAAATACTAAAGAGCAAAGCCAACTAAGATTCCTAAATAAAGAATCACGAAAAAGAGGCTCCATCCAAGCGTCAAGCATACAAGCGTGATATTTCGACAGTTGTGTTCTTGCTCTCTTCTCAGACATCTTGGTACGTGCTGTCAGGCCGTTATTGGAATCAAACAAAGGGGGTTCGGTTGTGTGAAAAAAGAGAGGTTGGGTTGTTCGTTGATTCTGACATTTCTATGATAGAAAAAGATGCGCTCCTTCAAACATTTTTTTTTGGTCGTCAGTCATATAATTCGCGGTCATAAGATCCTTGATATCGTCCTCTGGCCTTCAACCTTCATCCTCCTCGTCGATCGGGGCAGGTGTGCGTCGCTCCGTGCGCCTCTTAGGTCGCCGGTGTCGCGAGCTGCTGATGTTGCTGGCCGAATCGTCGGGCATGATATCGGCCTCGTCAAATGCCCAGTCGTCATCGCTGCCTGGGTCACGGTCGCTTTCAGCCCATGGTGGACGTTCATAGCCCGATGTTTGCGAGTTGCCGGAGCTGGGTCCTGATAGAATGTCGATGCGTCGGCGGTTCTGGAGGTTCTGCATCAATCCCGCACCTCGCTGACGCAGTGCTGTTCGAACCAGCTCTGCTCGGTGGTGCAGCTTCTCAAAGGCATCCTCTAGCTGCTCCATTCCCTTGTATATATCTCGCTCAATCTCTGCGATGACTGCCATCTCCATCTCTTCATCGTTAGAGACTGGCTGTCGGCCAGATGGCGCCCCTGAGGATGAGAGGCTTACAAACGAGGCTGGTGTAGTACCTCGCGAGTAGACGGAGAAGGGTGTTGTGTTTCTGGAGCTATACACAGATGAAGCTCGGGGGCCAGGGCTCATGGTGCGTGTGTGATAGTATCCGCCAGCGGGAGTAGGACCTCGTGACTCGGGGTTTGGTGTGTGCAGCGTGTCGTCGTCAGCGCCGGACCAGAGGAAGCCATCGAACCGTCCCGAGATGAGAATTTCCCATTCCGAGTTGTTGATGTTTGAGAGGGCGACAAGTAGATCGTGAGTGTGTGAGTTCTTGATGAGATATGTGGCCGACTCAGCATCACGAGGGACCTGAGGCAATCGGTACAGGCGTTGCAACGCAAGACCAGTCTTGATGAGGAAATCAGTGCGAGGTCGATGGCCAGGAGTAGGTGCGCGGACAGGTGACCGCAGCTCCTTCGATCCTGTCATGAGAGCATTGAAGTATGGGCGATCCTCGGGATCAAGATTTGTGAGAATGGCGAAAGAGAGCGTCTCATCGTCTACTTCCTGAGGTGGTGGCACCGGTGTCTCTCCTGTGTTGGATAGCCATCGGTCCACAGCAGATCGGACCTTCTTCGACTGCCGGAGGTAGTGCTCTCTGAATTCCTCTGCGATATCGGGGTCGAGCTTCACAGGAGATGCAGGTCGAGGGGGGACATCGGCAGAGATCTCGGCCGCTTTGGTTCCAATCTCGGCAAGGTCGAACGGAGGCCACTGCGGGAGCTCGATGCGTCCACTCACCCACTCCAGGACATCACCCCAGTTCAGGCCCTGGTGAATCTCGTGTGAGTTGTCACACATGATACAAGTGCAGCCATGAGGGGGCAGATCCCGGGAAAAGACATTCTCCAGGCGGTCCAGGAGTCTACGGGCAACAGATCGGTGCCCCGTGGCAACAGCAATTGATCCCTGCTTGTTGAGGACGGTGTTGTACTGCTCCAAAAGGTTAAAGAACGGAGCGAATAGGGTATCAGCGCCGGCCAGAGGAGGGTTGGATGGTCGGGTTCCGTTTTGTCGAGGTAGCACAGACAAGAAATTCTTTGGGGCGGGATAAGCAAGGCCACCATTTTGGAGGAGGTAGTCGACACGTGGGACATCCTGGATGTCCAGACCAGGCGGAGGAGGTGGTGGAGGAGGTGCCGCGAAAGCAGATGCCGGAGTCGCCGTTTTCGAGTGCAAGCTTGAACCAATATCTTGGACGTCAATGACGGAGGGTGTGCCAGATTTAGTTTCGGGATAGACGCTAGGGAAGGGTGTCTGAGTGGGCGTCTTGGGAGATGAGTCTTGAGCACTCGAGGGCGAGGACTCGGCTCCTTCCACCTCGGGTCTCTTGACGCTTCGGGTTGACGATGTCCGCTTGGCTGAGGGGCGAGATGAGCTGGAAGTCCTCGATTCAGGTCGGAGCTTGTCTCGGGAGCGGATAGCGGAAGATTTGACATAAGTAGCTTGGCTCGAGGATGCAGATCGGCGACTAACTCGGGAGCGTTCCTCGTTGCGTGAGGCTGACCGGGAAAGGGTTGAGGATCTCGATTTCGAGCGATGTAGACCATCCTCTTCGGCAGGAATATCTTCTGTTGGTGTATCGACCCTTGGCATTTCGACCTTGGGCGTGTCTGTCCCCGGAGTCTCTTCTGGGGCTTCTTCTACTGGAGGTTCCTCCTCTGGTATCTCTTTCTTCACTGTGTCTTCTTCGGGTTTCTTGTCACCATCAAGATCTGTCCGGGGTGGGCTGGGAGGCGAATCTGCCTTGCCGGTTGATACTGGCGACTTTGGAGATTCAGGCGCCTCAGCATCCGCAGCGTCGCTACTGGCACCAGGTTCGGCTGGTTCAGGAGAAGGACTGGGGCTTGGGCTTGGGTAACGAGGAATGGCTAGAGAATCGCGACTAACGATTGCCTCCTTGCTGTGTGCCTTGCTGAAACTGTGGTAAGGCCTCGATATGCGCTCCGAGAGGATAGAAGTGGCAGCTGTCGAGGTTCTAGCCATGTCCGAGCTGGCCAAGTCACTCGTCGAGGCGGCACGATCGCGGTGGTGGTGATGGTGGTGATCATCGTGGTCCCTGTCCCTGCGATGTCGGTGTCGGCGGCTGGAGGTGTGGGAGATGGTATCGCTGCCTACTTCGCTCAGCTTGCTCCTGGAAGAGCGCGAAGTGCGGTGGCGGCGTCGCTCGCGGTCGTAGTCCTTGTCTCGTTCTCGGTCACGGTCTCGGTCGCGCTCCTTGCGCTCCTTGCGATCTTTTCGCTCCGACTTGGAGCGTCTGGGCTTTTCGCGCGGTGACCGGTCGGCGTCGGCGACCTCGACGTCACGGTCCTTGGAGGACATGGTGGACATGGTGGACCATGGGGGGGATGGGGAGATTATCGGGTGAGTCGTCGAGTATTAACCGAGGGTTGATCGCTGTCGTTCGAGTAGTAGCAAAGGGAGGTGAAGCTCTGGATCAAGAAAGCGGTCAAGAGGGGAGGAAGCGCGTATGTTGGCGGAGTGCGTGCGTGTCAGAAAAGGGAAAAATGGAGGTCAAGAAGCGGTTAAGGTTTCAGGCCGTTAGGAAGCCTGATCGAGTAATAAAAAAAATTAGGCAGATTCCGCAGCTGCGAAGAGGAATGAGGTGAGGGTGAGGGGATCGGAGATCAGGTCGGGTTGGCAGTGCAGAGGCAGTGAATCGCGGCCGGAAGAGCTGTTGGGCAGTCTCGGCTTTGGTTGGTACCTGCCTGCCCTGAATCGCTGTGTCTCAGGTCATGGAGACTTCAGGCACCAAGGCAGGGTTAGTCTGACAGCTGGAGGCGCCTTGCGTCTTCTGCGCACTGCGTGCTTGTCGGGTTCCTTTCGAATCAGTTATAGACCATATCACATAGTTAGAAATTTAATTCCGTCTCCCTGCTCGCCTTTCATCGCCCTTCCTTTTCCACTGCGCGCTGTCAGGCATGCGAGATGATTTCCGGGCTTTCATCTTGTGTTTGGCCCCCAAGCAATCCATCTGTCTCTCTCATCTCGCTGATATTCGCTTTCGCCATCTCCCTATTGATGGCCTTGACCGCGAGCACACAATATGTGACCATTGTGGCTCTTTGAGGTCATATTAGTTTTTCTCTTTCAAAACTGATTGATGAGTGATGTAGGATAGCTCTCACGCTACAAACAGTGACTGACGATGCAAACAGTCCACACGCCCAGCCAGTAGGTACGCGTCATGGTGGTCCTCCCTTCCAAAGGACAGGAAAATGCCACGCAAAATCAATCGCATGCATAGACGACTCGCCGTTGAACCCAATCATAACTACAGCGCCCAGGATGGTGCCACTGCGGGAGCAGCATGGGTGGCGTGGATGCAACTCAGAGAGGCTGTTGCCGCCGAAGATTGCGAGTGAAATTACCTCCTAGAGACAGCTCAGAGTTTCCCAGAACTAACTTGTTTTACTATTTTATTCTGATTTATCCTACAACAGATCCAGCTCTGGGCACTCCGAAGGCGACATCCTCAATTCAGGAGGAACCTTGCCTGGGTCAAGCGTCCTGGTCTGGACGGAGATCTAACCGGGTGAGGATTCTGTTATCTGCCATGTGACAACCTATGACCATCATGAGCCACATGGAGAGCGCCTGAAAATAGCCAAAAATAGGTGGAACATCCAGGATGTGTTGGACGAAGAGAAAGTCAAACTTCTATAGACCGTCACAAGCAGGCTGTTGCTCATTGGCCGTATCCCAGGGCACATGATTTGTGATTGGGTGTGATGAGCGCTCTCGTCGCACCCAGCCATAGTCGGCGTTCGTTTGTGCTGCGTCTCGTGTAAAATACGGATAGAGACCTATCTTCAATTCTACGAATTCAAGAACTCCTACGCTGCTTCTAGGGGCGATGCCACGACTGCCTGCTTTGCCCTATTACTCAGACTGACACGCCTAACTTCAAATAGCTGATCTCGCAATGCAACAAGCACTTACTACCCACTGATGCCTATCTCCACATCCTCAAGAACGTGAACCCCGCTGGAAGAAGCTCGTTCCGAGGAGTCCCAGAGCTCGTCCTGGGAAGCCGGTACCAACAGTTCGGCGGCTCGGATTGAACTAGAGTACTTGTGTTGTCCGGCTCTCTCGTCCCTGACACGGAGACGGAGCGCCTGCCAAGTCCATCAAGCCGAGTCTTCCATATATAGACTAGCGAAGATCAAGGCCTGGCGGTTGCCTGAGTCCATTTACTGGTGCTTAGAGAGCGAGGCGTTTGTCTAGATAACAACAGCAAATACTACACAATTTCCAACCGTTAGCGTGAACCGCCCAACCCGTCGGCCATGATGATGCTTGATTCAGCCCGCAGGCTTTGTGTTGGCCTGTTCTCGACGGCATTACCATCAGGTAGCAGGAAGTAATATCAGGGGCCTGCCACGGTTAGCGCGCGCTTACATCCTATGGCCACATAACCGATCTTTTCGAGGATGATTTAGATAGACAGCCGCCTTCTTCGCGGGAGTCAGGCTCGTGTGTCAAAGAACATGCTTTGCCAGGCTGACCCTTTCGTGCATAAAGACTTCCCTCCTCGCGGAGAAATGACTGCATTGCTCCTAATGAGCATCTTCCCTGCACATCTTATCTACAAATCATGCCTTCCGACAAAGATCGTCTATACGTTGCCCTGTATGCCCGTGGAGGGGCACCAACCATGCCGGGACTCGAAGACACACAAGTCAACTACGCCAACGCGGCCATCTTGTTCTGACTGTGGCAGATACCACTGGGCTCTCATAGTGGGGCCGAAGACGGAGGGTGACGGGAGCAGAGGCGCTCGTTTTCATGCGAAGGAGACAATGCAGTTCGTGGGCACTCCTCCGGTGGCCGAGTCTGTCTGGGAGTACGAGGAGCGAGAGAGCTCCATGTTGCCAACGCCGATGTTGCTTATTCGAGTCATAATTGGCAAGGTCAAGGATAGAAATAGTTTGGAGTCTCTCTTGAGAACCATTCCAGTTCGCCCTGGTGGAGGGGTGGAATTGTGTCTCATGGGTGAACGAAGCTATCGAGACAGCTATGGGGGATAAGAGAGTCATGGGGACCACCACTAAAAGTGCTGGCTGGGATTCGATTCGAGATACCGACATGTGCTTTGTCGAGGAGAAGAAGGCCGCTCATCGTTTTGATGGACAGGTAAATTTTGATCAGAACAAGGCTGCAACCTGAGGTATGATTGATGGGCTTGAGCGAACTCCTTGAAACAACTCAAGGTTTCTGCGGCGCGTGATGCTGGAGAAATGAACAGATTAGATATATCAGAAGTCGCCAACATATTTACGCCTAATAGTTTCCATCCTCAACACCTCTGGCATGGGCGTGATAAATTGATCAACTGGATCCGCCCAGAATGGATTCTGGGGGTTAACATACTTGGCAGTTGTATACTCCCAGTATGGCGGGAACCATCCTGCCGTCTCCCAGTCCACTATTCCCACCACAGTGTCTCCATGGATAAGGATGTTGAGGCTGCTCAGGTCGCCGTGGGTCAGAACCAGCTTGTTTTCTGCTTGCTGATAGAACGCAAAGAGCTCGGCAAGGTCAGGGAATTTAGTGCAGTCGCAGTCCCAAGGAATACCGTTGGCTAGTGCTTGGTGAAACTCGCGCACAGTAGAGTACGGACCCCAGTAGTCCCGTGATGGTAGGCGACAGTCGAGGTCTATACGTTCCTCTCTCAACCAAGCTTCTCTGGGCAGAGCAAGTGACCGATGCCATCGCTTTTCTTCACTCGAAAGGCATCTTCCACTGCGATATTTCTTGCAACAATATCTTCCTCGGCCAAGATCTCAACGCCATGGTTGGTGACTTTGCGGGATCGGCCCTTGACCAAGAACAATGCCTGTCGTGGTACGAGACCAGCCACTCTCATCCAGACACTGAAGACCCATCGACAATGGGCTCCGCTTTCTACGAGATCCTTGTTGAAAAAAGACCTTTCGAAGGGACAGATGAATGTACAATCGAAAAAGAGATTCGATGTGGTCGATTTCCAGAGCTAGAACAGCTCCCTGCGCTGAAAGACGCCATTGCCAAGTGTTGGAACCAACGATATGATAGCATCAATGAGCTCTTACAAGATGTAAGACGAGGTGAGACCAGCGCTTGGACAATGGCTTTTCCTTTCGCGTGCTGGATTTCTAATAAGTCACCTACGAGGTGTTAGTGTGAGATCGAACTTTAGCAACCCCACCATAGGTGCAGCCGCCTAAACTCATGAGTCGTCTTGCACGCGGCCCGGCCCGATGCGCTTGCCTGGCAGCATGAGGAAATGATAATCGGTCTGCCGGGTTTGGACTCACTCAGTGCACTGGTCCTTTAAAGATGAGTTTTGGTTTGCCCACAGCGCAAGCCTAACAAAGAGTCACCGCCGCCCGTGAGGCACCCCCAACTGCACCCTGTTTCAGCAACCAGTCTTATCAATAAATGGCAGATATCGCAGGCTGTACTGTGGACAACCAAGGATGCTTCCCCTCGTGACTGATTCATGGACATTGATGATACACGGGCCTTGGTTAGCATACAGCACGATACCACAACACTGAATGACTGCTGCCGAACGTATTACATCTCTGCAGACTGTCAAGGCTAGCTTATCCATAAGATCAGGCCGGCCTGTCCAGCAACGGCTCGGGAATTTTCGCCATCATCCACCCCGCTCCCCGAGCAAACAAGACAGCGAGCCGGGACACATGTGTAGTCAAGATCCTTTCGTTCTTCCATTCCACGCGAAGATGTCGATATCATTTGGCACATTCGGGAGGTGCCCGGGACCCCTCTTTGTCAACAGTAGTTTCCCGTCCTGTGCAAATGATACAAGCGTGCAGTTGGCGTCGCAATCGAACACGCTGATTGACCCTGCAAAGTACTCGTGGAATCTCTTGGGCTGCTCTCCCTCAAACGACTCGTTCGTAATATTCACCCAGAGACGTTCCTAAGATATGTTAGCCTCGAATATGCGCGAGGACTAAGCTCATATACCAGATCGCCTGCAGTGGTTTTGGCCATCGTTGATGGGGTTTTTTTATGGCCTCGTATGATAGACTTGTTCATTTGCGGCAAGTTCTAGCTTCAAAGATTCGGTAGGTTGTTACCCAAATAAGGGCCTAATCTGTATAACGCACGATCAGAAACACACACGCGTGGGCCAGAGCGATTGTTGCTGTTGACTGTTGACTGTCCCATCTCATGACTTCGAATCTCTCTATGTGCCGATCACATTCTCCTGACTAATCCTCTGATGCATCGCAACTCAAATCCACCTTCGCCATGCGACGATTCACATCCTCGACATGATCCCCTCAACCCTCACACTCAAGCATGGTCGCGCTACGAGATCCTGCCATTGACCAAAATCCTTCGCCCTTGTCTGAACGTAAGCATCAACGCGAATGCACCTCCAGCCTTAGGAGGAAGGGGCATCCTTCGTCTCTAGTCTTACGGCTAGTCAGAGCGACATCTCGATGAGCAGGCCTACACATTGACATCGATCTACCATGGTGGCCACGTACCAATGACAGTCTGTTTGAAACATTCCTCTCTAATCGAACAAAAGCTTTCTTCCACACCACCAACTGTCACACTGCTTCCTTCAGCGCCAGCTCAAACGCAGGCCCAACAAAGACCACCAACACGACGCGGCGACGTTAACAGGGACCTAAATATCCTCCCAACTTCCCACCCTCTCATTATTGACTCTCTCAATGATGGATTACTCATGGCAGGACCGCAGAATCGAAAGCGATAGCGTGCCGACGAGTCCTCGCGAGCCGACATCGACCCTCCAGCAAAGAAGACTAAGACGAGAAGCGAAATCAAGCTTGTCGCTTGGGTGTCTTGGGAATACCCCCCTGAGTTCTGGGATAGATTGTCTAAGATCAACCTGAGCCATAGGGCCTTGAAGGAACTCGATAGACGGACCCGAACGCAGCGCTCTCCTTCTCCTCTAGCCAGTCCCATTAGATAAGTCCTCTCACGCACCATAACCTCTCGAGAGCTGGCTCGGTTCGCGAGATACGGCGGCCTAGACTTGCGAGATCTTAGAGGAGTAAGTTAATATGAGCTTAGTCTATGAAGTGTCTTTCTGATAAGTCTATCTAGTACCCCTACCTACTAATCGAAAATTAATACCCCGTTGCCATAAGCGTAAGCCGATCTTCGCGAAGCTGGAGAACCAAGTCCATAGATCTAGCCTTGACTCTTCCCACCTTAACGACGACGAAGACGAAGAAGTCGACACCTTATAACCGCGACTTTGATTTCCATTTGACCGAAAATGCCATCCATCCGACATGGAAATCGCGGAAGCTGGACTTGGAGGAAATAAGGGCGACCCTCGTAGTCCCGAGGCCGTCACTCTCGCCTTCCAAGTCCTCCGACGGTGCATTTGAAGCCTTTCAGGAGAGAAACGATCGGGCCAAGGATGAGGACGCCGTGCTTGCAAATGTCATCCTAACCATTCTTGGTCCGAGTTAAGCCAACCGTTACTGCGCGAGAAACACGGTATTTGTGAATCTCGAGCCGCTCATAGATGGCACTATCGCAGCGCCTAAACCGGATATCTATTATGGCGCGTACCCCGATCAGCTGGCTCGGTCTGCCCTCAATGAGTTCGCTGGCCATATTGGCCCGTTAACCATGGAGAATAAGCCGATGGCGCCTAACTTCTTCCTGGAAGTCAAAGGGCTGGATGGCAAAGCAGCGGTGGTAACGCAATAAGCTCGCTACGACGGAGTAGTTGGGTCTCGCGTTATCCATAGTCTGCAAAATTACGGGGTAGAGGAGCCAGAATATGATGGCAAGGCCTATACCTTCAGCCCGACATACCACGATAGCTTACTTAAGTTGCACGCCTACTATGTCACAGCGCCGACGACCGAGGGAGGACAGCCTGAGTATCATATGACTCAGGTAGAAAGTTATGCCATGACCAGTGATCTTGACAAATTCGTCAAGGGGGCTGGGGCGCTCAGGAACACCATGGATTTTGCTGAACAGCACCGAGATGACTTCATCCGGGCCGCAAATGTCAGAGCGTCTCAACTGGAGACAGCTGCTAGCTAAGAACGCACTACAGCCGAGATACAGCCTCCAGAAGACTCAGCTGATGAATTGGCGCTTTCCCTTCCCCGTTATCTCTATGAGGGCGATGATTCACAGGACCAGTCAGGCGTTGATCCACCAACGAGCCTCACAATAAGCTTCGCGTCGAGATCCGGCCCTTATCACGGAGCAAGCGTTGGATGATGGAAGCAAGGTAACACGACAACGACTAATGACTGTTGGCAATAGTCTTGTTCTAGTAAAGCTCGTACAGACAAAGAACCCTTTGGGGTCCTTGTTACTCAGTCGGGTGGCTGACTCCTGGCACTTGCTCGGCAAATTATGGGGAGGGATGCTTCAGAATGTCAGACTCCTCAAGCCCTCTAACCAGATAACGGGAAGCGTTGGGTTTTTAACATGGCGCGTTGGATGAAGCATGATGAGATCTAAATTGTTCGCATTCATGGCTTAATATCGCAATCACCTCACGCTCCCATCGTGATGATGCAGTCACAACCCCAACGCTTGGAATGACTCGATGCACACCACGGTCACTTCGCGACGCTCACGCTGCCACGCACGCATCCAAGCCCCCGTCCGTAGCTTCACGTAAACCATCTCGTATGGTCGGCGGTGCTGCCCAATCCTCCATTGCATACACATCCATCCATCACTAACGCTCCAACACCATAGGTTAAGCGCGCATTCCCACATGAGACTCCTCTCACCATGACGACTGGAGCCCAACACCACCATCTGCGCATCATGATAGGCCGACCAAAATACCGGTTTAGCACTTGCATATTCTCGAATCTTCCCCCTCATAGGACAAGTTGTTACATCATGCATCTTTTTCTTTTATTCCCGTATCCGTCATAATCTATTGCGAGCTTCTCTTGGCTGTCTAAGTGATTCAACAAAGCATAACACTCGCCCTTATTTTCCCCATCCATAATGTTTCCTTCTCTTAATAAAAAATAACGCCGATTCCGTATTTCACTTGCGCTCTTGAAAATCTCATGAGCGTCTCGTAGCATCATGCATACCGCGACGCTGTGGCTTAGCCGACCTCCTCTTAAATCGATCGAGGCAAGCAGCTTGTGGGTATCTCCCTCTTCGACTCATCCCAAGTCGTCAATCCATCCAGTCATCCTTTACAGGCGGTCGAGGAGACCACGGCTCTCGAGGAGCAGGACAATCTCGTGCACGATGGAACGGACAGTCTGCTTCTCAAGGTCGACAACGAGGTCGGCCTTGGCAGGGGCCTCATAGGGGTCGTCGACACCGGTGAAGTTCTTAATCTCACCGTTGCGGGCAGCAGCGTAGACACCACGGCGGTCGGTCTTCTCGCAGTACTCGAGAGGGGTGGCGACGTGCACGAGGAAGAAGGGGCCGGACTTCTCGATGAGGTCACGGGCAGCCTTGCGGGCCTCCTCGAAGGGAGCGATGGGGGCGGCGATGACGGCGGCACCCGCCTTGGTGAGCTCGGAGGCGACAAAGGCAATGCGGGAGATGTTGAGGTCACGGTCCTTGCGGCTGAAGCCAAGCTCAGGGGAGAGCTCGTGTCGGACGTTCTCACCGAGGAGCATGGACACGGAGCGGCCACCACCCTGGTTGAGGGTGACCTGCAGGGCACGGGCGATGGTGTCCTTGCCGCTGTTCTGGTAACCAGTCATGAAGACGGTGAAACCCTTCTGGGCGGGCAGGGGGTTCTGCTCGCGGAGGACCTTGACGACCTCGGGGTAGGAGAACCAGGCGGGGATCTCCTTGCCGGTTCGGAGACGGTGTCGCAGCTCAGTACCGGAGATGTTGGTGGTGCGGGTGCCCTCGGGGATCTCGTTGGCGGGGAGGTACTCGTCGGTGTCGGGGAGGTAGATCATCTCCTGGAACTCGACCATCTTGATGCCAAGCTCCTCCTGGTGCTCCTGGACGAGGTACTGAGCATCATAGGGGCCGTAGTGGTCCTTGCCCTGCTTGTTCTTGCCGGGACCAGCGTGGTCACGACCAACGATGAAGTGAGTAGCACCGTGGTTCTTGCGGATGATGGCGTGCCAGAGGGCCTCACGGGGACCACCCATGCGCATGGCCAGGGGAAGAAGAGCCAGAGCGGCCATTCCGTTGGGGTATCGGGGCAGGAGAGCCTTGTAGACACGGACACGGGTGAAGTGGTCAATGTCACCAGGCTTGGTGAGACCGACGACGGGCTGGATGAGGACGTTGGCCTGCTGGGAGCGGGCGGCGCGGACCGTCAACTCGCGGTGAGCACGGTGCATGGGGTTTCGGGTCTGGAAAGCGACGACCTTTTGCCAGCCGAGCTTGTTGAAGTGAGAGCGAAGCTCAGAGGGGGTGACTGCATCGTCGTTAGCCTTGTGCGCCAAGCTAAAGTGAAGAATCGGCACTTACAGCGGAGGTCGAGGAAGTCGTAGTGCTCAAGACGGTTGATGGCCTCGAGCTTACCACCAACGTAGAACTCCTTGGCGGTAGCGAAGAGGTACTTGATACCGGGGTGAGTGTCATCGTCGCTGCCAAAGACCTTCTTGGCCTCGTTGACCCTGTTCAATGCCTTGTAAGTATTATGGACAGTATGCGCCATTGAGACCACCTACTTGTCGGGTCGGTAGACATCCTCAACAGTGAGAATGGCAAGGTTTCGGTCGTCACGAAGATCGCGGAGGGCGATGCGAGCGCCGGGCTTGATGCTCAGCCGGTCAATGGTGGCCTGGTCAACATCGAGGTTGATGGGCATGGAGAAGAGGGCGCCATCAGCGAGGCGGTTGGTCTCGACGACACTAGAAAGCTCAATTAGTTTCTGTTGAAGCGGGTATAAGATCTAGCGACCAAACATACCTGTTGTAGTCCTTCTCAGTGAGGAAACCTGTTGAATTGCTCGTCAATTGATGTCCTCATAAAAGATCTCGTCGCAAAGGTCAGGGGTCGGAGATGCGGGGGCGGGGTCATTGCCCGTGCACGCCATCATCATCGCGGCGGGGGAACAAGCCAAGCCTCAGCACCAGCATTGGTGTCAGCAGCTCTTACCTTCAATGGGAGAGAAGCCACCGTTGAGGATCAGCTCAAGATCGCAAAGGTGACGCTCAGTGAGGACGAGGGCGGGAAGCTTCTCGGACTCGGCCTGGAGCTCGGCCTGGCGAGGCAGATCGCGGGCGAAGAGGTCCTTGAGGACACCACCGTGAGGAGCGTTGGCCATTGTGATGTGATGTGTGGTCAAGGTGTTTCTGGAGAAGAAGAGAAGGAGTTGAAGCTTCAGGAACCGAGTCGAGGATCAAGGTTCAAGAAGAAGGGGTCTCGAGACTTTTAAAAACAGACAAGAGAACCGGGGGCAGAGCACGCAATCGTGGGGGGCAAGACGATTGCACAAGTGATACTCGGGGAATGGATGACAACGGAGGACGGGAGAGAGGATGGACAAGAACGAGAGCCGTCAGCTGAGGGGTGGAAGGGAGCGGTTGATTTTAAATCGCGTCCGGATACAGGCAAAGGTACAGTCCATCTTGCTGCGTCCACCCTGTCATGTCTACTAGTTTCCCCGACCCTGCCAGGCTCTAACATGACTTGCTGGGGCCCTCGACATGGAGGGGTGTACGGCGAGTGGGAAGGGAAAATCGAGTGAAAAAATTGCGTGGCCATTGACGAACGGACGAAATCGGCGGCCTGCGTGCAATGTCCTTCTCCCAGACGCCCATCCTCACCGTCAGAAAGAGGAAAAAAACAATGGGGTTGTGGTTTTAGCTCTCGATGACGTGCTCGGGACTTGAGGCTTATACCTGCCGCCGACGACCCTAGAGGCCAATCAAAAGCCCGCGAGACCGGACAAGGCGGCGCTAGGTCCTCGGAGCATCGCTCTCGGGCGGCGTTGGAAGCGACCTTTGTTGTTGGAGATCATGATGGGTGTTTTTTCAGGAGGCACAGTTGCGAGGGTTGAAGCTCTGGTCTTGATGTAAATGGCTTGCGTGGCTCTGAGCTCGGGATGTCTACTAAGACATGGTCCCTGCAACCACAACGCCGTGATGTGGGATGTAAGCCTCGTCCTCCCCTGAGAATCATGCCTCATGCGGCCGGGTTCCTGGTGCCGTGCCGTGGCGACAAGACGGAGACTCTCCTCTCGTCTCCCAGCAGGGCCCTTTTTCTTTTAGCCCCGCATCGCATCCCACTGCGCAAGAAGCGAACGAGACATTCCACGGACATGTTCCATGTGGCACGACCATCCCATCCATCCACATGCACCCACGTCCGAGCATCCACACCCACCTCCGGCTGGCTCAGAGGGACGAGTCGAGTCGAGTCGCTCGTGGGCACGCAATAATCTAGACCCTCACGTCTGCTGCTTCTCCGAGGCGCCTGTGTCTTGGCCCGATCACGACTTTTATTCTTGTTATTCATTAACTCATGTTGCTTCACAGATGGTCTTCCGGTCCGGTCAGTCCCCCCCGTAGCCTTGCGTCTAGACGCCGTTGCTGGGGTGGTTCCGCCGACTAGGGCGGCAGTTCCCCCGAGCAGATGCGGTTGTCGGGTCGGGCGATCGCCCGGAAAGTGGTGGAAGCAGAAAAAAAAGTCGACGCTGCTCCATTTCCCCTCAGTCATGATGGATCATGTTAGTAATCCTGTGTCTGACATTGATGCAACGCTCGCCTTGGTTACCCCGGACATTCACATTCTGCACTTGTTAACGCCGTGGCCGATGAAAATGTCTTGGTGAGCATTTTGACCATGGCACGAAAGCTGTGTTGTCCATGCAGATTTGTCGGTTCGAGACGCCTGTTGTTGTTTGCGATTAAACATGCCCAATTGACCCTTCACCAAGGTGAGGGTGCCCCTGTCCTGTCCCCTGGAGATCTGGCTTCACGGAACTTCGGGTTGTTTGAAGGATCCTTTGGACCCTTGAATCGACACGCAATGTCATTTAATTCCGGTGGTTGATGGCCTGTAGCCGCGCGTATCTTTAATCAAAGCTTCGTCGACTGCTGTAGCAAACTCATAAAACCTCGACGCTTCCATGATCAAGGAGAGCTGTTGTTGCAACCCACACTTCATTGATCCAGACTTGTTCGTGCCTCGGGGGCTAACTGTCCTGCAACGGCCCGTGGGGGAGACAAGGTGCGTGGTGGAGCACGGCTGTTGGATAACACGAGGCGGCAGTACAAAACGCATCATGAAGGGCGACATGTACGCATAAAATTGCCAGCCGGAGTGATCAAGTGGACAACGAGTGCAGATTCTTCGATGGCGTCACCGGCGAGTTGATGATGGCAATGACCATTGCATCTCCAAGCTTCCCTCGTTGTGGTCTCGACTGAGAGAAGGTCGTGTGACTGAAGCGCTCGCCTCTTACAAGCTAGTCAAACTTGAACTATTGAACAGCTGCGACAAGGTAATGGTGAACCATTGTTCAACCATCACGTCGCTCGACGCTTGTGGTTGTGGCATTTGGTCAGCACCTTTTCATGATGAGCGGAAAGCCCGCGCGGGATGGAGGTGCTGGGCGCGAGCGGACTGGCCAGCCACCTGCAACACATCATTTTGTGGAATTTAGTCGCCATCGATTGCCAAGGCCCGGTCCCGCGATCCGGTCCCATCGGGGAATCCACAGCCGACCATGAACGAAAAATAAGGTCGATGAGGAGATCTTCGAGATGGGAGTGTCTGCCGACGGTCCGAAGAGCTGTCGCATTCGATGGGGATTGTCAATCTTGACAGAAACACCATATGTGAATATCATCCCTCATTAATGATTTGTTCGCACCTGGCTGCAACGGACTCCTCCAAAGCGCCGTACATCCGCCCAAGGATGTTTCGGAATAGTCTCAAGCCAGTGTCCCCAACGTTTAATGACGCGTCGATTCGACCCAGCCGCCTGTTCTCTTAACACTGGCGCTGCCTCATCTTGACCAAGATGAAGGCCTGAGCGGTGGACGACATTGCAACTAATACAAGCTGCCTAGCCACACGGGCCAGGGCAGCAATGAAACACCAAAAGGCAAAGCCTCTCAAAAACTCGTCTCTGAGATTGCTACATTCAAAGAGGTTTTGATGATGCTATGAGTATGAACATATCCATTACATCCTTATGCTTGCAAAGCTAAGCGTTGACTAAAGTATCCCTAATAGAGATGGATGTGATTAACTCGAACCCCCAGCTGTGATCGCCGTGGAGGTTTCTGTCGGCTTATATAATAGTGGTCCATTTCTTCGACCTGCGTTGCGGCCAGGCGAGATTGGGAAAGTCGGCGACAATATGGCCGATCTCCGCTCTCTCAAAACCCAGCCACTTTCTCGTATCTTTCCGCTCCCACGTATAACACCACTGCGGGATCTCCGGAAGATGGCTGGTGATAATTTGGCCAACAATGTGCCAAGATCAAGTGCCCGCCGAAAAAGAGCGGGTAGGTCGTTAGAGCAGCCACGATCCTTTCACCATTCTGAAATCATTTCAGCGCTTCTCATGCGCCATCTCCAATCAAGACCTGTCAAATCGCATCCATCTCCATCCCAGAGGCCGGCACCAGCTGAGACGGTGGTTGTAAGTACGACACGTGGAGATCAAGTCACTGAGAGGCCCCCGCCCCTCCATTAAAGCATGATGCCTCGTCGGCCAATCGTTACTCGTTGTCGCCCGATTCCAAGACCAAACTTGACGGGGAAAGCGGTGGGGAACCAAGTTTTTGATGGACTGGCTGGAAACCTCCAACAGTCAGTCTGGATGTTTGAATCATGTTACGCGTACATGGTGGGCGCTGCTGTGAGAACGGTCGACGCGCGACCAGACTGCGCCAAGTTGAGAGATCCGTGTTGAACCAGAAGTAAGCGTCAGCCAAGCACAGCGGAATGGAAGGTCTAATGAGGGCATTCGTAGGCCTTGAATAGCTGAAGACAGGGTTGTCTCTCGATGTTGGAAGGAAATGGTGTGTGGGCCATTCGGGGGCAGGTCCAGAAAAGTCCCGAAAGGGGTGCTACGTTGGTGCAGTTTCGCAAGTGGAAGGTGCAATGGCACCACGGGGCACTTGCTTTCTTTGCGAAAGCGCGCCGACCACCTCTTGATTGCCTCAAAGGGTCTAATCGAGACTTGGGTTCTATGGTGACTTTTCTCTCTAGCAACACCAGCCTCCTCTTACTCCCTCTTTTCTACCTACGGATACTACTGCTCGCGCAGTCTCTCTTTTACGCGCCGTAAACTGCGCATCATTTCGCTGTCCGTTTCCTGAAACTCCCCTGCAGATGCCAGCCTATCAACCTTAAATCACAAGCTGCGATCGCTAGTGGCTTTCTTGGCCGCTGCGCCACTTCTTGGTCTTTGTCTCCTGGGGTTACACCTACGTCAAACGACACGAGATTTTGCATTGGCACCAAGAATACCAAGAGTCAAAACTCACGCACGACTTGTTTCTCTCCTCCCTTTTCCCCTCTCCGATCGACCGGTTAATACCTGAAAAACCGATCCCCGCCGCTTGCGCTCCTTCGCGACGTCCTCGTCCTCCTCGAGACCCCCGTTCGCGAATTCGAGATCCTTGCGATCTTCTCCCCAAGACACGGCAGCTCTGAAACTTTGCCGGCCAATGTTCATGTTCGGGTCGCCCGCACCTCGAGAACCCGTTACCCGATTTTCTCTCTTCTACGGCCGCTCGATATAAGAGTCTTTTGAAATAACGACTTTGGTGTCACGAAATCTACCCCGGGCGGGATCGCCCGCCATCCCGCTTCATCCGGCCCCTTAACGACCCGTTGCCGTTCTTCGAAATGTTCGCGACTCGGCGGCCTGTAAGGGCCTTGGTGGCCCTGCTCTCTGCCATCAGTCTTGTCCCAACAGTCTGCGCCCAGGATCCGGTCCTTATCAATGGGACAGATGCCGATGGTGTCTATCGCGACGATCTCGATGTTAGTCGAACTCCGGCTCTTTACACGGGCGACTTTGGCGACTGTTTGAGTGGTGGAAGTTTGTTTAATGTTACCGCCTTCGATGCTGCGTATTATGCCGACAACCTCACGGTGGCCTTTCACTTATACGGAAGTTCCAATATTCGCCGTGAAAACGTCATGAGTATGTTGGGGGACTCGTCTAAGCCAACCCAGCTGACCGGGCTATAGTGCACCTTTCTATCCAAGTATACGGCGAAGAGAGATTCAACAAAACTTACGATCCATGCAAGTCCAACGTTACGACCCTCTGCCCACTCGAGGCTGGCGAAGGCATTCAAGCATATATCGCTACCGAGATCTCGCCCGACGACATTGCTGGCATCCCATCTATCGCCTTGAACATTCCCGATTTGGAGGGCTTTGCCCGTCTGCGGATTTTTGCCAACTCGACACAGACCGAGATAGGGTGTTTCCAGGCCACCATGAGTAATGGACAAAGCTTCTCTCAGCCAGAGTATGTGGGAAGTATTGTGGGCGTCTTTGTCTTCGCCGCCGCCTTGGCCTCCTTCGCGACGGCCATCTACGGTCTCCAGATCCCGCACATGAGGATGCACTACGCTCACTCTTTCTCGATTTTGGTCATCTTTGAAACATTCCAGTCCATCTTCTTTTCAGGAGCACTGTCGGTTGACTGGCCTACCGTTCTGCCCGCCTGGTGGAGCAATTTTGCATGGACTGCTGGCATGTTTGCGAGCGACAGCATGGTTGATGCCATCAGCCCCTTTGCCGGTGTCACCGGGAACGCTAGCCAAGTTGGCTCTGCGGGATCGGTTCCCATCAATAACGGAGGTGGACTGAAACAGCAGATTTACGGTCGATCACTTATACGCCGGTCGCCCCTGCATGTCGATGATGTCCTTCAGTCTCTTGCTAGGCGCAACGAGTTCAACGCAAGTGATCCATATGATTACACTTGGGCAGGAAAGCCTCGCAACCCCGGAATGCCCCTCCCAGGTGATTATGGTGGTTTCGCAGGCACGCTCTCTCGTGTCAACATTCCCCTGTACGACGCGTTCATCATCGGCCTGATCTGGCTTTGTGTCGTACTGGCCGCTGTTGCCATCTTCGTTGTGACAGTCAAGCTGCTCCTTGACTTGTCTCGCAAGATCAAGTTGATCAAGACCGATGGGTTCGACTTTTTCCGTTCTCATTGGCTTGGATACATGGTGGCAGGTCTGCTGCGGACGCTCTTCATTGCCTTCTTCACCATGATGACACTGACCACGTACCAATTTACTTTGGGTGCGCCTGCAGGCCCGAAAGCTATTGCCGCCGTTATCTTCGCCATGTTCCTTGGACTTGCTGCACTCGCTGCCTATGCTTGCGCCGTCAGACTGCGCGAGGGCAAGTATTCAGTCGTTTCCGACTCGATCCGCTTTGAGGAAGGAAAACTATTCAAGAAGGTGCCTTTCATTGCGGCAACACTGGAGAGTTCGATTGGCGAGGAGGAACAGGCCCAGAAGCCCAGACTTTTTGGCAGCATGGCAGTCCGACGCATCAAGTTCACCGACAACGACCCCAACCGAGCGAATGTACACCAAGACGCGGGCTACATCAAGCGCTTTGGATGGCTCTCGGCGAGATACCGACGCACGCGATGGTGGTTCTTTGCTGTCTATCTTGCCTATCAGTTCATTCGAGCGTGCTTTATCGGTGGAGGTCGAGGAAATCCGTTGGCTCAGGTCTACGGACTCTTCATCTTTGAAGTGCTCGCCCTGGTTGGCATTATCAAAATGAAGCCTTTTGAAGGATCTCGCAATGCCACGGCGGCGATCTGGCTGTTGTCTATCTCCAAAATTGTCACCACTGGCTTCTCGATTGCCTTTCTGCCTTCGTTCAACCTTAGTCGCATCGTTGCGACAGTCTTTGGCATGATCATCATTGTGGTCCAAGCTTTCCTGGCCGTTGCGATTCTGGTCTTGATTGCCCTGGGAATGATTTCGACGTGGATGTCTCTATCTCGCAACCGTGAAGAGTTTCCCAAGGATCTCGACCCGATTCGAGTCCGATACTTTGAGCACATGGAAGTCCGAGCCGGGGACTTGCCCAAGTCGAAGGAAGTCGAGACAATTCCGGAGCCTCCCAAGCCTACTTTCAGAGTCAACAGTGTTCGACGCGAGCGAAAGGTCGTCGAGGACAACTCATTCCCGATGCTCGAAGGAACAGGTGGCGACGTTCCGGATCATCCAATGCACCCGCTCAACCGGCGGAGTCGGGCAAACAGCGCCAGCTCTCGACACTCTGTTAACAGCCTGCCTCGCTCTGGACGCACCCACCGTGCTTCATGGAGCTCCAAGGATTTTGCGGAGTGGGATGCTGAGATGAACCGAGGAGATACGGCACGGGTCAGTCGCATGAGGAGTAGCTCTCTGCGTATGCAGGCAGCGAGGTATTCTGTTTCTCGACCACCGATGACGCCAACTCGGGAGTCAGCCGAGTTTCCTCGCATGAGCGTCAATCTGATGGGTTCCGAGGATAAGGAGGTGATTGCCGAGGACAAGATTGAGGAGACGACCGACACACCAAAAAGGAGGAAGAGAACTGTGAGCTGGGCCGACCAAACAACGGCACCAGGCTCCTCCGATTCCTCAGATAACACGAGCAAGGACGACACGATTCAAGAGAAGGAGGAACCTAAGAAGATCCAAGACGACGAGGTCAAGGCCAAAATCGAGCCATGAGCAAGTCGTGACTCGTTGAGCGACGGCCCTTGCATTTCATTTTAGACACGGCCTCATTGCTCATTCATTCGCACCGCATTTTGGAGTTTTTTATTACGATTAGGCGAAGGGTTGACATTTCATTCAGCAAGCAAGCATCAACGACGGGATTTGAAAAAGTAAGCATTTTGTAAATACACGGCATGTTCCCGTCTCCCTGCCAGGTCAGGCGAGGTGGATTTTGTTTTCTTTCGTTACCCAGGTACCTACCTACACTGAGATGCGACATGACGAGACGCAAGAATATAGAGAACCTGGCCGGATTTGGCGGCTGGGGAGTTTGATGTTTGGATAGCTGGAGATTGGTCACAGACATGTAGATAGTTTATTGAACCATTTTGACACGAGCATGTGCACTAATTGATTGAACTGGATGAGGTTGTGGTTTACTGCCTGTGACCTTGCTCAACACCCTATACTTGCCCTCTTGAAGAGCCTTGGTGAAAACAAGACGAGGGATCATGGGGTTGAAGTCGAGTCCCAAGACCAAGGTTGATGATGCTCAGGTCTCATCCCGATTCGGTCAATACCTTGCGTGTGATACTCATCCCATGTTTGAACTGACTCAAACGCCCACCCTAGATAACCAGAACAGCCTTTGCTGTACTCTGTCACTGTTCTGCCCGAACCAGCATATCTGAGGCGCAATCAATCGTCTCATCTAGTTATGTCATGTTCTGTGATTGCCAGAATTCCTTGCACCTGACTCGAGCGTCAAGGCCAATATGGCATGCGGCTTGGCCAAGCGAACTGGGTTTGGACTTGGTGTCATTATCACGATCCATGTTTAAGAGTGTGGGCGCGAGGAGCCAAACGAGATCAGTTCGCCATCGAGGTAATTGCCATTTTGGTCCAGTCACTCAAGTTCTGTAGTTGTTGGTGACGGACCAGAGCAAACGAACAGCTTTTATTGAGAATGCTTCTGGAAAGAAGCTATCCAAGAGAATGCCCTATGACAGTGGACTATCTGCTGCGCTGCAAACACCGGACTTCCATCTATTGTCCATAATGGTATCTCAATGAATCGTTGGAGTCTCACTAGGAGCTATTGCACTCATACAGATGCCCCCAGCAGAAGAACAGAAACAGTACTTGTCAACTCTTCTCGCCTCAACCCTTGGGAAGCTTGAGTCCATTAACAGATCCCCGAATAGCATCATCAACAGCGCTCTCAAGGATCCACAAGAACCGACGCCATGGCACCAGAACCTATGAGCGAGGAGATGAAGGAGGATATCCGTCGCATGACGGAAACCCTGACCAACCAGCCCACCATTGAGCTGCTTACTCGAGCTGGGAACCAGGCCAAGTACAACCGGTGGGACCTCAAGGAGCGAAAGAAGGCTCAGGAGGAGGCCATGGCACGAGCAGAGAACAACGGGGATGCCGGAGACTACGAAGAGGATGTCACCAGAGATACCGAAGCCAGTGTTACCGACACCACTGGCATCAACGAGGCCAACGTCACCGATGCCGGCGCCAACGAAACAAATGCCACTGACGTCTCCGAGGCCAAGGGCAAGGTCACCGCCAAGGTCAAGGATGTTGTGTCCCGCGTTACAAAGGCAATGAACCGCCTGAGCATGACCAAGAAGGGAGCTGGTGACAAGACTGCAGACGACAAGGGCAAGTCTGGTCACAGCAGCAAGCAGGGTGGCAACAAGGCTTGATCACCTGGATGAACTACAAGCCAAGAGTATGCACTGTTCTCTCCTTTCCTTCTTTTTTGGCTATCTGCAACTATCTGCAGAGGTAAGTGTTTGCTTTTCTCTAAACGAGGCCCCGACTAATGGATGCTTGTAGCCGGCAGTATGATTGCAGCAGCAGCCTGATTGCAGCATTCTCTCTCCGCCATGAAGCGGACAGCAAAGCATGCGGTGGCGTTCAAGGAGGGTATCGTCGTTGGAATTACTTGACATGGAACGGGGAGGGGGGGATAGGGCCAGGCAAGGATCAAGGCGTGATGGGACGATACTGCAGAAAACCTATCATTACTCTTTTTTGAACTCGATCGATTAGTTCTCAACAAATGCGAGACTGCTACTCTACCCAAGATGCCAAGTCAGTGAACACCTAATCTCATCTTGTTTGCTCTACATCCCTTGCAGGGCTGTAGATGCCCTCGTTCGGGCTACCTAATCTGTCACTCTACATGCATGCATGCTGCCTGCCTCGAGACCTCGTTCTATTTCGTCTCACCGGTCAAACGAAAAAAAAGGTATGCGGGGAGACGGGCTCCCACGTTTTTTTGAGGCCCGGACTGAGACATATGCAACCTGGGGCTGGCTGTTGCTGCAAACACCCGTTTGCAAACCACCACAATGCAGCGTCTTTTTTTTTTTTTTCTGCGTTGAAGATGGAGGAGGTGAGCTAATCTGTAGTTGGATCTCACGATCGGGGAGATGCAGGTTACCATGCAGGCTCTGGAAGATTACGCCCCTTGTACTGTATACTACACCTTTGTATCTTGTAGAGGTAGGCTGGTTCATGTCTCAGGTGCCGAGTGCGTGTTTGTCCCCCAACCGGGTTGCCGGCATATGTGGGAGTTCACCGGAGCTTGATTCCGGAGATTTCGATCGAGGTTGCGTTGCGTCGTCTTGCAGGAGGGCTTAGGGCTGTGCACCCAGGTTAAAGATGGCTGACATGGAGCAACCTCAGTCGTGCACTTGTCGCACAGCTTTTCAAGCCCGTCGTCGTACAGCTTCAAGCAGCAAGAGTCACAATCACATAGTATCCGGTTTGCTTCCACACTCCCCTCGAGGCTTGTGTGCAGCGGCCCGCCGAGGACTCTGCCGTGTCTGCATCTACCCGTAGCGTCCTGCACCTTGAAGAATCTGGGAGACTCTGGCTTTCGTGAGGGGTCAGACAGACACGGCTCGAGATTTTTGTCTGCTCTCCCCCCTCCCCCCTTTAGCTGCGGGAAGAAAAAGCAAAATACAAGGATTGCAAAATCGGGTGGCGTTCGCTTTCAACGGCTGTCGAATACGATCGGCAGAGACACCAAGCCCTAGACATCACACAGTACAGTTCACTAATGACGAGGTTTAGATTTGCTTCGTTTTCATAGCCCCCGTGTTCCCGAGACTATCGGTCGACGTGGCGGCGCCAACGACTACGGGTTTGGGCTTCAGGCAGCGACACTAATGCTGGATGCCGTGTGGGAAAACGGTTCGAGACAAGAAGATTATGTAGGGTTTTTTTTATTCGTATGCTTGTTCGCTATGACTCTGAGTTGATGGATGGGTGCATCAGCAAGTCTCAGATGCCACGGCGAGATTGGTTCTCGATCTGTAGTAACTCCTTTCTAGAGACTGGACGAGTTCTCATTGTGCTACGTTGTTAAATGGAGCCTCCTTGACTCTATCCTCTCGTTTTTCTTCAAACTCTTTGTCCTTCCCCAGATCTCTTCCACAACCTATCTGTCCTCTCTTCATCTGTCTTCTTTACAAGTCACACACAGACATACACACACACACACACCCCTGAGCAACACTTCAATAATGTCCCAAGTTCGCTTCCTCTTTGAGTCACCTCACGTCGGCCGTAACGTAGTCTCCCAGTCTCCCCCCGGTGTCAACGGTCGCATCTACGGCCCTGACCCGGAAGTCTGTCTCCACGAGGACGACTCAGGTAGTGACAGTGAAGACTACGAAAGCGAAGACGAGCTTGGGGAACCACATCTTGACTGGCATCCTCATGCCATCAACTTTCTCGCCAGAGTTCCTCAGAGTGACGCTGCGTGGTCTCGTTACCTCAACTCCAACGGGGAGGTCCGCTCTCTGTGCCACCGTCTCCGACTTCCCTTTCTCTACCCTGGCTTCAAGGATTACTTTGACTGGGGGCGGCTCTTTGGAGAGTGCAAATGGCACCTCGCCCGGGCATGCGAGAACCCTCCCCTGGCGTCACTCTTTTCCCTCATCTTCATCGCTGCATGCCACGTCGCCCTGGCCGATGGCTGCCCCCGCGAGATTGTCTTCAATGGCATCAGGGAGTGTATCAGGCAGTGTGGCATCTGGGAGTACGAGCTCACGGAGCCCATGCTCGACAGACTCCGAGAAGGTGCCGTCAAGGGCATCATGATTCTCACCGAGTACGCGAGGGTCGTTGGGTCTCGCGCATATGAGATCCCCCTTCACAGTAAGTCTTCTCCGCTTCCTGATCCATTATCATGTTTCTGAGTATTAGAACAGCTCCTGATTGTCTGCAGCTGTTCTTCCGATGTACTCCAGCGTGCATAACCTATGTCAAGAGTCGTATCCCGTTCACATACCGACCAACAACGCCCCTGCAAGCCGACTGCCTCGAGATTCCATCACTAGTGTACGACATACTGGGGGGGTCTAAATCAAAGTGGGAGTAAGTGCTGTTCAAGCCCCGCGGCGTGCCCCTTTTACTAACAAACTGTTACCAGGTATCGAGAAATTTGCGAGATCCTGCAACCTGAGGGAGTGCCAATGCCTCTGTACAAGAGTATCTGTATGGATGATGTTCTGGAGTATGATAGGAGTGATGACGAGGGCATGAGTGATTTTGACGGGCCTGTTTCTTCGTTCAAGTACGTGTACGCGTGTGCGTTCCCACATCCAATGGGCATGTTCAGGGAAAATGTCTTGGAGGGTTCCCAGACTCGGGGTTTGTCTCTGTGACTTGGATAAGATGAGTTTTGAGATTCGGCGTGTGTATTCAGAATGTTTCATCATGAAAAAGAGTGTGTTCTTCTAAATCTGACGAGATGAGTGACGAGTGTGAAAAACGATCTGCTGCCCTGCTTTCCACTGGCGTACTGTCACCTTGTCCATAATCCTCCTTTCCCTCAGGGTGTTAAGAAGAGTGTGAGACACGGGGGCAAACAAGACGATCTTGAACACAGAGACGGCATTTGAACTGGGTGTTCTGAGGCGCACCAACTCAGAGTGAGGTCACTTATCGAGGACTCGTTGATAGCATGTCTTGGTTGATTCACGCAAGGGACACCGACTTCATGATACCAGTGTATATCATGTAGCAAGCAGCTGGCATCCCATATGTTAGCACCATAAGGCGCCTTGTGAGGGTCAAGACGAGAGGACAAGAGGCTCAGAGGTGCAGTTTTCAACCGGCACACTTCAATCTCATGGTTCAGGACATACGAGCTCAAGCGTCAGAGAGTGTATTCAAAGCAGTTAACGAGAGACACTAAATACATTCCTTTTCAAACACACAACCAAGAATGGAGCAAGCAATCAAACCGCAATATCGGTATTGTCAAAGCCCAAGTATCAACAAACTCGATGAACCCAAATCATCTGCGGTAGTACCGGAACCGATACTTCTTCTTCTGCGGCAACGGAGACTTGTGGAGCATGATGTAAATGAAGCGCAGGCACCCGTTCCCCATGAACCGTATGCCCGTCTCGTTCAGAAAGAGAACCATGCCGGGCTCCCACTCGGCGGGGATGCAGTAGTTTGTGCCCCGGGGCATCAGTTCGATGTTGGCCGTCCCGGTGCTCAGAGGCATCAGGACCACGATGCGACCAGGGGTCGGCCAGAGACCGGTGCCCGTCTCGAGGCGAAAGGCCTCGGGCTTGAACCAGGGCTTGTGAAGATCATGGATGATGACGTTGGATTTTGCTGACCAGGTCGACAGGGGGCGGTTCTATGCGTTTCTGTTAGACTTGTTGGCAAATGCAAAGGTTCAGAAGACATACCATGCCCCTCAAGACAGCCCAGACGACGGCCCGGCAAGGAGGACTCAGTCCGTAAGTCCCAAGCCCGGTGTGCTTCTCACGGGGGGTGATGGCCATGATATCGCCGATGGCCTCGGTCTGCAGGTACTTGGTGTACTCGTCATACAAGTAGACGGAGAACCGAGGATCCAGAGCCATGGTGTTGGTAAGGTGCTGTGGAACAGGGTGTGTTGGTCGAGATGTGCTTGAGGTAGGAACAGGTAATGAGAGTCTGTGACACTGCTGCTGTGGAGAAGAAGTTGAACAGATGTTGATGCCCTATTTATGCTTCATCGGACGTGAAAGCCGTGCAACAAGAATATCGACACTCTCATAGCCTAAGGGGGGACAGTGTCGTTTGCTTCGTTCAATGTGAACATTGACGATGCGTAGGCTGCCAAACGCTGAGACTCCTTCACCCTCGACGGACTGCTACCTGAGAAGCAGCAAATAGCCGGTAACCATGCAGACTCATCGCAATAGTCCATCGTTTGCCCGTTGAAGACCCCGGCGCTCGTGTCGCGGGAAGCCCATCCGGAGACGACACCATGGGCAGCAAACGGGTGCTCGCAGGACATGATACCTGCGAGATGCCTCCTATCTTGCCATGATTCGTTGTTCCAAGTTTGCTCTCCTTGATGCTGCATTGGTGCTGATTTGATCAACACGGCTGAGCTGCAAGCTCCCATCGACCATGGCTTGGCTGAGGCCTCAAACAGACGAGAAAGAGGGGGAATTATGTCGAAGCCAGTTACAAGTTGACGAAGTCATATCGAAAGGGTTGCCGTTCCTGTGACACCACACACGCACAGATACATGGCAAGGCTGGCGTTTGCAAACATACATACAGTATTCATGCAGGCTACGGTCGGGGGGTTGTCGACGCTGCCAAGCTGGAGCGGGAAGAACGAAAGTGATAGATCAGATCGTCATCAACCCGTTCGCTGGTTTGCTTTGGACTTGTCGAATGGCTGCAGTAGTGTATCGAGTTCTCTTGAAGAAAAAAAGCCACTGCTTATCTCTGCTTGGGTCTAGCCCCAGAGCCCCGATCCAGAGGAGGCTGCAGAGCGACCCCCATAATGCATCCATGCATGAAGCAAACAGAGATATAGTCACATTGGATCTCGCGATGTGACAAGAGGGAACATGGCATGGGTGAGAAAAGAGGCGCAAAGGGGCATGACTCTCTGCATTTGCCGTGCGACGCACACAAACGGATTGAGTGGTTTTTTTCCCTCTCAATGCTGTTTGTGTTTCAATGTGATTAACTGTCGTGTTTTTTTGAGGCTTGCAGTTGTAGTTTCTCACACTGTCAACGTTGTCCATCAAGTCAACCATGCATCGCCCCCAATATGTGATATGCCAGAGCCCGGTGAATCCCACGCTGCCAAACAAACAAGACACCCCAAACTTTTTTCAGCTTGCATCTTTCTCTTTGGTGTTGCAGTGCCAGGGCGCCACGATCCCCGTGTCCTTTCGCCATGTGCCGGATCAGTGACCTCTCGGCATCGACTTGAGCAGCTTGACAACATTGTTGTAGTAACCCCCAACTCCTCCGTACTTGTGCAGCACCCCAGCAATGTTCACCTCATCGAGATCCTTGGTCCTCGTTCGTCCCAGCAGCCCCGTGTTTCTCGTGCTGGGGATCCTCAGCATCTCGGTCTCGACCTTCCACCCGCAGTCCTCGGCAATCAGAGTCACCCAGTCGACTAGCGAGGCAAACATGGACTTGCCCTTGGTCTTGTCGCGGGGCGGAGGGGCTCGCCACCTGTCGCCCGTGAGGTTGTGGCTGCAGCACGGGATCATGATGAAGGGGCACTCCGAGATGGCGGCGAGGATGGGTGTCCAGGGCGTCAGTTCGTCGGCGTGGTTGGAGATGATGAATGTGCCCTTTGGAAAGATGCCATCGTGGATGTCATCCGGGCCGACCTCATCCTGCTCTCCGTTTACAACCTCCCTCGGGACGACGCTGGGGAGCAGAAGCAATCTCTGCAGGGATTTACCCGAGGGTGACATGGACGATGAGCCGTTGTATTGAGCCCAAGACTTGCGCTCTCGCGCGTCGAATCCCCAGCCCGTGTAACTCTCTTCTCGTAGGATGTGCACCAGCAATCCGTTTCCACATCCAATGTCGACAAAGCCGGGAAACTCTGCGTCCTTGTACATGTCTCTCCACAGCTCAATGAGGAAAGCCGCGATGCCCAGATCCTCAAACACATGTTTGGACGGATCTGTTGTCTCGAGCCAAGACCTCGTAAGGCGCCTTGCGTACTTGTTCTTGAGCTCGGAGTACCTGTCCTGGAACCGCTCTCGGGGCACGACTGCGTCGTGGTTTACCCTCTTGACGTAGCCGACGGCATTGGCGTGTCCGTGCTTGTGGATTGTCTGAAGGAGATGATGGGCAATCCTCCCTAGCTTCACTCGATTGGCCTCTCGGTCGGCCTCTTCGATGGTAGGGTCGTCCTCGAAAGGTAGGAAATGAATAGAGATTGTGCCCGTGTTTGTAGCTAGATCCCACTCGTGGAGCTGGCCTACCCCCCTGACTTTGGGGTGATAGTAGGGCATTTCTGCAGCAGAGGCAGCATGTGGTAGATAGATGGTAAGAGACCTTATCGAGCCTTCACCCTCTGGAGAGTCCTCGCTCTCCGAACGGGGGGAGGAAGTGTAGAAAGAGCACGTTTGGTCCAAGGGCGCATCTCGAAGTGTATTCCGAGGAATGAGCCTGCGAACAATGGTTCTTTGACAGATCAAGCCCTGAAAGTCTGGGATAGAAGGGCAGTCCTTGACAGAGTCTTTATTATGAGGCTGCGAGTCATCCCCATCATCGTAGAGAACATCTGCGCGAAACAACCATTTGGAGTTGAGGTTTGGATTCCTAACCAAGTTCAACATGATATCGTCAAAGTATCTCGTCTCAAAGGTACAAGCGTGGCGGCACACGGGCACCCAACCACCACCACCATCACCATCGGCGCGGAGGGCGGGCGGCGATCCCGGGGGGAGCTCTTCCGGGTCAAAGGGCAATTTCCTTCGAATCTCCATCTTTTATTCGTTTCGGAGGTTGGTGCCGGCAAGACCGGAGGGCTGGTTGAATTTTGCAAGGGGGATACTGTAAAAGTGGTGAGACTTTTGAGTCTTGGGAAAATTCAGTCGGTACCCAGTACGCGGGTCGAGAATAAACGGCAGACTACGGAGTAGAATGGCAAGCACCTTAAGCTCTCAAGGGCAGTGCTTTCTATTCAAGTATAAAATTCACTGAAGTTGAAAAGAGTATACAAAGCAGGTTTTCTATGAATTTTGTATATTATTTTCTATTGTGTTGCTTGTCCATTTAGACATCTGCTCTTTGCCTCGTTTTTGCGTACCCCAGGTACCGACAAGTTGCGATTCGGGAATGTCACCCTGGACGTTGCTAGCCTTTCTCTCTACCTGCCCAACAAAGTCAAGCAAGGACAGACCAGTTAAACTCGGAGCTCTCCCCAGGCGCTAAACGGCCATGAGGCGATAAATCCTCCGTCTTTGGACAAGCCTCCCCCAGTTCTCACTTCACCTTCGGCTCCGGGAAGACAAAGTGGGAAACCTCGGGTTGTCCCAGGATTTCGGGCCTGGCAAGGGAAGGCTAGGATGCGAGACAGGGTATCCGTCGAGAATGACGAAATACAGGCACTATCAGCGGGCAGCAGATGTGACACCGAGAATAGTCACTGCGATGGCTATGTTTTGCGTTAAAGTCGCTGAGGACTGCATGGATGAATCAGGTGGCGATTCTACATCAGGCTCTGCAAGGCCAAATCTGCCTCGAAATGACTGCTTTCAACCCCGATGTTGCCTTTTGCCCGTTGGGATTGGCAGAAGGACTCTTTCGTGGCAACAGTCAGACGCTCCTTGACCGAGCTCCCTCTTCCACGGAACGGACCTGGGATGCAGCCCTTGCGTCACGAGCGAGGGCTGGGTGACTCGCAGCACAAACCATCCTCTAGTGGAGTTGAGTTGCCGCGGGTTCGCTTCAGTTCTTCGGTTCGTGGAGACGGAACACCGCTGGTCCTCCCGCAACCGGCCGGGAACAATCCCCCGATGGGCGGTCAAAATGTCATTATCAACAACCGGCCGGACCTGATTTGCAGGCTGGATTGCGATGGCTGGTGCGTCAGGGGCTGTGCATTTTCCTAAATTTCCCAGGGGTATGGTGCTGTCATTGCCCCCCCGGCATACGAAGTTGACAGTCTGGAAGCGACAAGTGATGGAATTCTGTAAAGTCAAATAGCCGCATTCTGTAAAACGGGCTTCGCCGGGCGCAAGCTGATGGGAGATGTGGCCAAAATAGCATTGCATGTCTCGCATTCTGGACTGGACTGGAATTGCCCGGCCAGAGCGGTGTGCGCGATAGTCCTGGACTGTAGGTGGCCAGGCGTAGAGAGTGACTCCCCCTAAGAGACCGGATCCGACCACTGACAGCCTGGATTGCGGCTGGGCCTTCTTTGTTCGGGCTGGTCCCTGGTGGAAACCTCCCATGGATGGCTGTGGATGGCGACCGAATTCATCCAGACAAGGCTCGGCGCCTCACATGTCAGGCCACAGCAACCCCCGGTAAGGCATCCAGCAGCCCGTGCTCCCTCCCGCCCGCCGCCCGCCAGAGCCCAACCAATTACTCACTTACTCATCTTTTGCCCCTCCGCTTCTCTTCTCGAAACTCTCTTTCTTCACCCCCTACAACGTCACCAACACAAATACCCGCAACTCCCCCCAGGCTCTTCTTGTCCTCTCGCAAACTTCGTCGCAAGACTCTCCTCTCTCGCAAGCTCACCTACGCAACTCCCCCGTACCACTTCTTCGATCAACCTACACAGCGAGGCGCTATCTTAGCCGGCGGTCGCTGAAAACACCCTCAACCCTTTTACAAAACCCATTTCCCAAGGTCACCCCAGTACCTCCGAGTTTATGTCCATCGAAAATCTCAAGACCTACGGTACGTTTCTCTCTCGATCCATCTCCTTCATCCACCGGTCGGAAGCCCTCAGACCGTCCAGAGGCAACCCAGCCTCAAAAACCGACCCGCGTGTACCTGCATCTGTTGATGCCAAGCCACATGCTTCCGACCCCGCCAAACCCACATGCCAGGACAGATGGTCAATGGAAACAAGTTTTACTGACTGCCCTCATCAATAGACCCCTTCGCCGAAGCCGACGAGGACACCGGAGAAACCAAGCAGACGCAGAATTACATCCATATACGCATTCAGCGTAAGTCATTCCCTCCTCCAAGCCACCTCAGCCACCGGCGCGGCGCATCGAGAGTCGCATCACCCTACATCCTCACGTGAGATTGTCTGGTGGTCGCCTGGATCGTCGCATCGCTGCATCGGCAACGTCATTTCTTGTCCAATGCTAACTTCTGTCGCAGAGCGTAATGGACGCAAGACTCTGACCACTGTCCAGGGTCTCCCCAAGAAGTTTGACCAGAAGAAGATTCTCAAGGTCATCAAGAAGAAGTTTGGTATGTTTTCTCCCATCACACTGTCATCCAGCCGCTAACATTTACAGCCTGCAATGGCACCATCGTCAACGACTCCGAGATGGGAGAGGTGATCCAGCTCCAGGGGGATCAGCGCAAAGATGTTCAGGAATTCCTCATCGACAAGAAGGAAGGCCTCGAGCTAGATGCCAAGACCATCAAGGTCCACGGCTTCTAAAGCTCCGCATGCCCCGTCGTCCTGTCAGTCGCCGTACCCGGGCGTCTTGACGTAGAGGGACAGGGATGCATGGCCTCCGGCTTGTGCCTTATCCGGACGTGTCCCCTTGCATTGGAGACACCCCGAGGCTCGGATCCGATTACTCTAGGACGACGGGCATCCACTCAGGGCGAGTTTGACTCCTGGTGGCTTTTTGGAAGAGTATTTTTTTCTGCTGCACACGTTTTGAAGCGGGTGGGTGGTGGTTTACCTACAGCATCTGCCCAGGCTCACGTGCAGAGAGGACGAGGCTACGGGCAAAGCACCTGTCGTGTTGTGTCTTGAGACGAACAGACAAGGCTTGTCGGTCGCTCGTTAGTCAAGTATATCCTACCTGGGCAAGCCCCGCAGTAGTCTCAGGCAAATAAATACAAGGTCAATTCCGAATGATTTGAGTGCAGACGTGATTCAAGGCGCAGGTCAACTGAAAGTGATGTAAATAGACTTGACGCCAGGCCCTTCATATCCAGTTTCAAGATGAACTCCAAGGCACCGACTCCAAAACTAACTGCCTATACACACAATACAATACAACTAGAGTCTTAAGGACAAGGACTCGCTGAAAGACAAGGTTGAAACAAAACAACAAACACAGCCCCAGCATGGGCGGGATATAAAACTCCGGAACGAGAATACAAGAACGTATACAAGTAATCCAAAACAGACAGCGGCCAAGTACGGATGGCCATTCACAGGTCCAGCAAGAACCTGGCTCAATGTGAGGGGGAGGATGCACACCGGCATGCCGGCACACAGTTCCGCGCAGATGACGATATGCGCTAGAGGCCGTCATGCTGCTCGATGCTGCCCCTAACCTGCGCGACGACGCGTGACGCCTCGTCCCAGGCGCGGCGGCCAGAGGCGATGAGGGGTATCTGGGGATACTGGGGCGTGTAGAGGTGCATGTGCGCGAGCAAAGTCACCATGCTGAGGAAGCTGGCGATGGAGAAGACGTTGATGGACGTCGACGTCTCCTTGCGGATGTTGATTTTCTGGTGCGTGATGTGATACATTACGGTTAGGGTCTGTGTGGTTTTTGCGTGTTAGTGGGTGAAGCAAAGAAGGGGTGCACATGACTGTTGCGGTGTGAAGCCGAGGTGAGGGGGGGAACGTACAGTCGCTATGCCGATCCAGCCTGGGAGGAGGAGACGGGGGTCTTGGAAGCCGCCCGCGAGGGAGAGCACGCCGGCCGTGATGTAGGCATTGCAGGCATTAATAGTTAGGAGGCGGACCATTGTCGCCTGGGGAGTATAGTTGATGAGCCTGTATATAGCTTGTTCAGTATCATGGTTCTTCGAGAGCAGGGGTATTTGGGTGGACAACGTACCATCGCGACATCAGGCAGTCGGTAAAGAAAAAAGACAAATATCCTGAAGCAAAACACTGAAAATCCCACGATATCAGCACAATCCCTTCTTGCAGTTTCATCTCGTAGCTCTATATTCTAATAGAGCTAGCTTTTCTCCGTAGAAACGCACCCATATAGTAGCGAGCCCAGTTTCAGTCAGGGCATACCTCGCATCCGCCTCGACGCTCAACCCCTTTGTCCCAGCCGCCGCCGAGGGAACGACGACGACGAGCTCCGGCCCGGGAAGCAGTCTCAGCAGGAGCTGAAGCGCCGAGGGGAGACCCCACCAGAGCGCGGGAAGGATGGAGACGAGGCGGAGGGTGAAGAGCCACGGGTGCCAGGGCGGGGGCACGTTGAGGACGACGGCGACGCGAGGCTGGAGGAGGGAGGGATGCACGGGGGGTTCAGAGCTGCTGTTGGTCGTCGCCGCTGCTGTACTCGGGGTCGGGGTCGAGGAGGTCGTCGAGAGAGGTTGTGGAGGGAGCGGGAGATGGCCTGTCGAGGAGCCCCGACGGAGGGGGGAGGGGTTGGCCATCACTCGCTCGGTCAGGCCATCTGAAGCAAGATGTTTTCTCGGTAAGCAATTTGTGATGTCCAGGTTTTTTTTATATCAAGTTGTGTTGATAGAACAAAAATTGGACAAAAATGCGGTGGAAGGGGGGAAATTCAGAAAAAAAGATGATGGTGATGGCGTCAAAGGAGGAACCTCTCCTCCCTCTCTCGCCTTGCACCGAGTCCGAACAGGGGTTGCGGGGAAAGCTGCAATGGTTTGTGCATTCGGCGCCTGCCAAGTGGGCACACAAGGGCCATGAATGTGGCTAGAACCTGAACCTCCCCCCAATTTCAAACTGTGGCGCGAGCACCCCCCGTGGCTCGTGGGTTAGGGTTGAAGACGGTAGTGAAGATCTGCCAAACCAGAAAAGGTAAACAGCTCAACAGACGGCATTGATAAGTCGTACGGAGTGGCCTATCTCTGAAAACAAGGGTCATGACGGAGGACGTAACATTACACCCAATTCCATTTCAAAGCTAGCACTAAGGTATCATATTTTCGTTGGTTAACTTGCAGACTCCTCCATTTTATCCAGACTACCCACCGATCCAACCCTTGAGATGCAATCGTCACTTTCATTGTTGTAAGAAATTCGACATGTGAGAGAAATCCAGACCATCAAGATTACCCCTTGAATCGCCGGTAATGAAGCCTCCGGGTAACGACTGACAAAGTGGTGAAACACATCGTGTAACCACACCACCTTCCGCCCCACGAATTGTCCTCCTCACTCGAGTACTCCTCAATCCTCGCCGTCCTGTTTCGACCGCTTGGGAGGGCTGCCGCCGTCCTCCTCCGAAGTCTCTCCCAGATCACCTTCGAGGCGTGTCCGCTTTTTCCCGTCTCTTTGGGATGCTCTCAGTTGTTCAGGCAGCAGAGATGGGTGATCTGCATCCTCCCCCTCGCTCCAGTTGTCGCCTCCGTCAAGGTCCAACCCATCCTCGGTCGATGTTGGCAATCCCAGTTTCTTCTCGATCAAAGGTATTTGATCACGTATCCATCTCAGTAGTATCTCGTGGCGCTTTGCTCCGCTCCTGGCTTCCCGGTAGGTTGCCGTCGCCTTCTTGTACTCTTCAATCATACTTTTCCGAATCTGAAAGTCGTCGAATTCCTTGATCGCCGAGTCCAGTTCCGCTTGGGCTTCGAACAATTTCCGTTGTGCAGTAGGCCCTTTCACACTTGGGTCCAGCATGTCCCGATCTGCGAGCAAGATATTTGATCTTGCAACCTCCACCGCTTGCCTCAATGATGTCCTCTCCTTCTCACAGGCGGCCGCAAACTCGTTGGCTTCGATGTCGTCCTGGGTCTCGTCCGGCTTCAATACCTTGGTGCTGACGAGATTCATCCAAGCCTCCTTGTACTGTTGATGTGACTGCTTGTGCCGGAGGAACTTTTCGTACTCGAAATACTCAAAGCACAGATACTCGATCCACTGAGACAACTCGGTTTGATCTGATGGATTCTTTTCAAGACGAAGAGACCCAGCGAACGAGTGCTTGGCCAAGCGTTTCTGACACCTGGAAGAATGCTCGCTGAAGGTTTCCGGTTGACTCCTCACGCTCAGCTGGTGACGACGAAATTGATCCCATCTTTCCCATTGCCGCTCGTACACTACCCAATCATCCGGTTTCGGCTCTTCCGACTCCCCTTGCCAGAACTTCAGAACCTCGGCGTGCTTTGTCGGTTTTCTCGAGACCTCTTCGATGCGCTCAATGGGATACCAGGGTCGTCCTCCATTCCTAATTAGTAAGCCGTGGAAACTCTTCTCGCGGTCGAGGGTGTCGAGATATCGCTCCTCAGGTGATAGGTGCCGTCTAAATCCAGATCGGAATGGGGAGGCTCTGCTAGGAGTGGTTGGACTGGGCAGGGTCTCGCTTTCGGGCATGGTGTGGGGGTAGAGATGCATGTAGCTGCCGGGCTTGTCACTTGGATAGATGGCACTGGGGATGTTCGGCAGCAGGTCGCAGTAAAGGATACTATGGAACCATCAGAGAAGGAATAGATTAAGTTAATCGAGGAAGCGCCCATACCCGATTCGGTCCCTCATCCAACGAGTGACCTTGTCTTGGCTTTCAAGGTCGAGGTTGCTGAGATTATCGTCAGCCGCGGGCAGATGGCAGTTGGCAGTATGGACTTACGCGCAACGCTCATTGTGCTTGTCGAGTTCCTTGTCAGTCCACCCGACGGCGTCTGGACCTCGACAAGGCGTCCGGTCCGTCGGTCCATCGGGCGCAGGCGAGTTTGGTAGCCGGCGGTCCATTCGAGAGCCTCGGGAGAAAAGCTGGGGTGAGAGGGCCTGGCAGACGAGGCGGTCGGACGAGCAGAGGGCGAGTGAAGCTGGCTCAGTGGCTGACAGCTAAAGACGATGGGAAGGCGGCCAGTGTTGTAGGATTGAAGGAGGACCCGGGAGAGTGAGGTGCAGCCAGCACATCCATCACGCAATGGGCAGAGAGCGACACAGACACAGACAGATCCGACAGTGACACAAGCAGAGGAGACACACATGGATGAGACAAGAAGGATCGGATCGTGAGTGAGGCTGAGCTCGAGCTCGTAGGTAAGTTCCTATGTACCTCGGGAGGTATTAGGGGGCGTGCACAGGCACAGGCACTGGCACTGCAAGCGCAAGCAGAAGCAGCCTTGTTCTGTCGCATTTCCTGAGTGAGGAAGTTGCATGCTCGCACGCACCTTCTCGGTCGTCGCGGGTTTCGATTTAACGATGGAAAGCGCGGCCCAGGTCAAGTCGCGCCCCAACTCCCCGTCCCCTGCCCTGCCTGTACTGTACCTGTGTCAGCGAGGCACGGAGAGGAAAACAGGTACCCCGGTACCTTGCCTTGCGTGGTAGCCGCCAGCTCCAGGGCCCTCTCAGTCTCCAGGGCTGGGCAGCGGGGCAGCTTTGCCGGCAGCGTGTTTTGGCATGTTCCAGGGGGGGTCCATCACTCCCCACAGCGGGCGGCGTGGATCCTTTCCATCGTCACAGGTCGACCGAACAGTCCGGGTACGTACCTACATCTGCGGGCTGCCCGTCAACACCAGAGCAGACAGAGGCTACGAGAACAGCTAAAGTGAGCGAACCCTGGTTCTGTAGATGAGCTGAATCAAGTGACCCGATAACGTTAGGGTTCGGAGTTTTGTGACACCTGGAGCAGAAGAGTCTTCGGCAGTTTGGGCGAGAGTGTGTGAGTAACCTGAAAACTTCACTTTTGCCCAGAGCAAGAGATGCATGTCAAAGAAGCAAATACACAAGTAAAAAAATAGAATAAAAATGTGTCAACACAGAGATGATTTTCAAGTCCCTGGCTATAATTTTTGAGCAATTATTTTCCCATTCCCTGGCCATCATGGCATCACACTCCATATCCGCAATACCAGCCTGTCGACATCAAACATTCTCAGATCAAGGACGTCCCAGTATCCAGCACACAGGTACACCACGCTGGCAGAAGTGGATGCCGGCCGCACGCGGCCGCAGCAGAGAATCTCTTCCCCCACTGATGGATAGAATGGATGGAAGGACAAGTACCGCGGGATAAGCGCCAGAAACTTCTAGGCAGTGTTTAGCTCCAACATGCGTGGGACCCGGGATCCTCCCCCCAAGACCCCCTCTTGACCGCACATTTGTCATTTGTATCACCATCATGCGCTGTGGAGTGAGCCAGCCAGACTCCCTTGTCCATCATTTCCATGCCCCACGCACCACAAAGAGCATGCAGGTCCTTTCACGTTTGACTCTGTTCCTCGTCCCGCGCAATCGTTGTGACAGTGTCTGGCCTGGTGTTCCGAGTTTCGTCTTGTTGAAGGCCTGTTCAGACGAGAAAAGTCGGATGTCTTGGGTGACACCGTCTGCAACAACCCTTTTAGAGCCACCAGTCATCTTCCGAAACGTTGTCGAATATCATCCAGGGCCATTAGATAAATATTTTTTTCTTCGTCCTCGCAATTTGCCTCCCGGCCAAGACCAACTAAGCCCCGTCCAAGCCGGCATCGGGGACTCCATGCTAACTAACTGCTACTGTAACTAGCTGGTCCCAATCTCTGAGAGAACCAACCTGATCTCGAGCAACCATCCTTGCGCGCCAGCTGCCCGTCGATCCCATCTGCCTTTTCTGCAGCTTGACCCTTTCTTAGCTTACCGAAGATACCGAACCTGGACAAACCTGGGGACCAGATCCTATCAGCGACAAACAAAATGTGCGAATGTACATACAGCACAGCACAGCACATCTGTAGACGACGTCTGACCCATCACGCATCCCATACCTACAGTACATGCGAGGCATGTCTCGCCCAGTTTTACCACCCATGCTCATGCACGGGCGAATCTCTCCACCTTGACAATCTTGCTCTCCCTCTTTCTCCCGCCTCACTTGTGCTGCGTGCGCTGCCAGTGGCAGCCAAGGGCCGGCCGTCTTGAAACAGCTCAACTTTGACTGTGGGCACGTCTACCCGTTTGTCACCTCGCACAATGCCCTTGTGAAGTGGGACAGAGCTTGATGGTCTGATCATATGCTGGTCCCCGAGGTGCGGGCTGACGGTGTTCTCTTCCTCCTTGCGTCATGACCTTGGCCCTTTTCACGCCGGGCTGCTGCTGCGGCGGCGGCGGCAGGAATAAGCCCTTATCGAGGATACATGCAGGCAGGCAGGCATGGATTCGAATGTTTGTTCCCTCATGCCTGCTACTACTGCGCGTTCTTCCAATTTCGGTTCTCTGCAGCCCATGAGACGTCGGCTGGGAAGAGGTTTGGCTGACGAACAGGGAGGGACCAAGGGAGGGATCGCTCTGTGTTGTGTCACCCACCATCAGCCTCTCAACGTCGGGCTACCACTCCCAGGGAAACGGGGCTGTCGGCCTGCGTGCGGTGCGTGCGACAAAGCAACGTCGTACAGCGTCCCGTGCTGAAACGCCCGTTGACTGGTTGGCCAAGACGCAGTTGATGAGTATCTGCTGTCGGTGCGATATCTCGGGAGCCTGCTCATTGCTGAACACAAGCTGGTCAGGAAGGATCCTATGTTGGAATGGTTATGCTTGCATGACAGCACATCCGGGAGCAGGGCCTAAGGCTGTTGGCTCAGCAGTGAGCCCAGCAAAATGGCGTGGGCAAGAGGATGCCATGGGCAAACAATGGCTGAAATAAGTGACATCTCGCACTGTTGAATGCCGCCTCTTCTTGGAACTGCCTTGAGAGACCAATCAGGACTACGGAGGGGGCCAGGTTCAGCTGTCCTCAATCCAGAGTGATCCAACAGGACCTCACGAGAATGTGCGCTTATGCCTATGCCTCAAGTGGCTTGCGTTGATAGTCTAATGGATTGTGACTGAGATGAAGGTCAGTGCCTCGTTTGCAGACTCTACCTGATGCTCCGCGGATTGCTGTCCGGTGAGTCAGGGGACCAAGAGACCCTTCATGCCTTGAATGTTTGCTACTGCATCTATGCAATACGCAATGCCGAAACGAGGATCTGGACATGGATGAAGAGCTGCATCTGCAGCTTTCACTGCGGATGGCTGTGACTGCGGGGTGATGGGTCAAAGAGGGAGCAATCCATTCCAACGGTTTGTATCGACTTGGTCTTCTCAACCCGGTTTATTGCCGTTGTCTCAGTATCACGAACAATTGGTGACATGGTCTCGCTCAAAGGGGCATTAACGTGAGGTGACGACGATGATCATGGTGGGTTCCAAGTACGGAGACGCGGCGTCGTTTATCGTCTTGACAAGCAGGTTACTCACGTTTCCAAGAACATGTACCAGCACTGGAGATGAGACAAGAGACAAGATGGTGGTTCCAACGACAGGCTTGGTGATCTGTGATTAGCTTCACCCAGCATCTCTCAGCGGTTGCCTTGAGAGAACGCTGCAGCGTAGAGGGTCTACACCCATGCCAGCAGTTGGCTCGATCTGCGCGAATTGGATCCATCTCGAGATCACAAACAGGCACTGGACCACGTAGGTCGGGTACCTACCAGCCCTACAAGCAAGATGCAACATCAGCTCAGAGAGATGGTGCCGGATTGTGAGGGCAAGCGGCATCGTTTGTATGCAAGGTCGGTCTAGTATACACACACTTGCGGTTTGTGCGACGCAAACACTGAATCTTGGAGGTATAGACAGGTGACCAATGCAATCAGCAACAATAGAACAGCCAAGCTACCAAGCCCAGTATTGTGTCCGATGGCGATCGGGGAGGTAGACAGAAGGAGGAACGTATTAGATACCAAACTCTACATTCCCATTCGCCGACAACTCTAGCAGTAACGGAGTAGTTACAAAGTTGACGAGACACTCAGTCCTCCCCCCTCCCCTCGTCTTCCACACACTTGCCCCTCCCGCTGCAGCACAAGAGGCATGTTCCCGGATCATTGGCCTCCAAACATGTCCCGCTGGAAAGACGACATCTCGCAAGATCGACACTGTGAGTGCAAGTATTGAAGCGTGGTGCAGAAGCTGACGATGGTGTGGATGGTTTAGCAGCAGGCCCAACGTCACATCCCGCCCCCGACTCGAACCCGCGATACCAAATGACCCGACTGGACGTGCAAACGAAACTTGGAGGAGGAGAGGCGCCAGACCTCTTCCGCAGGCGGAGCCTCAAAGTTGTGATGCCCAACTGCGGCGAGAACAGCAGAACAGCCAAGTTGAGGCCCCCGATCCATTGGCCTTGACCCGTTTCTATTCTTATTACAGCCGATTGCATACAGATCTTCACTAGGCCGCAGCAAATCAGATCTTTGGGAACCGAGGCCATCCAGTCAGCTCCGTCGACACCGGCCGGATCACCGATCTCCAGGGAATGGGTTTCACGGTGGGTGACACTGTGTAAGCTGCCAACAAACGCTGTTTATTCCCAAGTGATAAGACGGTGGCACAATCCCAAGAGGTAGGTAACTTGTACAAGGAGGCTCGTGTTGTAACAACGGGATAGGACACAAACTGGGCAGCACCGTCAGAGGAACAGCAAGAAGGGAGACCACCATGTATGAAGAGCCGTACGCAGTCCCTAGAACTAAGTAGCATCATTAGATTAATGAGTCTATTGCGATGTCTATGCCCAAGATATACGTATAGTCTAGTTGTTGCCCTTGCGCAAGTCCATTGCTGTCCACGTTGACGCGCTCTTAGCCGGCCTTGCGCCCAGCTTGGTTCCCGACTGGCAGGGCAGTTTCGAGCAGGTAAACTTCCAGATTGGTAGTCATAAACCTTTGTCCCAAGACCATATTGTGTTCAGAGTTGTTGTGTTGCCAATCAGCGAAAGTTTGGCAATTCGCCGAGATGTTGTATTCCAGCCCTCACCGACCTGTTCCTCGACGTACTCCTCCTACAAGCTGACTCATTGGGATATGATGCTATGATGTATCGATATTGTGTTATTTTATATAGTTGAAGCCCGTCCCTTGATGGGATAACTGAGCCAGAAGACACTCCCAAGACGAGTTCCTGGCTTTTGTCTTTGTACCAATGAACCCATGATCACCAAGATCGACCTCTCCTATCCCCAGGGACACCCTCTCACCCCCTGAATCTAAGAGGGAGAGCGCGCTGCCGCGTACGGTCAGGCCGGATCATGTGCAGCGGACTTGTCCGCTGCAATCCTTGAAGCACCTCGTAGTGCAAAAGGACGATCATCTTTGACCAGTACGAGCAATTAACTCGGGCAAGTTGAGGATGCCTGGCGAATTGCCTGACAGACTCCTGCATGCTTTTGGAAAAGCCATATCTTTCCATACAACTTTCCCATTTATGCACTTCTGAGTAGACAGAGTCCTCGGCATACACGATGTGTCTAATCATGAATTGCAAAAAGGTAATATATGGCCTCCCGTCGTCAGGGTCTGTCTCGCGCCGGACAAGTCCTCTAGGCCATCCTACCCAGGCGTTCCACATCTTGGCTGCCGCCTGGGGTGTGAAGCCAACGTACTCGATGGTGTCTCTCGATATGAGTACCTCGGGGATCGACGACTGGGGGTGAGGAGGCTCATTTGGCGGTGGCATGAGGGATTGATCTTGTCCGTGGCTCAAGCCTGGGGGGCTTTGTAGTGGCTGTTGAGGAACCTGTCGAACGATCTCTTGGACAGGACTGGCGAGTTGTTGTTGCGAGGTCTGGGTAACTTCCTCTGACTGAGGAGTGTTGTTTGTGAGCTTCGAGTTCGTAGGAGTGATGATGTCGGTATCAAGGGGGATAATGGACTCTGGTTAAGTTCCGGACACTGCGTCTGGACTAGATATGGTATTAGTATCTGCCACTATGCTTGCCAAAGGAAGTCATACCGGAGATGTTTGTTATGCTGAGGCTGGCACGGATCTGTTGAATGCTTTGCGAGATGAGAAGTTTGCGCTATGCAAGATGCGAGATGCAAGATGAGTCTGAGAACAGCTTAATATGACGAGGAGTCGAGAAGAGAATACGAAGTTGAGAAGGAGGATAACTACAAGAGGTAGAGGCGTACTTATACAAGACAGCATTCGTGTCTGCCTCCATGGGAAAACAGTTTAAACGTGCATTCTCAACAACTCTCCCCAAACTCTTTGGCATGGTTTCTTGAAAGGCCGAAAGCTAGATCAGCCCCCCGTTTCTCCTCAACTAGATGTTTCGAGAATCTCTTGTCTGGGGAAATTTGGACCAAACTAAAGTTTCATTATTCCTTTGATTCATTGTCTAGGATATTTTCACCTCTGTTTCCGACCAAGGTACGAGTCTTAGTTAAGATGTAGTCTGTATATATATAGGCAAGTATTACCGTTCTATCCTCAGAGCCATACTAGACCAACCTAAGCTTCTTGAAAAGGAGAAAATCCAAGGCTCCTGACACCAGTAAGGAGTTGCCAGTTGTCATAGTCCATCAAGATCCTTCGTAAACAAAGGAGATTGTTCTCCAGGCTCGGCGGTACTGCCAAGTTACTTCACTTGTGAGCAGAAGTTTCTTTGAGACTTTACGTACTTTTCCACTATCGTACAAAAGTTTCTTGTCGTGACAAGGTGTAAAGCAGGACTGGGTTATGTGAGTTGTGGCGGTAAGTTCAGATTAAGTTGAACGGCACATCTCCCGCGCTGCAGCCGTTGCAAGAGCCACCGCCTCAGCTGACGGGGCTTGCAAACAAGTTTATCGATGACAGCACTTGGGAAATGTATTAAATTTGAATGCGCCGCTTTTTTGGTGCAACAGGATCTGATTTCACATTGGCGTTGGGTGAAATTCTATGTGGTCGCAAGTGGAAAAAGGGGCTACGCATGGAGACAAACAGAATGGGTTCAACCTGGCCTTGGAAAATTCGGCTACGCTCCAGCCTGTTGTCAACAAACGGGTAGGTTAGGTGTAATCGTGCATTGGGTTATTTCGCCTGAAATATCTATTCGATGGCAAACACGCACACCGAGGTGATTGGCCATCTGAGAATACCTCGCTTTCTAGCACACTTGAGATGGCTTCATTATCCCCTCACAAGAACTTCAGTTGATTTCATGTCAAAATGTGTATTGTGATTGTATGCAGGGTAGGTGCTAGCTTGCAGCAATAATCCAAGACCATCTTCGTGAAGCTACCCTTGAAACCTTAGCTTGTCGAAACCTTCTGACGACGCATCAGATTGCGAGAATTTTTCAAAGCCACTCCCGGACGAACTGGACTCAATGATTCCAATTCTAAAGTATGAGAGTGGTTCTGTGGCATAGTCTTTGTACAGTTGGAGTGTTAAGCACAGCGGTAAAACAGAAGTGTACAACCCCAGAGTCCAGCAGACTACCGGTCTGCCGGCGTTGATATTGATGTGCTATATGAAGAACATGAGATTCCCTTTCTTTGAAAGCAGACATTTATTTGCTTTTAACTGGATGTTGTGGCATTGCCCCCTTGCCGGCCTTCCTTTGATTTCAGTCACCGGACAGTCTGACACCTCCTGGTCTGCAATATGTCCATGCCCACGTCTACTAATTTGCGTCGTCTCTCAGCACAATCAAGGATAGGCGCTTGACGTTTCAGTTGTCCAGTGGACCCTATGGTCGACAAGCAGCATTGGCGGAGAAGACAAGGAGCTGGACGTGACAGAACGCCAAGTCCTAGCCTGGTACGCCAGATGGCCCTCTCAACTTCGAAGCTGCCACACATGTGTTGGAATTCGATCGGTACCGTTAGTCTTTCCATCAGGAATGTTCTATGCATGCTGTCCGTTCGCGACGACGTGTGGATGTCTCTCAATGGTTCTTTTCCCGGTCTCGGTACGAGTTTTGGCTTGACCCTCAAGCCTCGCCTGCAGCTCTAGCCTTGGGATTCCTTCGACGACGATCATATCGGACCCTGACTCAAAGCGGAGGATTTTGGTCTGGGAGGTTTGTAGCCGGAAATATGCTTCGAGGTGTAGTCGGGGGGTGGCCGAAGGAGACTCGAAGGGATAATCGTAGGTATAAGCAGAAGGATTAGAAATACCTGGGAAATATGTTAGTCCACAAAGATATACGGTTCTTCCAGAAGAGTTTCTAACCATTTCAACCATTCTAAGAGAATAGAATCCAACTCTTCTTCCCATGGACCACCCGGTAATTCTGATCAGGAACAAGAAGAGAGCCAAGGACGAGTGAGAATCTCCATAAATGGTTCTTATGTCTTCCCAGCTAGGATTCGTTTCTTGCTCAAATCACACCGAGTGCTCCGATTTTGGGCTTCCCGTCGACAATGGCTGTAGCGGTCTGGAGCGCAAAGCTAAAGGCCTTGGTCTACCGTTCACGAAGTTTATCGTCATAAGGAAGCTGTAAGGGTAGTCGTGCGTATTCCTGATGTCTGCGAGAGAAGTTCAGCGTGAACTATGGTTGATCCTGAACGCTGTTGGTTCCTTGAGTCATTGCTACACAGAGCCCCTTTTCGATACCTGGTGATCTACACTGTGAGTGGTAGGAAATCTAGGTAAGTCAGCATGATCAGGACCAGCACTACAAGGCCAAGCCTACCTCTCTCTCCTTGTTTCTCGTGAAGTCTGCCACCAACATCTCCTGTGTCCTTCGCCCAGATGCTTGAGGAGCCTTGACGAAAAGAACCGAAGTGACACTCGCTTGTATTCTTCCCTAGCAGCGTTCTTCAGGCCTTTCTCTACCAGATTTGAGTAAAGAGAAGTCCACTGATGTGACAGGGCCCTCAGGTCTTGCCGTTCGATCGAGGTACGAGTGAGGATAGGCGACCATACTTCGGAGTCATGAACGAACACGCCGAGGTCTTCTTTTGTACCAATGCTGCTGTGTACTGCTGCCAAATTCTAGTCGAAGCGACCGAGGGCAAGTTCGTCTTCCTTCTTCAGCGTTCGGGTAGCTGCTGCGACGAGAGGTGTTCGACAAGGGGGCAGATCTACATAGGCACAATAGCATCCTTTGTAGATTGTCGGCATCAAGTGGGAGGAGGGTTTTCCGTGATCAGAGTCAGCGTGGTCTTTGTAGAAGAGAGGAAGATACCGACGTTCTGAGGCCAGACGATTCAGTTCTGCACCACCACCACACAGAACGGGGCCGGGATCACGGCCTCCTTTTTCAATCTTGAAAGAAACAACGGAGATATCGATTCTGGGTGTTGAGTAATGGAATCTAAAGGTCCTGCATGCACAGGAAAGCTGATAGAAAGAATCAAAATCATACGCACTGACTGCACAGCTCCTCGAGGTCTTGTTGGTGGCGATAGGGTCAATGACACTGCCCACCAAGAAATAATTCTTGCACGCTGGCGGCTAGCATACATAGCAAAGAACCCCAACACTGCATGGCCGTGAAATGAAGACCGCTTTGTAGGGGGTGCGTCGAACGGAAATATCAAAAACGCAACAATCGTCACCGAGTGTTTGCCAGCTGCCTATGGCCCCATTCCCTTTTACGTCCGCCTAGTCTATTGTTCCCTGAGCTGTTTGGACGTATCTCGACCAAGTGCAATGCCCTGGCCAACGATACTCCTGGGACGTTTTCCAGGGGAGGCCATTTACGTGGGTTAGTGGGTGTCGAGGCGTATGCAAGAATTTACAGCACCTATATGCGTCTCTAAAAATCACAACACCACTGATATTGGAGGCTTGATTGCCCTGAGGAGGGAACAATGGATTAGAATAGAATCAACGGAAGCCCTAATTCATGCCCAAACCTATTACGGTGCATCTGGTCTAGCCCTAGAACGTTCTGCGCGTGTGAAGCTGCTGTGGGTGCCTTACCGTGGTTGACGCTGGTGCTCCCGCTCCTTGTTTTTCTGGCGGTGGCCGTGAGCTGCATCTCCATCTCCCTCCCACGCTCCCCCTCGCCTCTCTTTGTTTTCCTCCTTCACCCTTCACCACGCTCACACCACACCTCCGCAAACCTCTACCCGCAACGCATCTTCTCTTTGAGCATCGCATCGTCAAGCACCTGACAAGTAAGCTTCTCGTGTTTTTTCAAACTTCTTCTCGAGAGGCTTCCTGCCTTTGTGCTTGTCAGCTTTCCACACGAGCCTTCAGGTTTCTGCCGTTCGCTGCTCAACCGATCACCTCTTCTCCCACCTTTGAAGCAACAGCTCCACATCTCTGCTCACTCTAGCATCACTTCTCTACGCGAGTAGCACGTCTGTGACACCTCGCTCGCCTCGATACCCTTTCTCGTTTCTTCAGAAGCACCTTCGAACGCGCCCGACCTCACTCTCAAGGTCCCCAGTCACCAGAGAAACAGGCCATCCAGGTAAATCCCCTCTCTTCTCTCTCCCGCTCCCTCTTTCTCTCCTCTCTTCCCCCGCCTCCATCTTCTCCGCCTCCTCTCCCAAGCTCCCTCTCCTCTCCCCCACCGTCGCTGTCATCTCTACCTCCTCAGCTCTCACCTCTACCTCTTCTGCCCTCTCCTCTGCTTCTTCTGCTCTCGTCTCTAACGTCACCGCTCGCAGCAAAGTTTCCTCTCGGTGCCGCAACGATGTCTTCGTCTGGGTGGCGTCGCCCTCGGGGTGCTGCCAGACGGGGAGAAAACCAGCTTCGAAACGCATTTTCCGCTCTCGATATCCAGCGCACTGCAGACTCTGGAAGCGACAGCTCCGATGACCGCAAGTAGCCTACTTCTCTTTGTTTTCGCTGTCTCCCTCTCTATCTCTCTATCTCTCCCTCCTACTCCTTTTGTTTTGATATGCATCCACCAGGTCTCCACCGGACTCGATGTGTGCACTTGCCTCTTTCATCTAGAAGGTCTGCATGTTTGCCTCATGTTTAGGCTATGCTTGTGCATACTTATTGTTTGCCTCTGTTTGCTGTTTGTTGTGAATTTTTCGCTGTTTTCGGTTTGCACTGCTGGAGTCCTAGAGACGACTAGGAACTCACTCATCACTTCTCTTCATCACTTTGAAATCTTCTTTCTGTTCCAGAATGACTTAGCTAACTGGCCAAGAAATCCGCCCTCGTGCCCTTCATGTGGCCAAGAGGTAGGTGTTGATCGATGGCTCGTTGCACGAGTTACCCTAACACACCTGCAGTTTCCCTCCCCCTGGTTCTTTCGGTGACGCGGATGATGAGTCCCAATCTTTCTCTGGGTGAGTATTCCAGAAAATCCGCCTCTTTCCAGTTGCTTACACTCCTAGATCGGGCCCTTCCAACTCGGATGGCATGACCGGACGAGACAACGCTGGAACTGATACTTCCATCACTCAGGAGATCTCGAACCAGGAGCAGATCTCTCAGCCCCTCATCAACCCAGAGGCCATCCAGGACGCCTCCGGTCAGGAATGGGACGCTCAGTCCTGCTACCCTCCCGAAGCTTGTGTCTTCGTCGCCAAGTAAGTCACCACAACATCCTTTTGAAAACCACACACTAACTCGACACTTAGCCTCAGTCAGAACTTTGATGACCTGACCCTCATGTCTGCTGTTACCAAGGTGTTCAGCCTGTACGGTACTGTCTTTGTCAAGATCAAGCGCGACAAGCGCCAGATGCCTTTCGGCTTCGCTCAGTACACCGTAAGTGACACTGGCAACCACACGTCTGATAGTTGATACTGACTCTTCCATCAGAAACCTGAGGATGCTGAGAAGGCCCTCACCAACCTACGAGGCGTCGAGATCCTCGGTCGACCCGTTCGCACTGAACGATGCAACGCCAACTGTAAGTGACACTCCACTAGATCTGCTTGGCTGTTTGCTCATCATACATAGTGGTTTTCCTGGTCGTTCGTCGCAACAAGGGCCTGGTGTACCACGAAGAGGCTCGAGATCTTCTGTCTCCTTTCGGAGCCATCGCCAAAATCGAGGACCTGGACTCTGCCACACAGGAGCGCCTTGGTCTCTCGCCCGCAGTTCGTGTTCGCTTCGAAAAGTTTGATCCCCGACGTGATGTCATCAAGGTGAGTAGCTATTACCGTCGTGGTTGCTTCAACACTAACAGTCTTACAGGGTGTTGGTGACAACACGGCGTTTGTCGTTATCAACTTTGATTTCAAAGTTGCTCAGGATCCCTCTGAGCGAGATCCTACCGACATCACCTGTATGGACACTTTGCAAAGGGATAGTCGTTCCGTCTTCCTCGGTTCCCTCCCCGCCCACACAAGTGATTTCCTTGTCCGCGAGCTGGGTTCGGCGGGCGGAACAATTGTCAGTACCCAGCTGAAGCAGTCAGTCGACGGCAGCGGTAAGTAATATCTACCTCTGACAAGTTACTTGCTAACGCGGACAAGGAATGCCGACCTACTATGCCTTTATCGAGTACGAGCATCCCAATGGCCCCGACCTGGCTATCGCCAAGTTGGCAAGTACTCCCCGATGTTGTCCAAGACATAGGTAGTCAACTGCTAACAATGATACAGAACGGCTACAGAATCGGTGGCACTTCGCTTCGTTGTGAGCGTAAACGATCAAAGGTCACTCCCATGGCTCTAGCTGCTTCCACTGGGCCCTATGGTACAGTTCCCCCTAACCGACCTCACCGTCGAAACGCATCGGCGTTCGCGACTGCTTCTGTGACACCTCGCAACGAGCCTGGCTCTCAGACACGTCGCTCCAAGGGACACCAACGATCCGCTTCTGTCTACAACGATGTTCTTGCTGGTCCCAAGACCCTTGACTTTTCGATGGGTGCCTGGCCACCAAAGGACGAGTCTCCCTACGAGTCTCAGTCTCAGCCCAAGGTGCAGTCCTTCCGACGATCATCTTCGTACCGCCAGTCATCTGCCTATCAGCCCTCGTACATTGAGCTGCAGAGCGGTCAGTCTCCTTACCAGGAGACGTCGTTCAGAAAGCCCACTTACACTGGCTCCGAGTACCAGCAGATGCAGTATCAGAGACTGCAGGCATCGCCTCTCTACCAGGCACAGAGCCCAGAAATCCTTCAGCCTGAGCCTCTGAGAATTCCTGCTCGCCGTCTTTTCGACCTTGAGGAGACTACTGCCATGGGGCCTCCTGCCATCCCTGCCTATGCTCCCCTGGCTTCTCCCAACAAGCTGAAGCCCTCAGTCCACTGGGCCCCCTCTCCAGCTGTTTCCTCTACCGGGTCATCTGACTTTGAGAGCAACCGAAACCCCTACCTGTCCAACGCCCATCGTGCTTCCACACTTGGTCCGTCGTTTGGTCAGCGCATGGCTGGTCATCGTTCTGGTGCTCGTCGCTCGGTCACTAACTTTTTCCCTTCTATCGACGATGCTGTCACTCGCGCCAAGTCGGCCCTGGAGGAGTCTGAGGATGCAAAGATCCAGAGCACTCTCGCCAAGTACATCCAGATTGCCAACAAAGAAAACATCGACAAGGCTGCCGAGGATGCGAAGAAGAAGGCCTCTGAGGATGCTACCCGCAAGGCTTTCAAGACCGCTGCTGAACTCGCCATCGAGACTGCTGCTGCCAATGAGGAAGCGGCCTAGGAGACCGTCGACGAATCGCAGAGTGACTCAATCCGAGTGACGAAGAAGAAGGTCTTCACCCGTGCTCACCACCTCTCCGAGGAGAACCTGAAGCACAACAACAAGGTGGAGGATGAGCTCCTCAAGCGCACCGCTCGATCCGAAGAGCACCTTCGACTTGATCGCCTCAACCTCTCGTGCGATGATCTGAAGAGAGCTGCCAAAGCTGATAAGGGTGAGAAGTCTAAGAAGGTTGTCAAGGCTGACAAGACCAAGACTCCCAAGTCTTCCAAGAAGAAGGCCAAGGATGAGACTCCCCAGAGCACTGTCGACGCCCTCGCTTCTGGTGGTCAGAACAACCTCGTCCCTCAGGGCATGATGCCACTGCCTTATGTCTCAATGGTTCCCCCTTACCACCAAGCTTTCGCATACCCAGGAGCACCCGGCGCGCAGGTGATACAGCCACAGGGAATGATGCATCCTATGATGCAGGCACAGGTGGGCAACGCCCAGGCCATGCATTCTCATATGATGGCGTCTCAGATGATGTCTACTCACATGGCACACCCTCAACTGATGCCTCAGATGATGCCTCAGGGAATGACTCCTGGATTCGGCTACATGCCAGCTGCCTACCCTCAGCAGGCGCAGTACCAGAATGGCTACGCCGCCAACATGATGTACACCGGCAACCCGGCTTACCCTTACGTTCTCGTCGAGTCGCCTACCCGCCAGGCCCATGTCACCGAGCAGGATGACATCTATGAGGACGACCAGAACGAGGAGTCTGAGGAAGAGACTTCTGAGGAGCAGACCGAGGAGGAGACTTCTACCACTGGGTACGAGGAGTCTGCGTTCTCGGACTAATCTCTCACTCTCTGATGCGCTCTTGCTCTCCGACCATTGACACTCATCACCGCGTCGGCATGAAGTCAGAGCTTCACACCATGACCGACTTCTCGGTTGTTTCTTGACACAACGCACACATATCTATCTGGTCGCTTACACTCGTTTACTTTACGATTCTCAACGATATGCTCTGTACTCGCTTTGTCTTTTTTCGGTTCACTCAATCTGTTTCACCTTGCCTTCTTTCTTTCGCATCTCTCAACATCTTTCGAGCATATCAAGTGAGCTTTGTCGCAACGATAGCTTCATCGCCTGGTGTTCAAGTCTCGCTACCCACCTGTCGCTTCTTTCAGACCACCTCCTAACATGTCTTGTCCCCCAACCACCATCGGGCAGCCGCAAAGCCGCGAGCCCGGTGGTTGGGGCTGACTTTTCCAGGAACGTCAATCGAACGCTTCATTGTCGAGACGGCACCCAAGGCTTGTTGCTTCTCGACATACTCAACACGCTCGGCTCTTTTTTGTTTGCGATTTCTCTCAACATCTTCTGCTTTCGACTCTCTACACTCATTTGCACTTTTTCCTTTCTCAATCTCTCGGCCTCCTCTTCTCCTCACCAGGAGGAAATAGGACGGCTTACGCACTGCTCATTGCTTACCAGGGCAGGTGTTTGTATGAAAACCACGGATGGGACATGTATGGATGGGATACTTCCTTAGAAAATTAGAAAAACAAAAAAAAAATAAGGTTGCAAAAGGGCGCAAGCCCACAAAAGGGCGAAAGCCCACCAAAAAAAAAAACTTTCTAGTCCCCTCTTGCTTGGTGAATGTGTGAATGCTCTCCCTGATGATGATATGATATGATGTTTGGACGTGGACAAAAGGGCCGAACGTGGGATCATGCTATGGGGCACTTGGTAGCCCTGGCGAGATAACACTTTTGACGAGAGGCCTAAGGGCCATCACAACATGAGTAAATGCTGGAATAACTTCAAGATAAGCATTACCAAGATCTTGTGAGCCTAAGGAAAGCCTTATGCGATGTGAATAGTAAGGTAAGCCTTACTGTGATGTGAATAGTCTCAGTCAATTATTACATGATGTCCAGGTAAGCTTTTGACGACTCCACGACAAGCATTACGACGACACTAAGGTAAGGTTTGCCTCTAATGAACGAGACAGTTATTCCCGTGAACAATGGAGACCAACCGTCAAAGGGTTAACAATCTCCCTTTATTCCTCCAACAGCAGCCTGTAGACTCTTCGGTCCGTCGCTCCATGACAAACTCCACTCTTGTGCCCACCTGATGACTCCCTGTCGGGTCATTTTCACCACGAGTTCGCGTTGTCCCAAGAGATGAACTGACCCCCACACTCACTAACGAAAAAAGCTCGCATTCCATGGGAGGCCAAGCCAAGCATCCTTGGATCTGTGACGGCTCTGATTACCTTTACTGGATTGGGAGTGGGAGATGGGTTCTAACTGTAATCAGCTGAAGCGGCGGCGCATCGTAGAAAAAAAATGTCCCTCAAGCTGGGAATGCCTGATTTTTCTTCTCTCCTACATCAACAATTCCACACAGGAACGACACTTCTTCTGTTGAACGTCTAACTTTCGTATTTCGAGCAACGACAGATCGCGTCTCCTTTTTTTTCGCCATGGGTCAACCATCTACGCAGGCGTCCAACGCCGTCATGTACCTGACTTATGGTGCATTTCTGTTCGTGATCCTCAAAAATCTGCCCCTCTGCGCGTTGACAGACACCAAGCTAACGATGAACGCAGCGTTATTGGAACAGGCGTTGCCTGGAGAATGAGAAACCAGTCCAAAAAGGACTTTCTCTCTGGCAACGGAACTCAGACGGGTCAGGAAAACTTTATCTCCCAGAGACTCTAGATCCCATGAATACTTCATAGGGGACCCTCAAGGCTCAGGTTCCTTTTAAAGAGACCATCTACTAACGTTTGGCAGCCCTTCCTTTGGCCCTCAACTTCATCGCCTCCGGTGAGTAGAGCCTCAATGAGCTCTTGAAACGCAACATCCCGGAGCGGTAGCAACACGGCAGCACACAACGATGAAGCAATTGGCTGTGAGGAATTCGATCTCACACGCGAGTATTACGACGAGCATGAAGCAGTGAAGACTGAACGAGCAGGTTCGTACCTCACAACAAAACGATCTTACTTCTTCTCCCCCCTCCCCAAGATGTTTCACACAACTCTGTTGCTACTAACCCTCATCCAGCTCAGTTGAGTGTATAACTTGAGCTGAGCTGGATACCAATGCATCAAACCTGCTCCAGAGAGACATCTCGGGAGGGGGGAGAGGATGCGGCTCACTACGGGCGCTGAGTCGAAGTATCATCGGCATCCAACCTCGGGGGCTTCAGTTGTCGTAGCCACGCAACTATTGCACACCTCGGGGAGATGCTGACGTGCAGAGGCAAAGCTGAGATTGTACCGTAAATACTCGATCAAGTTAATGCTTGCGTGGGAAAAGTGTTGCCGCTCCAGAAACCCCCTGACCTTACCCCCCTTTCGTCGGTGACAAACTGACTCTTGTAGCTCTCGGATCCGCCATTCTGTTCTCTTACCCCGAGCTGGCAACCATTGCTGGCGTTCAGGGCATGATTGTCTACTCGCTCTCGGCGGCTCTGCCCATCCTCATGTTTGGATACCTCGGTCCTGTCATTCGACGACGTTGCCCTGAGGGTTTCGTCTTGACCGAGTGGACGAGGCAGCGGTATGGCACTTTGACTATGCTGTATCTTAGCTTCATGACCCTGGTTACCTTGTTCTTGTACATGGTTTCTGAGCTCTCGGCTATTGGGCAAGTCGTCACGGCTTTGACTGGTCTTGATGGTCTCCCCGTCATGATCGTCCAGTGTGTCATCACCACCATCTACACCTGTAAGCTAACCCCTCTCCAACCTTGGAGCCACATCCTGACTCTCCCAGCTCTCGGTGGCTTCCGCATCTCCTTCTTGACCGATGTCATCCAGGGAGCCATGGTCATTGGTCTTGTCATCCTCGCCACAATCACCATCGGCGCAAAGACAAGCATCGACCGCAGCCTGATCGATTCATCCGGCCTCCTCAAGGCCAACCTCCTCGGCTGGCAGCTCCTGTACATCTTCCCCGTCGCCATCCTGACCAACAGCTTCTTCCTGTCCTCATTCTGGCTGCGCACCTTTGCCTCCAAGACGGACAAGGACCTTCACCTGGGCACCATCATCGCCACCATCGTCGTGCTGTGCGTTCTTACTCTCGTTGGTTCTACTGGTCTCATCGCCATCTGGTCCGGAGCTTTGCAGGGTGATGAGATTGCCTCATCGGGAGCCATTGCCTTCTTCGCCCTTCTGGAACGACTCCCCAGTTGGGTCGTGGGCATCGTTCTCGTCATGGTCGTTACCCTTAGCACAGCTGCCTTTGACAGTCTTCAGTCGGCTATGGTCTCGTCCGCCTCTAACGACTTGTTCCGCAACAAGCTCAACGTCTGGTTCATCCGAGGCGGCGTCGTCCTCATCATCATCCCCGTCATCGTCCTCGCTCTCAAGGCCCCCTCGATTCTTCAGATCTACCTCATCACTGATCTCATCTCCGCCGCCACCATCCCCGTTCTCTGCATTGGTCTCATCAAGAGCTGCTGGTGGTGGCGTGGCTTCGAGGTTGTCGTCGGCGGTTTGGGCGGCATCTTCACCGTCTTCCTCTTCGGTCTTGTCTACTACGGCAACGCTCAGGAGGCTGGTGAGCTTCTGCTCCTTCAGAAGGGTCTGTACGGTAACGACTGGAGTGCCTTTGGTGCCTTTGTTGCTGCCCCTGTTGGTGGTATCCTCTGGGGCGTTGGTGCTCTCATCCTACGTCTCTCAGTCCAGTTCGTGATGGCCAAGGTTCGAGGACGCCGCTTCGATGCTTTGGATCGTCCCCTTGAGCGACCTGAGAGCAGGGAGACTGATGAGCCCTCTGAGAACCTCGTCTCTGCCACGACTGGCAAGTTCTTCTAGACATGTCCCCATGAGATGTCGTTGGATGCTGTCGTTTCTCACAACGACTTGGATGGCTCTGTCAGCCAACCCTTGGCCAGAGTGGTACACTCGACAACCATTATCTCTCTTCACATCACCTGAGGAACCTCGTTTCTTCGTGGACGTCGGCTGCTTTTTACACAAAAGGCAAATACCCAAGATTGAATTGGAGAAGTACTATCTATGTACTGACGTCCGTTCGCCGACCTCCATGCTATTCTATAGTACACAGATATAATCCTCGTACAATATACACTCTCGTTTTACACGTTACTCTTGCTCCTTGACTCGTGATCCCATTTTTTCAGCTGGAAACCAGGTCGTTCAGCCTTCATATCAGTACAACTGCCTTCTCTTCCTTACTTTTTGGTTGGTCCAGTCCATCCCGCTCGCTTGGCCTGCTCCACGTTGATCCAGGCCTGCTCTTCCAGATACGCCTCAAGAGTCGTAGCAGGGACTGTGCCCCATATACGCCAAGATCCAGACTGATAGGTCTTCTCGTTGACCTGCCTCGACAGAGCCACGTATTCAATCTTCTCCTGCACCTTTGTGCTTCCCGGGATCAGCTCCCCAGTAGACTTCTTGTACTTTGACGCTCGCTGCGTCGACGCAATCGCAATGACGGCCTGCTCGGTCGAGTTGTCCTTGTCGTACGGGTTCACCGCGTGCACCTGGTGGGCGACGACACGAGGGTAGAAGAGGGTCTTGTTGAACTTGACGAGCTCGAACGAGGTGCGCTCAGTAGGGTTGCGGCGGTCGATGGCGGCGGTGAGCTTCTTTGCGAACTGGCCGAGACAGAGGGAGTTGATGGTCGCCTTGTCGCCGGCCGCGAAGGCCGTGAGCATCTCGGTGTACATGACCTTGGCTGTCGGTGCGATCTTGCCGCGGGCGGCCTTCCACTTGGGTCGGGTCGTCCAGTCGGGCATGGACTTGAGCTTGAATTGGAGCACGGAGAGTGTCTCAATGCCCCATTGACGCAGGCGGTACCATGAGTAACGGAAGAAGTTGGTGCCGCCGGGGTATCGAGAGAGGGGGAGGGGGACGAAGGTGCCTTGAGTGGAGGTTAGTCTTGTAGTGATTCACAACCTCAATTAGAGGGTATATGACCAACTCACCAGGAAACAGAGGCCCTCCTCCTGACTTAAAGTACTCATCATTCGCCCTCTTCTGCATAACAGACATTGACTCGGCTTCCATCTTCTTCGACTCTTGACGGGCAGTCTTCTCCATCTCCCGCACCATCTTTGCCCTCGAAGGTATGGACGAGTACCGCGCAAACTGCACACCCACCGTGCCCATGACGCCCCTTCTCAGGGCGCCTGGGCGCAGCGCCATCGTCGACGAGGCAGGCATTTATTCGTCTGGGCACCAATTGAGCCGGCGCAGGGTCATCATCCGGAGCTGGGTGCTCTGATCGGCGGGCGGAACTTCGCTATCGACTCCGAAGAATTTCTTGGGCCGGTGTCGGAGAAATGATGTGCCGTGGCCCGACCCTGTGTGAAATGGTATGATTTGGGGACAGTCGCTGGTGGCACGCGGGGGAAGGCCGGGTGGGCGTCACTGATTCACACATGCTAGCCTGTGCAAACTTTCAACGGCTTTTCGAACTCATCAACCACATCACGAGCTGCACCACCACCTCTCCTCGGAGCAAAGGCGCAGTCGCAAGGCTCTAACCGTTGCTTCTGCTTCTAGCTCATGTCCCGCGACTCTCGGTGAGCCAATTGGGCTCTGCGACGAACCTTGCGACGAACCTGACATCATCTACTTCGGAACTCGCCCATCATGAGAGCGACGCAAACCCTCCTCTCGAGGAACTTCTTCGGGCGAAGCATGGACGAGCTTCGGCGACGAACACAGATTGGTATGTACTCTCTTCTCAAGTTTCTGTACCCTCTGCTAACGGCTCTTAGCCGTCTCCTTCGAGGCCATCAAGGGCGCCACGAAACCCAAGCCCCTCTATGACTTCAACACCTCCAACAACGTCCGCGACTGCATCGTCATGACCGACAAGACCATCGGCGGCTTCTCCGACAGCAACTTCGAACACGCAACATCCACCGACCCGAAATCTCCCTCCTCCTACGCCCGCTTCTACGGCTCCATCTCTACACGCCTCCCCGCCGACAAACCCAACATCCAGCGCACCGGGTTCGCCGGCTTCCGAACTCCCGATCAGCGACCTACGGTGTTTGGTCGGTCGATGTGGGACATTGATCCCTTTCTCTACCTTGCGCTGCGAGTCAAGTCAGATGGCCGCAGTTACTTTGTCAACCTACAAACCGAGAGTGTGGAACCGTCAGATCTACACCAGCACCGATTGTTCGCCAAGAGGCCAGGTCAATGGGAAACGGTGCTCATCAAGTGGAACGACTTTGTACGAACGAATCATGGTTTCGTTGTAGAGCCTCAGACTGAGATGCTGAGACAAAAGGTCCTGAGTGTGGGCGTTGGACTGACGGATCGTGTAGAGGGGCCGTTTGAACTTTGCATCGAAAAGGTATGGGCTACGAATGATGTGTCAGAGGCAGACGCAGGAGCGCCAACCGTTGAGGCCCCAGCAAAGGGGACGCCGGCAGAGGGTGGGTTAAGGAACAGAAAGGGTGAAAAAGTACGATGGTAGGCACCAGGAGGTGGAACAAGCGTTGCGTGGAACAACCACGATTGATGAGGAACGAGACATTGCACGTGTATCATCAATCTCATGCTCTTGAAAAAGAGTACCCCTGGGGGCTGGTTCATATCTCACTCGTCCTTGTACAAACAAACAGTATAATCAACTCCTAAAGATGCTCCCCTTCGCCACCGTCCATGCTATACCATGTCATGTCATGCCTTGGCCATCATCACACATCACGCTCCAAGACTGAGCGCAGCAGCCTTCTTCTGTAGTGCTACATACTCCGCCGCGTAGTCTGCCGCCAGGGCCATGTCCCCGGAGAGCTTCATGATCATGGCCTTCTTCGCCGTCATCTGGCATTGCATGGCCATGTCCTCAATCTGCGAGTATTGGTCAAAGGACTTCTGTACAGCCTGGAGGGCTTTGGTCATGTATTCCATCCGCTTGGCTGACTTTGGCTCGCATTTCCCTGCAAGTCCCATGTTCGCGTCAGCTAGGTAGCTGTAGAGCTGGCCGGACAAGCTCGCCGTATCGCATTCGAGAGAGCGAGGTATCACGGCGACCAGCAATTGTGAAGCTGCTTCAAACTCGCTGAGTGAAACGAGAATGTTTGACACAGCGCCGATGGCTTCCCAGAGACCCGGAATATTGCGGGCTTCCCAAGAGATGCTTGCAGCTCGCATTGCAGCAGTGAAGCCCCTCTGCGTTCGGCCACACTTATCCAGAAGCGAGGCCTTCAACAATAGAAGCTTGACCTTGAGGACCACATCCCGTCGCTCTTCCTGAATTTGCGACATTATGCGATCGATCTTGGCAAATGCTGCTTGAAAGTCTCCCCGCCGGATCAGGTAGTCGACATGGAGGCTGTCAACGATGAAGGCCATATCAGGCTCCAGGTCGTCATCCCTGGACTGAACGATTTGCGATATCAGTTGGTCAGCTCCTTCCAGGTTGTTGTGATGTAGATCTCGCTTGAGCTTGATGATCCCTCGATACTTGTGCCAGTATTGACTCGGCTTCCATGATCTCAACGAGTTCTCTTCCAACACTTCCAGTTTCTCCAAAGCTTCGTCGTATCTTCCCTGGCCCGCGAGCATCATTGCAAGTCGACAGCTGAGTTTGAGCTCGTCGTCAAAGATCGAGTGTCGTGCATGGCATCTCAGGAAGACCTCACATGCCACCGACGACATACTTGAGACACCAAGACGATCCCACAGGGCCGCCGAGAGAGCGAGGTGGGAGCCAAACATGTTCTTCATGTTTCTCACCATGACGATGTGAGAACTTCGCACCATTGACTCCATTGCCGCAGCTACGCTGTCTCCGTTGATGAGCCCAAGTTTAGCCTCGCTGAGGAGCACAGCGCTCCATAGTGTCCACATGCCCGTTTCTTTCGACTTGACTCGGAGGAATGCGAGGTTGTCCTTGCCTGTACCTAGCATGCTATGAGACACGAGGTCACGAACAAGATCGGGGTGGGCACGCCCAAAATGGAACAGCCAGTTGAGAGCAAAGTTGAGGCAAGACATGTCCCGGTTCTCTCGTGCTGTCGACACGGTTTCGAGCATGGCTGTCAGGGCTTCTCGGTGGCAACCAAAGTCGGCCTGGAGGACAGCAAGATTCATGAGAGCGTATTGGTAGTAGGAGCGGTCTCTGTTGGACATGGTGTAGTCGAAATATCGATGAAGCAGGTCGAACGCGGTAGGATAGTCTCCTCCTCTCCAGGCGTCAAGGAAACTGTGCATGTCAGAGAGGTCCACCGACACAAAGGGGCTCTCGAACCTACTTGAGGTAGTGTGTAAGACTGGGCTTGATGCAACTGTCCTTGAGCAAGTCGTGAAACTGATGGCGAATCTCAAGTGGTATTCGGTTCCCATACTCTATTTCGTGTAAGCAAGATCCTCAGCACTGGGGGGTTACACTCACTCTGTACTTGTTCAATCTGGAACTCGAGGAGGCTCCCGATGTCGTCGGCACTCACAGGGACCGTACTACTCTGATCCCCGGTGAGCATGTCACCGTACGCCACCGAAGCCAGATCCATGACACTCTGATGGTCCCAGTCCTCTTGCTCGCCCATCAACAAGACATTGTCGAAGCTCATCCGCCCAAAGCCCGGGAGTTTGCGCTTCATGTACTGGGCAGTGGGTTGTCGATATCGTACAAAGTTCTTCCAAAGTTCGGTGCAGTCGTGGAATCGAAGGCGATGGTACTCCAGCCGTGATCGACGAACAAATGTCCCAAAGGGCGAGTTGGGTGTGAGCTTGACTCCTCCCTCATCTTCAACGGGATGGCCCACTTCGGCAAGTCTCTGTCGCTCCTCCTTCGTCTTGGCCAGCAGACGAGAGAGATGGTCGAAGAAGTCGTGCATTGCATCAAGGCAGTTGATATCCCAGAGCTTTCCTAGAAACTGATCCCATAATCTCCGCCCAGGCATACCCATCAAAAAGGGGTAGCTGCCGAGTAGCTTCTCAAAGTCTTTGATGCTAATGATGAGGCTGACCGTCCGCTCTGCCTTGCCCCATCTTTCGGCCTGGTCCGCAGAGACACTCTTCGGAGCAAAATCTGTGAGGTGGTCGTGGACAAAGGAGAGGACTGGGAGGATGGCATCGCTTGGCACAGCTCCTTCGACGTAGAGCTCCACGAGGACGAGCAGGCCAATCTTGGCCGGGTTGAGGAATCGAGCCATCTTTGCGCGCCATCAAACGTGAGAAGTCGAAGGGACGAGTTTGGATGCGAGATGGAGGAGTTAGGTTTGAGTCAAGTGTGTGCACGCGATGGGAAGTGATGCTGTTGCTCTACACCCGGTCGCGCCTGCCTGCCTAACTGTCAATCAGGAAGGGCTCCCAATCTGGTGAATGGAAGTTTGTCTACCTCTACGAGAGGCCCAAGCCTTGATATCGATGCTCAAAGAGTCAAACACTCATAGTCTCCGTTCTTTAGACAGCTCCAGGCATCTCATCTCCAGCCTAGCACGCGCTTGGGTGTGTTGATGGGTCGCTTGGCGGTTTGTGGTTTGGTCGGCTGTTCCTCGGAAAATGCCGGGATGACACAATCTTGGGTGGGCAGATGCGTCGTTGGACATGACTTGAGGGGTCTGATAACATCAGCCAGCAGCGCAAATCCAATGCTCAATTGGCGTCTATGTCAATTAATATCCTCCTGGAGCTGGACGAAGCTCGAGAGCTTCCAGTTCCTCATCCAGGACACGCATTGGGCACGCCCACAATGGCACCAGTGAAGGGCGAGGCATTACTCATCATTGACAATCTCACATCACCACACATCGCAGTCTCACTAAGACACACAATCTCAACAATCAGTCAATTCGAGTCTAGGGAACATGTACAAGGTATCTCCGGGAGGAGCTGTCCGTCAGTTGTCCAACACATGACCAGTCTAAAGATTCGCTTAGGCGACCTTGTCCTTGTTGTGGTAGTTGACACTCTCGTTCCAGCTGTGGCAGGTTAGCATTTTGTCCTCGGCACTCTACGGGAAACGTGAAGCTCTATTGGTCGAAGCTGATGTCGAGTTCAAGCTTCGCAGAGCTCTTCCAATGCTGTCGAGGTTCATCGTTCGGGAAGTCGTAGTAACTTACAAGATAGTCTGTAACATTGTTAGCTTTATACAATTGACCCGTAAAGAATCCCAACTGACCTTGTCGCCATCACCCCACTGGTAGTTCTTGGTGCGGATGTTCTGGTAGGGGTACTCGGTGCGCTCCTCCAGAGGAGGCATGTGGTTCCAGTGGTCCCAGTGCTCGTTCCAGAGCCAGTAGGCGTTGGCACCGGACAGGGCGAGGGCGGGGATGACGCCGCTTCCATCTTGTTAGCTCTTGTTCGTACCAATGCATCGCGGCCGTGTCGTCTTCAGCTTCCGATCCTCCGAAATCGACGCTCGGCTCGTAATTCACTCAATTCTCGGGTCGGGACGTACAAGATGGAGATCTTCTTCCAGAGCTCTGCCAGCCGTCAGTAATCATGCCCAATGCATCCAATTGACCCGGTCCGCAGTCGTCGGCGACTCACCAGTGGTGCCCTTGGCGTGCTCCTTGATGTGCTGGCGCTCCTTGATGAACTCGTTCTCGGCGGTGCTGGCGAAGCGGCGCTGGGCAGGGACGCGGAGCTGCGCGGAGACGCGCGAGGCGGTGCGGGTGAACTGTCGGACGGCAGACATGGTGAACGTTGTTGTTCGTTCGGTTGACGGGTTGATGGTTACAAGCCAAGTTTGTGATCAGGTCATTCTTGGACGAGCTCGGTTAGAGCCGCCAATCAGTGCTGCCTCAATTGTAAGGTTCGAATTTTTCTCGCGGGTGACCGAGGGCACGTGATCTCGCGAGGTGGCCGCGCGAGCGATGGAGCTCCTGCGTCATTGTAGTCAGCAGCCGCGATCTTCAACCCTTACGCGAGCAACGCTGTGAAGATCACGACTTCGAGCCACTTCTTTACCACGATGCTTTGAGTTTTTATCTCTCTTGTGGTCCTGTTTTCTCTCTCATACACATCTGGTGTTCTTCAATCCCGCTGATTTGTCCTTGTTTGCGACTTACGGCCAAGTTCCCCCTGTCCTTCCATGACCACATCACTCAAGCCGCAGGAGATGATGTGCATCACGAGAATAACGCCCACCACGACCCCTTCAGAGACTCTACTGTGAAAGATCCTCCTCGAGGCTCGAATCGAGCCTTTCCACGATGGCATTTCGTATTACAACATGGAATGGTAAGACTCCTCTCCAACTCAAAGACTCACTCACTTACACATTCCCAGTCAACGGCATCAGGTTCGTCATTCGTTGTTGAGAGGCTGAGGAGTTCTAATGCTCTGCTGTCATCAGGAATCCCTTTGGTTATCAACCTTGGAGAGAAAAGCGAACCTTCCAAGTCAGTCTTCCTCCAATCTCCTACGCTGCGATCCTTCCTCCCTCAGTTTAAGTTCCTTCCCTGCTTCAAAAAGCATTGGCCTAGATACAACCTGAATCTCAATGACCTTGTGCATGGTTAAAACAAGGCATGGATTAGACTCAGACTGGGACCCAGATGATGCTCAGGCTAGAACCTAGATGGTGCTCAGGCTAGGACCTGAATGGTTTCCAGGCAAGGAGTTGGATGATGCTTGGACAAGGTCCTAGATTACTGTCTGACAACGACCTGGCTGATACTTAGCCCATGACTCAAGTGATGCTCAGCCTACGTCCCAGATGATTCCTAGGCAAGTATCTAGGCAATACTCAGACTTAGACCTGGATGATGCTAGGACTGTGGCGATTTAGACTATGCTAAGGCTGGGACCTGGGCCATGTCTAGGCTGTCTAAGTGCAAGTGTTGACTCTTTTCACAGGCCATGTTCGATATCTTGGAAGCAGACATCGTTGTCATGCAAGAGACCAAGATCCAGCGAAAGGATCTCCATGATGAGATGGTCCTCGTCCCTGGCTGGGACGTCTTCTTCAGCTTGCCCAAGCACAAGAAGGGTTCGGCTCCCCCCCTTCAAAGCCTCAGAGATCAGCAAGCTAACTGGGCCAAGGATACTCGGGCGTCGCCATCTACACACGAAACTCCAAGTGTGCCCCCATCCGAGCTGAAGAAGGGGTCACTGGTGTCCTTACACCTCCCAAGTCCACGACCAAGTTTCGCGATCTCCCTCCCGACCAGCAAATAGGTGGCTACCCTCGTCCAGGCCAGCTCGACGGCATCATAGACGAAGCCACTCTCGACTCCGAAGGCCGCTGTGTGATTCTCGAGTTCCCGGGGTTTGTGCTCTTTGGCGTGTACAGTCCTGCCAACCGTGACGAGTCTCGGGATGACTTTCGCTCAGGTTTCTTCCAAGCACTCGATGTGAGGATACGAAACCTCGTAGCAGAAGGCAAGCAGGTCATTCTGACGGGCGACTTGAACGTTGTTCGATCCGAGATGGACTCAACCAACGTTGCTGAGATGTTGCGCAAAGAGGACATAAGCTTGGACGACTGGTTGAACATGCCTGTTCGGCGGATATTCAACCAGCTCATCTTCGAGGGGAACGTGGTTGGAGAGAGAGATGAAGGCCGCGAGGACCCTGTTCTGTGGGATTTGTGCCGCTGCTTTCACCCAGAGCGAGCAGGCATGAACACCTGCTGGGACACAAAGCGAAACACACGGCCTGCCAACAACGGCAGCAGAATCGACTACGTCTTGTGCAGTGACGGCATCAAGGACTGGTTCACCTTTTCCAACATTCAGGAAGGCCTCATGGGGTCTGATCACTGTCCTGTGTTTGCGACGTTTGCTGACAAGGTGACCATGGAAGGCAAGGAGCGCGCACTGTTGGAGGTCCTGAACCCCTCTGGGATGTTTCGAGATGGCGAGCGTCAGCGTGACTGGAGCTCCAAGGACCTTCTCCCTTTGTCTGCAAAGCTCATCCCAGAGTTTGACCGACGGCAGAGCATCCGCGACATGTTCACAAAGAAGACGGGTCCAAGCCTCTCCCGACAAGACTCGGTCAGCACAGATACGCCCGCAAGGCCTCCAAATAGCAACACACCTGCAGCGTCAGCGGAACTGGACCAGGTCACAGGCTCACAGACCAGCATCGCCTCGTCTAGGCCTGACACCATCGAGACCACCAGCTCCAGCCAGACCCGATCCCAACCGAGCACGAAGAGACCTGCGGAGACCACGAGTACGGTGTCAGTGCGATCCCTCAAGAAGAGCAAGACCACGACAAGCTCCAACGACGCCAAGAACAAGCCGCTAGCCCCGGGCCAAAGAACCCTGCAGGGTTTTTTCAAGCCGAAAGCACCAGCCTCCCAGCCCGACAAGCTAGAGCGAGTGGCAACGAGCTCTACGCCCTCTCCAACAAAGAAACCGACAGGGTCGTCAAAGACACGGACCAACATCCAGGGATCATCATCATCACTGTTTGCTACCACAGCAGGAAGGACATCCGAGAACAGCAAAGCCACCACCGATGGCGAGTCGTCTGAAAAGGTGTTTGACCCAATCGAGGCCAAAGAGTCTTGGTCAAAGCTGCTAGGCAAGAGAGTCGCACCCCGATGTGAACACAACGAACCCTGCATCAGCCTGACCACCAAGAAGCCAGGCGTCAACTGCGGTAAGTGAGCCAAACGGCTGCTATCCTACGATCAGCGAGGTGCATGCTGTGGCGTCCCCGTTGCACAACGTCGCGGGTACACGACTGCAGGCAGGTACAAGGTCAAACTCTGAAGCTAATCTTGATTACAGGGCGATCGTTCTACATTTGCCCACGGCCTCTGGGTCCGTCTGGAGAGAAGGAGAAGGGGTCTGAGTGGCGGTGCGGTACATTCATCTGGAGCAGCGATTGGAATGGGCCATGAGACTTGGTCGAGGGCTTCGACCCCTTCCAGGGCGCTACCAGCGACTCCAAGGAGGGATGCCATTTGTACATTTATATGGAGTACTGGCTGGGGTGACAGGTATACAATTGATACAACCGGGTTCAAGATACCTACCTAAACACAACCATGGAAGTTGAAGATGCCTACCCAAGCACTCAAGGATGTTTTCCTGAACACAGTCAAGTAGGTTCAAGCTACCTGCCTAATCGTAGTCAAGGAGTTTGCGTGGTTGCTATGGTGACTCCAGTGTCTCCCAAAGGCAACAGCGACCGACCCACGTCGACGGTTGAATCGTAAATCATGGCATCACGATATCACGCAGGCAGACAGAAAATTCAATGAATGACCTTGTTTGGATCTTCACCCTGGGGCAACGCAGAAGCAGAGCCGGTGAACTACCTAAGGCATTGCTGCCCAAGACTAGCTACTTGAGTACCAGAGTGAAAGACCATGCATCCCATAACCATAGCCATCGCAGAACCTGGTAGACAAAGGCGAGATCTCAAGCTGTGCTACCGCCATTGATACCCTTCCTCCACGTGAACAGGAGTGCCACCGAGTGCCGGTGAAGGCCTGGGGCAGCAAGCCCGCACAGATTAGTAGAGGAAAGTACAATGCGATACCATCCGCTGCCCACCGCGGGTATCATCAAATCAAATTGCACAAACTTTCTATCCCTTTTCGATGTGAACCGTAACTCCTTGCAAACGCTGCGGACGGTCAGCAGCTGTTCTCACTTGCGTAGGATCTCAACTTACCAACACACATTGTTGTCCCCGTCGAGCTCAGGTGTTCTACTGAGTCTGGTTGACCTGGGCTGCAGCCTGGTTGGGCTGAGTTCCATTCTGGGCGACAGGCTGGACAATCTGGGCAGTAGCCTGAGGAGCAGCCTGGTTGGCCTGGACAGCCCGACCAAGCGCAGTGGCAGCGGAAGGGTTGGTGCGGCGACGCTTCTCAGATGGTCGGCGAGGTCGGTACTGGTAGTCGGGGTGCTTCTCGTAGTGAAGACGCTTCACCTCATCGGCGCGGACCTTGTACTCAGCCCGAGTAGCGCGGTTCTCCAGGTTCCAGCAACGGCCCAGGATCTGAGCTAAAAAACAATGTTAACATATTTTCAGGACAGGGTTGGGGAAAGGCTCACAGATCTCGTTGTTGGTGATGCCAGGGTGCATAGACTTGACAAGGTGGTGACGCTCCTTGCGGTACAGAATGTAGGCGTTGGGGGGTCGAGGAACCTTGATTGGGGCACCCTCAGGGCGAACCATCCAGAGAGCCTCGCCAGCTCCGGTGGGGTTGACAAGCATCCCTTGACCAGCAGTCAGGGCACGAGGAGAACCGAGATAGACATGGTCGGAACCGTTGCCATCACGGGCAAACAGGACGGGCTCATGAATCTCAGACCTACCTGAATTAGCCATGGTTAAAAGGAAAACAGAGGGTTGGTGATCTTACATGAGCATGCAGGCGAGGAAAGCCTTGGCGCCATCATCGAGGGCGCGGTAATGTTCTCCCTGGATGGTCAGAATATTGCCCTCGTCGGCGGAGAGCTCAGCCTTGAGCATCTCCCAGAGAGTGGTAAGCTCTCCCATGTCTACCTGAGTAGCGACCTGGACGGGAATCATTGGGGCGGTCTCAACCACGTTGTTGGCGCTCATGATGATGATGGTGATGTTGAGTGGATGATGTGAGAGGAGTTTTGTGGATTCCGGGGTTGTTTAGGGGCGAAAGTTGAGAAACAAATCTTGGTGATGCGAGAGAGAGAAAAAATTCGTCTCGGCCGCTTCAGAGTTGGATTTTGTAGGCAGCAACTGAGTCCGATTTTGGCATAAAAGAGATTCTACCTATTGATACACTGAAGTGGGGCAAGGGTTTGTTTACCAGTCAATACGTACCTTTCTCAGATTCCCCTCAGATCCATCTCAGATTTCATTGTTCACCCATGGCCCGTGCATCGAACGCTCTAGCGCGAACTGTGGGGCCATCTCCTCCTCGCTCAAGTCTAGCACTGTGCGAGTTTCTCCTGTGGAATCTGGAATGCAGGACTCAAAAAAAAGGCTTCCCAAGTCATCCACGCAATGTTTATGTACGTAGTAGGCAGTCCTCAAGAAAAGAGACATTTATCCCACACCCTCTTTAGATAACACAGCGAGAAAGCTCGGCATGTCCCATGCACCATTCCACAAGCCCTTTCTGACTTGATCACTCGAATTATCATTCATGAAGGTCCAAGGTCTAAGACCAGGGTTACTTCTCCAAGCCCGCATCCCCATATCATTCCGGGGCAGAGTTTTAATTCATATGTATACATGGATCCATTGTCTTGCTCATGAGCCTGATCTTTAGCCATAGCTCAGATTCCTGTCGCTTCCAAGTCTTAAATGCCAGAGCACTCATAACACGTTTCCCATATCATGATGTTAAAATGCCCCTTCCATGGGGCACAGCGCTTCTGAGTCGTATGGGACTTCAGAGCATACGAGAATTTACCACTCTTTTAGAGAAATATGGTAGTCTTTAAATTTTCTTCGTGGTTGATATGAGAGATCTTCGCCTAATTTAAACCAGATCTTAATTGTGTGGGGATAGGAGCGTGAAGATTTGGTCCTCGACAAGGATTTTCAGGTGTCGGGTAAAGAACGAGCGCAAGAACTCAAAAACACAATTTGTCTACAGCACCTGCGTATCCTACCATGAAGCCTTCCCATCGGGTTAAAGTCTCAGCCCTAGATTGCCCTCCCCCGTCAGACATGCGCCAGTCATAAGCCATTTCCCAATGTCACCATTTAGCCACAACCTGAGCAGTTCTGAGCCAGTCAGTACTATTAGGTAGTTTGGCGGAGCACTCAAGAGCCCAATCCACAAACATGGGTCCATTCATGGTTGCATGACCAAATGCAGTGGGGTGCCAAGGCGGACAGGTAGCGTCTGGGTCATGTCGCTGGCACTCTTCCAGGGCGTCACATGGAATGCTGTTGGTACTTCCTCTAATAATTGCTTTCCCACCACCACCTCCAGCTTATTTCTTTATATTCTCCACCTCCAAGAATACCTTACACCAACTTTTCATATCTTCCCTCTCGAACCAGGTGCAACCCATTATCTGGAATTACGAAAACTCTTCTTTTCAACCGCTCAACCGTCGCCATGAATCCCAAACCCACTCTTCCCAGAGCTGTTCACCGGACTTCCTCAGGTCGAACACCTAAATTCCCACCTCACGCCACAAACGCAGATATCAAGGCGCTGTTGACTGGTCCAGCTCTTCGTCATCTTGAACCTCAACCTGGCGGGAAGTGGGCCTTGGAGTCACGAGCGCATGAAACCATTCTTGTCAAGTACTCGACGAGAGATGGTATCGAGCTTTTGCGTACCACCATACATCTCGCTGCTAATCCAGAAACCGCTGCTGATCTTTGCTGGCAACATGTTTATGGATATACTCCAGGTAAGTGGTCAGTTCATTTCTTATCAACACTAACTCATATGTTGAAGGGCAAATGATCGTGCCAAACGTCCCACATACTTCGCCTGAAGCCCAGGCTCTCACTTCTCTTGAGGCGAGGTACATGGATCTAGAGCCGCTAGATCTACCGCATGTTTATGGTCAACCGCATGTTGGTAGCAATATCCATGACACCATGCCACCGACTGATGAGCTCCAATCTCCAAACTATACCTCAGCTGAAGCACCCATAATGCACCCGATGCCACAGTCGCTCCCACCTCAACACACTCAGGCGGTGAACGGTATCGAGGAGCATCACGGACAGCTGCAGTATGCTCTAGAGATACCTGCGAGCTGGACTTTCTTCGATGCTTCCATGGCCCAGCCATTCCAAGCACCTCTGAACAGCAATGGCTTTATGCATCAGGTTGAGTCAGGTGGTTGTGGTTTTTGGAATTGGGCACCACCTAACGAAATGCATGCCGAAAATGAGTGGCAGTCATTTCTTCCACATCCCTGATAACGCTGGATGTTTCATGGTTTCTTTCCCTCTCCAGGACTCCACGAGCAAAGCAAGTTATAGCATGGCCCATGATTGTTTGTGGTTATTTGATTTTACATTAGCAATGAGTTAGATATGGAATTTAGTCTTCCGCCGAAGCTAAGGAGCCATGTTCAACAAAGTGATCCTGTAGAGAGCCATTTTTATGTGGTAGGCAACGTCACAACAAAGCCAGGACTACAAACCAAAGAGCTTCGAAGCGGCGGTGATTGCGAAGGAAGGTGCAGGGCGCTAATCTGTCCTCGTAGATATGCACTGTTTACACACTGTATGTCGTTGATCAGACCTCCCTCTGCACTTGGCAATCAAGAGGCTATTCCAGGTTTGGTTAGAGAAGTTCCATGTGGAAGCCAATAGACCCACCCCTCAGTGAATCACTGCCTGGTCACAAACGGAACTGCCCAGGCAACGGGAAGAGTGAGGTGGAAGTGAGGGGAAGGGAGGGAAAAGGTGACGTTCTTGTGTGCCGGTGCATCCAGCTCTCAGAAACTGTGCACATCTAATGCAGAAGCCTTGAACGTTGAGCCCAGTTTGCCATGAGGTTCGTGTCAAACGTCACCAAGGCCAGTGGAGTCGTTAGCCCTGAAACCCCCCCGAACGCCATGTGCCTGGCGGCCCACTTTACGCCAGGGCCAGGGTCTGGCAGGTCATGGCATCAAAACTCTTTTCTCACAGCTCTCACCCATGTTTGTCAAAATGCAAGGGTCCGTATCCCCCACACCGATCAGCCCTACTGTGCGACAGCGAGGTGCCACAAGCGTGGGCTGGCTGGGAGGGACAAGGATTCCATAGGTGGCACTAAGGCGGAAATAGTTTGGTGCCACCAGGGCCCGCAGAGTGAGGAACCACGGACCAGGCAATGTCAGAGAAAGAGTGAAGGCTAAGCCACACGAAGAGACCACGAACGGCGTGATGAAGCTGGATGGTGTGCATTCGCGGCGTCCTTAGCCATGATGACACGGAGCTGGCCGATCTTGATCCCTCGTGAGCCGTTTCAACCACGCGCCTCTCGGCCCCCTTGATCTAGTTAGAACACGCTCTGCTTTCGCCGCCTGCCAGGACTCCAATGACGTTTATGCCTAGGCAGGCTCACTCAAAATAGCCATTGCACCAGTCCTGACGCGGCCTGGCTGGCATCGTCTTGCACCTTTGCCTGGTATGCATGCAGACATGGCCGTCACCAATCTCCGAAGGCTTGCAGATAGGCTTGCGCCGCACCTAGTAACGGACCATACCTAGTGGTCAGGTAGAGCAGGTGAGGGGCGGGCAATGCAGATCACCAAACCGCGGCATGCCAGCACCACCACCACATGGAAGCCATCGACGAACCATACGATGCTCTTGTGCCAACTACGCTACCATGCGTACGACGCAAACAGCATCATCCCCGGTCGGAGGCTCATCGCAATTATAACGGAACACTCGGATTGGATACTGTCTTGTGGGACTGTGCATCCCGTCCGCTATCCCAGCCACTTGCAAGGGTTCACAGTGTCTCGTTCGGATGAGGGACTTACCCTGGCAGTTTCTCTCGACTTGCAGAAATCCAGCCATCTTAGTTGCCAGAGACATTCTTCTGGGGTTAGCCATGATCGACGACGCGGAGGATCCATCCACCCATGTCCCGTAATATCAGGCGCCTGTTCCCCCGTACCAAGCTTCCAATGCAGCGTACTGTATCTCCTTGCTTGCGCGGGGACTGCCATTGGGTACTGAGCAGGGATCTAGACTAACTATGATTAGTATCTTCCTATACTCACTAAAATGAAGATAAGAGATTAACCTAACCTTGTATTATTTTTAGAGTCCTGGATAGTGCTCTAATAGCGGAGATGAGTACGCTCTGGCAGTCCCCGGTCGAGCCAATACAGCATGCAACTCATGCTCTATAATGCCCAGGAAGCCAGGCAGAGGTTTCTGCCTGTGGTGGCGTATTAGACAGTGTTCCCTGTCGGCCGCTGTGGCGTCGAGCAGTCGCAACTACTGGCAGCGTAGCTCTTTGGCTCTGATCTCTCGGCCAAGACCAGGAATGCAACCAAAGCCTGCGAGACAACCCTCCTAAGATGATAGAGCACTCAAATGATCAACTATCTACGCCGTTCCGGGTACCCGGTCAAGGATCGGGCCTGGATCTGGCCAATGCACAGTCTCCTTGCCTTGTGCCATGAGGGGGCTAACCCCGACCGGAGCTGGTGAAGAGATCGGACAGCTCTCGACATCGATGAGTGGTGTCTCGTTTGGAAGCAAGTTTGCTTCCAAGTCTGGTCGAAAGCGGTGGCGGTCGGGCCTATTGAGGAAGAGAACCAAGAGCATTGTCGGTATAACAAAGAAGATAAGAGACATCTCGAGAAGGTCTCCTTCTTTCTCATCTGTGGGGTCACGGAGAAACCGAAAAAGGAGCACAAAGGACCCCACGTAGAATGAGATCATGCAGAGGATGAAGACACGACGGCAACATAGACAATCCAGCTCGTTTTTTCAGACTCGAGGACTGGCTCGGGGATGGCGGATCTGGCCGCCTCGGTCTTGTCTTTCTCCTCAAAGCGAATCATTTCGATGAGGGCGATAGTGACAGGGTCGTAATGGGAGGTTGTTGTGAGAGTCGTGGTGTTCAAAAGTGATGCTGTGATGCTGTGATGCCAAGTTGTAGCGACTCTCGTTCTAGTGGTGAGCTTTACGTCTTGTATTGATCCAAGAGACCGCGGCTGATGAGTCGGTGAGAGTAAGAAAGCAATAAAATAAGGTGGAAGGCCCTCCTCTTATATCTTCTGCGACACGACGACATTTTGAGTTTATTTTTGTTGGGATGACTCACGATGCACACCGAAGTCATCACGAAGTTGAACTTTGAGGCAGTGTGCGCCGAAGTGAACTCACATCTGATCATGAGCAGGAAGGGTGCTCTTGGTGGGCCACCGTGCCATAGTATCTGCTGTGTTAGTAGCTACCGTTGTCTGAGATAGATGAAGAATGAGTGATTGAAGGTTGACGATGTCTCGAATGAATGAGAACATGGAACCGCGGTGCTGGAGATGTTCTGGGAGAGCTATAGGATGAGAAAACGAACGAACAGAGGGAATGCAGTCGTGGCCGTCGACGCGATGAGTTTCTACCCTCTGATCGGCTCCGGTCAGACAGTTAAGCAGGAACCCCTCGACCGACTTGTCCATGCATTTTCAAATTCTAAGCATTTTCTTGGACTGCATTATTATTGAAGGAATCCTTGGATTATGTTCAGAATATCCTACCTAATACTCCACCTACAAAGGTAGAGTTCCCCAACAAAAGCGTCTTTCCCCCGTCCTAAACACGGATCAAAAACGCACTCTCTTCTCCCAGCCATCAATTCATCAATCGAACTACTCAAGTTCAGCACTACCCTCAGCTCACCATCTCCGCCTGTCGTCTCTCAGTTGAAGCATCGCTATATCACCCTTCGCAACACAACACTGGGACCCTCCGGCGATTCAATACTCACCACCTTTCTCACCACCGTGACCTTGGCCAACATGGTCCACTTGGAGGATGACGATGAAACCGAGCGACTTGATCCCCCTGGCTGAAAGGACTTCATTCCGATTGTCGGACTTCTCATTGTTCCATACAATCCCATCATGGAACTCGCAAGGAATGCTGGCCCCAACAGCACGGCCAATGGTGTATTTCTATCCCTCTATATCACCTTTTGGTTCGGGATGTTTATCTTCTTCTTCTGCAAGGGATTTCTGGATGAGACGACCGGGGACGCCATTGCGTTCAGCTCTATCCTCTGCTATCTGGTGGCAGGATTCTGCTATTCCTTTATTCTGATAGCGAATCAGGTGAGGCGTGAGCTCCGGCCTAATACAGGGTGGACGACATCAGAACACATGAACAGACTATTGAGTGGCACGTGGTGGTGCTTCACTCTGTTCGTCAGATTGCTCTTCACTCCTTACATCCGTATCATCAACCAGGACATACAAGGGATACTGGGGATGGCTTATTACACAGCCATGGGCCTTTGCCTCGCCATGCTCTACGTGGGATGTTCTTTCTTTTTTGTCGGGGCCCTTCTGGATCCTCCGTTCAACGAGTTAAGACGGGATTATTGGTGGCTTTCTCGCCTTTGCTTTTTTGCCTCTTCAGCTCTCTACTGTCTGGTCCTTGCGACTACCGGGCACTCTGGTCGTCTTCTCTGGCGGTACTTTACTGCTGTCATCAGATTCCTACTCACTCCATATAGCTTCCTCGTCGCCGAAGCAGGAGGATCCGGGATCGTTCTCACAGTTCATGCTATTTTTGTTTGCCTCCTCGTCACATGCTTCCTTCTGCTGTCGGCTTGGTTGTTTTACCTTGCTCTTCTGGATCCCTGTATAAGCGATGTGAACAGGATCGGCTTGTGGTTGGCCTCTATCGTCTCCCTTCTTGTTGCTGCTTGCATGTACGTTCTTACCCTTGCAACGGCGATTGGGTCCACAATGGAAGACTGGCATCTGGAGAAGGTACTTGTCACTTCTCTCCTTGGGCGGCTGGGTATTGAGCCGAGAGCGAGCGCGCTGAAGCCTAACCCCAAACATCAACGGGAATCCTCCCCGGCCCCCTCTGAGACGATGGGTACGGCATCTGAACCCAACCCTACCACCGATCCCCTCGCCTTAGCCCATGACGATCAGCTTCTGAGGGGCTAAGGTGGTCTTGTTGGTTTCAGACAACCCATAGGACTGTTAGGGGGGAGGGTTGAATGAGGCTTGCACGATGGTTAGGAACTAGACCCTGGTCTCGGCCACGTTGGAATCATCCATATGCTAAGCCCTGGCGATCTCGTTGAATCACTTCTGATAGGCGTGTTGGAGAATTGAGTGTTGATCCTTAGCGCCCAAGGTTGCATTAGTGGTAGAAATTCGAAGAAGCAATCAACGCTCTACTAGCGCCATGCGAGGCACAGCTGGTCACGATTGACATTGATATGCATGCCGTCTTGGTGGTGATGAGAGATGTTACGATACTTGAGATACAAGGCTTGGAGCATCGAATGAGAATGCTACTCATCATGTCACTAAACTGCGTGTTGGTCCTTGGCGCCTTAGCTGGTGATCAATTTGAAGAAGAAATCAACGCTCTGCTAGCGCCATGCGAGGCGCAACTTGTCACGATTGACAATGACATGCCGGTGATGGTGATGGTGATGATGATGTTGGTGGTGATAGGAGATGCACGATGGCTTCACCGGCCTCGGCATTTGATGATCGGCATGTCACCTAAACCCCACGCTTGATCCTCTGTCTCGAGCTAGGTCCGATAGAGTCAGGTCACAGGAAGATCAGACATGCATGGGGGCTTGGGGGGAAGCAGCTGCAGGAGAGAGGGGAAATCATGGCGCAAGCTTGGCAAAGTGCTACCCTGGATTTCAGCCGCAGGAGGCTTTTGATATCACCAACAACACCAGCACCAACACTAAAAGCAAACAAGCAAGCAAACAACCTGCAAGGTTTGAATCAGGCTGTTAGAGAAAATCAAGAAACCGTGCATCCATCCCGTGTGTCTGCCTTTCCCAAGTCAGCACCGATGCGAAGAGTACTACTCAGGCTCCGAGATCTGGATCCAACACCAACATCGCCAAGACACAACAAGATGTCGTGAGCCCGATTTCAGTCACAACGTGGGGAAAAGGCCCAAAAGGTGATTATGGCTGCTTCTTTCGCTTGGCGACTCCCGTTTCTATCCACTAGTACAAGATAAAAAAGATGGATGTTGAAAAAAAAAATAATAAGGTTACCGTCCCATCCAATACACACTGAATATTCTCCCATCGCCCTCGTCAATTCGGCCTGATCGATACTAGCCCGTACTGTCCCGTACATCACTGTACGGTACTGGGCGGGGCCGCTGTCTTGAATCCATCTCTTGATGCCGCTCGGGGGGGCCAAGACATTAGCTTAAAGCGCCTCTCGGGGACCAACAAGCTTATGACGCCTCGCAAGCCATCAACTCTCTTGTCTCCTCTCGTCTCTGATCCCCGTCCAATAAGGCCCAGACACTGGACCTTGGGGAATGCGCCCACCCCGGGCAAATCAGCCTCCTTACTCTTCTTGGTATGAGATCTTCCGCATCTCTCCAAGGCGATGCCGGGCGGCCGCCAGGGCGTTCTCCAACTGGAGAATCTCGACCTGTTGGTGGCTGTCAGTCGTCGATCTTGAAGCTAGCCCGGACATAGTAACCGTTGTGGCCGTCAAACCCCGGAGATGAGAGGGGACACAAAGTTGGGATGGGGGGTAAGGGAAGGAAACGTAGGGGGTATGCACTAACCTGTTGCTCCATCTCCCGCACCTTGAACTCGTGGGCCCCGAGTGTGGAGTAGTCTACCTGGTCCTCCTCTTGGCTGCGTTCCTTGATCATGCTCTGGACTTGTCGGACAAGCGAGCGGCATGCGGCTCCGACGGCCTTGCTGGCCTGCTCCAGCTTCTCTTGGCTCTTGGACATGAAGCCAGCCTTGACTCGGCTGGCGGCCACAAGCTGCGCTGTCGAGGCAGCGACGTCGTTGGAGGCCACGATGAGCTGCTCGGGGCTGTTGCGGTTGGAGATGACTCCGTCCGCAGTCTCAATGAGCGTGTTCGTAGACGATGCCACGGCCTTGGCCGCAGAGATGAGACCCTCTGTCCATCGGTTGTTCTTCTTGTAGAAGGCTGTTCGTGAGGATGATCCCCGGCCCGCCTGCACAATCTCCTGCTGTGTCACTGTAGCCGCCTGGATAAGCTGGGTGATGGCATTGGTAATAGCTGAAGCTGCGTCCAGAATCGAGTCGTGCACCTTGAGCTCGTACGTAGAGTAACCATCGCGAGGCTTGTTCTTGAGCTTGAGCAGTCGTGCTGCCGCCGCCGCGATAGCATCCGCAGCCTTGCTCAGCTCCTGGTCGACGAGGTCTCCCAAGTCTCCCTTCTTGTTGGCGAGCTTGCCAAAGCCTGGCGCGAACGTCTCAACAAGCTTGTTGAGCTTCTGCAGGTTCATCTGCACGTCATTGTTGCTGTTGATGACCACGTCAGTCTTCTGGAGAGGATCCATGCCCTCAAGTCGGAAGCTCTGCAGTCCACGAAGGAACTGCACAGTCGACAGCGCCGACTGGCGAGTTCCGTTCATCAGAGAGTCGGTCTTCTTGTCGTCGGTTGCCAGTCGGGTGAGACCCTTGGTGTTGCTGCACACATCGGCAATGGCGCCAGAGAAGACGTTGACGGCCTTGATCAGCTCTGCGTGAGTAGCGTTGGGACCATCTGCGATGAAGTTGTTGAACGAAGTAGCAAACTCCATGGCGCTGGCAGAAGCCTTCTCGATCTGCGACAGGACGTATGTGGGAGATGCGTTCTGGTTACCGGCCTGCATGCTAGAGTCCAGTTCGTAGAGCGCATCGTCAACACGCGCAACACCCGCTTGCAGAACCGAGTCGATGATATCGTTGATCTTGTCAAGGTTCGCCAGGATTAGAGCATCAATCTGACCGTCGAGAGCATGGTCCGTCTCTCCCTGGTTCTGCTTGAGCTCGTTGAGCTCGATGAGGGTCTGGTCCATGCCGGCCTTGTAGACCTCGAGCTCCTCCTCCTTGTCACGGAGAAGCTGCTCAAGATCGGAGCTGCCGTCTCGGAGGTTCATCTGAGCATCCTCCAGGGCTCGCGACTTGTTGCGCAGTGCCTCCTCCAGATCCGCCATCTCGCGGTTGTACTTGGCGAGCATCGTCGACAGCTCGTTGCCCTTGCTGCGCTCCAGGTTGTCGGCTCGGTCCTGGGCCATGCGAAGCTCACGCCTGAGCTTCTCGACCTCGTCCTTGTTGCTTCCGTTCAGTCGGTCCTTGTCGTGAAGAGCGCGGTCACGCTCACGGATCATGTCGGCCAGCTCGAGGTTCTTTGTCTTGATCTCGCGCTCGAGCTTCTCTCGTCGATCGATGGCCTCCTGCGCACTGGCAGCCTTGAGCTGAACAGCCTTGAACTTCTGAAGGAGGTCAAGATGCTCGTGTCGAAGCTGGGAGTAAAGCTTCGCGAGCGCCTCGTACTTGGTCCTCCATGTGTTGACCTGCTCCTGAAGAGCTCGGATCTGGTCGTCCTTGCTCGACATCTGCTGTCCCAGACTGTTCTGGATTTGCGACAACTCGCTCTCCAGAGCCTTGACACGCTGATCGTACTGCTGCAGCATCAGTTGGTCGCGCTCGTACTGCGCGCGCGCATTGAGGTTCTCCCGCTCCAGCTCGGCAAGACGGCCCTGAGTCTGCCACTGCGCCTGCTGAGCCAGGAGAGCCTCCTGTTCTCGTTGCTGCTGCTCCATCAACAGGCGCTGTTGCTCCTCAAACTCCCGCTGCGCATTGAGTTGTTGCTGTTGCTGCGCCAAAAGGGCCTGCTGCTGACGTTCCTCGAGCACACGCTGCTGCTCCTCGTACTCCCGGTTCTGACGGTCCAGCTCGCTCTTCCAGAATTCGGACATCTCGTCAGGGCCTTCATCCTTGGGCGCCGGTGGAGGGGTCGGCTGTCGCTCGATCTCCTGCTTTGGTCGTGCGGGGAGCGCAGGAGCATCGTCGTCTTCGCCAAGGAGGTTCGGGGGATCTTGAGGTAGCTTGGGGATAGTGATGAGGCTGGTAAGATACCGGAGGTTGGAGCACTCGTAGTAGAACTTGACCAATCGGTAGTGCTGGGCATTGTATCGTTCGCGGAGAGGTTCAAGTGCTTCGTCGTCGCCGGTGGCTATCAAGGTCAGTCTAACACAGGGATGGGGTAGGTGAATCACTGACTGGAGTGCATGGCTCGGAGCATGCTGGTGATGAACTTGTAGATACCGTAACTCTCTTGAACGAAAGGTACCAGGGCGGCAATTCGGCACTCATTGTTCCCCACGTTGCGGAAGTGAGAGAAAATCAGCTTCTGGAACTGCTCGATCTGGTCCTGCAGCACCATGAGGTCGCTGATGGTCTCGTAGCCCTCGTTGGGGTCATTGATGGCCTTCAAGCTCAGGTACTCCTCGTACTCAAAGGTACCGTTGAACTCGGGGTGTTGGTGGTGGAAAGAGAGCTTGGCGAGGAGGTAGTAGACGTATTCGCGGATCAGGGGACCGTAACCACGCATGCCTTCACCTCCTCCGCCCATTCCGCGGTTCAAGCTCTCGATCCAGCCCCTGTTGGCCATTGCCTCCTTCAGAGCGCTGGGGTGACCCTCCTGGAGAACCTTATGGATGGTGATGAGGGCCTTGAACGTCTGAACTTCGTCGGCGAGGATCGGTTGGCTGTCGAACAGGTCGAGTCAACAAGAGAAGTCATGATGGAGGGGGGATGTGAGACATACACCTTGATGCCGGACCAGAAGGCGGCCGAGGACCGGTGATCCCATGTGTAGACGATACATGCTCGTACGTGCTTGCGCTTCGGGGAGATCTCTTCGGCATTGGTTGCTTTCTTGATGTTGATGGCCAGTTCCTGGTCGGTTCTGCACAATCATGAGTTAGCTGTGCGCTTCTCCGGCGCGGCCGTGATTCACGAACTTGGTATGCTCCATGCCGCGCACGGTAGCCATGACTGCTGGTTGGCGGATAGCTCCGCGATGCGATTAATCGATAGGTCGAGTAGGTAAGGGAGGATGCGCGCGGATGCGAGAAATGATCTGTTGAGCTCCGACAGCTGCCAACAGACCCCTGGAAATCACGAGACAAATAACCCCCGTCGAGGCCCGACGCCGTGCAAGCTAAAGAGATTGGAAAGAGAACAATGTGTACTGGTATCACGACAAGAGAAGAGAGCAAGGCAGCAGCTCGTAGCGCGCTGTATCGAGGAGGAGTTTGGGTCGTCGTCGTCAGCCTTGACAAATCTCGGGCGACTTTGAGCGTGGCTCTTCTTGGGTGCGATAGCTCTCAGTGGCTGGGCTGCGAGAGGAGCGTCATACGGGGGTACGTATTCTTGCATTTGATGTGGGGCACGAGATGAGAAGCCGCGGGTTAATAAATAAACGAGACAGCAGAGCAAGTGCTGACTTTTCGAAGAAGAGGAGTGATGCAGAAGTGTTAGATGATTAAATAAAAATATGAAGAATTATATAGCTTTGTTAAATATTTTTATTTAAAATCTCATTAACTCATCATAATCGATTACAACTCTTGGAGAAGTATGCTATAAAATCGGCATCCCTGTCCAGGTGTTGTCTTATTCTTTCACTGATCCGAGGGCCGCAAGGCTCCGAGTTGGGTTCGGTGGTCGGACAGAAATTATCCGACTTAGACCAGACTCATGTGAGCACTCATGAAAGGGGATGATGGAACAGGTTTTTACAATTAGAACAGTGTCGCCATCGAAGCAAAGGTAACAGTAGTGGTCACACGAATACTAGCCCTCGGCCATTTTTACATTTTGGTTCTGTGAGATGCACACACTCGGTGCTAGTTTCACGGACATGCGTTCATAGCACATATGAGTTCAAATGGTGAGAGGAGACCATGCAAGTTACTCTTTACCCTGTAGGCCTTTCTTTTTTGGATTGCTCCTAACATAAGAGAAGAGAGACCGGCGAGGATTTGCCGATGATGGTCAGCCTTGGTGTTCTGTTTGTTTGGGCATTCCCATTCACACACATTATCGGGGAATTTGAACATAAGAAAGTAGGTTCATGCGGTGGAAAACAATGGCTTGTGTCCAGTGAGTGATGCGTCATCAAAGGGGCCTGAGACTGCTCAGTTGGGGCGGGAGTGTGGGCTTGCAATCTATCGTGAACTGCGGCGGTGATGGTTGCTGGAAAGAAGATGGGAGCCATTGGGACGAGTCCAAGACCATCGACCTACCAACATGGAGCTCCGAATGCAGTTCAAGGGCTGGCAGCAGCAACACTTCATAGACCAATCACACAGACCAACTTATTCGAAGCCGGGTTCTTCATTGATGCGTCAAGTCAATGACCAACCACAACACGGGTCAGACACGCTTCACCAGAGGTATCTTCAAATACAGACTTTGGCATGCTTTCAAACGATGTCATTTTTAGTCTCATTCCCTATCGACATCAAAATGCAAGCCCTTGCCATGCAGAGTTCTTTCCCATCCGGACGCAATACCCCAAGCAAAAAGAAGCAAGCACCACCCAACCCCAGCAGAATCCTTTTTAGATCGTAGTCTCGTAGGGGAGAGGAGTGAGGGTCTCGGGAGGGTTGTCGGTGAGGGAGACTGTTTGGGCATCTCGGGGACCGGCGGGCTGGCGCTTGACGGAGACGGCGACACCGTCGGCCTTGGCCTGCTTCTTGGCCTCGGCGTTGGCCTTCACCCGCTTGAGGAAGTCCTCACGGGATCGCGAGGGCTGGACGTGCTCGATCCGGATGTTGATTCGCTTCTCGATGTATCGGTGCTTGACCTTCTTGTAGATAATGATGCCAACAGCGGACTTGGTGACGTTGTAGATGACACCAGTCTTGCCGTGGTACACCTTGTAGGGCAAACTGTGTTCGGTTGTCAGCCCTCCTGCTCCATCGCACAAGTTTTCCCAAGCGCTCAATCTCGCAATTCGCGTATTTGTCGCAAGGTGGTGAGGGCGTTGCTTACCCCTTCTGGACGGCACCGTTCGCCTTGATGTCGACGATATCACCAACACTGCCCAATCGATCAGTTTCTGTCGCTGCTGTTCGTGCGATTCGTGCTCGCACTCACCGGTACTGTCGGAGATAGGTGTTCAGGGCGATCATGCCCTTCTTGCGGAAGTCCCGGCTGAAGGCATACTGCAAAATCGTCAGTTTCAACGTTCGACGTCGTCGAAATTCGAAATCATGAGCAAACGTACGCGGGTGCCCGCTCTCTTTCCGTAGGAGTGACCCATCTCGAATCGTTATCTGCCGAACGCGGGAGGGTTGGGGTTAGTAGTCGTGGGTTGGCGAAAGAGATGGTGAAGACCTTCGCTTGGTGTTGTGGATTTCACGAAGGCAGCCGGGCTTGTGGGAGCGGGACCTGAGATTATCCGAATTTTTTTCCACGCCGGTAGGGCAAGGGCGGCTCACATTTTACACCGCACACAACCCCACCCCTGTTAGGGTTCTCGAATTTGCACACGTGACCTACAACTCGAGCCAAATTTCCCTCCACACAAGTAGCGATTTTTTGACCTCGTGTGTGCAAAAGTTCAACTCCAGCCAAACACCCAGGAGCCAGTCAAGTGAGTGCCACCGACGGCAACATCACCACGAGCATCAATTAACAAAGTCTTTCAGGATGCCTCCCCGCGCCCATTCGAAGACCTCCCGTGTCCCTCGCAGACCCTTCGAGTCTGCTCGACTGTCAGTATCACCGGCCACTGAACATGAGCTTGTCTCTGTTTAAGTCGATTGTGAAAGTAAACTGACGCGAATAACAACAGGGACTCTGAGTTGAAGCTCGTCGGCGAGTATGGCCTGCGCAACAAGCGTGAGGTCTGGCGAGTCGGTTTGACTCTGTCCAAGATCCGTCGTGCTGCCCGGTATGCTCGAACCGACTCGGCGCCTTGTGCGCATCGACAAGACACTCTCTAACCTTCTCACAGTCAGCTTCTTACCCTCGACGAGAAGGACCCCAAGCGTCTCTTCGAAGGCAATGCCCTCATTCGTCGTCTCGTCCGCGTCGGTGTCCTTGACGAGTCCCGCATGAAGCTGGATTACGTCCTGGCCCTCAAGATCGAGGATTTCTTGGAGCGCCGCCTCCAGACCTGCGTCTGGAAGCTTGGTCTGGCCAAGTCCATCCACCACGCCCGTGTCCTGATCCGCCAGCGCCACATCCGAGTCGGCAAGCAGATCGTCAACGTCCCCTCGTTCATCGTCCGTCTCGACTCTCAGAAGCACATTGACTTCGCTCTCACCTCGCCCTTCGGTGGTGGCCGCCCCGGCCGTGTCCGCAGAAAGAAGGCCAAGTCCGCCGAGGGCGGTGAGGGTGACGAGGAGGAGGAGGATGACGAGTAAATGCACCAAATCATGCAAAAACGGTTCTCCCTCATGTCTAGGGCTCTGGGTGATGGGATACCACTCACGGGAAGGGGATTCTCTTCATAGCTTGCGGCGTTGGCCAGAGGATAAAAATGGAATGATTTCACCGGATAACGACAAACAAAAACTTCCGGTGTCTCTCCTCACCTGTGTAAATGAATCTCATGGATCATGCCCTATTCCACGACAATTCTTCATGCTTCGCCTGTCTGATGTGATCAAGTCCCATGTGCCATTCGTAGGATGCAAGTGTCTGTTTGCTCAAACGTGAATTAATGCTATGTGATGCTAACGCTATGTCAAAAGTTCATCCTTGCCCAGAAGCTTCGCCATTGGATCAGCCGCAACTGTTCGTTTCCGCCTGTACTCGTCCATCTCCTCCTCTGTTACCCCGTTCATCATCTCTTCTCTTGTCCGTTTCTTCGGTTTCGACTCTTCGGCCTCCTTGTCTCCATCCTCGTTGGTAGGCTCCTCGTCCTCCTCTTTATCCTCAATCAGGTTGGCACCAGTGCGTTGCCGCTCAGCAGCCTCCCAAGCCTCCTTGCCCTCCTCTCCTGTGCAGTAGCTGTTCTTGATGAAAGAGTGACAGCATGCGTAACCCCACTTGAAGTTGGACCACCAGCTGCCCCAAGTCGAGGTATGGTTGTTGATGAAGACGTCCTCGGCATACTTGGACTTGGCCTTTTTCTTCGGTGCGCCCTTGATCAGACCAGCTTCGTCGTACTCGACAAATGTCTCGGACTCGGTAACCGCCATGCTGCGTAGAGCAGCTGGCATTGCCTTTTGCTCCCCTCCGTACTTGTCCAGCAAAGCCTTCTCTCGGTCTGCGCGCTTCGCCTCTGCCTCCTCCTGCTCCTTCTTTCGGTAGAACTCTCCCGCCGTTGGGTTTGCCTGCAAATGTTGGCTGGTGTCGCCAGATGTTTCTTGTGCCTCCCATGCGTATCGTTGCGCCTTCTCGAAAGCGCCAGCATCGCCTGATGATCGCATGAATCCCTCCTCCGCAAACATTTCAGCCGCCTTATCGGCTGTCGCACCACTGTCGACCAATGCTCGTGTCTTGGGATCATATTTGGCGGATTCCAGATCGAGGTTCAGCAGGTATTTGGCTGTGTCTTCTCGTATTCGCAGTTGTCGGGTCGCTGTACTCTGGTGTTTGCTCATGTCGTTCTCCTCGGCGTACTTATCGCCATCGTCGTTTTCTTCCTCGCCATCAGCGCCTACTGTAGCCTTCTTCCGCAGTTCCTCCATCTGGTTGTAGTCTTCCACCACGCTGCGATATTCCTTCGCATCGTAGCCGTTCCAGCGATCGCGCTTGGCGTCCCAGCCCATCTTGACATCCTGAATAAGCTCATCGGCCTGGATATCTTTTCCCGTCCACTTTGCGCCCTTCGCCCGAGGTCGGCTCAAGCAGTCCTTCTTCTTGTGTGTCATGGCGCCGCAGTTTTCGCACGCGCCTTTGCGATACTTGGTGGCGGCTGGGCCAGCCTTTCTGCCGCGGTCGTACCATGTTGACTTCTCATTCTTCTCTTCGCGACGCTGATGCTTGAGGTAGTCATTGTCGTCTCCTTCTTCGCCGGCGTAGAACGGTCGTTTACTGATGAAGGATGGGATGTAGATGTTTTCCTCTTTCGAAGCGGCGCCAGCGCCAGTCGGCGGATTTGTCTGTGGCTGCGGCATTGTGTGGGTTGACGAAGTTCAGTTGAATGATCTTCAGCAATTTCAAATGAGAATACAAAAAGGATGGATCACGAGAGACCTAGATACACAGAGGCTTGTCTAGGCGGCAAAGCTTGGTCGCGATGGAACTCGAAAGCATCAGTGTTAGATAAGCGGCTTATCGCATATCACGTGACTTCGCGACGCTTGAAGACATGGGTCCTGAGGCGCGTCGGTTACACAAAGACCGTGTCAGCCTACACGAATTGCTTCATGACAGAGCCATCTTGTGTGATAAACCGTTTTGGCGTCTTTTAATTATGCTTTTCTAAGCCCTGATGGATTCGAAGTGTGAGGAATATGGACTTGTTCCGGGTCAGATTGAATTGTATCGATCACTACCAAGCGACTCCGACGCGATATGACCCCCAGCTTCGCAACGATGTCCGTCCTTCTCAGATCTCGAAAGGGCCCAAGGTTCCTGTCATTAGGATCTTTGGATCGACAGAGACAGGTCAGAAAGTTTGTGCCCATGTTCATGGTGCGTTCCCGTACCTGTACGTGGAATACCAGGGGGGCCTAGCTCCTGATGAAGGTTAGTGACATCAAGATTCGGGTTGGACAAGCCATTTACTCTTTCTTAGTCGGTGCATACATCTACCGATTTCATCTTTCCATCGATCATGCCTTGGCAGTCAGCTATCGGAGAGATAAGAAAGGCGACAATGCAAGGTTCGTGGCGAGAATCACCCTTGTCAAGGGAGTTCCGTTCTACGGCTTTCATGTGGGATACCGCTTCTTCTTGAAGATCTATATGTTCAACCCTGTTGTCATGACAAGACTGGCCGACCTCCTTCAGCAAGGCGTCATCATGAAGCAGAAGTTTCAGCCTTACGAAGCGCATCTCCAGTACCTTCTCCAGTTCATGACTGACTTCAACCTCTACGGCTGTGACTATTTGGACGCTTCAAGCACCCGATTCCGGTCTCCCGTCCCCGAATATGATCAGGGATTGAACTCGACGCATTTATGGCACACTCGGTCCATCCCTGAGGGGTACATCACAGATGAGACCACACTTCCTCGAGCCAGCCACTGCTCGATAGAAGTAGACATCTGCGTCCAGGATATTATCAACCGGAAGAAGGTCAGGGAAAGGCCACTGCATCATGACTTCACGGAGCGAACCAACCCGATTCCTGGAGACATGAAATACGTTTACAGCATGGCTGGGTTGTGGAAGGACGAGACGAAGAGACGGAAACGAAAGATGCAGAACCCTGGCCCAGGGAGCAGTCCATTTCCACCAGAGGTTCTTGTATCCATGTCGGCCAACGTTCGAGACTCGCAGCCACAGGGCTGGATCCACGAGGACGAGTATCGGGCTCAGATTCAAGAGCTCATTTTGGCTGAGAGGGGTGCAACCTCTGACGAGTTGTCCTTCGACAACTTTGCCAAGGCCCTTCCGTACGAGGATCAAGTAAGAACTACGCTACAGTCTGTTGAAGATCTTTTTCCTTCAACCCTTGCACCAGTACTGGGTCTGCCATCAGGGGTAGAAGAAGCGAGGCAAGATCCAGCAAGCAGCATTGAGGTCGACGAACGCAAGTCGCGCCAAGTCGGCAACTTGCAAGATGAGTTCTTCTCTGAAGACTCGGACGAGGAAGCCATTTCAATGATGGTGGCCATGGAGAAGGCTGCCGCTAAGGGTTCTCGGGGTTCCACAGCCCAATCTTCAGGGGTGAGGCGTAAACAGGATACCACGACCGATGCCATGGACGATTTAGAGGACGATTCTTTGGACTCGCTGCTCGGCATCTGCCGAAGTGGCCTGAAGACTGGCAGACTGCCCGACATCCCCCTGAGCAAAGAGTTGCTAGAGTTGGCAGAAAACGAAGGCTTAATTGGCCGCACCTGGAAGACTGCACCTGCCAACGCACCTCTACAGTTGAAGAGGCCCTTGTCCAGCGCGACATCAACTCTATCACCCAACAAACGACCCAGACTCGACGAGCCGCCACTCATCGATGATGATGAGATGCACTTGGTTCCCATTCCCCCAGACTCGAGTAAACCGTCAACCTCTACATTCAGGACCCATTCAATCCTCAAAGGCCGTTCATCAGTAACCAAAGCCTCGACTTCACCTTCAAAGGAAGCTGCTGGTTCTAACTCGAAACTCCATTTCCCAACCGTCAAGGACCAAAATGATCCCAACACGAAACTCCGTCTCAGCCAGATGAGCCAGAAGTCGGCTTCTCAGCAAAGTGAAGACGGTCACTTCACCAAACACGTTTCCTTTGACCCCAGCACCTTTGCTCCTGGTCCTGAGAAGGGCCTATCCCAAGTTACATTGTCCTCGTCTTTGCTATCATCTATTGCTCTTGATGAGGACAACGATAGCCAGGAGTCTAAGATCCAGCGAGCCATTGAAAGGTTTTCAGGGTCTCAGATTCATCTCGTCCTGCCACCGCCTCCCTCTGCCGCCTCTGTAGCTTCCTCCCTGAAGGAGTACTTTCTTCCCGATGCCATCTACCAGGATGCATATTATAGCAAGGAAAAGGATGTCCCCGGTCGGACGCGGGAGTATGCTGGAAAGGAATTTCGGCTGGAAGGCAACACGCTCCCATTTCTCCCCGAGTTTGACCCAACGGCAACCTCACCCGCTAACTATGGAATCAAGCATGGCGCTCTTGACAAGACACGCATGAATCTTCAGTTTGAACGTCGAGGGAAGAAGTGCTCGTGGCGAGGCTGGGAGATCGCAAACCCACCGCCAACGTACCACGAAGTTGAGAGCTGGTGGCTCGAAAAGGAGCGAGCTGCCAACGCAGAGCCAGGCTCCGACTTGCCGCCAACCCCAAGACACTACCACTCTCAGATCGACGGTCCAACGCCAAAGAACAAGCATGGCTTCAAGTACACACAGGGAAAGAAGACGACAAGCGTGGAGCATGAGGCTCAGTACATGAGCACGATGAGCCTCGAGGTTCATGTCAACACAAGGGGCAAGTTCGTGCCTAATCCTGAAGAAGACGAAGTTCAATGTGTCTTCTGGGCACTCAAGTCAGACGAGACGGTCATTGGCAGCCAGAATTCAGCCGATGCAGTTCAAACGGGCATACTAGTGCTATCCGGCGACAGTGGCTTGCCTGAGCGTATCCGGCGTCAAACGACTGCTGAAGTCATCGAGGAGACTTCTGAACTGGACCTTATGGTGCGGATGGTTGAGATCGTGAGGACACATGACCCTGATATCTTGACTGGGTACGAGGTTCATGGCAGTTCGTGGGGCTACATGATTGAGAGGGCTCGTCTCAAGTACGACTACAACCTCTGCGACGAGTTCTCTCGCATGAAGACAGAGTCCCATGGAAGGTTTGGCAAGGAGAACGACCGATGGGGATTCAACACTACCTCGACAATCAGAGTCACGGGCCGACACATGATCAACGTTTGGAGGGCGATGAGAGGAGAGCTCAATCTCCTTCAATATACGATGGAGAACGTCGCCTGGCACTTGCTTCACCGTCGCATACCGCATTACTCCTGGAAGTCTTTGACTAGTTGGTACCAGAGTGGGAAGCATCGCGAACTCAGCCGAATGTTAAGATATTACCAAAACCGGACTCGACTCGACATTGAAATTCTTGAGGCAAATGAGCTCATCGCTAGAACAAGCGAACAAGCTCGACTTCTCGGCGTGGACTTTTTTTCTGTGTTTTCTCGAGGATCCCAGTTCAAAGTCGAGTCTATCATGTTCAGGATTGCAAAGCCGGAGAACTTGCTCCTCGTGTCGCCCAGTCGCAAGCAGGTCGGCGGTCAGAACGCCCTTGAGTGTCTTCCGCTTGTCATGGAACCACAGAGCGCTTTCTACAACAGTCCTCTCGTGGTACTTGACTTTCAAAGTCTGTATCCGAGTGTCATGATTGCCTACAACTACTGCTACTCGACCTTTCTAGGTCGAATCACCAACTGGAGAGGCATGAACAAGATGGGCTTTACCGAGTACAAGAGGCAGCAAGGTCTCCTTGCACTCCTGGAGGATTACATCAATATTGCACCAAACGGTATGATGTATGCAAAGACAGAGATTCGCAAGTCACTGCTTGCCAAGATGCTCACGGAGATTCTCGAAACGCGAGTGATGGTCAAGAGCGGAATGAAACAGGACAAGGACGACAAGGTACTTCAACAACTCTTGAACAACAGACAACTAGCCCTGAAGCTCCTCGCCAACGTCACCTATGGCTATACCTCTGCATCTTTCTCCGGTCGCATGCCATGCTCGGAGATTGCGGACAGCATCGTGCAGACAGGCCGGGAAACCCTTGAGAGGGCGATCGCCTACATCCACTCGGTAGAGAAATGGGGTGCCGAGGTCGTCTATGGCGACACTGACAGCTTGTTCATCTACATGAAGGGTCGGACAAGGGAACAGGCGTTCGACATTGGAAACGAGATTGCCAAGGCCATCACCGAGATGAACCCACGACCAATCAAACTCAAGTTTGAAAAGGTCTACCACCCTTGCGTTCTTCTCGCCAAGAAGCGATATGTCGGTTACAAGTACGAGAGCAAAAACCAGACGAAACCCGAGTTTGACGCCAAGGGAATTGAGACTGTCCGTCGTGATGGCACGCCGGCGGAGCAGAAGATTGAGGAGAAGGCTCTCCGACTCCTCTTTGAGACAGCAGATCTCAGTCAGATCAAGGCATATTTCCAGAAGCAGTGCCAGAAGATCATGCGCAACAACGTTTCGGTGCAGGACTTTTGCTTTGCCAAGGAAGTTCGTCTAGGAACGTACTCTGACAAAGGTCCTGCTCCTGCTGGAGCTCTGATCAGCACCAAGCGTATGCTCGAGGATGCACGCGCAGAGCCACAATACGGCGAGAGGGTCCCCTACGTTGTCATCACTGGTGCTCCAGGTGCTCGACTCATCGATCGCTGCGTGGCGCCCGAAGAGCTTCTCAGCAACCCGCATTGGCGGCTCGATGCCGAGTACTATATTTCCAAGAACTTGATCCCACCGCTGGAGCGCATCTTCAACCTTGTGGGTGCCAACGTCCGACAGTGGTATGATGAGATGCCCAAAGTACAGCGAATACGCCATGCGACTACGCTCGGGACACGAAAGACAACCCTCGAGTCGTACATGAAGTCCTCTCACTGCCTCATCTGCGACAAGAAGTTCGCCAACGAGGACAATCCGCTGTGTCCAGCCTGTCGAACCAATGTCCCTGCGTCGCTTCTCACCCTTCAGACACGTCTATCGACCGAGGAGCGTCGCTTGCAAGAGGTATTATCACTCTGTCGTAGCTGCGCGGGAATAGGGCCTGTGGAGGATGTCCAATGCGACAGCAAGGACTGCCCTGTCTTTTGGACGCGCATGAGGCAGACCAGCAAGACACGTGAAGCGCGGAATACGAACCAACCCGTGATACAGGCGTTGGTTGAAGGTGTTGACAGGTTGTCACTTGATTGGTGATGGCATCAGGGGCCTCGGGATGATTGTGTATGGTTATATAGATGAGGACATCCGTTCTTCTTTTGTTTATTATGTATTGCTAGGCGTATTGGATCCAGGGCGCAAGATCAGAGGGGCACTGGTGCTTACAACGATTCCGATATCATGAAATAAAGCTATTGAATACTTTGAAGCCGGTGAACAAGTCAACAAGCTTTGTAACTACTATATGTGATGCCATTGTAGCCTTGAGGGGATATGAAGTCGTGGTGGCCTCAACAAGGCTTCTTCTAAGATGGCTACATTTCCCATTGCAGAGAATCTGAAACACAATGCAACGTAGAAGCGAAGCTGGTGAACTACCTAGGGCATTGCTGCCCAAGACTAGCTACTTGATTCCTAGAATGAAAGACCACGGTACTTTGTCAAAAGGCTCCATGAGGCCCGCGGGAGGGGGCTTCAAAGTAACTCAACAGACATAACACAAGCGTAACACAACTGAAACTTATACTCAAGCTTCAATAACACAACAAGTCAATAAGCTATGTAACCGCTGTGTGTGACACCGTGATAGCCTTGAAGGAAAGACCATGCCTCCCAAAAACATAATCCGCAGAACCTTGTGGACAAAGGTGGGATCTCGAGGTGATGGCGGAATCTTGACGCCAAATGAATTCCCACTTTTGTGAGCTTGGTGACGATTCCAAAAGAAGCCATCAGCCACAATAACAAAGGGCACGGTTATTGACACATGCCGGCATTCAAACCTAGTCGAAATACGCCAAAAAGAAATCCCACGATCTTAGCCATCCCCGTTCGTGCGTGGAATTCTAGAAAGAACCCGTCTTCTTAGTTGGATTCTCCCGACGCTTCTATTCCGAGTCTTGAATGACAGCATTCGGTTTGTCCCAAAAAGACAAGCCGATCTACTCGTGACGACAGTGGCCATAGAATTGATCGGTGCCGTCAAGTTCGGTGGGTAGTGGGGCCGTGATCCGGAAACCCGTTCCGTCGGAGTTGTCGGGTCTGTGACCGCGAATGAGAGCACGATATCAACTGCACTTCTGCTGCTGTTGAGCGGGGAATACAGTGCTAGCGACTGAGGGACCCTCGTTTCAAAACGCTGGTGCTATCAACTGCATTGCGCCGAGTTGTGATACCCGCTTCAAAGAATGCGGACTCTGCAATTGGGTGGTCAATATCGAGAGTCATGCTGTGCGACTTGAGACTCCGGCTAATTGGGACGAGATTCACAAGACTCGAGCCAAGCGGGAAGGGTCCTGGTCCCCCCTGTCGAGACGAGGGAGCACAAAGGGTTTTGACAGCGGCCGCCGCCTGCCATCCCAACTTGTCGGTCAGTTCATGACGCCACGAGTCGGGGGCAGGTATGTGTTGAGGGGCTTGGTACTGTGCAAGAAGAAATCACTTGTCTCGCGCATCTGCGCAGCCTCCAGTGAGTACATGCTTGGTCTTTCAGACAGCGCCAGGTCTAGGAATCTCCGATCCAGCCTGGCCCCGGTCCGCAAATAGCTTCAGGGACAGTTCGAGTCAGAGCTCAGAGCCAGAGACAGCCACTGACATGTGAAGGCCGTCAGAGATCGAGGGCAGATTGAGGATCTAGATCAAAGCATCAGTCAGCTCCATGACTTGGATGACTCCCGTACTGGTTCCCCTCTGGCTTGCGCGGCCTCCACATTCCTTGCGTCCACAGACAGCCAGCCACATGGCAACCAGGGCGCATCCCCGTCTAGCTCTTGTGTCGGAGCAAAAGGTGAGGAGGTCTTGACCGCCGTGGTCGTCGAGGCCCAGCTGAACTGAACTGGACTGGACTGGGCTGCAATGCGTTGCCAGCAAACAACCTCTTGCTGAGCTGTCGCGTGCGGTGTGCGGTGTGCGAGCGCGCTTCCCCGAAAGAACCGAGTGGTGGGTACCCTAACAGCGTGGATTGGGCTCTGCAGGTGTGTGCCTGAGCTCTGAATTCTGCGGCAAGGAACAAGACGGGAGAAGCTGGCAGATATTGGGCCTAGAAGACCCAATCAAGGTTTCCAAGGTTCTCGAGGCTTGGGCTAGGCGTTGAAGGGGCGGACCGCGGTGGAGGCTGCCCTTGCAGAGAGGAAAGACTAGGGGCGTGCCGGTGGTGGTGGTGTCGAGCTGTCCATGATGTGGTTTGCTGTGCGACATGGCATCGCATCGGCGATCACAGAGCCAAGTTACCCAACGTTGAATGATCTGATGCCAGGGTGTGCGTGTGCGTGCGACCTTGATATCAGGTACCTCAAAGGCGAGAAGACATGGTAAAGAGGCCCTGAATTGCATCTTCCACCTATGGCCATAACAGCCGGGCAAAGCTGCAATAGTGCCGAGGCATCAGGCAACTTGAAGATCAGGGTCCTTCTTCCGCCTCGAATGAACCCATGTCGTCGTCGCGCTCTCCAGGAGCCCCTGCCCCTGTCTGTTCATCTGTTGAAGCGCAGATTGACCACAGAACCTCCGAGGGAGAGCCGTCGAGTCCAGTACTTCAAGGCTGCAGCCATGCACTGCGCTGCACATATGGCTAACATCAACGTACGCCCTGAAATGATCCAATCCGTCCGTGTGCCCGTCTGCTCTCCCGCCTGTCCGGTCTCCGCCGTAACCGCCCGTACTGGAAAGATATGAGGCGCCAGAGACAATGCTTTTGGAGGCTGGAACAACGGAATGCATGAAAAGGCAATGTTCGAGGCGACTTTGCCACAGGCAGTCTCGAGGGAACGCAGCGAGTGATTGTTGACCGTGACTGTGTAAGCGGAGAGATGATTGCGAGACATCTTGGGCAGTAGAGGTACGTACTGGACTAGACGTGTTTCACGGGCAGGTACAGCTCCATCGGCAGATAGCCAAACGCAGTCTCGGCGCAACCTAGACATGACATATGATGTGTGCTTTATTTTAGTACATGTTCCATCTCGTCAAACAAACCCAAATATGAAATGATACACACTCATAACCCATATGCACTCAAGGCATTCCGCAGCCATTCCGGCTCGGGCCCGGGGAGCACGGGAATCTCTCTGGTTGCAGGGGACCCAAATTGGATGCCACAGGGGGGGCCGCAGTGAACCGTAGGGGCCCAGTGGCCCGCTACAGGACGCGCTACAGGGGAGCGGCGCTGTAGGGCGACCTGCCAGGTGCCGCCACGCCCAATGGCTACGGGGCGCCAGCACCCACTAGCGAACAAGTTATTACCGGGAAGGCGCTCCCCACACTTTTTTTCGCAGCACGCGCACCCTCCCATCTCCACCGGGCGAGGTTACCACCACCACCGGGTGCTTGCTCGGGGTGGCAGGGAAGGTACAGGCCAGTACCGACCCGAGGGACCTTGGCTTCCGCGCAGGAACGAACGAATGGATCAATAAGGCAAGTCACCGTCTTTTTACTTAGGTAGCTATTTCGCTCCTGCCTCGCCTTTGACTCACTTTCCTGTCCCTTTCTCCATCTTTTCTCCATTCCCATGTGAATCTCTAGATAACAGCCTCGAGTCCATCACCCTCGCACGTCGTACTCTGCTCTGTTATACCTTGCTTGCTTACTGCTTCGAACCAAGCTTCTCCCTCGCACAGCCCAAGACGTAACCCTACCTCCCGCTACTACCTGAACAAAAAGGGACCCTGTGCCTTGCGCCTGGCGGACCCATTTGCGTCATACTTTGATATTCGGCAGTCGTCACCATTCCCTAGTGCTGCTCTCCCTCGTGCTTGCTACCTGGAGGATAAGACTGTTCAATTCCTCGGGACCTGCGATACTCTCAGAAACCGACTCGACCTTCCGACCGATTAAGCCATCACTATCGAATCAAGGACGGAAGAAAACACGAAACCAAACTCCTGGTCAATGCCTTCCTAACGAAAAACGATCCTACGCTACTCCACCGATTTCTCCCTCGCTCCACCGTGACCGACCTTCTACGCACCTTCCATGATCATGGCGACGAGATTCTCGCCCGAGGCTTTCCTGCCTTCGGGCGCCTACGACACCGACGTTGGTCTCACCCTCAACGATCCTCTCGCCTACTCCCACATCTCGCCTCCCAACTCATATCCACGAGCCGGAACTCTTCGCCATCAATACCCGCAGCACTATCTGAACTCGTGTCGAAACAATATCCAACACCAGAACCAGCGTGGCTGGATCCCTCCGGCCAGCACGATGTCTCTACAGCCCAGCGAGACGTCTCCTCAGTCACTCGCCGCGTTGCGAGCTACGCAGTCTGTTCCACCGCACCATTCATCATTCCAGTTCCAGCCCGAGTCTCTCGAATCTCTCAAAGCTCGACCAGCCACCGTATCTCCCACATACGGAGGTCCACCTCCAATTCACGAACACCGTCTGCCACCTTCATCCACAGCTCCTCTTCCCAGCGTGTCTTCCGGGCTTGTCGGTGCATCACTCTCAAGATCCGTGTCTGCTGACGCCGTGGCTCCTTCCCAATCACCGTCGCATGTGGTCCAACGGCTTGTTCAGCAAAACGCTATGATTCGCGAAGCTTGGGAAGCAGAACGGAACCACCTCGAGGCCAATCGAAGACGCGCCGAAGAAGTTTACCAGGAAGAGCGCATCATCATGGACGAGGTTCGAGTGGGCTGGGAGACGGAGAAGGAAAACATGATTCGAGAGATTGAGGATCTCAAGGAGCGCATGCATCGACTTGAAGGAGAAAACAATGCACTCAAAGCCGTCGCCGCCCAGAGCATCCAGGTCACGGGCGTGGTATCGCCTCTGGCGAGTCAGCGAGGTGGAAGCGGCGATGGCTCCTTGGAGAACTCGTACTTTTCTGCTCCACCGGGCCGACTTACGTCAAGGTCGCAAAACCCAGCCATTCCAACTAGTCTATCAACGGGCGATGCGTCATCTCTTCCGCCGGGTCTTGACGGAGCATCTCGCAGACCTCACTTTTTAAGTCCAGGCAGTTCCCGCCTTTCTCCCATTACACAACCCGAATCATCCCCCTTTGTCCCCCTGGATCCAAGAATGCAGACTCAAAACCCAGTTGCCAGGGACTTTCTCTCATCTCCTTCAGATGACGCCACGACGCCCGTTCCAGTCATTGATGTTCAGGAGATTGATCCCAAGTTGGAAGGGATTCCCCTCAAGGCCACCGCCGTTCAAAAGTCTACCTTTGCCGATGGCGCAACTTCTACCGACAACCCCTCCTCGCCTATAGCGTCTCCCCCTGGTCCTGCCACTCAACACCCGGAACGACTTGGACGACCCTCAAATGTCCGCGGGTCGTCAAAGGAATACACTCTACAGGCCCTCTCGGCCGTGGAATCTCGCCGTCTAACGATGCACGCTGGTCACACGCCCAATCATTCTCTGTCGCTTTTTCCCACTGTCAATCCGACCGATACGGATGCCGTTGTGGGCGAAGGTGCGACGCCAACCGTTGAGACGGTTATCGACCTTGCAGCAGCACTCCCAGAAGAGCCGGTTAAGGACCCTGCAGCTACCGTTGTACAAACCGCCAGGCGCGACTCCAAGGTCTCGTTTGTATCATTTGCGGAAGAGGAACTGGACCTAGACCATCCCGAGCCCATGTTTGAACCGGACGAGGGCGACAAACCACTCAAAGGACCACTCATGATCAGGAACATGCCGGCAAAGGACGAACTTTTCTGGGAGGCTGTCAACAAGAAATTGGAGCCCATCAGCCAAGGGCAGAACGCTCTTCCGGCTGTCATGCAGACTTCCCTCGAAGACTTGGAGGTGGGAGCCGGGCCTTCGGGCTTGAACGCACAAGCACAAAAGCGCCAAAAGGTTCCACATGTCGGCGGCGACGGGTCGGTAGATGCCCAAGCGGACGCCGAGGACAGTGGTAACGATAGCGAGACGAGCGACAACGGGATCGACGCCGATGTTCCCCTAAAGTTTAAAGCCACGTCCAACTTTGGCGCTCCTTTCGGTGCCATGTAGGACAAGGCGGCTCTAGGGGTTCCACGGAGTATCAAAACAGATGGGGCTGAGGAGTCTTATCTCCCCAACTGGTCCACAAGAGGACCTTTTCAATGGCCGTCCTGGGCTTGGAAAGTTTCGGGACTTCCGCCTGCTCCGCCTCCTTCAGAGGGAGATTGGGATGATAATCCGACACCTCCCCCAACGCAGCTGCACGTTTGACGCTTCTCATGATAATGAAACATTTTGCGTTTGGTGTTTTCTTGAGCGGTATTCTAACGCACGTCACGATTCACATGCCACGACACAGCACAGCACAGCACAACAAACAATACGACGCACACGTCTAGTCGAATTTGCAATCTGTCTTTTCAGGTCAGGCTGAGTTTTTCAGTCGGGTTCAACGGCGAGCGAGCACACACATGAGGTTTCACGACAAAGGATTAAAAAAGGGATAAACATTTGATAGAAAAAGGAGTAACGGGGGCTCAGTTACTAGACCCATTGCGTTGTTTTATTTTCAGGAGCATGGACATGGACATGGACATGGACATCGGCAACACTTTGAACGCAGCAGCGGGCAACAGTGACGCGTTATGAGTTTATGGAGACAAGGTGGCGGGCTTATTTGATATCGTCGATGCGTGTTAGGGCATCAGGGATCGTGTTTAATACCCTGGGGGTTTGTAGGTAGGATGCTTCAGCACCATGGAATTGGTACGGATGGGGATGGGAATGGGCATGGTATGCGTATGCGATGGCCAAGGTATCAGACTGGGAGGCCGGATCAGGACGGACTGGGTTGCAGGTGCTGGAGTTTTAAGGAAATATAATTCTATGAGAATACCGGATGAACAAGAAATTGAGCATCAAGTTTACCTTGTGCCCTTTGCGAGCTTTACTATCGCTTCATTTCATTCATGACAAGATGGGAGATCTACCCTTTCTACCTGACTCAAGATCCATCCAAGGAAACAACCTAAGCAATCAAGATAAGAAGACAAAACACCATCGACGCCATTTCTCCCAATCTCATTTCATCTTTCTGGCATTCTTCCACGGGCCCTTTCTTCCTCACGTTTGTTGACTCGTTGCTCTTGCTCAGACTCCCATGGTGAAGTCGTGCTCGATGCCAGGTGTTACACTAGCCATGAACTAGAGGTATGTTAGTGATTGAGACTTGGTCAGGTGAAAGACTGAGGACGTACCTTGAGGAAGACAACCAGATACTGATCCACACGGATAGCAACCTCGTGATCATCAATCTCTGCCTCCTGCACCTCTTCCCACTCATCCTTATCCGCCGCCTCCTGTGCGCCCTTGACATCCAGCTTATCAATCTCATCTACCAAGCCCTCCATCCCCGACGTCGCCGTAGATGCGCTGGCTCCGGCGCGCAGCTTCTCCCTCCGCAGTCGCAGGGCGGCGTCGGCGCGGTCGAGCAGCGTCTTCATGACCGATGCGTGCTTGCAGGGGTGCACCGAGGCCATCTTGATGTTGTTTGCGAAGAAGGGGAAGTCCTCGAGAGTGACCGTCTTGTCCTTGTAGTCGCCGACGATATCCTCCATCATGTCGTGAGGAGGGAGGGGCTGGCCGTTGGGAAGGTAGCCTGAGAGGTAGAGTCGGGGGGTTCGGTAGTAGGTGGTGTACATGATGTACAGGGTGTAAGTTCGACGGCCGCTGAGAAGTCAGTAGAAGATCTCGAGAGTTCTACGAGCGTCAACTTACCTGCTCTTGGAGTCGGCGCCAGTATCACGGATGATAGCTTCATCATCATCCTCGTCCTCCATGTCGGGAATCTCATCATCCTCCACAACCTCTCGGTCGCCGACATTTCCAGAGTCATCTACCGTCCTCACCTCCTTGACCTTGAGGGGCTGCGAGCTCGCAAGCCCGCCGGTGCGCAGCCATCCATCCTCGTCATCTCCCGCGCCTCCCTTGAAGTCCTCGCCATCGTTAACAAGAGCCTCCTCGTGGCCAGCGTCGCCGGCAAAGTCGTCGTTCAGACGGCGGTGGCAAGGCACGTTGCGGGTAACGAGGAACTGCTTTCCCGGAGGAAGGTAGCTGACGCGGCGCTCGGGGGAGTCGGCGTCGCCCCAGGACCAGGTCGGGAACTTGTAGACGAGGTAGTCTCCGGCCGCGACGAATTCTTCGGGTGTGATCTGACCCGTCTGGCGGAAGGTGGACTTGTGGGTGACGGGGGTGTAGCGGTCCCGGAGGGTGTTGACTGTTGAGTAGATGTAGTTCATGATGGGCGATGTGCGAAGGAGGTTTCGGTTCGATGTGTGTCGTGGACGATGAAGCCGAAGGAAGGGCGAGATAAGCTCTCTTTATAGAGACACAAGTACCGGCAGTGGTGGAAGATGCGGGGTCGGAGCTTCGTGAAAGCTTCAAGTCGACGATGCGAGATGAAAGTAACAAGAGATCAAGGCTGATCCCGGATGTTGACAGCTTTGGGTTCTGTCAACTGTTGCCTTGGGTATGACTGATGGAAAGAAGCCTAGAGAAAAAAAGGCAATGACTGTAGTTTGTAACTTGACGGCACATTCACAAAGTGATGAAGCGATCACATGGAGGCGGTGGTGGCTTAATGGTGGGGTGCCTGGACCCCTCATTGGCTGCACTGCAGATCATCCAGTCAGAGGCGGGCCTTGCTGTTGAGTGCCTGGCTTATCTTATCATGGTGCGCGACGCACGTCATACTCCAAATCTCGCTCACGTGCGACAGAGGCTCTTGATGCAACGATGGGAATCAAGTCGGGTGTTTAGATCACGAGAACAAATGGTTCAATATGGTAGTGAGTGTAGGATTTTAGAAATGGCTTAGATTCATTATTCAAAGTGCCGTGGTATCTTTTTTGTCCCATCAATGGCGTTCATATCCTTCTACTCTGTGATTCCATCTCATCAGCCTCATGAACCCCCTTGTTTCTGCTTCATGCCTCCTCCTCCCCGGCCTCCTCTGCCTCTCGCTTCTTCTTCTCTTCGCGCTCCCTCTTCTTTTCCAGTAGCTTTTTCAACTTCTTTGCAGAGTTGAAAACTCCATTTGTACCGGCGCCACACGCGGCGCATGTCGGGTCTTTCCTGTATCTCATGAGAGCACATGGCTCACAGAAGTAATGGCCACACCTCGTCACGATGGGCTCCCTGTATGATTCCTTGCATATTATACACGCAAAGGGAATCTTTTCGAGCATGGCGACTTCTGCCTCGTCTTCGTCGACTTCCTCCTTCTTGTCACGGTTGGCGCTCGCAACCACGGTGCCTCCCAGGTTCTTCTTCCCCTTCGTGACGGTCTCCCACTCTCGATCCAGCTGCCATCCTTGCTTGACGTCCGTTCGATCGTGAAGGTAGATGCACGCATCGCCATAACCACAGAAACCGGTCTGTTTGTAGTCTTTGCAGATGTCTGGCTTGAAGTCCATGACCGTGACCGTTCGGATGTTGGTTGGCGCCTTCATCGGACCTTTGGTTCTGGTGGGGGCATCGGGGTTCTTCTGAATGAATGATGTTTGATTCGAAAGTCCCTTGTATGTTCCATCGGGCTGCGAATCCTTTGTTGTTGATCTTGTTGAGCCCAGGAGGTTCTTGGCGGAGAGCGCATCCTTGGAGTCTTCGTCGTACCAGTTGCTGTGTTTTGTGGCGTCGTTGGTACTCGTGATTGGCACACTGCGATCTGCAGCATATACCGTCGCCGTCAACTCCTTTTCCCTAGTCGCAGTGTCCTTGGAAGAAGCTGTGACGGTGACAGTCTTCTTGCGCCGCTTGACGCGCTGGCCCGACTCGTCTTCTGAGGATGAATAGTCGCTGTCGTCGCTGTCTGCAGGAGGTGGCGTCGCGGGCCGTTTTCGCAGGTTCGCCTTGCCCTTTGCGCCTCGCTTCTTGAACACGGCGACGGGCGCCGCGATTTCTGTGTTTGAATCAGCCATGGTTGTGGTTTTTTTTTGGGTTGTGTTGACGGTTGGGTTATAAATGCGATCAACAATTTGAAATCAACTTTCAGGCGGAGGAATCTAGAAACTGTCATGTGACTTGGTGGTGATTTCGCGGGAGGAGACGCGGCGGGCTGTGGGGACGCGTTTAGACTTTGCTACCCTGTAACGGCTTGTTGAATCGTGAAGTTCCCATTTTTTGTCCTCGTTTCGACGTTGATTTGCGGTATCACGGCTTCTTTGAGTATTTGCACTACATTCAGCTATTAATGTACTGTTCCTGGCATCATTTTGCCTGGTATTAGTAACCATTGGTGTAACAGTGGTTTTTGCTCCTGATCATCACGACGGATCTCGAAAAATGTACCGACCAAGTCAATAACAACACCGATGTCAATACATGACGGCACCGAAACCCAATTGAAAAAAACGGCGGCACGGATCCGTCACCCTAGAATTTTAAATGACAGAAAACTATCGAAGTCTTACTTATAGAATGAAACCCTCCCGATACATTGGAGGGATCAATGCCATGCCTTCTAGTTAGACAGGGAGGCCTCACCACTGCATCGTGTTGCCTCCTCTGCTTAATCCGGCATATCATGGTAACCTTCAGGCTGTAAACTACCATCCGAGGTGCTACAGTATTCGATAATACATGTTTCCCCCATGGGTTTCCTTCACCAAAGAAGATCAGATCCGTGGTCACCGAATTGATCAAGGCCGTGTCTAAAAATAGACCAGTTAAAATGGGGCTTGCTTGATGAGCCCCATTTTTAACAAGCCATGAGCTGCAGAGACGTCCACTCTGATTGGGTTTTTAGGTCGTGCACAACGAAACGCTGTCGACAATACACGACAAACGACCTCGATTATCCATTGCACAAGCAACCCGCCAAATGTCCCCCCTGGAGAGGCAGCATCAACGAGGGTTCGATGCTGATTAGCTGTGGATAGAAGATGAGTGTAACCTAGCAAGATAAATACAGTCGTCAACACAACAAAGTCATCATGCTCGATTGCAAGACAAGAGCCAACACCAAATGTGCTTTTCAGATGCATCCACGTGAATACTCTACCTCAACAAAGCATAAATTATCAAGAATTATAAAAGCGAATGCTCTCCATGGAGTTCAGCAGCAGAAGCAGCAACAGCGGCAGTAACAACAGCAGCAACACCACTACCAAAAACATATAAAATCCCTAGCTGCCCCAATCAACAGGTGCGTTTTCCCACTCAGTGACACAAGCCAGGCGACGAATCAGTACAAATCCGTGATGCAATGCCCGAGAACTTCTGACCTATCGTGGTCATATCTTCAAGAGGTGTCGCGCCGAGAAGCTGGCCTCGAGTTGGCGAGACTGCTGGGCCCAAGGAGACTCTTTGCAGTCCCATGACCCTAAGGCCGCCCTCAAGCCCTTCCCTATCTTACCATATTCTTATTAATATTATTAGAGGATAATAAGCTGACAATTTTCAAGTCATTGTCTTATACGACCTAACCATGGTTCTCCCTCTGCGGACAACGCCCAACGAGGTTGAAGACTTAACAGATCGCATCGAAACCGAAACCGACAACTATATCACCGACTTCGCCGCGAGAGAAGTACTAATTACAGAATGGGATCAACTCAGGCGGTCCAGGATACCCGCTCGCTACTTCACGCCTACCGCGACTGCAATCTTGATGATTGCGCCCCTGGATATACTCCAAGACTTGCTTCAGTCCTGTAAGAAGGCCCCGACGTCTTTTTTGACGGCGTCATGGTAAGATTGAACAGAGATGGCCTCGCGGCAATCCAGAGCTGTACGTTGAACCTTTTCCCTCTCTTCACCATACATAGGCAGACACTGACTGAATAACGATGGCAGATGTTCCAGGAGACCGCATAGTCATCTTTCACAGCATTCATGAAGATAATCCAACGCCTTGCATCCTTATGGGAAGATCAAGATTTTTGGGTACTTCGCGCCTTTTCCCGCGTATGGGCAACGACCAGCAGGAAATCCATCATATCCAATCGATCCTGGAGGTGTTTTGGGGAGAAAAAGCTCCCTCATGGATAGCCACATTCACCAATCCCGACTTCGTGGAGTCTCCGCAGAACCACATCTCACTAAACTTCGCATCGCAATCCTCATTTGATGATGCACGCCTTGCCTTTAAACCTATTCGAAGTGCCGACCCTAACGAAAGGCGACTTCAGCTTCACTGGCTGAAGCCCTCGGCATTCAGGATCTTCAATTCCTATTTTTATGACAACCCCCTTCAGCACGCTGGCCTGGACGCTGAAAATACCAAGACATGGGGTGACAGGTGACGGACTGGTATAACTGGAACGATGAGGACGACGGCGATGACGAGGATGTCGAATTCTCACAGCTCGACCAAGAGCAATGAATCTCGGACGATGATAATTCTTCAGATGAGAAACATGAAGGTATCGAGGAGACCGCCGATTGGCATGCTGGTTGGGAAATGAACTAGATAGTAGAACAGGAAAATGTTCAAGTTGACGACGATGTCACCGGCCTTCCTGAGCGAGAAGCTATCCTTATTGAACGGACTTGATGAGGCAGTGTTACAGAGTTTACTCTCGCTGTACTCCTGATGCTATTGCGATTATGATGGTTGCGCCTTTACAGAAGTTACGAAACCTCATACAGATTGTGCGACAATCTGAAGACGAGTTTACCTCTGTTGTACTCCGCTTGACCGATGGAGGCCTAGAAGAAGCAATCCGAAACTCTACGTTTAATCTTTTCCTTTCCCTTGCCAGATATAGGAAATAACATAACCACATTAGTAGACATATCTAAGGGCGGCGGCCGTTTCATTATTGTCAACCTATCAGTAACAGATATAGAGAGTCCTGTTCCATCTTTCCCAACCTTGGAAAGTCCCAACAGAAGCAAGTGGGCAATTTAATGTTCTCGCTTAACAAATTAAACAGGATAAGGCTCGTGATCCCATGTTGGCATCTTTTCAAGAACATCAGACCCAGTGCACATATTTTCCCCAATGCGACAGGCAGAAACTTAGGCAAAACCTCATCTCACCCCACCACCAATTCCACTTATGGCTTGATAGAGATGGCAAGAATAACGGGCGCAATTGGGATGACTGGGACAACCGGGGTGACGGGGACGACAGGGACTCGAACGGGAGTGACTAGGATAGTGGCGACAATGGGGATGACCATGATGTCGAATTCTTCTAGCTCGATCACGATTAATGGCTACTGGACGATGGCAGTGCCTCATATTAGAAGCTTGAAGGTGTCGGAGAGTGTCGATTGAGCTAAGACGCCTAGACCTGGCATGCTGGCCAAGAAAGAAACGAGATAGTACCTACGAGAACAAAGCACCCCTAACCACTCTCAAATCCTATGACTATTCTTGTTTTTATATTACACAAGGAGGTAATCCTTTGCCTACTATTAGCACATAAGCTTTATTTTATCTTAGGCTACCCTTAGAGATGTAGTTCTGCTGAGTTCAAGAGTTCGTGTTAGGTCAGTGACGGGAGAGTTGACAGCTTCAACCCGTGAAACTGAAGTCGTTTTTCGCAGTGGTCGTGCTTTGATGGGGGCTTGAAAGAAAAGAGCGCCTCCCCCTGGTCAAACTAGCAGTGAAGCGGTGGTAGGCTGTGCTGATACCTTTCCACTGGCGGCCCCCTTTGCAGTTGATGCTTGGAATAAGCTGATGATGACCAAGCCATGCACAAACCCCAGCATCTCCTTTCAGGTGCAGAGACGCACGATCGGATCTCGCACAAGTGCATGGAAGCGATATTGGGATGGGAACTCACGTGTGACGTGTTTGTGGGAGACTGGTCCCAAGGTTGGACCCCAGAGCTGCAATTGGCCGGGGTGAAATACGATACCTTGCTCCAGGCGTGGACTGCAAAGAATGTACTCCAAACAAGAGCTAGGCAAACCCGATTCTGCTACTTATTTTTGGACACGGCCTCGATCGATTCGGGACCACAGATCTGATCATCTCTGACGAAGGAAAACATGGGAAAAAAAACACACACACGCAACAGCTCGGATGGCAGTCCACCCCACCATCTATCCCTACACGGGCACTTGAAGGACTAGGCTGGGGTTACTAAACGTAATTGGCCGGAGCTTCGACCCTTGTTCAGGCACAACCTTGGATGAGAAATGAGATGAATGAGGGTGTTAATGCGGAGCCAGGCCATTGACGGACGGGCTGTGTTTTTCGTTTTCTGGTCATGACGGAATGTGACGCTAGAAAAACAATGGACGGCACGTCCGGCCATACATATCTAGTGCTGCACCCGCGTTACTGGCGTCGTCACCAACCAAAAGTCAACATTGCAATGTAATGCTGTGCCGTGTTGTTGTTGTGTTGTTTGTTTATGTTTTTATACTTTTGCACAATGCGCCATCGTTGTTTGCATGAACCCAGCCCAGCCCAGCCATCCCATGTCAGGCTTTGGTAATTGATTCAGCAACGCCCAATTGATGCGAACAAGCAAAAAGGAAAGCCAAACTCGACGCCCAAAACTTTACAGTCTTCAATGCGTCCGTGAGAAGAGGTCATCTGCCTCTTTGCGGAGCCGGTGGCGGTCACACTCAAGCTTTCGCGCGGCTCACCAGAAGGGCTGGAAGCTCAGCCTATGGCATGTGCCAGAGGCTATGGCGCTGCGCCGTCATCAAACGGCGGCTAAGAAAGAAAAAAAGACAGCCTCCTCACGACTTCAGCCCCCGTCCTCTCGGCGAGGCCTAGACTTGGACTGCAGGGGCACCTGAACCTATCACGGCCGTCGTTACGGCGGTGGAGGCCGATAGTCAAGGCCGGAAGCAGTGGGAGACGCAGGAACAAGATTATGAACAGTGCTTGTCGAGTGATGTGATGTGTCCATGTTGACAAGGCTCACCGTCATGCTGCATTGGTCGAATTCAGCATTTCGATATGTAGCCAGTGGGAATCACAATTGATCCTTCATCCATACCTCGCTCGCTCGCCTGGCCCCCAGCTCGGCCAGGGGACGAGACAAATCACACGGCCTGGAACAGGTTGGGATGAGGGCAGCGGCTTGTCGCCTTGTCTTGACAATTCCCTTACCCACGTCAGTCAATGGCCCAATTAGCGCATCCCCGTATGACCCCTTCTCGAAGCCGCTTCACGGATCCTATCGTGGTCCTAGCGGCATGACAAGAATGGAATAACACAACATCGGTGTCTGGGACAAGGTCGGATGTACTATGTAAGACATGAGGGCATGTCAATAAATACACAGGAGAGTAAAATGAATCACTTCTTCTTCTTCCGCGTACCTGGCTACATCAAAGTGTCGGTCGGCGTTGCGAGGTCCATGTCTATCCCACCCCGACGTCCCACTCTCCATGTTCCACCACGACTCCACGCTCATCCCAGTCAATAAGACTGCTCATTCCCAGTTTGAGCAGTTCCTCAGCCAGCCCAGAGACGAAAAAAGGACCTGCCGTCAGCAGGGGCACTCACTAGCAGGAGAGAGGTAGTGACCCTGCCCTGTCCCATCTGCCCTGGCCTGCCCGACTGGTGCTCTCGTGCATCTCGGCACGCGGCTTGACGCAGGTACACAGAGCGAAGCGCAGGGGAAGGGAGGAAAAAGCGGAAATCATCAGGTACCGTGCAGACCGGGCCATATCCACCACGGACAGGGTCTGGAGCATTTTCGTAGTGACGAGTCGGTAGCTTCTTCAGCTTCAGTGCAAGGCAGCTCGACGCACAGCCCACAGGTTGGACCTGGTTCCCTGCTGTTTCTGCTGCTTGACCCCGTCGTCATTGAACGAGGAGAGAAAATAAGGAACTAAGAGCGAGAGTAACGAAACGTACGTCCTCAGCTTCACTTTCAGCTCTCCATCTCCCCCCTCTCCTTACATTATTACCGAAGCCTCTTCCTAATTCCTCTTCCATCCTCCCGACCCTTTCTTTTCTTGTCTACGCTCCTTTAGACTCGGTGCTACCACCACCACCGCTCACTCCTAATACTAACCAACACAGCATATCGAAGGGCGATAGGCCACTGCCGGACCGGAGGCACAAAGGGAGCGCGTCTAATTCTGGATGCCCTTTGCCAATCACTTTGCATCCTCGTCCCCTCGGCTCCCCAAGGACCGACTTTGCGCATCACTAGGTTCCTTCTCTGAACCGTCCATTCCTTGATAGTCGATTCCTTCTGGGTACTTTCCTCGACGCCGTCTTATGAGGGGTCATATTGTGCAGCGGCTCATTTCGTCAACCTCGGCCCTGCCATCTCCTTTCTTCTTCTTCTCTCCAGCTCTGTCTTGAGGAAGACTGCGAATCGCCTCTCTCCGACCTAGTGCACCTACGTACTGTCCTTCATTATCCTTTTTTCTCTTCTGAGCCGTCTTTTTTCCCTTTCTGGCTGCTTTTACTTTGGTCAATCCCTTTTTCTTCAAGGGCGATCCAATTCCACACGTCCACCACCGCACGTCACCGCCCGCCCTTGAAATCGGACGATCCACCCCAGTCGATTCTGGACAGAGAGACGTCTTCCTTCTCCTGGAAAAGAGACTCCACCTGAGATTCAGGTACAATCTCTCAATCTCTCTCTTCTCCTCTCTTCTCTTCCGTCTTCCTTCCCACGGGACCTCGCCGTTCGTCGACCGTTCACGTCGCTGCCGTATCTGTGGTCGCTCATTTGGTTGCAGCGCCCACCCTCCGGCACCAGCCTCCGTCCATCGCCCAAACGCTTCCGGCCGTTAGAGTTCCCTCGAAGCGCCGAATTCCAATTGGATTGGGAATGATCAACAAGGTCACTGTCGCATAAGTCTCGGAGGCACATTCCAGCAGCCAGCGGCCTGAAATATCGCTGCCAGTCCTGCGACACTTGGAGGACCAGGGGGCCGCTCGTTCGCTCCACTGTTGGCCTTGGTACGACCGCCCGCCTGCCTGCGTGCTGCAGTGTAATAAATCATTTGCCTACTGTGCCCTGCCGTACGGTACCTGGAATCACTCGCAGACGACAGGGTGCGTCAACAGCCCGCCATTAGACGCACACGGCCTCGGCATTTTTTCCTGTCGACTACCCACGACGCGACGACTCTGGCATTGTTCGCTCAATCCTTCACACTCATTCTCTGGTCCATCCTTCGTAATTGTCGGCCTCTTTTTCGCGCCTGCACTGCACACATTGACCCGTTGTTCGTTTTTTTCAGCCCTGCCTCGTTTTCTGTAGGAAAGTCTTTCTTTTTTCTTGCAGCCGGGTCTGCTCTCTTAGTTCCAATCTCACGCTCCCTCACTCTCCCTGCAGCCAACTCTCTTTGCTGCAATCTCACTGGTCACGTCTGCGGCACTGCACACGCCAGCTCTAATTCATCTCGCTCCGGTTGGGTTGGGCAGGTACTTAGCAAAAGGTACCCCGTTAACCTCAGCTTTGAACAACAACACAAACACGTTTGGCCCTCCCACAACTATTTCCCCGCGACGGGCCTGCTACGTCGTCCGACCGATCTCTTGATGGTTTCAAGGCGAGTCTGAGGAAGCTTTGCTTACCCTGACGAGGGTCAAATTGCTCCAGAGCAATCATGGCCACCTCGCTGGCTTCGGACAAGCCGAGCCTGCCCGCTCCTGGCGCAGCGCAATCCGATCCCTTCGTCACCAGCACGCCCGCGCCCGCCCACCATCGATATTCCACCTTTGACCATGACCTCTTCATCGCCGGTCCCGCCGCCTCGCCCAGATCCGCAAAGCGCGCCCTCGAGGCCCATCTCGCCGAAACCGAGCGACGTCTGGAGGAGGCCGGAAAGCTGGGCACTGCGCTCGTGTCCCAGCGCAAAGCCCTCACCGAGCAGCTCCAGGAGGTCGAGAAGTTGCAAACCGAGGGAGAACTGAACCCGGAGCTCCGCCAGAAGCTCGTCGACATTGAGAAGGAGTACAACAGCTTGGCCAGGGAGTCTGCACGGGCTTTTCTGCCCAAACAGAGGGTCCCCAGCAATGAAGCTAATCCGAGCTCCCCCTTTGCGCCCGAGAGCAGGGGCGGCAGAGTATGTTGCTTTCGCATCCCTGGTTTCCTTGCTACGTGGCACAGCTAACTGACATTACTTTCTTCTCTATAGCGGTCAGTCAGCCCATCCAAGTTTGAGAGTCAAGCGACAGGGTCCCCCACCAAGCTCAGTGTTCCGAATCGAAAGATTCGAAACCAGCCCTCCAATCGCGTCCACGACATCGAGTTCGCCGCCGAAATCAGCACCTCCCTCATCGCCCAGGTCCGCAACTTGCAAGCGCTGCTCGCCGAGCGAGATGAGGAGACCAAGGACCTCAAGGCCGACAAGTCCAGACTTGAAATCGAATGCGAGGCCTTCCAACAACGAGTCAAGACCCTTGACGAGAGTGAGAACCGATATAAGGAGGAGAACTGGAATCTGGAGACTAAGCTACAGGAACTGTCGGCTCAGCAGAAAGAGTCCGCAGACCGCGAGAAAAAGCTTGCCCAGGCTCTCAATGTCATCAAGACCGAAAAGGTTACAGCACAACGCGAGCTTGACGAGGTCAAATTGCACCACGCCAGACTCATCGACCAACACGCCGCTGCTGTCAAGCAACACGACACTGAAATTGGAGCTGTCAAGCGAAACATTGCTATGGCAGAGGGTGAACGCGCGGCCATGCAGCGTCGGATCGACGACTTGACCGGTCAGAACCAGGAGCTCGCCAGGGCCTTCTCTACGCAACGAAGCAGAGTCATGGAGTTGGAGCCTAACGCGCGCCCCAGTGACGATGACTTTGAATCCGCTGCTGACCACATCACTCCTGATCACTCGCCGCCTCAGTCTCCTGTCAAGGGAACCCCTCGCCATGCTATTCTTGAGACCGAGACCGTCAAGTCTTCGCTCCACCACGCCCAGCGCACCATCCAGAGTCAGAGGAGTCTGCTCCATCGTGAGAAGACCGAGAAACTGGAGCTCCGACGTATCATCCAGGACCTCCGTGACGATCTTGAAAAGGCCAGAAACGACGCCACTGAGCACAAGACTCATCGACGATCCCGAAAGCCGGATTCCAAAGAGTTTAAGAAGCCGCCGCGCCTGCTTGGATCTTTCCGCTCCAGCCGGCAGGAGGTTATCCCTGACGATGGTGAGTGGGAAGACCAGCACGATGTCTCGCCTCGCGGCTCTCTCTCTCATGCCTCTCCTCGCCCTTCTGTTTCTCCTATGAGCACCAGCAGCCACACCATCCTCCCTAGCATCGAGTCTGCCGATAATGACGACCATTTCGATACTGCCAATGAGGCCAGCGAGTCTGCCTTTGAGACAGCCAACGAGCGGGCCACTGAGACGGAAGATTTCCAGACCGTCAATGAGCAGATGTCTGGAAGTGACGGCGAGACAGAGACGGAGGGCACAACTCGAGGCTTTGGTAAGATGAAGAAGCCCCCGAGCTTGCCCTCCGGCCTCTCTCGACATGCCAGCAGACACTCGTTCCACAGCACCGCATCGACTTCGGCTGATGAAGACGACTTCGCCTACCATCTCCGGACGCCTACAAGCACTATCGGATCCCAGAAGAGCACTCGCTTCCGCATGAATCGTAGCATCTTCCATCGCGCCTCGAGACAAGCGAGTCAAGAGCCGCTCTACCACCGTGCTTCCAGACAAGCTAGCGAGGAGCCGCTCTTCCACCGTATCTCGAGACAGGCCAGCGAAGAGCCGCCATTCCAAAGCAGCCCGGCCAGCTTTGCTAGCAGCCGTGGTGGAACACCTCAAGCCACTGGCCAGAGCCTCTTTGCTGAGCTTCAAGACTTTGACGGTAGTGACGACGAGTCGCTTGAGCCAGGTACACCCAGTCGCAGACGCGCTCGCTCTGGTACACCCGCCTCTATGGGCCGAGGACCATCACCGCAACCTGCAGTGCCACCGTTGCCTAAGGTCATCATGGTTGACAGCGGCAGCATGACTGACCCCATTAATATCTTGACCAGGTTTGAGGGGGCCGAAACCCCGCGAATGGTCACCACCGGGGTCATGACGGAAGATGAAGAGTCGATTCCCGCTTCCCCTGTTAGCGTCGTGGTAGTCCCCCGCCCTACATCCTTGGGGTCCGTGGTTGATCACTCTGAAGTCCGCAGTGTTATCTCTTGGACACATGAGGATCATCTTGACAACTCGCGCCCTATCTCCATGTCCTACAGCGACGCCGGGGCGCAGCACGATCCCGATATGGAGGAGAAGCTGGCTCTGTTCCCTGCTCCCCCGACCATGCTACCGCCTATCCTACCCCCGACCTTGAGCATGTCCTCGATCGCCTCGGAGGATATCGAGCCACGAGAAGAGGTCGAGGTACCTCCTACACCACCAGCTCTGACCTTCACTCCCCTCTCGAACCAGAGCATCGAGCCCCTACCCGAACCTGAGAGCCCTCTCCCTACCCTCAGCTTCTCGTCAATCAAGGCTGAGGATCTCACTCCCCGAGCTGAGCCCGAAGAACCTCTTCCCGACTTGTCTCTTACAACAATCGTCACTGAGCAAGTTGAACCCATTGCTGAGCCTGAAACACCCGCTCCAGAGCTCTCCTTCACAACCATCATCAATGAGCAGGTTGAGCCCATTGCTGAACCCGAGGCGCCTCTTCCTGACTTGTCTCTTACGGCAATTGTGACTGAGCATGTCGAGCCTATTGCTGAGCCGGACACACCCCCTCCCGAGCTCTCCCTGACAAGCATCGTCACAGAGCAAGTTGAGCCTATTGCGGAGCCCGAGGTTCCTCTGCCAGACTTGTCCTTGGCTACAATCATGGCTCAAGAGCTTGAACCTGTGGCAGAGCCCGAGGTGCCCTTGCCAGAGTTGACAATGACTACGGTTATGTCGGAGACGGTCGAGCCAATTGCCGAGCCTGAGGTGCCGCCTCCCGCTCTGAGCCTCTCCATCATTTCAACTGAGTCGGTTGAGCCAATCGCTGAGCCTCCTGTTGAGCCAGTCGTGTTCATCCCGCCGCCTCCAGCACTCTCCATGTCTGAGATCGTGGGCGAGCACGTTGAGCCCATCGCTAGCAAGGCCCCTGAACTCGCCATGTCTGCCATTCAAGGCGAGCATATCGAGCCAGTTGCTCAGCGATCTCCTGATCTTACCATGTCTGTGATCAGGGGTGAACAAGTCGAGCCTGTGGCGGAGCCTGAGCCTGAGCCTGTCATTCCTGCGGTGGTTATCCCTCCTCCACCTCCAGCTCCGGAACTGAGCTTCTCTACGATCCAGGGAGAGCAGGTTGAGCCTGTCGCTACCAAGGCACCGGAACTTGCTATCTCTACCATCAAGGGAGAGTCTGTCGAGCCTATCGCGGAACCTGTCCCTGAGCCGATTGTCCCTCAGCTCACCGTCTCGACTATTCGTGGCGAACATGTCGAGCCTGTCGTGCAGCCAATGCCCGAACTTAGCTTGTCCACCATTTCCCGAGAACACGTCGAGCCAGTTGCCGAGCGTGCCCCTGAACTCAGCCTGTCGACCATTTCTGGTCAGCATGTTGAGCCCATCGCTGAGCCTGAGCCGGCCATCCCCGATCTCATGATCTCGACGATTAAGGGCGAGCAGGTTGAGCCTGTCATTGAACCTCTTCCCGAGCTTAGCCTGTCAACTATCTCTGGACAACAGGTCGAGCCTATTGCTGAGCGTGCACCTGAACTCAGCTTGTCATCCATCTCAGGTGAACATGTTGAGCCGATCGCCGAGCCCGTTCCGGAACCGGTTGTCCCTCAGCTCAGCATTTCCAACATCCAGGGAGAACACGTCGAACCTGTTGCCCTTCCTGCTCCCGACCTGGCCCTGTCATCGATTTCTGCGGAGTCTATCGAACCGGTCAAGGAGCTCGAGAAGGTGGTTCCTCCGCCATCCTTGAACCTCTCTTCCATTTATGCCGAAAACTGCGAGCCAAGGGAGGAGCCTCAGCCAACCCCTGTCAAGCTGGGCTACTCTGGTCTATCTACACAACATGTCGAGCCCGTCTCTGAGCCTGCTCCATCCCTTGGTTTGTCTGCGATTGCTTCCGAGAACGTCCAGCCTGTTCTCGAGCCTGTCCCGACTCCTCCCACTCTTGTCATGTCTTCCATCGCTACCGAAGGAGTGGAGCCTATCAGCCCGGTCGTGGAGACGCCCAAGGTACCAGTGTTTGGATTCTCGTCGATCGAGTCGGTTGAGACTATTCCGGTTTCACCCCGAACCCCCAAGAGAGACGGCTTCATCCTTCCTCGCGACATGAACTCTCCCTTCAAGGAGAGAGATATGCCCGAGACACCCAAGAACAAGACTGGATCGCCCCTTGGCCGGGAGATGGACCAAGATTCTCTGATTGCTGAAGATGAGACAAGCCAATCTCCTGCTGACACTCCCGAGCCTGAGACACCTGATTCTCGGCGACCCCTCAGGGAGATCCCTGCCAACTTGAACGGCAGCCCTACACGGAAGGCTCTGGTCCCGACCAGTGACCAAGGTGCGCAGACCGCGCTGACGGCCGAGGCCATCGATGCCATGTTCAAGGCTAGAGCTCAGCCCGTCTTTGGCCTTGACAAGAGCCTGTCACTCGCCAGTCCCGGTACCCCTGGAACCGCTGGCACTACGGGTACAGTCAGAATCCGCCGATCAAGGGATAGCTTCGAGAGCCCCATCCGACGGGGCTTGGAGGGTGACGATGTCTTTGACACTAGCTCCATCCGAAGACCTGGTAGCGCTAGAAGTGGCAGGGCATCCCTCCACGATGCTCCTCCTCTGCCTGCAAACCACCGCCAAGTCATTGAGGCCGCGCGATCGGGCTCATCTCAAGGTAACCAGAGCAATATGGGACCGCCTCTCTGGCCAGCGTCTGCCCTCAAGCAGCGACCAAGCACACCTGGTCAGAGACCTACCTCGCCCATGTCCACTCGCGCCACTCCTACCCCTCATGTTGTTCGCAACGGTGGTGGATACGGCGACCTTGGAAGACAATCACCTGCTAAGCTCACTGATGCATCGCGAAAGTCTTCTCAGTCTTCGTTTGCCTCGGAGCTCGATTCACGATTCAATATGCGCCCCGGCGAACTTGGCATTGATCCCAGCGGCTTCGGTCCCAATACTGATCCCCGCATGATCCAGGCTATCACCCAGACCATGATCGGCGAGTATCTCTGGAAGTACACACGCAAGACTGGCCGCGGAGGCATGTCGGAGAACCGACATCGCCGTTACTTCTGGGTGCACCCTTATACCAGGACTCTGTACTGGAGCGAACGGGACCCCTCAAGTGCTGGGCGGGCAGAGTTGAAGGCCAAGAGTGTTCCTATCGAGGCGGTGCGTGTCGTTACTGACGACAACCCCATGCCTCCAGGACTGCACCGCAAGAGCTTGGTTATCATCTCACCTGGAAGGACCATCAAGTTCACTTGCACGACAGGCCAGCGACACGAGACCTGGTTCAACGCCCTCTCCTACCTACTTCTCCGAACCAACGACGATGTTCAAGCTGATACTGAGGACATGGCTGAGAACTTTACTCGTGAAGATGTGGACGAATTCAACCCTCAGTTTGGGCAACGTGCTGTGAACGGAACTCGACCAGCAGTGCCGGCTTCCTTGTCGTCTTACAACTCGCGGACGACCCGCAACGAGTCACCGGCCGTGGGTGTGTCGATGAACATCCCGACCTTGACACCCAAGGCGCAGCCACAGCGACCTAATGGAACGCTGAGCAAACTCAGCGGCTACTGGAAAGGCAGTCAACTCTCTGGGACGTTCTCGAGCCGGCGTGGACGAGGGGCTAGCGCGCAGAACGTGAACATTTATGAAGCTAGTGAGGCGCACGACAGCGCTGAGGATGTGAGGGAGATTATTGAGCGGCAGGATAGAGAAGCTGACCGCCTCGAGAACGTCCGAGCATGCTGCGATGGTAAGCGAGACAACCTGCCCATGCAAAGATTGAGATTCTAACGCCACTATAGGCAAGCATGACGTTGGAACACTTCACCACCATCACTTTTCTAAGCGAGGCCGACACGGTAACAACCATACGCACTCGCACCAGGGACTAATGGCGTCCCACACGACAATGGCGTCTCTTCGCTCTCGAGCGTAAGCCAGGGCGAACAAATCAATCAACTCGAGCATTTTTATCTTTGTATTCATGGCAACAAATTGTGCCACCACGTCTCTCGCTAGACTACTTTACACACTACCAACTGTTACGACCAAATATCCTCACGGACGTTGACGACACTCACGATTTTCTTGACTCTGTTATCATAACGCTGTTGTATCCTCGAAATGAACCTGGGATCACAGCTCATGTAGTTTCTGAAGACTATAATCAGCCCACCTCAGCCATGCCTATGGCTACGACTTGCCAGACTTTCCCTTGCTTTGTTTTTTTTACTTTTCTTTTTTCCGTTAATTCTTTACGCACACAAACTTAATCCTACCAATCGACACACGAAATGGAGGAGACGAAAAACACCAAAAACAGAACCATAAAAAGCCATTGAAGCATACACACACAGCACGATAGTTTGCTTTATTACACCACTACCACCACCACTACTCTTGGCCGGATCAGCGCATGGGAAGCTGGGGGACTTGCAGGAGTTTATATTTTTTGCGATGCGATGCAGGGGCTGTGTCAATTATGGTTGACGAGCACACCTGACATGCACCGCGGCGCCTTGTTTCTGTACGAGCCGAATGTTGTAATGTTTTTGAGGCTGGCGTGCTTTCGGATTAGAAGGCGCCAGTTGTTCGACATTTCTATCTTTGGACCAGATTGCGCAATGTTCTCGATGCCGAATGGTATCACGGAGGGCCCCTGAGCCGACTCTGCATAGGCGCGGGTGGTTCAGGGGTCGTGAAGAGCAGGACAGACTTGCAGATAGATGATGGATGGGATGAAGAAGTTGTTGCTGGGGGGAGTATTACCTATTCACGACTGAATGAGATTTCGTTTTAGATTGTTGCCTGCTGTTTCTGTATGTTGTGTTGTGGTGTGCTTGATGGATTGATGCTATACTTGACTAACAAGGTTTTCCTCCTGTCAAACTCTCTCGGCGTATCTTGGCACGGGAAAAGCATACGTCTCCTGAGTCTTTGTTCCTGCAGATAGTTTACAGCTTGCTGAAATGAGGCTCTCTGATACAGATGAACGTGCATCAGATTCCCCACTGAAGCAACCACCAAAAAAACAGGCGGGTCTCGAACGGTGGGGACTCGACTCGGAAAGACCACGAGAGACTGTCAGCCAGTGGGCTCATCACATGACGTAGGCAGCTGGGAGCTACTCGGCAGGTAAGGGTAGCTAGCTTCGAGCAGAAGCCGTGTGTGGGTGTCACTTACACTCTTGCCAGCCTATCAAGTAATTCCGCGTATAACCTTCCGTCCACCATCCATCAGCCGCCTCCCCCAACGGTCCTGGAAAACAACACCGACTGTCTTTTTTCCTTCTTCTTTTTCTTTCTCTTGCGATATCCATGACACCTCCGATGCCGATTCCTCGCCGATCCCTTTAGCTAGGAAGGAGTCGAGGCTGTAGTGCCCCTCTATCCCTCCGCGCGCCGCGCCTAGCCTTCCTCCCGCTCTGTCCATCTCCGGCCTTCGGAATCCGGAGCCATGGCTGGCTTTACGTCTCTCCTCGTGGCCTACCTGCTCGGCGGAGTCACTTTTGTTCCTCTCGTCGTCCTGTCCGTTCTCGCATACGGCTTCTACTCGTCCCCCATCCGCAGCGATGCCGACTCTCCCGACGAAACGAGCGGCTACGCCGACATCGTCCACAAGGGCGACGATACGACCGCCCTCGACGCAGCCAAGAAGGCGCACAAGGACGAGACCCGAGCGCACGCAAACGACCTCGATGTAGCTGCTGGCTTCTTTGCCGTCTGCAGAGAGTACACACCCATGGGCATCAACGCAAAGCCCATCGAGCGCTCGACCCCGGTCGGTTCGACTACCGTGGCCTCTCCAAGTCCCAGTGTCTATCAGACGATGTATCGGAGCATCTTTGAAAGGAAACCCACCCCGGGACCCCTGGATAACAATGGGAACGGGTCGAGTCAGCGGCCCAAGAACGCTGGCAACGTCTTTTACGTGGTCCTGAGGTTTGTGTCGAGCTTATCCGGCCCCGCATTCACCATTGCTGACCGATGATGATATCCAGACACGGCCACCTGATGCTATTTGACGATGAAGAGCAAGTCGAGGTTCGACATGTTATATCACTTGCGCACCACGAGATTAGCATATACTCGGGCGGTGATAACACCCCCGAGGGCGAACTATTCATCAAGCGCAACGCCATCCGCCTATCCCGAAGACAGGGCGGTGCAGATCTGGGCCCCGATAGCCAGGTCTCGAAGCCGTTTTATCTCTTTTCCGAGAACTGCTCAGCCAAGGAGGACTTTTACTTTGCCCTGCTCAAGAATCAAGAGCAGACTTTTGGCACGGACACTCAGGTGCCCCAGCCTCTGCACTTTGACGTCAAGAACATCATCTCCCTGGTTCAGAAACTTCACTCGACTGAAGAGAATATTCACTCGAGATGGGTGAATGCGATGCTTGGACGGGTTTTCCTGGGCATTCACAAGACGCGCGACCTCGAGAGCTTCATACGTGAGAAACTCACAAAGAAGATTTCCCGGGTTAAACGGCCCGCATTCCTCACCAACATTGCCATTCAGGGGATCCACACGGGCGATGCGGCGCCATACTTTACCAACCTGAAACTCAAGGACCTCACCGTCGAAGGAGAGTGCGTCGTCGAGGCCGACGTCAAGTACTCGGGCAACGCTCGCATCGAGGTGGCAGCGACGGCCAAGATTGATCTTGGAACCAGGTTCAAGGCTCGAGAGGTCAACCTCGTTCTTGCGGTTGTCCTCAAGAGAGCCGAGGGCCATATGCTTTTCAAGATTAAACCTCCACCTAGTAACCGTGTCTGGCTCACTTTTCAGTCCATGCCCAAGATGGAGATGGACATTGAGCCAATTGTGAGCACCAGACAAATCACTTATACCGTTATTCTCCGCCAGATTGAGAATCGAATCAAGGAAGTCATCGCCGAGACGGTTGTGTTGCCTTTTTGGGACGACATGCCCTTCTTCAAGACGGAACACAAGCAGTGGCGAGGAGGCATCTTTGAGGGAGATGATGCCACAGTCCCGTCTGATGATGCTGAGAGCATAGCGGCGACGGCAGGAGACGTTGGGGCTGTGAGCCGCCTTGATGGTGAACCGGATATGACAGAAGAGACTCGTCCTATGGAGAAGAGCCATACCATACCCGTCATGGAGTCTCCTCCAACACCCACCGGTCTGTTTGGCCGGAAGCTGAACAAAACGGGCAACAACCCAGCGGCATCTGCATCCTCAACGAGTGTCGACTCCAAGGGAGCAAGTGCTAGCCCTATTCTTGCCCCCAAGATCACCAAGTCTATGGAACCTATTGTGGGAACAGATGCTGCCCATGCCGAAATTTTCAAGCCGTCCTCGCCACCTGATCACGCAACGAACTATATGGCTGCTTTGCAATCACGCTCACAAGATGCTTCCCCGAAGCCACCACCTACAGATTCACCTCCGAAATCCTCGGCTGCGTCTCAGCGATCCAGCCGCTCCTCGTCATCAGCAAAGGACACCCCCCTAGGCGAGGTGTCAGAGGATAGCCAAAAGACACCGGTTGCGACAGGGCGTCGTAATACGACCTCATCGACTGGGTCAGCGTCTCTTTCAGACGAAAAGGGAACGGGATCTTCAGCAGCATCGATCAAGGAGTCAATCAAGAGCCAGACAGGCTCTTTGGGACGCAACTTCTTCATGCGGCGAGGAAACACAGAGCTGCAAGAGTCTGATGAGCCGACTCACGGTGATGGGCCTCACGAGCAGGGCCAGAAGCAGACAACTCTAGCTGCTGTCTCCAACGCTGCCATGCAAGCCAAACAATGGGGCTGGAATGCCTACCAACGGCACAAGGAGGCACGAAGACAGGCAGAACAAGCAAACCACCTTGATCTCAGCCAGCCCATGGGGAGAGGCCAACCACTGCCTCCCCCTGGAACACCCCTTCCGAAGCCTACGAACGGCATGACACGGATAGGCCCCCCTGTCAATGTTCCGGCAAGGAAGCCCGTTCCTTCTCATGGTTCTGCCGAGTCTCTGGATACGCATCATGAACATCACCATGAACATCATCACGAGAACCATCATGAGCACCACCATGAGCATCACAACGAGCACCGGCCTGCACTTCCTCCTACGTTGCACCAACGCGGTCGACGCAGACAGAGCCATGCACCAGAACCGGACATCGGCCAGAACATGCTTGTCGTCGCTGCCCCCGACGACTCTCAGCCGACAACACCGTCAGCAGAGGATCACTCCAACCGTCAACCCTGGGCATCAAGTGGCGAGCAGACCATGGCAAACAGCACAGCAACTTCCCAACAACCCTCGACACTGACTCCCGAGTCCTCCATAGTGAAGGATGACGGCAGTTCGGTCAGCCCGATAGAGGCACTACCCGCCGCCTCGGCCGCGGCCGACGACGATGACGACTACTCGGGATGGTTGGACAAGGACGCCCTAGACATGGAGATTAACGATCCTGTACAACTTCCCGTGTCACAGGAAGTCAAGTAATACCAAACACAACAACTTTTAGCAACAAAGAAGGGGATGGTGGGATGGTTAGGCGTTTTTGGGATACACGGGCTCGCTCGGGTTCACAAGCAGTCCCGACGAAGCAAACACAATTCTTCTCTTCTTCTTGATGGGAGTAATTAGGCGTTTTATATGTATGGGGGAGGGATGGTTTGCTGCTGCTTCAGACAGCGGATATACCTGAGTGCATTGAGTAGTATTGTCCTCAATATCAGAATTCTGTTTACAATTCTGAATTGCTCGTCAGTGTAGATGTTTGGTACACCACTGTGGTTATTGTTGACCACTTCTCATCAGCATCAATGTTCACTATCAGGTTGTGGACGGTGTCCAGATCTGACAGCAGGTTAGTTGGAGTTAGTGATAGCATATCGGCCATGTCTTCCTTCGTTGGGGAACATTGACGGCAGCAGCAATGGCTTACCAATCCAAGGCCCGAACCGAGCACTGCTCTATAGCAGCCCTCATAGCATCCACAGTCTTCTCCTCATCCAGTTCAGGGGTGTCTTTGTAACCCTCACTATGCAAATCCTAGTGGTCGTCGACTGTCACTTGAGCGTTCTGGCCCAGGGCAGTGATCCGGTCCTCTTGGGCGACCCCAGAGAGGTCGACTTACATTCCTTCCCAAGTTTAGACCAGGTGCTAGCAGGTAATAATAATCTCTTCATGTCGGTGCAAACAGCATTCTTGGGGCAAGGGAAAGGGATCACCAGAGAAAAGCAAGCCGTTTTCAACAATTAGTTGGATCCTTACGCCAAGATATTGACCATGAACATGCGCCAAGGAGCTCAGGCGGAAAGGACCAATTATTCGCTCCTCGTGTGACTCCTCGTGCAGGATCCAGTGCGTAAAGATGGATAGTGTCAGGGGCTTAGCACGATACATCATCTGTACGCCGCCCGCCTAGGGTCTCGACAGCGGTCCAGAGCGAACGCTGACCATGTCACAAGCATTAAAGAGAAGGCGGTGACAGCCTTGGCCTGGCAACGTTCGCACTAAATGGCTCAATGGATGATCTTGTCAGAGTTGACTTCAATGCCCCTGAGTGAGCTTCATCCGGCGATGGGGCACATGACTGAGAGAATCACATCTCTGTAGGAACAAAGCGGAGATAATGTCCCCTAGGCCACTGATAGCTCGGGACTACTTTGGTGAGTTGCTTCAGGAACAAGAATGTGAAGGGGGAGGAAGAAGCGGGGATAGGTATTCCATACATCCCAACAACCAACTTGATATGCCCGGGGCAGGCTCCTCTCGACAGCAGAATGACCAATATTAACCCTGGAATATAGGACTTGAAAGGACAGTGATGACACTAAGGCAACCGGCAGTCCGTGAATAAAGGCTCAAACATGTTCTCATGCAAGGATCGATGACCGCACTCCAACTTCGCCCGAGGCTGCTCTTCTTCATGGTTTCACAGGTGGGACGAGACAACGCCTTCAATGCTTGCAAGGCCGTGCCGCTGAGGATAAACATGTTGCTGCAGCTGCAGTCCTCTCCCAGCTTCGCGTCTTGGGATGCATTGATACCCAGACACTGTCCGTTTCATCGCCCCGTTGGAGGTTGATTACATCCACTCAGACCGAGAGCAACGCCCGAGTGTCTGGACCGAATCTTCAGGGTGAGCCTAGGTGAGGTTTGGGGGGCTGAGGCAATCCTATGTCAACCCCTGCGAGCTTCATAATGCTCAATGCCGCGGGACAAATCGACGAGACTCATGACACTCATGGCAGCCTGGTCAGTGCCCGACTGGCATCGTGAGCGCAAGCACACATGCCGGTCGTGGTGTGCAGTGTAAGCCGAGGGTGCTCTCGGATGGTATCCCGATGCCACATTCTTCCCCTCATTGAAACAACGAGATGATGATCGTGATGGCTCCGTAGAGCCGAGCTGGAGTATATGCGTGAGAACCGAATGAGCATGACCTGCATGCTTCTTTGAGGATTGTGAGAGGCCCATCGTAGGCAAGGCAGAGGATATCACGGCTCTATGTCACGGCTGATCATTAGACAAGAAACCCCCCAACTTGCGGTCTGAGACGATGCCTTTGCTGCTGCCATCAAGCCTTTGGATAGGTCGGCAAATGAAGACATCGTCAACTCTGGGCAATGTAGATTCAATCAACAGCTGGGCGTGCACCTAGGGCATGAGTCGATCATGACGTCCCCCATGCCGTTGCCCCATGGGGATGCTGTTGGTCCCTAAAGGCTGCATCGCATCGCATCGCATCACATCGATATCCTCGGTCTTCAATAACGGACAAGTGGGAGTTGAAGCCGGAGGCGGTAGGGCTAACCCAACCTTGTGAGTGCCGTTGGGGGCCCATGTAGGAAACAATCGCCGGGGGGCAAAAATCACCGCGGGGAGCCCATTGGGCCATCATGAGGAGTATGTGTGTGTCAAGTTAGTATGGGAGGTCAAAGGATGCGATGCGCAGGGACCGACTTGCGACACAGTCTCTCCCTCCCTGAGACTGCGATATGCAGCCCAGCTACCCGGCGCTGAGCTGAGCTGTACTGAGCCATGCTGATGGCCAGAAGCAGGAGGGGTTCAAGGGGTCCCCTAACCTCCCTCGCCGGGCTCTCGACCAGTGGCTTTTACGTACAAGACTCCATCGTGAGTCGTGTTATTCCCCAGATTGCAAGCCTCTCTGCAGCATGTCTCCGCCAAGAATATGGGGTAGCGGGGGAAAACGGAGGGGGGGCTTGGTTGCTTGGTTGCTTGATTGCTGCTTGTTGCTGGCATTCACCCTCTTCTTGCCCCTTGTTCTCTCGTTTCGCTGCAACCCCCTCTTCTCAACAAAGTCCATCCTAGGAACACCAAGACTCGATGCCATGTGCGTGTTCTCCTCCCCAATGCAACCTAGGCGCACTCTCGGAGCTTGTTTTCTCTCGTCTAGATGCTCCACCACAATAGTTCGTCTCTTGGCCCCCCAGTGCCAAGATAACTCGTCCTGAAATAAGCTTGATCAACAAGCTCGTGGTTCGTCGTGCGGCCAAGCCGACGACTTGTGGCGGCCAAGAGCTGGGCGTGGTCGGGGCAGACAAAGTATTGGAGGGGCCATGAATCATCAAGCGCTGCGTTGTGCCCAATCTTGTCGGTTAGATAAGACGCATGCCAGGATTGAGTTTGCGGTTTGGCTTTTTCTTTCTTTCCAAAAGGGACACATGGAAGCTTGGCCCGCCGAGGCAAAGCTTGACTGACGGACAGACAAAACACAACTGCAGCACTCCATCAAGGTCAACCGATGAACTGGGACACCGGGTGAAATGGCGTGTGCATCCTTTCGAATTGTTACTTGTCGTCTGGTTGATTCAGCGTGAGATGTATCCCGATCCGGTATCCCATGAGCCGTCATGTCACTCGTCTCATGACGATAGGGTGCCTCATCTGGAGACATGCCGCTCCCGCACCGGCACCTGTCCAGTCCGTGGTTGACAGGCGCGCTTATCCAAGGTAGAGAGAGCCTGTGCCTGTTTGATACAGCACAGAGCTGAGAGCATCTTGAGTCGTCGAGCACGGGAAACATGCCGAGACACATGACGCCACCGTAACCGTGACCGGGACGGACCCTCTTCTCTTCGTCCAGCCAGGCCTTGTTGGGACCGATATCCATGGATGGATCACTTGCAAGGACAGTAGCGTATCCAGCAGCCTGGATAAACTTGCCCTGTCGAGCAAGTATCCGCGGACAGCCGTCGGTGTCGCGCTGTGTGCGGTGCCGGTGCCGTACGGTGCGCCTCGTCGTTGTTTGGTGAGGCATTTTCTGTCCCCCAAGCGCCGCCGCGCCGCAACCACTGACTGGCTACCAGCCCTCGCATGCCCTGACTGGTCTCCCCTCCCTCCAGCCTTCATTACATCCTCCTCGATAGGCACTCGCTCCTGAGAGGTAATGGCCGGTATCAGGTCCCGCAGCGCTGTAAGCGGCCAAGGCGGGTCTCGAGTCTCGAACATCGTGGGCTTCGTTGCCCAGGGTTCGCCAAGATGACCATGACCGCCCAGTCGAGCAGCACCGCACCGTACCGACCTGTGCATCATGGCACGCACCCTGTCCGTCTGCCTGTCTCCTCAGCCAGGTGAGCTGAGCTTGCAGTAGTCGGAGTCTGTCGCCGAGATGCCATCACCTGATGCAGCTTCTCTGCAATCCATCTTGTTCGACATTGAGATATGCTCTTTCGAGACGTCGTTTGGAACATGAGACATCACAAGCCGCTCGCAAACGGTCGATGCGATGCAGTGCACCATTCAGTGAATGAATGTATGGCTGCCGTCGCTGCTCCTGCTCCTGATGCACGCCATAACATGCAGCGCTTCCCTTGACGTGCCCACATCGACAGATCCGACACTAAGAGACGATAGTTACGGGCGGCGCCGACGATGGCGACCGTGGTATCGCAGACGCAGACGCAGACGCAGACGCACACTCCCTCCCACTACCAAATCCAACCTCAGACCATCCCGTCGTCGCCCAGCATCAACATCAGCTTCACAGGCTTGACGAGTGCTGCTGTTAGCTTGAAGAATTTTCTTTTCATCAAGACCTCGACCTGGCCCTTGCCGTCTTGGGTGTAGCACCATACGGAGGGAGGTCAAAGAAGGTGTGGCGAGATCCGGCATTTGCCCAGATCTTGAAAGCTGGTTGCTCGGACCACTTGAGGCTATTCTCAGGTGCTCCCATGTCTGTCAACCCTGAAGCGACCAGATGCCTTATCCGCCACTGTTGGACGTTTGATACGTAGCTGAACTTTCTTTTCCATGATCCATCGAGATTTGCGGACAAACGGGCCAAGGAAGCCGGAGCCGAAGGCCGCATCCAGATCTCCAACCAGGGGAGACGCCACGAGGTTTTTTAGGGATCCTGAGAGGCTCCAGGAGGCTCCATTGGAGAACTCAGAGCGCCTCTTCCGAACCATATCTGATCCATTGGGCGCACTGGATATCACGGCATATCCGTGGATCAGTTCTGGTGGTGCCATGTTTCGCGTATGAGGGATGCTCTGCCTGGTTATGCGATGCTCCCAACACCTTTCAAGTGAGATTTGAACGAGCAGCGACCCTAGCGAGGACCACTCAGTCAAAAGCCAAGCCCCGTCGACAGGGCAGTCATGGGACAGCGCCTGGATGGGAGACGCAGTTGCGCTTGCAGCATGCATCAGACCTCGAAGAGAGCGGTAGCAGCTTGGGTGGAGAGGATGTGACTTGTCGGAAGCGAGCCAGTCGAATCTTTTGGGGATGAAGCAATCGAGCGTGGGGGAACATTTCTCTGTCTTGGGTCCATGTCGTAGCGCCGTCGATGAGTTCTTGTGTAAGTCTTGGAAGACTTGGAAAAGTCTTGGGAGCCCGTTCTTGGCCATGATTGCCTCTCACTGCAACTTGTTGAGCAGTTCATCATGTCCCATCACCGCTTGAATGATGGACATGTTTCACGACTTGGCAGCATTGAGCCCTGGTTGACAGGCGCCACGCATGCCTGGCCGGCTGTCTTGAGACGAGGTGAAGAATCGGCGAGACTTGGTATGTCTTTCCTTGCAGACCAAGGTAACCAAGGTGTACCTTACATGAAGGCTGCGAGTACCCGTATCGCCCGCCTCATCCTCAACGTCCATGTCTCATCGGACGGAGAGGTGATACCGGGCCGACGACTCTGTGCTGCACCTCCACGCGTCCATCACTGACTGAGATATTGTTGCTGTTGCTGCTCCTGATAACCTCCTGATATTCTTGGCATTTTTAGGTTCTCATGTTCTCGGCCTGACTCTGTTCCCCTGTCAGCCCAGCACGGATAATGATTTGCGAGGCACATGGCGGCAGATCACCATCAACCTTCAGGTGAGGGCAGAATGAACAACTCACCGAACAACGGTGTGGCAGAGCCCGTCCAACTAGCGTGTCCCATCCTTACCAAATTCTGCCAAGCATGTCGCGACACCGTAACCCAAACTGCCATGCCGAACCTCAAATGGATGAGCGAGGCAATGCCCGCTGCGCACTGTATCCTTTGGCAAAACGGAAAGGACGGGAGAACCCTAGACGACAGCACTAATAAGTCATTCTTTAATCCCCACACCCAACTGTAAGACGGATGCTATTGCTGTTGACAACTGTCGGTGATCTCAACAGCCTCGTCATGACGCTTTGTTGGCCCTGGGCGGAGTGACCTGGCAGAGCTAACCGGCAATGAAAATCGGTATAGCAGCCATTGCGGTGAGACATTTGTTTGTCGGGGGTATTCGAGGACAAGACTTTGATCAATTCACTTGACACGGCCCAGTGGAGATGTTGTTAATTTAGAAACCGTCGTCGATCCCTCTGTTTAACTCAAACCGTGCTCGTCTCCGTTTCTTGGACGGCCCATGATGGGTGGTTGATGAGCGTTCAGAGCAGGCACATGAAAAAGGGCAACCGCCAATCGATGGTCGAGAGTGTGAGTGAGACACACAAAAGATTGGGGACCGTGCCACGGGTTATTCAGGGATCATCTCAGCCCCTGGTCTCTCCGGGGCGCATATGACGCACTCGCACCCGTGTCCTCCATCCCTGCCCTGCAGAGGCGAGAAGATGGCTTGGCTGGGTGTGGGTTAGGGTGGGTGTGGAATGGAGATCCCGCACCGGACCGGCTCTGGGGAGCCTTTTTCGTACACGATGTTAGCCCACGAGACCGCTTTAAACACCAAGAAACAGCCGCTCGAGGCGCCGTGGGTGCTGGACGATGCACTCGGTCAAGATCCAAGGTGGGCGGGAATAGACTGGCATCTCTTCCCAGTGTTCCAAAACCGGCATCGGAGGCTCAGAAGCAACCGCGGTCTGCAGAGCCAAACGGCCACCGAGGAGTCCCTGGATTTGCTGCTGGAGCAGCCGAGATCTCGGAGTCCAACCAACCAGGGCCACTAGAACAGGGGGAAAGACCGACAGGCTTGGCAACAAGGGACTTTGGCTGATTCTCTAGAGCCGGAGAGTGCAGACAGGTTAGACCTGGGGTGCGACCCTGTTTTGCTTCGTGTCCTTCGCCTTTGAATTCGGCGGTAATATTGATGATGATCCTCACTTTGCTGGCGGCCTTATTGAAATGACAAGAAGCGTTTCAAGGTGACGTGGAGACTGCGCTTGTTACTGAGGCCAGGAGGCAGAGACAGACCGATAGTTTGACTCCGACACGCCCCAGGCGTATCCCTGGGTCTCAAATTGTTGTTAATCAATTCCCATGCGATTTGCGTTGCACGTACGTAAATGCCGCCTGCGAGACTCTTATCTGGTGTCGATCAGACGGTGACGGCTGTGAGCTAGAATTCAAGCTTACTTGGAATAATCTCAAACCGCCGCGCAACGTGTCTCAATCCACGTCACGGTGAGGCGCAATGGCAGCAACGACGGCTGTAATTAGATGAACCGCACTGTATCTGAGATCTGTGTCGAGATGCACGACGTGTAGTTACTGCGTACACATCTTTTGCGGGCTACTCAGGGGTCACCGTCGGCAGTAATGTCGAGGCGAGGAATGATCATCAGCATTGCCGCAAGTTGATGTCGTCCTTGATGCTGTCGTGGCTCTGGATTCACCGCAGTTGCGCTTGGCAAGCATAGGGAACGCGTCAGGCATGGCTCTGTCAATGGGCTTCAAGCAGTGAAGCAGACCCGGGAAGCCAACCGGGTCCTGCCTGGCATGCTGGAAATATGCCGGCCGAGTGACCTCCTGATACCAGAGCCGCATTGACGAGAAACATTGTGGTTGTCGAGGATCCGCGGCTTCGCGGATGAAAGGATGCGCGCGATTGCGGCTGCCCTGAGGTGCGCAACACCAAGCCCCCAACCAATCCGGTGCCAGAACAGATATGTAAAACCCGACAACATGGAGAGGCTCATGTCTGGTTGCAGGTTTGATGGTGGATGTTGCTGGTCTCGTGCTGTTGGCAAGAATTGCCGTTTCTCCCGACTGATGCCAATCAAATGGACCCCCCAAGGCGGTTGTCGCGGTGCATGTCAGCGATGCCCTTTCGTTTAGTGGCAGCAGCGCAACCGGCCCTCACAGGGCGTGAGAAGGCCGAGGGACCTATAATTAATCTGCCCAGGTTCCGTCGCCGTCCTGTCTCCAGCGGTCGCCCTCCACTGCCAACTCAGGCGAGGCGGCTGAGCGGGTACGCGTGGATAGCGTTGCAGTGGTCGCCCACTGTTTCCAGCCCTCGGCTCGCGTGGGGCAGCCACTGCAGCATGTTAATGCAGTCTCAGCACAGAACCCATGGCGGACGACGCAGTGGCTCGTCGGTCTGCTGGGTTCTGGATTCGGTTTCTGGAGATTAGAAGGTGCGGGCTTTGGATGCCGGCTCAAATTGGCTGAAGGGCACGCGAGGCGACTAGGAAAAGGGCCGCAGCGGTCAGGAGAGGGACTGCGAAACGGGGCCGACAGCAAGGAGTTCCGTCCGGTTAGACAACTGTTCTCCTGGTCCATCACAGCGGGCGTTGGACGTTGAGCAGCGAGGCAGGGCGAGACAAGGCTGGGATGAGGCGCGGGATTATTGACCGAGAGCCATTGCGCCTCATCAGGGAGTAAGAGCTTCAGTCGTGAAATCGTGATGCGTCTGAGTGGAGAGTGCCTGATGATGGGCAATGCATCGCCACGAAGGGCGTCTTCAATTCCTCGTCAGGGCGAGTGTTCTGGACGGGAGCATGATGTAGCATCTGATGACGATGACTCCCCTCGCAGCGTCACGATCGCTTTCTGATGGTCTTGGCAGAAGCAGGGTCTCGGGGAGATGCTCGAGCTGGAATTGCCTGGGGGTGGATTGCCATGATGCGGCAACAGATTGACGAGACAAGGACCTCAGTGGGCAATTCGCAAGACAGGAGCTGCTGTGTTTGAGGTGGGACATTGACGATGCAATCATGGGGCCAACAAGAGGCAACACCAACGAGAGTTCATGATCGTTCGAGACGCCTTCATGATATGCATCCATAAGTTGTTTGGGAGCGTGCAATTGAAGGAGGCGCTTACACAAGCCAAAGATGGCGGTGGGGCTTGTGCAGGTGGATGGCTGTCACAGGTTGGAGGAGACCGAACTGTCCATCTCGAAACGGGGAAAGTGACACCGGCTTGACAGGGAGGTCTGACCAATCACGGAGCACCAAATCAAAGACCGATTCTTCAGGTGGAAGGTACAGTGTGCGCTGACTACCGTTAACAGGGAAGGCGCGGGTGCGCGCTTGGTGCTCTTCATTTCAACTCACATGAGCTGCTGCATGGCTGCAGACGAGCAAGTTTATCTGGCTGTGCACCGTATACGCGAGGATGGGAAGGAAGAAGAGGTCGACCAAGAGACAGCACACAACTGACAACAGTCACGTTGATTCAATTGTGCCGCAGAGTCAACAGAGCCCCAAGAGGCAGTTGAAGTAGCAAACTCCTGGGACGCTTGGAAAGAAAACTGGGGACCTCGGTCGACTTGTAGGGGAGAGTGACCCTGCCTGGGAGACTGACCTCACCACATGGGTGACATAAAAAACGGACAACAACACAGAGGCATTATTTGTCCTCACAGAGCATGACCACAATGCCTGAACAGGAATCACAAAGCAAGGCATAAGAGATTCTTAGAGTGTTGCATTCTGTTAGGATGCTCTTTCCTGGCATTTCCTCACTCTCACATATATTATTGGACCATTTAGAAACGGTACTTGAAAGCAGCTGGCACCTTCACTCTCTGGTGTCTCATCTATTTCTTCACCCGCGCCCTCATCCAATGCAGGACACACCAATCTGCGTCTTGCAATGGATCTCCAGACGCAAAAGAGGATTCACCCACTGACTGACTGGGTCGCATAATTCCATGGATGAATCCATGTGGATTCGTTCAAAAGATGGGAGAAAAATCACGCACTGTGCTTATTTAGGTACGTATCCGTATTCCGCCAAGCAGAGATCCATGGATGGATCGAATCCAACCACTCACGTCCCGGTCCCATTGAGAAGCACTGGAATTGATGGAACGGGCAGCAGAAGGCCGATAGAAGAGACAGTTGACTCTGTAGTGTCCGACGATGGCTTCCTGATTTTCCCTTGATCACCGGCACACTCTCCACTCAAGCCCACGTCAAGCCTCAAGCCAAACCCTGAGCCACTTGTCAATCAGTGCATCCAAATCAGTCACTTTGTGTGTGCGCGTGTATCTTCAGTATGCGCACGCCCCCTCCCCTTGGCAAGGCATCCTCACCCCGGTCGAGTTCCCCACGTCCGCCGGCTGGTCCACATCCACATCCAGAGCAGGCAAGCCATAGAGGCTCCTGGGTTTGGTTTGGCTCTGGTGGGCTGGGGTGGTGGACGCTCAACAAGGGACCGAAATGTACGAGTGAGCGACAGCAGCCGGCTTCACTCGTAGCGTTGGTAGCTTGTTGCCGCCCCAGACGGCGAAACACAAAAGACAAGCTGCGCGCTTTTTTCTGAGTTTCCTCATCTCCAAGCTCGCGGCTCCCCCTTCTCCTTTTTACTCTTTTTTGTTTCCATGCTGGTGGAAAACGACAGCTTGAGCTGCTCTACTTGCCCAGTTATATAACCCAAGTCGGCTTATTTGATGCCGCTTCCTCCCCGTCGTCTTCCTCTTCTCCTTCGGCCATCGCGTCCTCCTCCGGATCAGTTATCCACGCGGTGACCCCGACTGTTCATTCCAACATCTACCTCTACGAACAACGGAAAGAACGTGGCAGGAACGAACACCGAAGGCCTTGATTGAGAACAGAACAGCCAACGGAAACGGATCTCCATTCGCACGCATCTCGACAACCGACAACGCCGCATCGACGCCTGGGCTTACACGGGCACGAGATCCAAATCGACTCAGACTCGCACCAGATCAACATTGGCATTCTGTCATATCTGTTTAACCGGCGACTAAAAGTCAGATCACCTATCGTCCTTATCCCCTCGTCACGGTATCAACAACCCTCGTGGGCAGCTTGAGTGGCCGACAGAACGACCGAAAGGCTCTCAGCACGCAACGCCAAGATCGCAAATCTTGGACATCTTTCGCCGCAATCCGCAACAGCTCTCGGAACTGCCGTCGAACCTGGGACGCCTGTGACGGGCCAGCCAACCGTGGAAAAACCAAACGAACCAACCACGAGCACGACCCAGCCTGCGACAGCTGCTGAAGCGTCTCCATCCTCGATTTGACCCATCTCTTGGATGGTGTGTGGCCCTGACGTCGTGGTTCCTCGCCTTTCCCAGTGACCAGCAACCGCCCCCAACCTCTGCCCTTTACCCCCTGTACCTTAGGCGCCGCCTGTACACCGAAGCGCAGTACCCCCCGCCAGACCAGACGCACACATCCACCACAAGCCCCCGACAGGATAAAGAAGCAGAGGACCCCCAGCGCTTCTGGACATTAGAATCCACCGCAGTTTAGCGACCTAGCTCCCCGAGACCCCCCGAAACAGCAACTCGCTCCATCACGATGGCGGCATTCTCGGGCCCAGGGATGCTCGTGGCACCCCACCAGCACCAACCACATCAGAGCTCCATGCTCGACTCAGCAGGTATGGAGACCCTCTTCTCTCAGTAATCATTCATTTTTGCCTCTCTTGCACTTGGGCCAAGCCAATCTTGGTAACCCCCCAATCCTCGCTCCAATCCGTCCCCCTCCTGTTCTCCCAGTCTCCGGGTCATTTCCCTCGCTCTCGCGTTGTTGCTTTGCCTTGCGTTTGTCATCGTCAAGCCCCGTCGCCCCGAAAGCGAGAAGCATCTCCGTGGATCGAGCCCGGGGCACCAGTGACGCGATCAACGTGGGACTTGGCCATCACGACCGTGTTGTCACTGGCTAAAGGGAAAGCATGCAACCGGCTGGAGCCTCTTTGCCTTGACAAGAGCATCCATCACCCAACGCATTCGCCGTCCATCCACAGGCGGGCAATCCTTTTCCGCCCTGCGGCTCCTGTGCTGTGCCTTGGCTTGGTGGGCGGACGGACTTGGGGCCTGGGCTGGGGGATCTCTTCACATCCGATCCCTGCCTCGCTTCCGCTTCACTCCCTGTCTGATCTCTCATTCTGCCTCATGCTTTGTCCTTGTGTCCCTTGTTCCTTGTCACCTTTGACCTTTCACCCTGTTCAACTCTCCCAAGTTTAATCAACCCCTGCGTGCTGACGTCTGTTTTGTTCGCGGTCGCCACAGATAAAAGTGCCGCTTCTGCTCCTTTGAGCCCAAATTCGGCCATCAGCTTCCCTTCTGCCTCATCGCCGCGTCAATATCTCACCGACCTGACCGAGTCAATTGTTCTCGAGGAAGGTGGAGAGTCTGGCAGCGAATCCGCCATTGAACCAGTCACTCCCATCAGTGGTCGTCAGTCCCAGGACTTTACGCTTGAGAATCAAGACCTCGCAGACCTCCAGAGCTACCAGTCCTACCAAGCTAGCTCAGTCACATCAGGCGCCGTTCCTATTCCTATTCCAGGCGCCAACAGCAACAGCAAGGCGCTCTATCAGACACAAACACAGTCTTCTCGTCGACCTTCGCATACCGAATCTACAACCCCCAAGTATACGGACTACGAAGTCACCTCCACCGGAACTCCGCTCTCCAAACGGTCGACTCGCGGCTCGACCTCGAGCTTCAAGCGCACAATGTCCAACTTTTTCCGCCGCTCAAATTCCCAGGTGGCCAACAACTCGGCCATCATGGACTCTGCCACTCCTTCCGTTGTTTCTGCACCCACAGAACCTCAGACCAACGGTAACCCACGAGCCACCCACCGTCGGCGCTTCTCCATGAACCGCTCTTCGGCTACAACTCGCTCCAACTCGCCCCCGTCACCAAGCGATGCCGGTCTCGAAATGGCTTCAGTGCACCGTGAGCGCTCAGCCAACAACCTGCCCAGCCAGAGTGACTTCAAGAAGAACCGGGCCTCCACCGGTCTGAATCTCCGTGGCCGAACTATCGGCTTTGTTACTTCAAACGCCAAGAGTGCGAATGGAGACAAGCGCCCCCAGCTTAGCCGTCGAGCTAGCAGCTTCGACGGAAGCCGTCCCAACACTCCTCTGCCACCGCCCGCCGAGCAAGATGAGACCATGTACCCTCCCCAACGCAGCGTCTGGCCGCTCCCTCCGGACTCTGGTACTGGTGCCAAGGCTAGGCGCATGAGTCTTAGCCTCCCCGATGATTTTGCTGTCGATGTTGTCGAACTACAAAGCGAGTTTGAGTACCAGCGCAAGTTCCTTGGCCGTCATGGCAAGCATCTCGGAAAGGGAGCTGCCTCCAAGGTGAGGCTCATGATGCGCAAGGGTTACCCCGAAGAGCTCTATGCCGTCAAGGAATTCCGTGGTAAGTCTCGCCGTGAGAGCGAACAGGACTACGAGAACAAGATCAAGTCCGAGTTCAGCATCGCCAAGAGTCTGCACCATCCCAACATCATCGAGACTTTCCGCCTCTGCACCGACCACTCCCGTTGGAACCACGTTATGGAGTACTGCTCCGAAGGCGATCTCTTCAGCCTGGTTCAGAAGGGTCACCTCAAGGGTGAGGAGCGCAAGAAGGACCGCCTGTGTCTCTTCAAGCAGTTGATTCAGGGTGTTGCCTACCTCCACGCCAACGGTATTGCTCATCGTGATATCAAGTTGGAGAACCTTTTGATTACCAAGGACAGCAAGCTGAAGATTACCGATTTTGGTGTCTCAGAAGTCTTCTCAGGCACTCATCCTGGTCTTCGTGAGGCTGGCGGACAATGCGGCCGTAATATGGGTGAGGTTCGCCTTTGCTCTCCTGGCATCTGCGGCAGTGAGCCCTACATCGCCCCCGAGGTGCTTGCCAAGAAGGAAGCCTACGACCCTCGCGCCCTGGATGTGTGGAGCTCAGCCATCATCATGATCTACCTCACCTTTGGCGGTGCTATTTGGTCCCGTGCTGAGGCGGGTAACCTGCACTACGACAAGCTCGTTGATGGCTGGAACAAGTGGTACGCTAAGCACCCCGAGTGCGATGCTTGTATTTCCGACAGCGACTACCCCAAGTGCTACGCCCTCGACGTTGGCGTTACTCCGCCTGCTCTTCGCCGCCTGTTGCTGCAGATGCTTAACCCCGACCCTCACAAGCGTATCGGCATTAACGAGGTCATCAACAACCGATGGATGAAGAATGTCGAGTGTTGCCAGGTAGAATCATATGACGACCCAGCTCTGGTTATCGACGCCACCAAGAAGGACAACAAGGTCAACGGAAACAAGAAGATCTTCTGCCACAATCACCTGCCCCCGAAGATGTCTGGCGGTCACTCCCTGGGCAAGATGCCAGGCCAACCTGGCTATTAGACGAATTTACGAATGTCAACGAAACGAGATTTTTTTTTCTTGACGAGATGGGCCCGATTCAGTCACAGATACTATAATACGACTCTATCGGGCATGATATCACAAGCTGGGGCTTTCATTTCTTTCCTTTGTCTTTCGACAAGCAGCCCTCGAATGAGGGCATGCATTCTTTGACTGCGCTGCTTGTCATTTGCATGCATCTATAAGGGCGTTGGGGAGAGGACCATGGACTGGGGAGCTGGGCAGCCCGCATGGTCCGGAGTTGATGATTTCACTGTCGTTTCTCTTTACTTAGTGCTCTGAACTGTACATAACATACGGTTGCAGTTGAAACCGTTCTTTTTTTGCCCACTACGTTGTACTATGCTATGGACCAACGGATACGGAGGACAGAATTGGAAGCAAGCAGGCTTAATACCCCCGAATATCAGTCTCTTGTGCCTTTTCTTTGGGAATCTGGCGAGGGTTGATTATATACCATGGTCAACTGTCCCGGTAGATGGAAAGAAAAGTTGGGATGGAGATGACCTGGGGGGTTGTCAATTCATCCTTTGTTTATTCTGCTACGTTTTTTTTTCTTTTTGGATGCGAAGAAGCGCCCTTTCAAGATTGCTTATGCTTATACTACGACCTAGTTACAAGTATTGGGACACTTGGACATTGCGTGGTGGTTGTTGAGCCATTACCGTCAGTCATTGTCTTGCGAATCAGCAGAATAGACAGTTGCATTCTTGATCCATCCAAACCTGTATGCGTGAATAAACTGGTATCCATTGTAAAGGGGCTTTCTCGGGCCATCTGTGACACTTCTTCGGCGCCGGACGGTGATGCCTGTCGACCTGTCAGGTGCTTTGGCCCGCCGAGGAGAAGTATATCCCGCGTTGTGGCGTGTCAGTTGCGCCGATACGGTGGGCTGGGATGCTTGCTCGCAGAGGACAATGGAATGGGTGGAATCAAGGTGATACAAGGGTGGAAAGCATCCCACGCGACATGCCGTGTCTCACCACAGGGAGCTGTCGGAATATATCATGGTGATGGTGTTGACGGGCAGTGGTGGGCGACGTCGGAGGGTTCTGGTCGAGTCGGAATCGAGGGAACTGGGGCTAAACGAAGGACTAGATGACTCACCGCTGGTTATGTTTATTTGAGGTGTTTAATGTCCTGCTTGTCTGTGACGCCGTCCAGGCTGAAAGTGAAGCTGTACAATCCATGTTTGTTGAAGGGGGAGGGAGTGAAGATGCAAATGCAGAGTTGGTAGATACAACGCCTCGGGGCGTGAAGCCAAGCACCACCATGTGTCAAAGAGCAGCTCGTCCCATCTTCTGGACCGGCATCATGTATCATGCCGCAGCGTTAAGCATATAATTGCTTATTCAAGCATTTGACTAAACTGCGAGTTTTGACGCTTCGTGGATTGATAGTCTGTGCAGTTTGATGTAATCTACAAATACATGGCTGGACCCTGTAGTCACCTGGTAAGTCGATATGCAGTATCACACACACAGACAAGAAGAAAACAAATGCTATATCCATGTGTGTAGGATTTGCTGCACCGTCACGGATAGAACGTGCCGAACACCATACATCATTTTCAGTGAGGCTTTTTTTTCCCTCTCCCTCAAACTACATTTCACACAAGTTTGCACTTTCAACCCGCCCTTGCTGCAGCGCTGGCGCACACACCGGTCGGCGGATGGGAGATGCCGACATGAGCGGGCGTCCTCGGTGAGCCAAGGTGATTCGTGCCCGCGTTTTTCACCTTTCATGCGGGAGGCGCCGTGGGGGATCATCTCCCCGGAGATGCTCGGTCAAGTTTTTGGGAAATCCGTTGTATTGAGGGGGATCGTCCTTTATCGTTTGCTAGAGGGTGATTGTGATGTTCTGTGGGAAAACACTACTGCAATGTAGGAAGAGAGAACATCGTGAGGGTGTGAAGATAGTGTACTTGGGCGGCTGTGGCGGGCTCAAGGTTTGGGTTGGACACATGGTGGACAATTCCTTTTGGTGACTGAACTTTAATGCTGAGATGCCATGCCGTTTGACTCGTGAAGACGTGGCATAGCGCCTTGTCATAGCGCAAACTATAGCTTGTCAGGGTCGTGGGTATTCCCGTGAGAACTACTCCGATGGGCTCCGGGTCGGGAGGGCCGGTCGGGGCCGGGACTGTGGGACCGAGACGGAGGTTGCGCCGAAGCCGAACGGGAGGCGCCGTAGGGCTGGAGGTTCGGGCCTTTTGAGAGTAAGATGACGGGCTGTCCCGGTGGCTTTCAAGGGATGCTCGGTGTAATGGGTCATGTGATGATGGAGGATGATTACGAATGATGGGCCCTGATGCTTTAGGGGTTCAAAACCATCTCTTCTTCGAGAAGATGACGAAATGGCCCGTGTTTCTTCTGCTACCAGGTCCGGAACCTCTGGAACCTGTCACGACCCGGAGCGGTTCCTTAATTAAACCTTGTCGTCTATTTAGAGCCAAGCGCAACGCTTTAAGCTTTTCTAGCTTCTAGAAGCCCGTTTCAGATACAACAGTACCAGTCCCGGCCCACAGGTTCAGTACAAAAGGCAGCTATTTTCCCTCCAATGGTTGCCATAATTTCGTGAGGACATGGTAGGATTGGTGAGGAATTCGTTCTTCATGTGCCGTATACGATGACGAAGCCTTGTAATTTGTTTCGGAAGCTTGGCAACTACCGAAGAAGCCGCCGGTAGATGAGCATGAGGGCATATATATCAGACGTCTTCTGTCCCTTGAGTGTCTCATCAATCAAGTCCTCTTCAGCTCGTTCACTACTGGATAGTGTTTGTTTTCTTGTCATTCATTCATTACTCTCGTTTGTACATATCACCCACAATCATTCGAAATGCGTGCCGCAGCCTTCTTCGCTCTCGTTTTCTCCGCTGTCTCGGCCACTCCTCTCGGCCACCGTTTCCACACCTACTCCAAGGCCAGCAACTCTTGCGCCGTTGTCTTTGATGGCCGTGTCCCCGCCAATGCCTCTCTGACCGACTTTGATACCGAGAACGGCGGTGGCTGGAACCCCTTCAACCCTGGCTATGTCAAGGGGAACAACATCTCTTGGTCTGAGATTCTTCTGCTTCCCAAGAACACGCCTCGATCTCGATTCGATGCTGTCTCTCGGACTGTCCCTCTTGAGGTCACCATCAGTGATGAGAGCATTTTTATGCAGCAGCACGGCTTCCGTCGTGCCGGTCTGCAATTTGCCAAGGACGACAATGAGAAGAGCCCTGCTTCTGAAGGCGTAAAGACACTTCACTTCAGCATTCTGCAGGACGAGAGCCGGCCTCTCAACCTCAGCCATGAGTACCTGGTGAGACAATTGACGCAAAAAGTGCAAACAACAGAGCTGACGGTGAACAGAATGTCTGGCATGAGGCGGGTGACTACTCCAGCAACCAATTCAACTTTGAGGCCGGTACCATCATCGGCCAGGACCTGCCCAAGGACACCTGGAAGCTTCTCGACCGCACCAACAAGCAGATCTGGTCCACTCCTATCCTCAAGGACGTGTGGCAGAACTTTGCCATCACGCTCGACTTTGACAAGAAGTATGTCTCACCCTGAGACTGTATTGTTGTTTCTTTTTGTTTGCTGACCGGTCGCAGCACCATTCAAGCCTGGTACTCGGAGGGCCGCAAGCCCCTCCGAGCCGTCACGGAGCCCATTTCCAACGATAACTCTGGACGGGGACAGTACCAGATTGGTATCCTGAAGAAGCCTACTGGAACGGATGACGTTGTCAACTCTGGCTTCCAGGAGAGTGATCTCGACGAGGGATTGATCTATGGCGGTATCTTTATTGAGGACAGCAAGGACGGCTGCGTGTCTGCGTAATCAGGGCTGGCATTTGGCCCTCTTGCTCAGCTGTCGGTGGAAACGAGGCTCTCGTAGCCACCACATTGATGAGACAACAAGGGTCTTGCCCAAAGCCTCGACTGCAGATCATAGCGGTTCGTCATAGACAGAGTGTATTGGCAGATACTGAATGACCCACCCCCGCATGATTCTTCTGTGGTTGATAAAGAAGCAATAATATTCCTCTAATCTGACCTATCACTCGTCAAGCAAGGGCCCGCGATGCCTGTTATTGCCGAAGCCATCTGAGCCCAGGCCCCTTGGCGAGAGAAGGCGGTTGTGTTCTGTCTCGTAGAGTTGACAGCAAGTGTGGAGAGTGTCACGTATGCAACCCACAAGGCTGCGTAACCGGCGGCCGTTTACATTGACTCACTCAGGCTGTACTCTGATGCATGAAGTGGTCATTGACATGGAGCTACTGGTGTTGAAGTCTCGGGTTGAGGCTATGTCTCGGGGTTTTGTCTATGGGGACCACCAAGAAGTGAACGAGGCTCTGGAAGGACTCGTATGAGAATCGCGATTCATACTGTTAAGACTGATCCCAACGTGCGTCAAGCATGCCTTTGTCACACAAACCCCGCTCTACATCTCTGAGCTGAGCACTGTATATTGCACATTTTGCATGCAGGGGGATATAACCGAGTCCCCAGGTCAACCTGAACTCACGGCGACCATGATCCTGTCGTCATGGCTCGATAACAACACGATCTTGAATCTGTTAATCATTTATACTGATCGGGAGAAGAAGCAGACAAACTAAATACTACGATAAGCGAATAAAGACAATGAAGCAGTCGTCTATTGAGATCTCACAACTCCCCTGCGAGGCCCGTGCGAGGAGGCGGCTCTGATCTCAACTACACACTATGTACGAAGTACCTGAAAATCGGTAGTCGAGACGAGGTACGTAGCGATTTCAGGGAAGCAATGGTGACATGTCATGTGGCTTGCTGTGCGGGCTGAGAAAAGAGGTTTCCCCTCCCGGGTATTGTCCCTGAACACTCAGAGCCTGATTTCGAGTTACACAATCTGCAGAGGGATGGGATATCGGATAGATACCTACATGATGCCAAGGATTAAAGCGATATCAAGCCCGTCAAGGTGCTTGGTTGGTTGGACTCGCAGCGGCAAGGACAATACGGCTGCGTGTCAGCATTTCTGAATAGTCATTTGTTTCGGATAGGGGCTTTGTTCTGGACCGCAGAAGGTGGTGGACAGGGCCCTCTTCCGAAGGGGCGAGACAAGGTCACGTAAAGATGAGTGCATCGTGTGCCTGGCCCGGGTTCATGATTGCACGGAACAGGATAGGGCCAAGGTTGTTGGCTGAAAAGCGGTTCGCACGGACTGTCTCAGAAGTTGCTGAGGAAGAAGAAAATATAGCTCGGCGAGATACGTGGCACTACACCACCTTGGGCCACAAGCGACACTGGAAGAGCTAGAAGTAGTGCTAGTTGTATTATCAAAAGAGGGTCCGTCTTGTTAAGTTGCAGACTCTTGATAAATTAAAGTTGAACGAGAGCATTCGACGACTGAACTGGCGTTCTGTTATTTCTTTTCTCGTCTCGTCTCGCTTCACCAACCCAACAGCCGAAACCCAAGACGCGGCCCGCTTCCCTGGTCAGCTCGCCACCCTCGTCTGGACAATCCTATCATATCCGAGAGCCAACATGCAAGGCGTTTTTGTTTGCTTGAACGTGCAAATGCGCTGTCGTAACGCGGCTTACAGTAGCATAAGACATGGATGGTGGATGGGAAACCCCGCACAGGAGAAGAGAAGACAAGACAAGAGAGAACTTGAGTTGGGCGCCCATCCTGATAAATTCTGCCCTTTTTCTTCACCCTTGCCTCTAATCATCAACAACAATCCACAAGCTACTACTTCACCCTCTTAGTTTGTACTATTACCCACTACGGAACCAACTACAGACAACATGACCCTGGGCGTCGCCCCGCCTCTCGCTGGCAACGCCGGCATCGCAGGCGCCCTCAAGGCCTGCCTCGACATACTCTCAGATGTCTCCTGCCTCAAGGCTCTGGAGAGCGATTGGCCCCTTCTCCAGGCCAAGCTCGACATCGAGAGAACCCTGCTCCTGCAGTGGGTCGATATGGTTAAGCTCCTTGAAGAGGACTACGACCACTACCTTGATGAGCTTGACACCCATCATCAGATCTTTGAGCTACTACACAACACCCAGGCTATGCTCATGGACAAGGCGCAGCTCAAGAGCCGCTTTAATATCATGACCTATGAACAAGAGGACTCGCTGCCTGATGCGACCTATCTCAACAGCTACTTCATCCTCAGCAAGTCGCGCATGGAGAAATTCAACAGCGACTTTACCCGTCGGAAGCTTCGCGTGCTGCGACTTCCGGACAACTTACCGTCGACGACCAGGCTTTTACGGGTCGCCAGCGACCCTGTAGGTTTCGAAAAGTTCCTTGAGCACGTCAGACAGCTCGTCAATGCCCTCAACAAACTCGGCTACAGACCCGACTTCCTCGAATGCACGGCAGAGATGGCGAAGAAGGACGTCAGGAAGTGCAAGACCATGGATGACTTGCGCATGGTGCGCGACGCCTCCAAGGAAATCAGAATTACGATTGCTCGCGAGGCCGAGGAGCTCATTGTCTTTATGGCGCGGAAAAGAGTCTTGAACAATCTCTGGTTTGATGGCATGGACGAGAGGAAGATGAAGCTGCAGGATCCTCACCCTGGGACTTTTCAATGGTCTCATGCGCCACAACAGCCTGACGTCGGGTGGGATAGTCTCGCCGATTGGTTAGAGTCAGGATCCGACATCTACTGGGTCTGTGGGAAAGCTGGTGCAGGCAAGTCAACCTTTCTCAAGCACGTCTTCAACCATCCCGAGACCAGGAGGCGTCTGGATGCCTGGGGAGGTGAAGAGACCGTCTCTCTGGGATCCTACTTCTTCTGGAAGATGGGAAAGGTCCTTCAGAAATGCCGAGATGGTATGGCCAGGGCAATCCTCTATCACATCCTCGACGAGATACCCAGCGCCATCCCCGCTCTTGTGCCCACCCTGTGGCACTACGCCTACGAAGGATGTCTCTTCGAATCCCACGAGTCGCTTCCTCTTCCGTCCGTGGCGGACGTGAGAATTGCCTTTGAGAAGATGGCCGAGGACGGCGTTCTCGACAGACGTTTCTGCTTCATCGTCGATGCCTTGGACGAGTATGCCGGCGACGCGGCCAGAGCAGTCGCCTTTGTCCAGAAGCTCAGCAAATCGCCCAAGATCAAGTTGATCGTGTCGAGCAGGCCCAATCCCGTCTTTGTCGAGTCCTTTGCCGACGCGCCAAAGCTCCATCTTGATCAGCTCACCGACGGGGACGTTCTGCAATATGTGCAGGACAAGACTGATTCCCATCGGTACATGAGAACCCTGCGAGATGTAGATGAAACCATGGCCCTGATCCTCGTCGAGAGACTTGCTGAAAGGGCATACGGTATCTTTTTGTGGACTGTCCTTGCTACCAAGGTTTTTCTTCAGGGGTTCGACGCATTTGAAGCCTTCTACGAGCTTGAGCAACGCATTGAGGACATACCAGATGATCTCGAGGACCTGTACGCGCACATGCTCAATCAGGTGGATCTCCGCTACCGCGAGCAGGCAGCCAAGATTCTCCGTATCTGCTACAGAAGCAAGCAGTCGCGAAGCGCCGAGGCCGAGCATGGACGGATCTGGACCGTCGGCTTGGCCGCTGTCGACGGGAACGGCCTTGACTTTGAGAACTTTGAGCTTCATTCGGAGAGAACCCTCCAGTCGCGTCACAGACAGTGCTTGGCCCTCGAGCACCGCCTTGCCAGCCGCTGTGGTGGACTCTTGGAGGTTATTCGGGGTGAGGGGGATGACTTGACCAAGTGTTTCTGCGGAACACCAGAGTCGCACCCTCACCATGACATCTTGATTGACTCTTCGATCGAGTTTGTTCATCGAACTGTGTTTGAGTGGTTCAGTCGGCTTGATTCATGGGCCCTTTCAAGCTTGGAGCTTCAAGACCACAACTTCAACGCAGATGCAGCTCTCGCCTCCATGTCCTGGCAGCAATGCCGAATAGCTCAAGAACTCGGGGCTACATTCGGCAGAGCAGATACCGACATGTCAAACTGCTTGCTCTACGTGGGACGAACAGACATGTTCAGCCCCCAGTTCACCAACACCATGCTCATGAGGATCCACGACCTCGTGGCCGAGACTCGTCGCAAGCGCGGCCAAAACTGGCACTTTAGCTTCTGCTGCAACGCCGACGGCGAAGTGACGGAGCGCCTCGAGACACTCTACTTTGCCGTCGGCATGGGCATGGTCAACTTTGTCAAGTACTACCTGGAGCAAAACCCCGACGGGGAGACCATGGCCGAGCTGGAGGTCAAGCACTCGATGAGGTGGTGGAAGGTCGCCTCGGATCGCAACCTGATCGCTCACTTTCTGGAGCCGTACTATGAGACGATTCAGCAACTTCCTCCTCAGGGGCCTATGTTGCTGTATCTGGCTACGTCTGGATGTTACGTGCCGAGCGACGAGTTGAAGTATTATATCAGGTCTGAGCCTCTGGGCGGGTTTGCCGCCTTGAAACTCGCTCAACAAATCTTCTAGGGTCAGGAGGAAGAGTTTCGACAAAAAAAAAAAAAAAGGAGAGAGATTCGGCGAAAGAGCACAACTGCAAAAAACATACAACAGCGGGGATTCGCTGGTCGTCACCGACCCAACTACTAATCCGCCCCTCACTGGCTTATCTATGGGAGAGCGGACGGGATCCCGAGTTTTCCAGTGGGTATGGTCGTATGTGGAAGGGTGATGGCCTAATGGCGAAGATGTTGTTGAGTTGGCGATGGTGGGGTTTCCTTTCGTTTTTCCTTTCGGTTTCTGAGTGTGTTAATTGGGGGCGTTTTTTACTTCGATTTGTCCGTGTGTTATATATATTTTTTGGGGGGTTCATGTGGCACACTGGTTGCTGCTGATTGGACCCCTCACATGGCTTGGGTTATGGCCTCGACATGCCCCTCACGACGATTTCCTTGATGACAATTTCTTTGGGAATGGATTTTGGAAAGGATTCGGGAATGGGCTTGGGATTGGGCTTGGGAATGGGTTATGAGGAAAAGATGGTCAAGTTAAATGAATGAGTCAGGAATCGGGGATGGTTTGGTCTCGATTGACGCTGGGAGACGGTTATTACAGGACGTCGAGATGTCGCGAGATGTTCCAGCATCATCAACCACCCTTCCACTCGTTTCGGAGAAATATTATTATAATATAATATTAAAAAAAAAAAATGTCTCGGGCGCACGTGTGAATGAATGATTCCGAGTTGCAGTACTCGATGACACTGAGTCGCCAGCGCTGCAGATCCCTAGAGCCGTCTGGAGTACTTCCTCATTTCAGTGGCAGCCAGCAGTTGCATTCGCTTGTAATCGGCGACTCGGTGTCGCATCACAGCACGCTGGCCAATGTAGACGGCAGACTCAATCAAGCAGCGGTTCGGGAACGGATGAACTTATTGAGGGAGATGAATCAGCTCCAGCCCTCTTCCGAGAACGAAGCCATTGTCCATCCCGAGTTCTCCCAAGAGTCCACCAGTCATCTCTCCTAGATCAAGCCAACATGCTAGAGCACAGCAGTGGTAAGAGTTGAAACGTCGGTATCCCACTTGGAACTTATACCCAATATGGCCGATCGATGACTAAAGTTGTCTGTCAGCGACTGAGCTGACCAGCGTCGTATGCCCGTTGGCGAGAGTACTTATGTATCAATCAGTTAACGTTAGTTTCCTAAACGGACAGGAACCACATTTTCGAACCTGTCGACGGCAAGGGTCTCCGTGAATTTGCATGACAAACGTGCTCATCCTTCTTACTGAACTGGACTAGTTATGCTCGGGGTTTGGGGGTTGAGGCACGCATGGCGTCAAGACTGCGGTGTGCTCGTGTAAGCCGGGGCCGACACTTTCCAGATGGGAGCCAAACGTATGTTTTTCGGTACCTTATTGAATCCGATCTCGTTATTTTTTTGATTGGGATGAATAATACTTGGGATCTATCTGCCTGATAACATAGACGAACTACAGCATTTTGGCTTAAAAGGTCTCGGATAGTCGCCAGTATGCCAGAGTGTTTTCCAGATCATCTTCCAACATCATAGCTCCATACTCGCCTCTAAAACCACCCCCAATCCATCAAGGCTAGTTCCTCTCATTGTACAATGTCTCGCCAAATTAAGAATGTTGCTCTTGCCGGGGTGGGTAATAGACTTGCTATTATGGCTTCCAATATGAGCTAACCTACGCATCTCAGGCATCTGGCAGTTTGGGTTCGGTCATCCTGCACACTCTTGTCAGAACCGGTGGCTTCAATGTGACTGTTCTTTCTCGAAGGGCCTTGAGTGATGTACCCTCGGGGGTTGCCGTGCAGGTGGTCGATTTCGGATCCGCTTCAGCCTTGACCGAAGCCCTCAAGGATCAGGATGCCCTCATCGATGCCACTTCGGCGACTGACCCTTCTGTGGCCATCCGCTTGACGGATGCCGCTGTCGTGGCCAGAGTTTATAGAATGATCCCATCCGAGTTTGGTGTGGACCCGGCCAATGCCAAAGCGCGAGGCCTGGCTGTCTTCCAAGGCAAGGCCAAGGCCCTGGAGCACATCCAGAAGCTTGCCGACGACGGCAAGATTACCTGGACGGCCATCTCTAACAACTCCTTTCTCGATTGGGGTCTTCGCACGAAATTTCTCTCCATCGACCTTGAGAACAAAAGCATCAGCTACCTGAACGGCGGCAACACGGTCGTTCCGAATACCACTGTCGCTTCGGTGGCTACAGCTGTTGCAAACGTTCTCTCCAAGCCCCAAGAGACCAGAAATCGAATCTGCTACATCTGCAACAGACAAATGACGCAGAGGGAGCTCGCGAATCTTGCCAAGAAGGCTCTAGGCGACCAAGGCTGGGAGGAGGAGGATTTGGATATGAACCAGGTGTTTGAAAAGGCCATGGCTCAGCTACAGGCTGGCCAGGTAGACTGGCAGGTTATGGGTGACATCGTTAGGTACTCTATTTCTACTCTGGGTTACGTGAATAGGCTGGAAAAGACGGATAATGAGCTGTTGGGCGTTGAGGAAATGAGCGACGAGGAGGTGATTGCGCTTATGAAGGAAATTGCCAATGAGAAGACTTCTGCGTGAAGCATTTGATCGTTATGAGGCCATATTCTAGTCTAGGTATACCTAAGTACCGCTGAACATTGCCTACTACATTTCGCCTAAGTGCTCGATCGCGATAGGAGTATCAACCATGCTCTTTGAGCGCGCTTGGCCACCGGCATTGCCAGGACGAAGGTATCGGCCTCCTAGGCGAGGGTGTGTGTGGTTACTAGGGGGGCGGTATCGGTGATGCGGTGGTCGGCGGCCTTGGCTCGGTCGATGGCCTGCAGGAGGTGCGGCAGACCGGCGGTCTCGTCGGTAAAACTGTCATGTTTGGTGACCTAGATGTAGAGCGTCTGGACAGAAGGGGCAGAAGCCACGGGTTTGAACAGGGGAAGACCGAAGATCACCACTCGAGGCCTGTACCTGCCGGATCTTGCGATGGCACACGACCCGCAAACAGTGGTCAACCCTCTCACACCGAGGCTCCCTAACCTTTACGCCCGGTCAAGTCTTGCAAGCATCACCTTTATCAGCCTATCAATCCCAGCCCGCGACCTCAATCTCAACGGCTGCTCTGGAATTCCAAGAACTCTCCTACTGGGATAGGGATGGTTTCCTAACTGGCGATGATGTTTCTGACGCCTAACGCCTTGCACTGCAGACGTTCCTCCTTAAACATTATAATGCCACTGACCTCTTCGAATGCTTCCCGTTTCTTGTTATCGGTTGTAAAGGCGGACCTCCAAGTGAGGAACAGCGCCCTTTTACTATTGCTGGGGCCATTGCGATTTGGAAGGATGCGGACGATTTCAACTTCAAACCAACATCCACAACTGCTCTCTCGTCCTCTAGTTCCACAACGGCCAACGCTCTGCAACCCGGGCGGCACGAAGAGGATCGGCCTATTCCTCGACTAGGGGGGCCGCAACGCAGACGAAGAGGCGGACGACAATAACCCTCCCCACTGGTTCGCCAAGACGCGCATCGTGGCGAATGAGACCGCGGCCGCTTCCTAGGAGAGAAAGATCCACTCCATCGCGGTCATCTTCAAAGACTCGGTTTGGCAGGGCAGTCAGGTTATCCCAGTATACTGGCTAGTTTCCGCCGATCAGTCCATGCTCTTCGCTGATGAGACCTGCACCTCTGGCTTCAGTATCTCCTCCAGGATACCCACTTGCTGGAAATTGGCGACAACTTGATGCAACTGTCGATATCAATGAGACAGGACGGGGACAACGCATTAGACACCTTCACCGACGAGGGTCGGCACTTACACGGGGCCTTGGTGCATGAACTAGTTCTAGACGAAGGTGGGTACTATGGTCAGTGAAGCCTCTGTGATTGGACAAGGCTGAATTTAAGCTTTAATAAGATAATCTGCATATCTATAGTTAACTGTTAGAGCTATGACTTCTTAGGTCACACAAAGCAAGGTAGGCAAAATGGTTGTATTGTACTGAAGCTTGCTAGAACTAAGATGATGGTAGTCGTGGCGAAAGACAAAGGATTCCTTTGTGCTACCCCGCCGAAAGGGTTGGGGCACGTGAGCCTGTTGTTGCGCGGGCTCGAACAAAGCCGCGTAACACATGCCCTTACAATATTTAATTAAGAAGTAATATAAGCTAGTATAATAAAGTACAGACATAGACTAGTTATTAATAATTTATTTATATCTCATCGTGATCTTATCAGCATATAGCGGAGGGTTATGGCTTTCCAAGCCTACTTAACGCAGGCAACGATAGGCACTCTCCAGTCAGTGCCTACGCTTGGTAGTGACGCCTCGGCTGGAGCACGTCACCAGTAACACGTCATGATGAAGGAGAGGCGGAAATAATATAAAGACGTCATAGTAGCCGAGCAGGGCATTACCGTTTCCTAGACGATAAGAGCAAAGAAAAATCCTCCATCATATAACCAGCCACGTCTGCTACTGCTTATCTGGTAGGTTGAAACCACGCCCATAGCGCTCAAACCCATGCGATACTGCGCCGCCACGGTTAGGCCCATCAGCAGAAGATGTTTGCCCGACGCCTTGTCCATTTGACTTCACACTTTCCAGGTCTAGTTGTGTCAGGCCGTCGATTGTTCTCTGGTAGCTCTCATCGCTGATCTGGCCGCCCAAATAACGGGCCTTGCCGCTCAAGTTGAGCCGTCTCGCAATCACGAGGTCTTTCACAGTCGAGACCGAAATGCCGTAGCTGTTGTCAGCCATTGTGATGTCTTCGAAGACGTTGTACCGCTCATTGGACAAAGTCTCGCCCGCATCAGCGACAACGCTCATGCATTGGCGAAGGCTCTCCTTGGTCTCTTGGAGCTGTGCAAGTTGGGTAGCCTCGTGCTCAGATAAGGGCACTGTAGACCTCATCGCTTCCATTCTTTTGTCAATGTCGTTCTCATGGGTTTGAAGCCGTGAAACTAGGGATTGGATAGAGCCTTTGGTGGCACCCAAGCCACTCCTGATGAACTTGTATGCTGAAGGCTGTTGTGAGAACTGCGGGTTCTCCTTCGAGGCTGATTCGAGTCGCTCAATGTGGGCAGATAGTTGTGAACAGATCTTTAATCCTTCCTGAGTACTCTGCTTCTCTTCCACCATAGCCATCCACTCAGGCTCATCTCGGACGGAACTCTCAGCCTCGGAAGCAGCTAAAGCCCGTACTCTGTCGTCCAATCGTGTCATGTGCTCCTGTAGATCGCTCGTCGTATCGCGTATCAAGTCCTTGTATTCTTCAAGTGCGTCAGGCGTTATTGAGGAAACCATGCGCCTATAAAACATCTCCAATCAGATGGCTGCACGTTAGAGGCCTGGGGGTTGTTTCATTACATGTTTGCATCGGCCAGCGCTATATTGATAGTGGATTTGTATCCAGCAAGCATCTCTCTGAAATCAGTTATGTCTCCTTTGAGGTACTGCTGGCTGATCCAATCCCGAAAGCTTGGTCGAGATGAGCCGGAATGCTTCGTGCACCGAGCAATGAGGTCGCCATACTCCTCGCAGGTTTTGCCGCAACGAAGTAAAGGAAGCTTTAGAGCGTCAAAACTGATGTTTGAATTGGTGTTAACTGTTTCGGCTAGTGACTCTAAAACCCCTCTGAGGTCGGCTAGCTCGTTTTTCAGCGCGCGGACGTTCTTATCCTGGCTCTGGAAGTCGCGGACGGTCGTATAGAGAACAGTGCTGGATTTGAAAGCAAAAGCAACTAGTGCGACAATGCTGGAGGCGATGCTGAGGCCGTCTGCCATCGTCACAGACTTGAAAACTTGGAGCTCTAAGAGGTGTGATGGTGGTAAAAACCGGTGATACTTTCCAGGTGGTTGCTGCGGGGTTGAGTTAGTGGAGCCATACGGCTTGTTTCCTCCAGGCAGCAGGCAGCCAGCCCATTCTTGTCATCACAACATTGTTTAAACCATATCCCATTTCAAGCCAGTGCCCCACTGCTTTTATTAGAAATGCCTTGATGTCGGATAACATGTTGATGTTTGCTCGTGGCGGCCAGTTGAGCCACCAACATGTCCCGAGCAAAAACGTCATTCGCGAGACATTTCCCGGGGGAGGGACCTCAAGTGGCACGATCCTATCAAGTATGTTGATTTTGTTTGTCGGGTTGGGCCCTGCGCATAGCCGTAAGGACCCAAGTCGGTCAAATGAAGCATAAGAAATGGTCAACTGTTGACCGAGTACCTATTGTGAATGAAGGCATCGTCAACCTCGCTACTGTTGATTGGGCGCTTGCGCAGTGCACAGCCCCTATAATGGGGTTGCTCTGACCAATCAGACAGCGCTCCCATTCAACACCATAAACGCGACGACAGTCCACCACTGCAGGGCCTCGTTATCGGGGCATCCTTCCTCTGTTGCTATACCCAAGACTTGCCGTAGCTCATCGATGGTACGCAAGTCATGTCCATCCAGATATTTCGGCTCAAGGATGATTGCCAGATCGACATTTCCGCCAAGGCAGTCGTCAAAGCCGCACAGGAAAATGACGACAGCCTCATTGTCTTTCATCATGAACCGACGCTGACAGAGCCTGTGCGCTTTCGCCATCACCAGACTGCATACAACGCCTTTGTGGTATGCAAGGGCAGCTTCCAGTTCTGGAATCATCATCGAGGCCATACACTGGGCCTCGGCGACTTTGTCTTTGTTCCTCCGGTAAGTGGAGTGGATGCGTCACCGACTCTGTCCTGACACCGCATCAAGGGAACCGTATATGGCTACAAGCCGCTTGAACCCCAGTCCGAGTTCATCATCCTCACCACCGTTCATGACATAGCTGGACTCGGTCGTGTTCTACGCCACGATCACGGTGGAGAACTCCGCCTTGCATCTGGCGACCAGAGCGGAGACGTCACGTATGACATTCACTTTCAACAAACTCATCTTGCACCGGATATTCTCAAAGGGCTAGAAATGGAGACGAGTTTGCCGCCAATATCGCAGCCGTACTTCCTTCGCATCACCAACAGCGTCAGTTGGATGCTCGGAGGCATCATTTCCCGGCCCTGTGTGACGACGGCGCAGTCTGACGGAAGATTCTCAATTTCAGCAATGGAAACATCCCGCGTTCTCAAGGCGACACCATTTGTCAACCGGTGGTGGTGCTTCACGAGGGTAGTGCACTGCTTCTACCTCATCCAAGGCGTCTTGAAGATCAAGTTCAAGGACGACCCAGAGTGGACTTTTGTGCGGCAGGGCCAGGCCATCATGGTACCGGAGAGGCAGGAGTTCACCGTCGACCCTGGAAGTTCGTTTCTCCGGTTAATTTCCTTCTCCAACGGCGCGGGTATCGACGAGGTGGTCTGCAAGGCTGGGTTGAAACGGGAGGGGCCTGTGTTGCCCGAGGCGGCGAGCCGGTGGGATGCTTGGGATGAACTACGCTTTCGGTCAGCTTGTGTAGAAGTGGGAGCTCTTATAAGTAGTGCATAATGGTAATTTGGAATATTAAATAGGTTACAAAGTAGACGGCCATGGTGATGTTGGAGCCGAGGATCTTGGATCTCTTTTCGTTTCTATCACCAGTCACCTGTTGGTATGCGATGGAGTTGAGAATGACTATCAAGGATAAGCCTGAGTCAGCGGAAGTTTAGCAGTACGGACGTATTATTCTTGATTTCCGATTTCTTGATTGTGAATATCTACTCTTCTCATTTATAATGCCATCTTCTTGCTATGGTAAAGTGACCCAATCATGTTCGCACTCGTCCTCCAAACCATCTGTGTTGGGACGTACAGTCGGACTAATTATATATGGGCTTGTCCGGATCTACAGATAGTGAAACTGCTTAATTTGATAATCCCTGGCCTTTACAATGTTCCGTCACGTCAATGTTCATTCTGACCAGGATCAGTGGTTCCCACTCCAGCTTGGCATCTAAGGGTTCGGGCTGCCGCACTTTTTGCAATGGATCCCAACACGGCCAAGGGTATCCAACAAAGGTATAAGACCAAGTCACTCCGCGATAATAAAACAGTCAGCATCCAAGCTTGCACCAATCGACAGCATTCGTGGGCACCATGCGATATCACGTATTGGTAGCAGCCCTAGGTTCACCATGGCCAAGTATCGTCGGAGTGACAGCTGCTCCCATCTATGATGCAAAGCCACCGTCACTCCAGCTGAGCAACGGGACTCTGGTGGGCTCATATAATCCCTCCAACCATCAAGATTTCTTCCTGGGAGTCCCGTACGCAGCAAGTCCTACGGGAGATGGTCGTTTGCGCATGCCCGCGCCACCTGAGGCCTGGAACGGGACCAGAGTCGCAGACTCGTATGGCTCTTGGTGCTTTGGCAACTCTATCGGGCTACAAGGATTCTCCCATGACCCATCGCATGAGCGAGGATTGTCTGCAGCTCAACCTCATACGCCCTGCTGGCACTCGGGCGACCGACCGGCAGCCAGTCCTCGTCTGGATCCACGGCGGCGGCTGGCAGGAGGGAAGCGCCAACGACGGCCGCTGTAACCGCTCCTTTATCGCGCAAAGGTCGAAAGAAATGGGGATGCCCATCATGTTTGTCAGCTTCAACTATAGGCTAGGGGTCTTTGGCATGATGGCTGGCTCTGCTATCCGCTGGGCAAACGTGACGAACCTTGGTTTATACGATCAGCGACAGGCTCTAGCATGGATACCAGAAAAGATTGGCGCATTTGGCGACGACCCTTCACGAGTTACAGTCATGGGCGAGTCAGCTGGCGCCCTGTCCATCGGCTGTCACCTTCTCGCCTATAAAGGCCGCGATGACGGGCTGTTCAGTGCTGCAATAACTCAGAGCGGAGGCCCGTTTTCGGCCGACCCAGTTGGTCGTAACTACACTGAGCAAGAGGCTGACTTTGAACTTGTACTCAACACCACTGGATGCGCCGACTCCAAAACTCCCCTGGATTGTCTTCGTGGCGTCCCAGCTGAGGTATTGAACCAAGCCAGTGCTCTCCTGCCACCTTACTTTGTCGTCGACGGACAACTGTTGCCGAACAGCAGCATGGATTCTTCACAAGACCGCCCCTTCGTCCGAGTTCCGCTATTGACGGGTACCACCCGCAATGAGGGAACATTCTTCACCCAGCAAAGTCCTTGATGCTAGGTCATACCTTGGATAAAGGTTTTGGGGATTAGGTTACAGCTTATATACCTACGTCAAGATCACAATCTGGGTGTGGATGTTTGGATGCTGAAAGATGCAGCTTGAGGCTACTCCAATTAGGGCATCATAAATCGCCAAGACCACTAGGGTTGAGGTGGTTGGTGCTGAGAAGTGGGTGCCTCAAGCACGAGTCCACTCGGGGTCCTTTCACTGCCGGGGAAGGATTCCCTCGGGGAGGCTGATATAATTGAGGTCGACTACTTTCTATCAACAGAAATCTCAACTATCAATTGTGTGTCTTGCTTGTCGGCTCGAGTGGATCGCACCACCAAGTGGTTGCCGCTGATTGGCTTTGCAACGGGAATGGAGATGACTTCGAAATGCTCCAGCAACCTTAACATTCCACAGAAGAAAGATGCAAGGGGAATGGAAAGCCCGGAGGAAACGGAAACTTGTCTTTCAATCCATCTCTTCGTCTTAAGTGAATAAATGACACCTGGAATGATAATACCCGGTTCGGTCGCTTAGTCCTCCCTCGACTGCAACGCGATCCAGGGTCACGGAAGTCACGGGACTTTTCTTGTTCCGGCCTCCGTGGACTTGAACGTCCCCTCAGCCTGATCCTGCAAATCACGCTTTATCACGCTTGAGACATCATATTAGTATCAGCCATGGCAGACAAGACATCCCCCAAGCCGTCCTCTGGCCGACAGTCGCCAATCGAGACGGCACCTACCCAACCGCTGATCGCCGCAGACAGCCCACCTGCAGAGGTAAGCAAAGCGACAGGCGTGGAAACTCAGGATGACCTGACAAGGATGCCGGGGTAAGTTTGACAGCTGCCAACTTTATATCGCCCAGACAAAGCTGACATCTCGATCTAGCAGCTAACTAGATCTTGACATAGGGCAATAACCGAGACGACTCGGCGTTTCTACTTGATGAGCAAGTGACCCACAAGATCCAAGATCGTCAACATCCCCTCCCCTCCCTAGCTAACCGAGTTCCCCAGAGACAATGCCAGCTCCACAGCTTCGATATCCTCGAGCATCCTCGAGTACCGCACCATTCACGGCAGGACCTTTCACAGCGAGAAGCACAACACGCAGTACTTTACCCCCAACGATGAGAAGCAGAATGAGTCCCTAGACATTGTGTAAGTTTGGCGTGTCTGGAGAGGTTTCTTGGCGACTAACCTTGATAGGCACCACTACCTTACGCTTCTTCTTGATGGGAAGCTCCATCTTGCCCCGCTCAAGGAGAATATTCAGGTGAGAGCATGCGTTTTGACCTCAAAGGGTGGTGGCTTATAGGCTTTGCCACTCAGAAAGTGCTCGATGTGGGTTGTGGAAATGGTATGTTTGCTGAGTTTTGCATATGGTTTTGTTGCTGACTTTTGTTGTAGGAATATGGGCAATGTGAGAACATCTACATCGTGGCTGAAATGTGACCATGCACTGACAAACACTGGTAGCGATTTCGGTGATGCCCACCCCAACGCCGAGGTAACAGGTATCGATTTATCGCCGATGCAGGTAATGTTCATCCCACCACCTAACCAGTTCCTCGCTGACTCTCCAACAGCCAACCTGGGTTCCGCCCAACGTCAAGTTCTTGGTCGATGATGCAACTCAGCCCTGGACATGGCCCGACAACTCTTTCGACTACGTCCACATCCGTTTCCTCAACGGAGCTCTCAAGGACTGGCCCGCCTTATTCCGTGAAGCTTATCGTGTCTGCAAGCCCGGCGGTTATGTTGAATCGGGCGAATTTGACCCTCGTTACTACTGCGACGACGGCACCGCTGCCGACGAAGATACGATCAAGGTGTGGAACTCTGTCTTTGAAGAGGGTGGCAAGAAGCTCGGTCACAGCTTTACTGTTATTGAGGATGGTCTTCAAGAGACGGGGATTAGGGAAGCAGGGTTTGAGGACATCAAGGCGTTCCCTTTCAAGGTATGTGACTTGATAGCTTTGAGTTTTGGCGCTGACATGTTAGGCCCCTGTTGGCGGATGGACTCTTGATAAGAAGCTCGCCGAGATCGGCCGCTTCACGCAGCTGACGCTTGAGAATGACATGGAAGGTGAGCTCACACGTGTCCCCCATGGATGGATCCCGCTGAAGCTTTTGCCAGGCTACACTCTTTTTCTCTGGACGAGCATCCTGGGATGGCCCCAGGACGAGTACCAGGTCTTCCTAGCCAAGATGCGCCGCATCATGCGCAACACCAAGTCGATCCATATTTACTGCAAGTACAAGTACGTGTACGGCCGGAAGCCAGAGACGGAGTAATGAGGGCATGTTGTTTCGGCTCTTTCTTCGCCTCTTCCGATTCTGGGGCGTTTAGGAGGATTGCTGAACGATGTGATCCATTGCGACTGGGTTGAATGCTTGTCGGTTGGGGTCTTCCCATCAGACTCGGGGAAATGGGTCTCTAGCGATGTGTGTAGCGTGTTACCATGGTGTTCTCCAAGTGCTGGTCCAGTTGATCGACCCGTCGATGTTGGCACCTCCCATTTTTAAAACACTTTTATTTCTGAATATTACAACGCTACCCTAGTTCCTCTCCTACATCCTCTTGTCCTGTGTCCTTCGCCAGGGCCTCATCACTCGTTTCACCCTCGACGCCCAACTCCGCAGACGATGACTCAGTCAACGTCACAAAACCCGTCTCCTCCTCCTTTTCACCCAGCTCGGCTACTGTCGAGCCGACAAAGAGGCTGTTTAAAATGTCGGACGAGTAATTGGCCAGGAAGTGTGCCAGCTCCTGGCCATCTGCTGGCACCTGGGTCCTGGGCGAGAGCGTCGTTATGGTTGAGCCCGGGACCATCGTCGGAGGATTGAGCAAGCTCGTCGTGTCGTCCTCCGGTGCCCTTTGAACGATGGTCCCTTCATCTTCCTCTGTGGAGTCGAAAAGTGACCCCAGGCTCGATCCTCCTGAGAAGGGTGTCTTGTCACCCTCGCTAGACAAGTTTATGGCCTCCCTGTACGCGTCCCCGGCTGACAAGCGCGACATGGGTGATATGACCAATATCGATCCCAATAGGAAGCGACGCAGCTTGTCCTTATGTAGTGGCACATCCTCTTGAAGCTTGTCGATAATTGCTTCGCACCACGCCATGCCGTCCTGCCTATACGCTGCGCTGTACCGTGGGAGGCCATCCAGCAACTCGTATGCCACTATACCAAGAGACCAGATGTCGACAGTCTCATTATATCCCCTCTTCCTCTTTCCGCCAGTCCGAAACTGCCACTCTTGATGTATCTCCGGCGCCATATACTTCTCGGTCCCGCACAACGTCATGAGCTCAGAGTCGTCTCCCGACACGCCAAAGTCCCCGAGCTTCACATATATAAAGGCCTCGTTCCGGGACTTCACCAGGATATTGGCCGGCTTAATATCCCGGTGAGCTATCGGGGGATCCTGGCTATGGAGATACTCCAGAGCCGACAAGCACTGGCGGAGTATCATCAAGGTTTCGTCCTCGGTTATCCCGATGTGGTCATTCAGAGAACCACCTGGCATATACTCGAGAAAGAGCCGCGGCTTGGGGGTAAAAGAGTCTACAAGTAATGCGACAATATGAGGCTATTAAACAACTTAGTATAACATGGGACAACAAATTAAGGGTGGTATACTTGCGTGCGAAACTTGTCTCATGATGCGCGCCTCCCTCAGCCACGCCGCGATATCTATATCTCCCCTCTTCATGGCTTTCTCGCTTGGCTTCTTTAGGGCATACTCTTGCCCGGTACTCACGTTCCATAGTTGAGTTACCACGCCAAAGTTGCCCTCGCCCAGTTTCTTTTTGAGGTATATATCGTCTGTGCCTGGCGTGTTGGCTCCGGTGGGAGCCATGGTCATCGGGCGACTTATAAGGTCGAGGTCGTCGAGAAGTTCCTCAGCTGATGCTGTACCGCAACAGAAACGATCGGCCTTTTCGATATAGTCAGGGCAAGAGGTATCATGGCGTGAAGCAACAATTCGAAATGAGATCCCATTTTGCAAGTCGAGGATGATGTTGGCCGTGTTCCTGGGAACTTCTGCTCCACCGATGATCCATTGGAACTTGCTTCGTGTTCCTGCACCTTGGCTGTCGTAAGTGACCTGAGTGCCCACCAAAGATCCCCAATCTTTAACAATTAAGCGTTTCTGGTCGTCAAACGTTATACTAATATGGCGTGAGCTGACCCCTTTTAGCGGCACTACAATATCGCATTCCGAATGGGACCCGATGAGGATTCCCCGGCTCGTCCTTGGTATGTTGCTGAACCTGATCTCCGCACATGGTGGAGAGCCTCTTGTATCCTCTGGCAGCTCGGTTCTCTCTCTCTCGTTTCGGTGATAAGGTTTTTCGACATAATCTTGAGGTGGATGAGTGCAAAGCAGACTAGCGGTGATGGCTTCAAATGGAATGTTGGAGTTGGTGCCGTGTGGATACACCCGCGCAATGATATCTGAGTCGTTCATTTTGAAAGTTGTATTTATGGATGGTTTGGAATAATATTGAATATTGTGAGGATAGCGAGGTAAATTGTAGAAGGGAAGCTATAATGCCAGCTCCATATGGGTATATATACAGGTCCGTTGCCTGTCCATCAGATACAGCTTCTCTAGTCTATTGCTTGATCAGACTCTATGACCAGAGCTTGTGATGGCCTACCTTAATGTGAGTAGATGAAATTTGAATTGTTTCCACTTCGCATGCTCTGACTGTTAACTCTATTCAGAGGCAGGCCGCTGCTGGTGATACACGCTTACCATCAACTGACACCTACTTACCGTACCTGACTCAGAGAAGTGCCATGATACGTGACTACGTAAGGGCCGTCTCGGGAGATACAAATAGCGACGTACAACCCTCTTCAACCCTGCTTCCGTTGATGTGTAACTGCAGCTGTACACCTGATGAGGGGCTTCTGCCATAGCCGCCAAACATCAACCTGCACCTGTCAATATTTATTGGAGCCTAGTCACATATGTTTCCAGCTCTCTACGCATCACGCCTCTTCTCTTTCTCTTCGTGGTTAAGAAACAGCATGACTTCACCAAGTGCCAGGGAGCCAACCCCTTTCACGCTGCCTGTCAGCGAGCTCATGGCCATGACCGACGACCAACTGACTCAATTTATGAAGAAGCACCGTGATTCAACGGGTATTTACAGCCTTCCTGTTGATGGATGGGAGAAACTGTCAAAGGACGAGCGCGAGCGTCTTGCTAGCAGGTTGAAGTGAGTCTTGCTCAACTACGACGTTCCACTTGACGATTGCTAATTCCTAATCACCGCTAGATGCAAGGGGCGAGTTATCTCTCTGCACAGTGAGCCCAACTCACAGCCGCTTGATCTCGATGATCTCGATGCGCGCCTACGTCAAGTCCCGCCAAATGGCGATTCCACCGCGTCACAACCTCAACCGCAATCTCCAGAGCAGCCCAGACAGGGATCCCCAAGGACCAATCGTCGAATAAGGAGCAAAGAAGTCGAAAGAATATACTACCAACAGCTGATCCAAGACGGTGGCCGCCCACTCTATCCCATCGAGCTAGTTGACGAGGTGCTTGAGAAGCCTGAGGAGTATCGCGAGCTGATACAGCCCTTGCAAAAATATCCTGGAGACAACCAACCCTTTGACATTTTTCTAGAACAGAACGAGAGGTGGAAGGACTTTCGCAAGTGGCAAAAGGATAACCGAGGACTCGAGGACGAGAACGACACCTACGACGCTCATGTCAAAGAGGCGACGTTCTGGGCGAAGCGAATCAAGCTTGACTGGGCGCGAGCTGACTTCGAGGACAAGTTGAAGAGGAATCCATTGTGTCTCGAGGCTGAATGGAGGTACGAAATGAAGGCCCGCAACCGCCAGCGGCTCCGGTGTCGAGAGCGCGATTGTAACGGTTTCGCCGACTATTTTAAGGCCATGAAGCGTCGTCTCGCTAGTCATGACATTACTCAACCCTTTGAACTCAAGGAGGATCCCACACAGCAAGACCAGCTCACCACATGGATTGAGTATCTCGGCTACGAATATTGGTGTCTTGATGAACACGCCGGGGATATGGAACGCCTGGCCCCGAAACACGACGAAGCTTGGAAAAGGCTCGTCGACGCCAAGATCATCGGACCTCACGAAGCCATAGACGGCATACGCTCCATGGGAGGCTCACTCCAACGTGAAAATGACGCTCAACAAGCTCACACCGAGATCCGTACGGCGAAAGCAGAGGCCCAAAGAGTCTACAACTTGACCCAGGAATCCCCAGAGCGCTTCCTGATTCCCGAGAAGCAACGGGTAGAGATGCTGAACAAGGTGTCCCGGGATGTCGAGCGTGCCGAACGGCGTCATAAAAGAGTCAAGGTTCGAAATGACAAAGTGAGCGCTTTTGTTAGCGGTACGCATGAATACGCTCGTGCGAAGATGAAGTGGACTTGTCACAGTCTTTATGTGCAGTGGGTTCTGAAGCAGCTTCCGTTGGTTGAAGCCGAGATGGCGCAGGCCGAGGCGGAAAAGTCTCGTGCGAGCCAGAACAAGGGGAAGAAGCGAATGCTCAGTCCCCAAGAAGAGTCTCCCGCAGGCCCCAGCCAGAAGAGACAGAAGATGGCGCAAGGATCGCTTTCACCTGCAGACGGCAACTTGAATAAACCAGCAGAGGGCACGGCGCAGGGGAAAGAGAAGGCCCAAGGTTCGAGGCCGACCAAGGCGGCTCGGAAGCGTTCGTGTCGATCTGCAGATTCCTCTTCACTTCCACCAGGTGGGCTTCGTCGCAGTGCACGCATTGCAGCACGTCAACCTCCTACCCAACCAGAACCACGTCAATTGCGCCCGCGACCAACGAAGAAGCCGACTAGAAAGTCAGAGACCAGTACTGGCGTGAAGGGAAAGAAAGGTGGCAGAGTAGGGAAGAAGAAGTCTGGAACCAAGACCAGGTCAAAGACGAGTCGTCGTTGACCGCAGAGGGATGGCCGAGGAAGGTGGCACGGCTTGAGTTGTTATTCAGTCAAGGGTTTGGGAGGTTTTGTGTGTTGCGATGTGTACTCTCTTTAAGATCCTTTATTAAGCGCTTATTGAGTTTGCTTTCAGGGGAGTGATTCGGCATTTAGGATACTCGCAAGGTGCTGAAAACGCCGAGGCACTGTCCAAGTAGGCCGAAATATTTTTATTCCATTCCACCAAAAACTGGCCAAGTCGGAAAGCTACAGTTGATTCGTCAGAGTGGGAGCATACAATCCAAGGTGTGGTATGGGCAATCCGGAATAAGGTCACCACCAGATAAGTGGACAGCTAGGGTGTTGTTGGACGTGAGGGGTGTCACGTGATTCTCGACATTAATCCACCTATGTTTCTCCATCCCCCCAACCCCCCCTTTCAGCCGCAGTAGCCACTTTGACATTAGATATGATGCTTGATAAGCGACCTTTGGATGAGAGGCAGTTGGGCTAAAGTTTGCCCTCCTTGAACTTCTATTATTGCCAACAACTAATCTACATTCCTAGCCTGCCTGCAGGTCCCCGCAAAGGCGCGTCCGAAGTAGATGAGTTTCATATCAAGAAAGTGTCAAGCTAGGAACGTGTCAACACGATGAGATGAACGTTGTCTGAGTGGCCTCATTTCCGATTTGCACACGGATGCAGACAGCCATATATGCTCCGCAATTAAGATGAGACTTCCCCTATTGCTGCCGCTTAGCCACCTTGAATAGAAGAGAATGCCTTGTGCAAACGTTTCAGGGCGTGTATTTGCTTTTTCCTTGCTGTCGATAGGGGCTTGGAAAACGTCAGCCACGGTATAAACATCTGTGCCATCCTTGTCTGTGGGGAGATCGGCAGGTAACTGTTGGCCTTGAGCTGAGAAAAGGCAAGGCGAACTTGGGCGAACCACGAACTCTCAGGTTATGTAGAAAATGTAGAAAAGAAGAGTCAAGCCCCTCACAATGGATCCGTCTCATCGTCAAATGCCATGGATCCCCTCTCGATCTTTGGGGCCGTCGCGGGCGGCATCTCGGTCACGTCTGAGATCGTCAAGGCCCTCGACAAGGCCATCTCGACGGCCTCAAGGGTCAAGGAGGCGCCTGACCTTGCTGTATCGACCCTCCGCGATGTCTCAATGATGCGCCTCACCATGGTCCGCTTCCAGCAGCTCCTCGACTCGCAGAGACTTGACGACCAGAGAAGCATCTACTTCTCCCTCGACGACGCCCAGAATGTCTTTCTCGGCTGCGTCACGTCGCTGGATCAGCTGGAGAACCTGCTTAGGCCGCTCTCTGATCCAAGGCTGCAGAGCCTGGATATTAGTGATCGGCTGGAATGGGCCATGAAGGACAAGCGCATCAACCAGCTAGCCCAGCGTGTGCGCGATGCTCAAGCATCACTGAATTTGATGCTTACCATTATGCAACAGTCTGTACCTCTTGGCTGGATATTCAACTTTCGTTGATTTGTCAATGCTAACATGATGTAGCGAGTCCCTCATTGAAGCCCGTGAAGCCATCGCCGACCTGTCGGAGATTTGCAAGAGGATCGCCCCGGACGTCGCCCATCTCAAGCGTAGAAGCATCGAATCTATTCCGAGCATTCAAAGCAGCAGAGAAAGCGTCCAAAGCGACGATGCATCCACCATCAGACCAACGCCCCCCAAGAGGCCAGAATCCATCGCCATCCCCACCCCCCAGAGCGACGCCCCCAGCTCTCGATTTGCCTTTGAAGAGACGCTGGAAGCATCCAGGCCCTATAGAAGGGTCCCAAGTGGTGTTGATGAAGTCTTTTCCTATCGTTCCTCGGCGCTGAACATGCGTGCCCTTTCACTGCTCTCGGAGCTCACGAGGCGCAGCTTGGGCAACATGTCGACAATGTCGTTTGTCGCCCTGCCCATCTTCTGCAACGATCTATCCAACCCTCAACACTACACATTTGGCGACGGGAACGATACTGATAAGCAACCGGCCCCAGCTATCGAGCTTAACAAGTTTCCCTCACCGCCTCCAAACCGACCTCTGCCACCAACACCATACTTGACTCCTCCCACAACACCACAAAGTCCTTCTCCATCAACAAAGGCTAGCATGTGGGGGAGGCTCAAGGTCATGAGAAGACCATTCGAATCCGAAACCGCTCTAGTCTACCCTTCCAGTCCAAGCCTCGAGACACCTCTCAGCATACGAAATAACATACCTTCGATGGAACAGTTGAGCCAGCTACAATTGAAGAACAGTGAATGGCACCTTTGCCATGGCGCAGGGGGGCTACCTTGCCACGGCGCGATCGACATGTCGCTTTGTCTAGAGGTATTGAGCTCTGAAATACAAACACCGCCTTGACTAACACATCCTCAGTTCCCTTCAGAACAACTATACACTTCCCAGATAGACTTAGGTATGTCCCCTCACTTGGACGACGGGCTCACACATTTGACTTACACTCCTCATTAGCCAGGTCCAAAGGCTTCCTCGACCAGTTCTACTGCAAAGGGTGCGAGTCAACTTTGGCCTACATCGTCTCGGCGAGACGACCAGGGTGGTCGTCATTTGAGCTCTGGTGTGGCTCAGAAGCTTGCCTCAGTGCCAACCCTGACTTGAAGCCGTGTGCTAGATACGCACGCAGCATCAAGGCTGGCTATACAATAGATGGCTTCCTGGGATACCGCAATCTCGCCAGGAACGAGGTCAAGTGCGCTCGATGCTTCTTCCTCTGTCCTGCTTGCGAGATGAAGAGGCGAGGAGTTGACGAGAGTAGTCTACTCCAGTCTGATCAAGACGATATCAAAGACGAAGAGGATGCAGAAGCGTCTGACGACGCGCTTTGCTTAATACTAGACGAGTTTTTGCCCCCTCGGGGACGCACATTTGAATATCCTAGCACGCCAACAACATCAGATTCTGGAGACAGCACCTCACAGCTAGATCAACGCACTCAGCTGCTGCAAGAGGGATGGGGCGTATCCGAGCCCTCTGTGGCTATACCCGAAGAGAACCAAGGCGCCCTAGAGTTAGGGAGAGACATTCTTTCCGTCAGGGAGGAGACAAAGGCAGATTGGGGCATTAGAATCGAGTATCCGGGCGTCCACTTTCACGGGGGACACAGTAATCCCACCGGTTCTCTTGCTCTAGCATTCCAAACATTGAGGAGCCCGGGTTTGTCTTCGGAGCCCGTTACGGACGAGGATACGGAGACGATGTCATTGCCAGAAGACGCCGAAGATGAAGTGTCTGGCCCTGATGACTTTCCACCACGGGAATCATTCTATGAAGAACTGGATGAGATAGTAAAAGAGTCGGGAGGTATTTGATGAGCAGATACCCCAAGCAATGCTTCGAGTTGATGGCTTACTGTCATGACGAGGGACAGCAGGCCTCCAGGTTGCAGGGGTTTTAACCTAACGTTTGTATTATTACTCATGAGTTCCATATGGTGGCAAGCATGGATTGGTTTCATAGCTACAGAAATAGCTTGTATAATAAGAATCATTGATGATCCTAAGCCACGGTCGCATAGGCGAGCCATCACAAAAGTTCCCTCATCATTTCACTTTGATACAACCAAAACGACCACACATCGCTTCCATAGTTCTTATTCTTGGCCATACCCAATAAACTCGAGAGTCCTGAAGAGTTCACGGCTATGGATATAGCCGAGCTCGACGAAAAAAGAGCATCCACTATTGTCCTGAATGCCTTCAAATACAGACAACGCGCCCTTGACAAGAGGAGCAAAAACCTCTCAACCTGGTGGACACTGAAGGCAGCCACCATAGGGTCATGGTAAACAAGAAGCCTCATCAACCATCCCTTCCCTTTCAACCAGTCAATAGCTTCTACGAGAAAGCAACAACCACGACATGTTCCTATCCAACGCGGTATCGTTCCCAGCGTCTATTTTAACGCTGTTAGCGTTTCCTATGAAAGAAGCGTCCGAATTTTGGCGCCCTTTCTCAGTTTCATGTGCTTCATTCCAGCGGTTGGCGACATAGTCCAAGAGTTGATTCGCCGTGAACGGCTGAGCCACAGCGTCAAAGCCCCAGCTTCTGGAGTCGCCAAAGCTGGATCCAGCAATGGAAGTATCTGCCACATTCTCTGGAGCGTCTCGGAACCAGCCTGTGGCTGCGGCCTGATGCTCGAGGTACCCCTGGAGTGTGTGGTGAGCCAGGCTAAGTTCCCGAGACTCGGGGTCGTAGGACAGCAAGCCCTCAGAAACCGACACCAACGTATCGATAGACGGTAAGAATCTCTCGTCCACCTCTGGTGTACCTGGTCTAGTTGCCAAGGCGCGCTGTAGCTCCAAAGCGCCAACAGGCCGTCTCAAGAAAGCTATACAAGCAAGGACCTTCTTAGCCAGCTTCCGAAACGCCGTGCTTTGCCGGTCTATCCTATCGGTAGATTTGCCGTAAATGTCACAGAACCCACGAGGTAGCTCCAGCAGTGCTAGTTCTAAGTCCCCGACTGTAGGCTGCTCGGCCAGGGTTGTGAGATGAGCGACAGCGACACGGAACCTGTCATCACAATTAGCCTCCCATGTGATAGAGCGGAAGAAGAATAGAAACCAACATTCCACCATGAGCCTCAGAGATTGCTCTTTTAATCTCGGTTTGCAGTGTTGAATTGTCCTGCACAAAATCTTGCATGCACTGCAGTTGATCGTCGACATGAGTCTGGACATCCTCCTCATTTGCGGCGACCTCGCAGATGGCAGTCTCTTTAAACTGGTTTTGAATGTCGGGGATATGCCTCGATGTTGCCAGGATATTAAACCCTGTGTCTCTCTGCAGCGCAAGCAGGTTTTTGAGGAACTTGGATCGGCGACCACCTGATGCTTGAAACTCATCTAGAGCATCGACAACTATGTATACCTTGGAAAAAAGGTCAGTAACCAAGGGGAGGCACTCCAAAATCTCGGAAAGGAGAGGCTGTGTTCTGGGCGTTGTTGTGCCTTGGGTTTGCTGGTGTTTGTCGTACAATGCTCTCACGGCTTCTGGAAGATTGAAGTGAAGAGAATATCGCTGGGCCAGCTGCTTCAGAATACTCGCGAACATGTGGTCAGGTGTCTGCTCATCTTGTCGCTCAAAGTCGCAGTAAAGATAGGCTAGGCCATTTGTGGGTTCGTCTTGGAAGCGCTCCTGCAAGTGGTTGACAACGATGGAGGTCAGAATTGTCTTTCCAGAGCCAGGGATGCCCGTGCAAAAGAGAGTTTGTCCAGTTGTATCAATCCACTGATGGAATTCATTCGAGTCTAGGAACCACTGACATGTTCCGGTCAGGCTCTTGCTGAAGTGCTCACGCTGGACAGGTGCGTAGTCAAAGGGAGTGATCCAGTCAAGTTTCTCATTGTCCCTGTTCCGATCAAGATGAAAGATAGTCCTGTCAGTGTTCACTTTGGTATCTTCGACGACGGCGGCGACTACAAAAAAAATGCAATAGTCAGACAATAAGAGCATTTATTAAGGATCACACATAACTAACGGGCGCCAACCACTTCGAGGAGCTTCTTCTCGGCCTGGACTCTTGTGGGGATAATGTTCAGCAAAAGATCCTTGGCATATGCAGCCGCCGTCATGGCCGCATAGCCCTGCCACTCCCTTGTCCTGTGCGAGTCCGAATAGTCGCATATTCCACGGACGACCAGGCAAGGGAAGTGATTCATCAACCCAGCCGCCTCCGTCTCAAAGCAGAGAATATCCTTCTCTCGTGCGAGGTGGTCACGGAGCATCGCATTCTTCATTGGGTAGCCAGCAGAAGCGATGAGGCCAAAGTGAATGGCTGGGTTATCTTCGTCTCGTCGTCGAGGAGGTCTGTTCACCAGTCTCCGGGGATCGGAAGCGCAGTGACGCGCGCAAGATAGTTTGTCATCGGCAGGATGAGCAAAACCACCTTGGAATAGCCGATCGGTGGTAGGATTAGGCCGGCCAAAGGCTGCCTGCAGCCTTGGCTTCGTGCTCAAGACCTGTGCGACGGTCTCTTCGAGCCTGTGTCCTTCGGCCTGATAGATGGACTTCAAGTGGGTAACGGTTGTTCTAAGGAGCGTAGGCGGTTGATCGAGGTGTCCAGTCATCAGGAAAGTCTGATTCTGAATCGACTTGCCAAAGTCATACTGGAGAACACCTCCAATGCCGTTGCGAGGAGAGCTGACGACAATATCGCCGAGCCTGATGTCGTGTCTAGAGCTGGGAACGCCGCCTCCAGTTCCAACCAGGAGTCCGATCCTGATGTTGGGGAAGCTATGCAGCATGTTCCTGGCAACTGTCGTGGCAACATTTGGGCCATGCTCCCCGTCGGGGCCAACGGCCATGACGACGTGATGGCCGCCTATCTTGCCCAGGGTGTAGGAGTTGTCATCGTGACGGGCTAAGGCGGCAAGGCCTGGGTGAATCTCGTCGAGGAAAGCTCGCGCAGCGACATACTCAGTCTCGACGGCACAGATCCAGCCAACAGTGTAATCTCCAGGACCAGGCATTGTGGGCTAAGGTATTGAAACAAGGAAATTGAACCAAGAGAAATTAAGGGTATCAAGACAAGATGATTGAGACAGTAAAGTAGTATTGAATACAAAAGAAAGGATTGATGATGTTCTGAGAAGCTCAAGTCGAGATCTTGAGCGTAGAATAAATACCCAGACTTACACGATCTTAAGCGCCAGCCTGGTCCCGACAATGTGGTTCAGCGGCAACCCCAACACCATGGACCAATGACACGCCACTCCCCTCGGCCGCATGAACCTGGACCTTTTTACAATTCTACTTGCATGAATATAGATCATGGCGATGCATCGAATGTTTTGTGGAGAAGTAGGTCTAGCTCTTGGGCCGGCTGTGTATCCATTGCCGCGCGTCAAGATCCCAGGCGCCAGATACCCTAGGAATACGAGACCGGAATAGTACGGCAAAGGGCGAGCGGAAGTGAAGAAGAGATAAGTTCAGCAGATAACAGCTTCGTGCGCGTATCTACCTGGTTGGGGGGACACCCAGTATGAGTTACACCCTCTGGAAGACAACAAGGAGTTACCGGGTAGTTACCATCATTGCCGGTATCATCCACAATGACGACCAGCACTGTATCTATAAATACGTTTACAGCTAGATATCCCTCTGACATGAACAGACAAGAGCCTCATACATTGAGCCTTGGCATGCAAACCCCCACGTAAATCCACCCTCAGTCATCTTCCTCGCTGTCAGAAGAATGTCCAAACTCCCTAGAAGGAGACGAAATCTTGGTCCAACATTGCCTCCACGACCACTGAAGCGGCTCTTTGGCCGAAAACTTCTTCCACTTCAACCCTCCCCGATCCTTAGGGGCCGAGAGTCTGACGTCCACAACATGCTCATCCTCCCGCGCCGGCGATCCGCACTTGCCAATCCCTAGGAATAGTGTCGGAGATTCGTCAAAGGAAATCGGCGGTTGGGCGCAGTCGAGCCGGAATTTTCCAACCGTTCTCTCGCTGCCGTCCTTGTACCGGAAGAGGAGGCCGTTGATGTAAGGCTTCTCTTGGTTGATGACTATGCACTCGATGGCTTTGCACGTCACGACTTGTGCGACATCCTCAAGGGACGCACTCGTATGGAAGTCATAGCCATACAAGCAAAAGTTGTTAGGTTCCTCTTCATATAGATCTTCAGGGATAGGCTCCTCGTCGCTCGCGATGCTCTTTGGCGCAGCGAACAAGTTGATACCACTGAGGGAGTAGCTAAAAAAGATGCGCATTGGAGACGCTGTCGACGATTTTGCGATGCATCGCCATGGAAACCTTTCATGTGGGATATCGCAAGGCAATCCTAATACCAATGTGCGTGACTGGTTGGTTACGAGCTTGCAGGTGTGAGCTTCCAAGACCACATCCAAATAGGCGGACAAGACTTACCCCTATAGCAATGTCGCGAGGAGAGTCAGACCATAGATATCGGGGGCCATACGGGCTGTCGTCGTGGTCGTCCTCATCTTGTGGGAGCTTCCGAGGCTGTCGAACCCAGACCTGTTCGATGGCTTCTCCTGCGTTCAAGGGATGGTATCTCCACTCGATATCTGACTCTTCTGCCATCCGAGCCACCTTGACGGCATGAGGCTCGTGTCTTTCATTTGGATTCACTGCCGCTGATTTAGTCTCCACCTCTGTTTGCCTCATATCTAGCTCATGGTAGAAATCCAAGCTTTCTCCACGCTTGTGTGCATGAAGATAGACGCAACCGTAATGCCAACCGACAGAGTATCCAATCGTATCCGGTGCATTGATGTCCACGGGTATCAATTTGGCTTCACGATCGAGCATGGTATAGTAAAGAGACATGCCGTTGATCTCATCCGGCGGCATAGGGTACGGCCACTTGACCTCTGGAAGCAGAGCAGTTGCCGAAAAGCTTCGAAGCTTTACGCCCTGGAAAGACGTCAGCAATGAAGACCGAACACAGCAGTAAACTCACATCAGTCTTGAAGCCGATCGTCGATGAGTCTTCTGCTGGAACGGTACGCCACCAACTCGAGACTCCCTTGCTCTGAGCCGACTGCGTAAATTCTGGGTGGTTGGTGATCTCATTGATGCCCAAGTGGTCCTCCGCGATGTAGACGACATGCCCAGTTGGGGATTTGGGTTTATCCCAGAGTAGCCGGTCTCCCGGTTTGTGTTCATTTGAAACGGATTTGACGTACTTGACGCCATCAATGTCGACGTACTTTGCCCACACAGCCTCCAGAGGGTCAATAGTAAAGACCGTCTTTGGCTCGACAACCGGGATGGCGACGGTAGCAAACTCACAAACAAGATCCTTCGCCACATAATCCCAGACTTCAGTGGGAAGCCTCCCGAGGTTTCTCTTGAGGGCCTGCTGCAACCGGAAGCGCACGAGCTCACGGCGCCGCCTCTCGTCCGACTTGGGAGGCTCGTACGAGTAGGCGAGGGCGGGGAGATACTCGGCGGGGGTCAGGCCGAGGCGCTCGGCCAGGGCAGCGCATCCGGCATGGCAGGCGAAGCCCTTGTCGTTGTAGTGCCCGCACGTCTCGCCGAAGCAGCTCTTGAAAGCGGCCTTGAGCTCGGGCGTCTTGACTTCCTCGACCTCCCCGGGAAACGGCAAGGTTGGGGACTGACGGCCGTCCCTGGTAACTGGGCAAAAGGTTAACAAGAGTAAGAGTAGTAACCGAGGCGAGACGTGCAAGCAACAATGTCTTGACCGCACTTGATGGAGAAACGGCACAGTCTGCAACAGGGCCGAATACAAGTTCGAGGTATCCAAGGTTCACATTCACCAGATGGACTATGCGGTGCCCAATGAGAGTAGTCGCATGTGCCGCACCAACTCATTGTTTTGTAATGGCAGTTCTGTTTTCGTGAAGCAAGAATTTGATAGATCAGATGGTGAAAAGAGGACGAGGCTGAGGATGGCTGGGTGTTGTTGCCTATCAACTTGAAACGTCACGTGCTCTAGAGGAGGTTGAACCAACGCCTCGATCCTGCCATTACAGATGACTCACGAAAAAGATGAGGTTGACGGATTGAACAAGGAAAGAACTTGGCAGTCGTTACGCCATTCTATCAATGCCATCATCCAATGGTTCAGTTCAATTCAATTCAGCACTACGTAGACTAGTACCCGACGTTCTTGTCGAGACAACGCCTTCCCGCGCCGTTTCCGGTCCTGGAAAGGCACAAGCTCCGTGCCCGGTAGTTAGGATCCCCACTCCGACCGAAGCTCCCCGGCTCGTGCCCCCGTCTTAGTGTCCGGGGGCGTGTGCTCAGCAATAGCTTAACTAGGCAGTGGAGATAACGTTTCTGTAAGTTACCTCGCTCAGCTCCAAATCTTCAAAAACCCCCAATGTCTGCGACATGTTGTCTCGCATGTTTCCCCTTCTCCCCATCCCTCCCCTCCCCTCCATAAAGTCTCAAATAAGTACGCATTGCTGCCTCAGGCTTTCCCCTCTTTCCAGCTGAACAGTTGCACTGTAGCCTGGTATTTCTCCAACACTCCCTTGATCTTTCATCAACACCATCGTCGCCAATATGAATTCAATCCATCCTCCGGTGCGAACTCCATCACCAATTCCCTACTCGGTCATCTTCAGCTTGCCGGAGAATGACATCTTGGAGCCACTGCCAACGCCCGAGGAGATCGAGGACTCGACGGATGTCATCAGCCAGCGTCGCGCAAGATGCACGGCTCGAGTCGGCCAGCGCTATGTCGTCAAGTTTGGAACCCTTGTCGATCCGGTTGAGGGCGAAAACATGACTTTCGTGCGCCAGAACGCACCAGGCGCCCCCGTACCCAAGGTCTACGCCATCTACCAGCGCGAGGTGACGCCGCGCACAATCATCACCTACATCATCATGGAAGATGTCACTGGTCACCCCCTCGACGCTCTGTGGGATTCGCTAAACACAGCGCAAAAGAGAGACGTCTGCACCCAGCTGCGCGATGCCTTCGTCTCGCTGCGCGCGGCACGGGGCCTGGGCTACTTTGGGAGTGTCGATAGTACCAAGCCTCGAGACGACATCTTTTGGGCAGACGTGCCAATTCGCCGAGATGGCGGAGCGCTTAATACCGAGGCCGAGTTCATTCAAGCCGTGATTGATAAGTACACGATCTATTGTGGCAACTCTGAACCACAAAAGGTCGAATACTACCGTCGAGTCCTCCCAACTGTCCTTCAGGGGACCAACGAGTCCGTCTTCACTCACAATGATTTACGACGCAAGAACATCTTGATCCGTCAAGACGGCAACATTGTCATCCTAGGCTGGGCCTCCGCCGGCTGGTATCCTTCCTACTGGGACTACACCAAGGCGATCCACCTCTGCGACTGGCAGGACGACTGGCACGAGTACATCGGCAAGATCCTCACAGAGTACCCCAACCAGCAGCCATGGATGAGCACCCTGCGCACCGAGTTGTGGAGCAGCAGATTCGTCAGGTAGTTTGTTTCAGTTGTGTTTTGCTGGGTGGGAAAACGATACCGAGTGTTCGCATACGAAGGGCAATAGGACTTCTCTGCTTTCTTTTCATTTCCGAATACTACACAATCTTTAGTCGTCAGTCTGGAGCGATTCACGCAGCAATCGTTGATTGGTGGGCTATGTACTGAAGGACGCGCTGTCGGTGTCCACATGACCTCCCATCACCTACCCAGGTGAGGGGTTCTCATATGCATGATCCGCAGAGTAGGCTACCTCAGTGAGTGTTTTTATCGTGGGGATATTTCAAGGGAGAATGTATCTGAGGTTGTTATGTCTTTTTCGTATTTTGATGCTAGAGAGCTATAGCCTAGCAATCAATGTTTCTTTGCTACCTAATATCCTGCGGGAAACCAAGAGATACACTATCGTTAAGCCCCCATTCCCCCATAGGTATAGATACTGCGTATCAAGCCATGCATCATCTAATGTCTCCATCTCGATGATGTCTTTTTTTCTTCTCCTCGGTCCGTTGGATTCGGTCCTATGCTAGTCCACACTGGTCCATGCTGGTCCATACCAATTACCTCTTTGGCATCGCTCACCTTCGTGATGTACAGGTCGACGTGCGGCGCCATTTTCACAACTAAAGTTGCCGCTCTTGTTCCATGCCCATCGTTTTTGCGTTGGCTGCCTCCAATAAATGATTTCGTATCTTGGATCGATGTGTCATCGTACTGCCTTGAAGTGTATCTCCTGCTCGTCCACTCCAGTGTCGTCCCAGTTTTGGTGCTCGACGCTCATCAGTCGAGTCTGCTCCTCCTCCCCACCCGGCAAGTGGAGGATCTGGGATAAGCCCGCACCTGTTCTCCAAGATACATGAGCCTGAGTGGTCAGGAGGTGTTTCAAGGGAAACAGTGCAAGGCCAAAATTGATTGTTGTCGTTGTTATCGTCGTGGGGTGGTTGTGCTGCTATGGACATGATCGCAGAACATGAGGAACTCTTCCCAGTTGATGATGGCAGCATGTTTGTCTACCCTGAGCGCCCGCCAGTGAACGGAATCTCTTTCTCCGACCTGGCCAAGCCCCCCAACTTGTTGTTGTTGTCGAGTCTGCCGATGTGAAGCTGAGCTTGCTCGCGACGATATCAGAGCCCGACCTTGACCGTTTTGTCGAGAACATGCTCTATGATGTTCTCTACGGTGTAGAAATAGTTCGGATTCCCTTCCTAGGGCATCCATGTCCATAAATGAAACGATGTTATTGAGCTAGGCACTGATAGGGAACCCAAGCTTGTGGGCAGTAGAAAGAGCGCACAGCGGAAGGGACTTCTCCCTCTTGACCCGTTCCATTTGCCCGGAGCGCATGGCCAGGACTGTCGGGACCGCCAGTCAAGTCGAACAGGAAGTGTAGCGTCCCGTGGTTGGGATAGATGTTGGCGAGTTCAGACGTCAAGTGTCTGGAGGAGCATGATTCTCCCGGAGAGAGGAAGGCTGAGGTGGCTGAGTTCTGCTGCCCCTGCCTCCCAGATTTGCCCGTTTCAACAGCCATGCAAAGAAAGTAGTAGGTTTTGGTTGTCGAGGTGACGCCACATACCACGACTGGCACTTCCAATCGATACATCGGCAGGCCGTTGCTATTCATCCATTCTCTGACTCGATCTCACGATTGTTTGTTGCTCTGTTTGTTGCGCAAAAGCTAGTGTCGTTGAGCGCGAGGCACCGCACAATCCGATCGAATATGGCCCCCCGTTGCCAGAGAATGCGGAGCAGGATCTTGTTTTCGGCCATTGGGTCAAAGGCCATCAAGGCAACGATCCAGGTAGTAACAGTGTCTCGTTGCGCTCGTCCTTTGGACCATTGTCGGACCGCCAGATGCAAACTTTCGGCAGTTGTCCAGAAAAAAGCGATTCGTGTGCGATGTGCTGGTTATGGTTGGAAGGAGCAGAAGGTTGTTACAGCCTCTGGTTCGTTCAGGAAAGGAGGCAAATAGTAAATTTTGAGAACATCTCGTTGGAAACGCCCAGAAACCTGAGGGAGCCGGTAGGAAGCCGCAGCGTTCAGTCGGCATGGAGATGACATAGTCATACGAGAGGGTTGAAGTCATGCGTAATGACCAGGATCTTGTCAAAGATTCCACCCCATGGCCAAAGCAGGCGCAGTGTTGAGTGGTTGTTCGAATGATGCGAAAACTGTATGGTCGGGCAGAGTGATGAATCCACAACTTCAAGCCGCTGCTAGCAGTTTCATCCTCTCGGCCTCAGACATGGGGAGTAGGAGGCCCAACATGCTCCGAAAGGCCAAAGAGCGTAGTGTCGTTTGGAAGATGACACAGAGAAAGGGGAGGTCAGGAGACCACGCAACTTCCGTGTCTCCATCATTGTCGTCATCCCGATGCCATCGTCATCGCCGCTACAAGAAGCGCTGTAGACAGCTAGATGATATCGAGGGGCGCATAGCGGGGTTCGAGGGGTTCGAGGGGTTGGCCTTTGTGATCGTCGGCGCTGAAATGCCTGCACGTGGAAGTGTACGGACAGAATGAAAGGGAGTAGCAGTAAAACGAGGCTTCGACTGTCAGAGACCCATGATCTGGTGATGCCATGGAGTGGACTAGGAGTTGTCACACATCTTGCGGCCGCCACGAAAAGTTGAAGAATGCCTGCATCGACTTGGCCATCGTTGAGGAGGGCCACCACCCCCCACAGCCGGTCATATCCTGCAAAGAGCCCCGAAGTTGGGATAAAGCCGCATGCCGGAGTAGCAGGTTGGAGTTGCATCGATGATGGTTCGGCCTTGTTTGGTTCGCCAAGGACCACAGCCACCCAGATCGTCTTTTGATGGCCAACATGTTGTAGGTTGAGGGAGACATTCGGTGCTTCGGACGCGGCATCGTAGATCACAATGACCGTAGCAGGGCCGCCAGTGCCTCTGTTCGTTCCTTCAGCTAGCTGCTGGGCGGTATGGACATCTCTGCTAGCTTCACATGATCCAGCAGGCGCTGTGCTTTGCCGTTGCCTCGAGCAAGTAGTATGATACTTCTCGAGGAGAGAGGCAGAGGCATACGTGGTCCGGCCATTTTGTGGAATGGGGGGGTGGGTAGTGTTCTCGGTAAAACGCCGAAGTAGGATGATGGACTACCGAAGACTTGAAGCAGTTAGCAAACAGATCATAAAAGTCTGCGCTTCAAGGGCAAGGGGAATGTTGGTAAAGGAGTCTGGTGTAGTGTAGGGATCCTACTTACTTGAGCTGCACCCTCGGAAGGGGGATGCAGACCGAGTCTAAGTCTCGAACTGCTTCCTCTGAGGCGTCCTCGTGGGGAATGGAGTGCATCCATCCCCCGGACAAAAAAGCTTGACAACGCCTACAAATTTGTAAACATGAGAGATGGAGGAAGATGCAGAGAGAAGAGCTTACCCATAACATCGGACGCAGTCGAGATCTCTGAGGAAGTGCCGTCCGGCACTGTCGTGGCACTCTCCTTCTTCATCCCCACACCCAACACCCGATGCTTGGAGATAGTCTCCACTGCAATGGGAAGAACGATGGCGTTGGAGACTTCCCATGTGTTGGCCGGCACCGAGAACCTGGTTGCTCTGGGACCAGAATGAATCCTCGACATCAAGCGCTTGGATCGACCGACAAAGACAGGACACCGAGGTACCCGACGAACTGCACCAGGTGCAACTCTTCCCTGTCGCGAAGTTCCCCAAAAGCGCTGAGGAACCACTAAGAGACACTTGGTAAGCTTGGATCAGTCAATGTCGTGCAGAACCTCTACTTACAGAGCGACCGCACCGAATGTACCGTCCTGCAAGCCAAAGAGGACATCTGGGTTGCCGGGGAGTCCTGAAGGAAGCTCATCTTCCCCCTCCCGTGCCAACTCCAGACTCCGACGCTCAGGTGGGTTGAGCGAAGCCGTAATCGTGTTCGAAACGCCGCCGAGACCGTGGCATGCTCTCTCGGACCAGAAATGTCTTCGTCCTTGGCCGTCTGAAGCATGTTCGCCCAGTGGAGGAACAAGACGGGTCAAGAAGCAAAAGACAACTTCGGGTCGGAGGGGAATGGCGTGGACAATGATAATGATTCAGTATATATAAAAATGTGTGAGAAGGTTGGTGGATGATGGAGAGAAGAGTTGCCAAGTTGGCTGGAGTTCAAGGGGTATATATATTTGCAAAATCAAACTGCTTCAACCTAGATCACCTTAAGACAAGACTCCTATCTGACAAGATTCAATCTCCAAAAACTCAACAAAAATAGAAACCTAAATTCCATCAGATTCCATCGGGCACTGACGTGTCTCGCAATATGCAACGTACCGGCGGTCAATCTCCTGGGCTTCCCACACCAGCCACTCCTGCAACAAGCAAACAAACAACATACGCAACGATCCGACGCCAATATACTCAAGATAGCTTCTTCTGCATCAGATCAGCAAGCTCATCCAATAGCTCCACAGTCTCAGCGGGACTCGCAATCCAAGCCGTGGTACCAACGCTCCGAGCCTTGAAGTCATTGGAGCCAGCGCTCAAGAATTGGTCGCCTACGTGCAGCGTATTCTCGCCGCGGATAGCACCTCCGTTCTCCCTGCTTCCGAACCACTGCTGGCACACCGTGACTCCCCAGCTCTTGTCGCCAATGTCGACAAACACATCCCGTCCGCCGTTGAAGGCGCAGAACGGCACTCGCCGAGATTGACTCACGACTGAGGGCGGGAGAGGTGGCGAGGAAGAGGGACGAGGCTTGGCAGGGCGTTCTTCGGTGGATCCAAGGCTGCTGAGCTCAAGAATCCGTTGGACGACAAGCACAGTCTCTTCGAGACTCTCGCGGGCGATGCGGGTTTCAGGTGTCTTGGGGATGATGCCGACAGCCCGATCCTTGCGCATGATTTCTGCCGGCAAGTTCATAGTCTTGACACAATCACGGAGGGCAGACTCTGCGACATCCAACAGGGTGGTAATGTCGGCATCTGACCAGGAGGCCATCTCGGGAGTCAGCCACTCGTCTCGGGGAACGGGAGCAAGCCGGTAAGGGGACGAGGGCGAGAACTCAAACAGATAGTTTGCCTCGCCTCCCATGATGATGATGTTCTGTTTTTGGATCGGGTCCAAGTCAGTCGACTCCGCAATGGCGTCAAGCAGACCGTGGAGGCGATCGTAATAGCGGTCAGCGGAAGTGTACCCGGCAGCCGTGACGATGCCAATCTTGATATTCTTGCGAAGAAGGTCTGCGGTTGGTTAGATGGCGTTTGAAACTGGTTGGGGATGCATCTTACCGAGGAGACGGGGAATTACGGGGCTGGACGGCTCGAGACTGCACCCATCGTCGTACAGAGTAACGTCACCATCGAACGTGGCAAGTTGGAGGGCGCCGTTGGTCACAGCCATGACCTGGGCCGAGTTTAGGATTTGGCGGACATCGTTGAATGAAGGAGCAACAAATCTCCTTGACGAGATGTACCGCTTCCTATCCTGGTACTTGAAGGCTGCTTCAAGCGGGAGGCGGGTAAAGAAGGGACCGGCTGTGGGAACCAGCATCCGTAATTTGGACGGGAGCAAGTTGTTGTCCTGCTGACGGGCGACTTCTCACGGTTAGATGCGTGATGAGGCAGATCGAGGGGGCGGCTCTTACTATGGTCATCAATCATGAGCTCAACATCACGCATAATCTCTGCATAACGGCGGTGAGACTCGTCGGCCATCTGAGCAACGCTAGGACCATCTCCAAAGACTCCGGTGGGCTGAGAGTAAAGAACAAAAGGGACTGCGAGGAGGCCTTTGACCCATTCTGTTGTCTGGTTAGCTGGGTGGTGAAAGGCGGTGATGGTGGTTGGCAGGTGAGGAGGGGCGAGTTGGAGAAGGAGGGGATGATGGGTGAGATAGAGTGGAAATGTTTGGATTATGTGTCGAAATAGGTAGAGAACATACCGATAAATTGGTCTCTTCGGTGCGTCTTGAGGGCATCTGAGTGTCGTCAGTATCTGTGTAACCATGGTGACTGGACGAGATAAGGGAGGGGATGTGTATACATTCGACGCGGTAACGGGTAGTCATGGCTGCGATGGATAAGAGAATAGACGTGAGTACAGGTGGTGTATGGGTATTCGTTAAATTGGGTATTAAAGATTGTGTATGTCAAAACTCAAAGATTATGTCAAAGACAAGTTGTCGAGATGAAGGTGAGTCAAAGGTCAAGGTGGTCAAGATGGTCAAGACCGTCGAGGAAGGTGCCCGGCAGGTGGTCATGTCCGACGCAAGCAACCACGGCAGCCGCCGTTAAGCGGGGAACACCGACCCCACTACTTGTTGCCCCAAGCTAGACCATTCCCGATATGTGATTGGCCCGGAGCTATTGCCCTGCCCCTGCCAATCCGTCCTGCATTAGCACAAGCTGGCATATCCATTCATGATAATGCTGCATCTTTCGTCATCGTCAGGGTTACCCTAGACAGACGAGCTGCCTCACTCTTGAGTTCGTTTTCAAGGCGAATAGTCATGTTGCTCTTGTATTCGACCATAATCAGCGGCAAGCTCTTGATTATTTGCATCACAACTTCAACTGCAACACCACTCAACTCAATCACAAAGAAGGCCCTTGGCATGTGACCTGCGCCTCGACCATTTCGTGCTGACATCTGTCTAGACCACAGCTAAAGCACAGCTAACAGCCATGGCTAAGCATATCGGCTTGGACTATTTATGTATGTCTCAAATTCCCGTGCTGAACCATCTGCAAGATCCGTTCAACACGTCACCAAGTGCTGTAGCGAGAGTCGCTGTGACGACCAAGAAGAATTGACCATGTATCCTTTAAATACTGCCTCTGGCCTGATGCTGTCTTACCCGTGAAGCTGTTCAAGATGTGCCCAAGCTGCCTCCAGACACATTGAGAACAATCACTGTTCGAGATGGACAATTGACGCCCGAATACCACTTCTAAATACTCGTCGATATCTCCTTCCTTAAAAATGAAGGCGCAACTAGGAAGTCCCCTCCCACCTGGCGACAAACATGTAAGCCAACACAAACATCTCCAATGCTCACCCACTAACACACAAAGGCCGTCAGCGTCTATCTCCCAACATGGAAAGCCACCCTAGCCTGGGCCCAGCGGAATCCTGAGCTTCTCGCCCAGATGAAGACCGGATACCCTCGATTCTTCGTCCCCCTCATCGTCCGCGAATTCTCGGAGCGACTCCTCGCATGGACAGCATCAAAAATACCTGCAGATGACACGACGAAAGAACTGCGGTCGTTGCTAGCTGAGGCTGGGCGATCGGCTATGCTCTTTCCAGCTTATCATCTGGCCGACATGGGCAAGAAATACTTGCAGCTTCACACGGACCGTCCTGTTGTTGTCGTGCAAATCACTTTCGACGGAAGTATACGTACCCCCGACGCTGTTCCCCTAGAGGCTCCTGAATCCAGCGCTGGAGAGACTTGTGCCGTGGTACATCCTCAGGAACTTGCTGTCGAGGCCAAAGCTTTCTGGCAGCACACCGGCTATGGTGTCTCGACTCGAAGAGCAACCTACTGGCTGGAGCACGCACCCTTCCTGAACAGTGGGAAGAGGAAATTTGGCGTTGATCTGCCGCTGAAAGAGTCCCATGATGCCAAAATCACCCTTCAAAGACGAATCGGCGACTTGCTGAGTACAGAAACCAACAAGCTTGCAACAGACGCCGTCTTTCTATACCCAACTGGCATGTCAGCCATCAGTCACACTGCCGACGCTGTTCGTCGTCTCCATGGAAGTAGCAAAGAAACCTTGAGAGTTGCAGTATTCGGGTAAGTCGACACACCACCATGTTCCCTTTGTATGGGCTCAGCTCACCTCCACCTCCAGCTTTCTTTACGTCGATACCTTCAAGGTCCTGAGCAAAGTCCACGGCTTCGACTGCAAACTCTACGGCCACGCAACCCTCTCTGAACTCGAGTCAGATTTGGCAGCGGGGATGAAGCTCGACGCACTCTACACCGAGTTCCCTGGAAACCCACTCCTCGGCTCCGTCGATCTGGACAGACTATACAAACTCGCAAACGAGTACAACTTCCTCTTCGTCGTGGATGACACTGTCGCTACGTCGGTCAATGTTGACCTCATCTCGTCGTGCGACTTGGCGTGTACGAGCTTGACAAAGATGTTTAGCGGTGCTTGCAACGTTATGGGCGGAAGCATAGCCCTGAATCCGCAGTCGAAGCTCTTTACAAACATGAAGAAAGTCCTGGAAGATCTCTCCATTGACACATACTTTCCATTGGATGTGATATTCATGGAAGAGAACAGCGCTGATTTTGAAAAACGAGTCGTTGTCGCGAGCCGAAACGCAGAACGCATAGCAGACATGCTTAGGCAACACTCTTCGGTCGATCAAGTATACTATCCCAAGGGTAACCCGACACAAGATATATACGAACGGTTCAAACGGCCGGGGAAAGAGTATGGCTATCTTTTGTCAATACGCTTCAAGAAACCAGAGGCCGCCATCGCCTTCCATGATGCGCTAGACGTGGCCAAGGGACCGAGTCTGGGAACAAACTTTACACTCTGCTGTGCTTACGCCTTGTTTGCGCACTACTCCGAGTTGGAATGGGCTGCAGAATTTGGCGTCGTCGAGCATTTGGTCCGTATCAGTGTGGGCATCGAGAGCCAGGAGGAGCTGGATGAGCTTGTTGGAACGGCGTTGGCTGCAGCTGATAGGAGTATGGGTAGTATCATGAATGGGAAGCTGTGAAATACTAAAAAGGAGCCTTGGTATAGTTTAAATAGAGGTAAATATTCGCTAGCTCGTGTATCAATGCTCTTGTCACCAACTTTAGCCTCCGTTGCTCCTATGTATATCGTTCAGTCGGCGCTTCATGCAACCCCCCAACCTGTCGTTCTTGAGGCTGCTCAGGCTCTTCCTGCGCCTGCGGCTGATAATAAGACTGATGTCCAGGATGATGGTACGGACCAACCGAAGGACTCGAGACAGACACAACCTCCTTGTCGTCATCAGGCGATCTCAGTGTCTTTGGACCTCCCCCACCTCGAACACGTCTCCAGAGCAAAAAGCCCAACCCACCGAGTAATATTCCGCCCATCCCAGCTCCAACGGCAATACCAGCAATAGCACCGTTCGAAAGACCCTTTTCTCCATTCTCTTTCACCTGCGAAGTTGTCGCTGCCTTCTCAGCCGTCACACTAGGTGTACGAGTTGTAAAAGTCTTTGAAGCCGTCTTTGTCGCACTCGTAGTCGCAGCAGAAGTTGTACTCGTCGTCTTGGGATCGGTAATGTTGAAATAGTGACACGTAATAGGCCTCGCATTTCCTGCCGTGTCAAACAACTGGAAGAAGTAGACGTTGCTCAGTGTTGGATCGTGATCGACAGAGAAGCCATCGTAGGTGACCTTCCAAGTGTATCTCGTCGACTTTGTGTTTTCTACCCAAGCCATCATTAGTATCATCCCGTCTGGGCAATTTAAGGGCCTACTTACGTATTACTTCGGCGTAGTACGACTTGTCGCCAAAGATCTTGTCGACATCTTGCTGCCAGATGACAATGCTCGCCTCTTCAAAGTCCATCTCCCAGATCAGGTCGATTTCCTGCCCGAGCTCGTAGATGGGATCATCGCGATAATCTCCATTGGGTCCTGGACCAGGTGGCCGTTGAAAGACAGTCTCGCAGTGAACACATGCTGCAGCAAGCAGAACAAGGCCAAGCTGTAGAATCAATCTCATCATGGCTCAAACCTCCCAACAACGAGAGGAATTGTCCATATCACCACCCAAGCATTCATCCTCGGGGCAAGATCCATTTTATCAACAAAGCTTAAGCTCATACTATATTCTCACTCTCCGCCCTGTAAGCATCTAGCCTCAAAAACCATACCCCGTCTCATTCAACTCTAGAAACATCAACCTATGTTTGGGTAAGCCTCCTACCAAGATTGCTTCACTCGAGGTGACATATCCCTGCCACCTCCCGGCGCCACGCCCGAGAACGGGGCCAACCGCACCGCAATGTTGGACGCCTTGTCCCTGAGGGGGCTTGACGCGATTGGCGACGCTATCTTGGGCCCGTTTCATCACTGCAACCCAGAACGAGACCTTTGGGAAATGAGATGAGCTTATTGACTACCGTGCTGTAGGATTTGAGGGAAGGATTTGCCGCTGGCAGGACCCGAGAGCCGATCGTAGGGCTGATTCTGTGTTTTCGCATTCATTCTGCCTTGGGCAAGGACGAATTGGCCGCCTTTTTACATCTTGATGCTGGCGGCAGACTCGGATTGACCTTGGGGGTTTGACCAGTGACCGTCATTTCTGTACCTGTCCGTGTCTATGCATAGCCGGAACCCGAATGCCCGTTGAAGAGCACTGCCATCAACGCCCGATGATGGGCTCAAGTCCCTACCTAGGTGGGAAGAGAAAACCAGAAAGAGATAAGCGTGTTGTGTTAATGGGGAAACTGGTGCCTGCCTCACTTGCCCTTCTCAGCTGGGATGGCGCGATAGAGCTTGGCGAGTGAAGACAGATGAGTGAACAACTATCTATCATCAAGTGTATAGCTCCCTCCATGATGAAATGTAGTATGAACCCGATGATAGCAACGGTTTCAAGTTGACACAACGTGAATGTAGGACTTGAACAAACAGAGACAGCATCATAGCTCGAGAGTAGCATAGAGACCCTTGACTTACAGTCATTTCTTTACCTCGACTGCTGCGTAACCACCAACCACGTGCGGGACCATCACCAGAGCGAGATAGACATCTTGGAACTATACTTATTGGTTATTTGATATGCCGTTCGGACTACGGATTCATCACTCAATCGATAGTCGCAGCCTCCTCTTGCTCCCCCCTACCTAGCTAGGTCGCCATCATGCTTCGCCATATGCAACTCGCCCTCCAAGCTCTTCTCCCCTGATGGGAACGGGATGCCTTGAAGCGCACCTCATCCCCAGCCGCGTCCCGACCCCGAGGTCGAAGTCTCTTTCAATACATCCAATCTCCCCTTACCAATCATACCCACGGCACTCTTTTGAGGGGATCTCCAGCAGGTGGGTTCATCGTTGTTTGCACCTTCTAAGTCTCTTTCTTTTGCTTCGGGCCCAACTCACTCTCGCCTCGCCTCACCTCGCCTCTGCTCTGCTCTTCCTCCTCTGCATCTCCGGGGAATCTTGACTCCTGCCCTGACGTGAAAGAGAAAGGGGATATAGGTAAAAAATAGGGGGGTAAACACAACTAAAAAACGCAACTAATTGGCTCCTTCTTTGTCACATAACGTTATCCACATCTAACTGGCACCGCCGTTGGGCGCACCCACGTTGCCGGCCATGACAGCCTGCTGCTGGGCGAGGAGCTGCGCCTGCTGCGTAGCGATCTCGTCAGCCTTGACCATGACGGTCTGGATAACGCTCTGGTCCTCGGCCGTGAGGTGTCCGGCCAGGGTTGCGTAGAATTGGGGTTGCTCTTGTTGCATTTCTGGAAACAGTCAGCGCATGTCTTTCAATCATCAAAGGGCTTACGCACTCATCAACGTGGCACGGAAGAGCTGGTAAGGCTCAACCTTGTCGAGAGGAGACTCGAGCAGGACAGTATCCTCGCCGAGATCATCCTCCTCAACATCATCAATGGCTCGGCTGAACTTCTGAGCCTATGTGTTCTTGTCAGCGCCTCATCTTCGTCACAAATGCTGGGTTCACAACATACCTCCTCGTTGAGGAAGTTAAGGTAAGCAGTGCTCTCATCCTTGGTTTCGGGTGTCTCGGTAGAAGGATCCTCCTCGTCGGCGTTCCAGTTGGCGTCGTCATCATCCCACTCATCCTCCTCACCATAGTCATACGAAGACTCGAGGTGGATATCGTCCCGGAGGGCCTCTTCTCGGTCTATCACTTGTTAGTCTGTCACTCTGGTGTAATCATTCATTAAACTCACTCTTCTGAGCAGCCGGCAGCGTGCGGAACAGCTCTGTAATGCCCTGCAGCAACCTAGGCCAGCCAACCGAGACACTAGCCGGAACCTGCTCATGACCAAGGCTAAGAAGAGCAGAGATAGCCACGATGCACAGCTTCTTGTCGTGAACGCGAGTGAAAGAAGTCATGCTGCCGAACCAGAGGCTGAAGAAGCGGTTTGTCCATCCCTTGTTCTCGAGAACCTGGAGAGTCAGGAGAGGGTTGTAGTAGATCGAGTTGATAACCATCTCCATCAGGTGGATGCGGTAGCTCTTAACCTTGACATCCTGGTTGGCCAGGATGTTCATGGCCATGTTGATGAAGCCCTCAACACACGAGTCAATCTGTCCTCGGAGGCTGAGCATCATGGCCTCGGCGAGCTTGCAGGCACATATCCTCTCAACTCCACCCTGGATGCTCTCGGTGAACATGTCGGCAACCATAGAGTAGAGGGCCTGGGTGTACTCGGGCTTCTGGGCCAGCTGGGGAGCACCAAACTGCACAAAGTTGTCCAGGGCAGGGAGCATGTCCTCCAGGTAGTACTCGGCACCAGCCTTGAAGGTGGTGTGGATCAGCTCAAACGCCTGCCACATGGTAGGCGAAATTGACTTGGCAGCAAAGGTGCAGCTATCGATAATCTCAAACACCTCGTTGTACAGATCTGATTTGGTCAGCCAATGCATCACGTCAAAGGGACACGCTGATACGTACCATAGAGCTTGTTCTCCAGGGTCACCTTAATAACTGGCATGAGGACAGCCTCGATGTGAAGGAGGACATCGGGGGTGCTCTCCAGAGTAAGGATCAAGGTGCCAATGGTCTGCAGAACACCAAGGGCAGTGATGCTCTTGTCGTCGTACTCGTTGTAAAGTTCGCCATCATCTCCAACCTTGCTCTCCTTCTCGAGAAGTTCGCGCACGATTCGCATATAGGTATCTCGGAGTTGCTCGCTGAGGGCGACGGCGAAGGGGGTGAGCTCGGTAGCGAAGACCTCGACAAAATCCTCCATAACGTTGGCGAGAGCATCGATATCGGCTTCGTTCGCAAGCTTGAGCAGTTGTTGCATAATGGTGGGGATGTTCTGCTGCATGCTCGTTCGGATGACATCGTGGCGGATAAGAGGCTGGAGGGCGAGGGCGGCAGTGACACGAACCGGCAGAGCAGGGTCAGCCATGCAGTCGAGGATGTGTCGGTAGATGGTCAGGAGATTGTTCTGGTCCTGGAAGTTGAGCTGCTCAAACTTCTCGATGGTGTCGCAAGCCCTCGCACGGAGGTAACCCTGCTGGCTCGAGAAGTCGGGGAACACAAAGCGAACGAGGAAATATTCCACCTCGTCGGCAATGGGGCTCTTCTTGCTCAGGATGACGGGAGCCAGGGTGGCAATCATGCGCAGGGCACCCTCCTTGGCGATGTGGTTCTTCTTGTCATCGGGGGCGGCCTCGTACTCGGTAACGACGACGTTGACGAACTTGAGGATCTCAAAGACCTCCTTCCGGCGGTTCTTGGTGAGGTTGACGAGGAAGTTGGTGGCAGCGACATCAGGAGCCGAAGCCTCCTCGAAGTAGTTGAGCTTTCGGTGGAGATACTCGTCGGGCTCCTCCTCGAACTGCTCAACGTCCTCCTCGGTAAGACAGAGGACGGGGAAGACAAAGTGAGTAACGAGGTTGGTCAGATGCGCCTTCAGGTGAGTCCACATCTCCTTGGGTCGTACCGACTCGTCGAGGAAAACGAGGGTGTAAGACAAGCAGGGTCGACTGAGCCAGATTGTCTTGGCAACCCACTTCTCAATCTCCTGGAGGTAGTGCTTGAGGATCTCGGGAGCGATGTTGGCAATGAAGTCCTTGGCGAACTGGAGGGCCTCGTCACCCTTGCCGGGGCTCGCGGGGTTGCCGTGTCTTGGGAAACGTCAGTTACACAGCAGAGCATAGGAGAGCGAGCGCAATCATACCGAATAAACAGGCGGTTCAGGTTAAAGTACGCCCACTTCTTGGCCTTCCACCAGTGATGCTTCTCGCGCTCGATCTGGTCGCCCTGGAGAGCATTGGCGGGGCAGACCTTGGATACGGTGTGGAGGAAAACAGTGCACCAGGCAATGTTGACGTCGCGCTGTCGCAGGAAGGGAGAGAGCTCCAGCTGTAATCATGGTTAGCCCACGCTCTTTCGAGATACCAAAGAATTATCCAAGAGATCGCACCCAAGTCGCATGCTTGTAGGCCTTCAATGCCAAGTGGAGCATCTCGCCAGCCTCATCGCTCTCCTGGTTCACCAACTCGTTGCAGATGGCCAGCAGGCGGGGGAAGCTGGCCTCGACAATCTTATCAAAGTGTTGCCTATCATCGCTGTCTGTCGACTTGTATCTAAAGGCGCGGCAAATGGCCAACAAACATTGAAGACCAGCGAGGACGGAACTAGGGTTATTTGTGTTGAGGAGCTCGAGGGTGAAGTCCATGAACCGCGGCCAGCGGGCAGGGAAATCATATTGAAGGATTCGCTGGAGGACGGGGATGAGCTGCTGGCGGACGAGGCCCTCGGAGGCAGCAAGAATCGGCAGGAGGCGGTCTCGCACGCGAGCCTTCTCATCTTCGGGGATGAGGGCGGCGGGGGGCTCGGTGGAGTACCCCTCGTTGTTGTACCATGATCGATTGACCCGGTTCTTGACGTAGATAACGGCTGGGAGGAGTTTGTCAGGATTGAACTTGGGTGAGGAGCCTCAAAGATGCGGCGGTATGGAGGGGGAGAGGGAAGATTGGATGAAAACATACTCGAGAGCCGGACACTAGCCTCTTGTTCGTTCTGGAGAATATCAAGCAGACATTCGAGGAAGCCAGGCTGTTCTTCAATCTAGACGATGAGAGGATCCAAGTCAGCACGCAAGGTCCTCTTTGTCCTTCAAGATCGCGGAGCGTCGCAAAAGGCGGGCAGCTGCAAAGCGGTCGACACAGATCAAACGCAGAGCATCAAATCAAGGGAAAGGGTCGAGGTAAAGGCATCCGCATCGGCCGGGCGACTCGGCGGGCGGGCACGGCATCCAACGGGTGCAGAAGCACAAGCCGTTGCTCGAGGGCGGTATCCGTATGTACGCAGGCAAACGCGGGAGGGACGCAAAGACGCACCTGTTTTAGCTGAAGCTCAGAGCGCCTCCGGTTGTCGGCATCAGGGTCCAAGCTGGCGGCGAGCAAGGACCTCACAGCGGCGATATCCATGGTGCAGTGGATATGGAAGAAGTCGACGTCGAGGCCGAGGACGATGGGGGAGGGAGGAAGGGAAGACGAGCGAAGCGGCGGAGAAAAGAGGCGGAATCAGGATCTGTCAAGTCTGGATCAGGATGGCGAGCGGCGGATGGCGGGGCATCGAGAGACGACCCAAAGAGACCCAGAGGAAGGGGGAAAAAAAGACTCCAGCTAGTTAACTAGGTAGGTAGTCCACAGTCTCGAGAGGCTCACGGGCCACGGTGTGATGCAGAATCCAAGGTCCGAGTGTTTCCCCTTTGAAGCTTTCAGCAGCAGGAGCTGTTTTTGTCGTGGCCGAAGGAAATATTAGGTCCCGATGGACGTCTAGAGAAGCCCAAAAAGTAGCAGGTGGAAAGTAGGTAGGTCGGTAGGTAGGTACCAAGCAAGGACCGTCCGTGTGCGAGTGTGCGCAGAGCAAAAGGCAAGGCCAGGTTCAGGTTCCAGGGGTTGGGGGGAGAAAGAGATGGGAGATGGAGGATATGATTGGGACCGAGTAGGGCTACGGGCGGGTTGTGTGGGACGCAATTCGGTCGCTCGGCGGCGGAAGCTGGAGACGGCGGCAGGACGGAGGATGGAACCAAGGAAAAAAAAAAAATCAAATAAAAAAAAACACACACACCCGACGCACACACACACGCACACGCACTTTTTCACGGTGGCCCAAAAGGTTGACCTGTTCTATCTGTCTGTTCTGTGGGGGATGGACGATAATAACGTGGAGGGTGTTTTGACGTTGAAAAAGGAAAAAAAATATGAAGCCTCAAACTGACAAGACCCAGTAAGAAACAGCTACGAGGGTGATGGTGATGGTGATGATGATGCAGGCTTGTTATTGACACACGGCTGACAGCGTCAACTGGGACCTGTCTCGATGCCGATGGATGCGATGGATGCCAGATGCAGCGGAACGCGGCAAGCAGGAACAGACAGGCAGGAGCAGCTGGGCTGGCATCAATCAACAACAATGACAGGAGCAATCAAGCAGTAGCAGTCGCAGTCGCAGTAACAGTGCTAAAGCAGCAGTCACGCTGACTAGCGACGCCAAGGTAGGAGCGGCTGGGAAATAGATCCAAGCAAAATGTGCCACTCAATGCAAGGGTTTTTTTTTTCTTCCGCCTGCAGTCAAGCACCAGAGTCGAGTCAGGCACACCCATAATCAATAGAAAATTCTAGGTACCGGCCAGGTACAGTACAGTAATACTTGAGGGATGCCCAATATTACCCGCCCCAAGCAGGTACCGATGACCACGAGTCTTCCACGAGAAAAGCACGAGCAATGCACGGGTCACCCATGGATGGCCGATCACTCTACGTAGTAGGGGCCTCATTTTAGGGGCTTAGTGCACAGCTAGAGGGGTTGCGAGCCTCGGCGCGCCTTTCCCCAGAGGACAGTGCCCTAGACATGGAGCTGTCTCAACGAGCAAGGGCCTAGAGTAGTCCCCGAATTATTAATTAGCTTCAGCTGAGGGGGGATGGAGGGGAGTGACAAGAGGCCATGGATGGCAAACATGCAGAGTGTCTCTTGTCACCGACTCTTGCGGATAATCTCCGGTTGCATTGCATGACTGATGAAATGCATAAAAACTGAAGCAAAAAAAAACCAATAGAGCAACAAAAGCCTGAACCCAGACGAAGAAAAAAAAATGTGGTCAAATCCAGTCAGATCGCAGGGTCCAACACCACAAAAACATGTGCATGACCCCACCTGCCATGGATGGATGCGGACTTGACGCTCACCGCCTTTGGCTTAGACGGAGAAACTCCAAGTGGTCAGCCTTTCTTTTTCGAAAGTCGGGACTGTCTCGTCATTTCGGGGTCAGAGTATGCTGACTTGGAGATTGGAGATGCTGTCAAAATACGTACAGCATTTCATTGACACGCAATCTTAACGAGGTGCATAGCATGACTTGTCTCCAAATACTCTGTCCGGGTCCACATTTCCCCATGATGCATGAGCATGAGCATGAGCTGAGCATGAACCTTTGCCATATTCCACGTTCACGGGAGCCCGTGTCAGCCCAAACTATCGCAGGCCATGTATGATATGGACACAGCACCTTTTAAACCCTGTGTAACCAAATCTCGCATTATCATCCGAGTCGAAGACAAGACTCTCATTTTCGTACAAGTCCAGTCAATCGATCATCCCCGTGTCTAGTCCGAGCTGCATTCGCTGCTGTGACAGAGCTGCCGGCAAAGGGGCGCCACCGAAGGAGAATCTTCCGTCATCTGCAGAGGAAGCGTTGCCCAAGGCCACATGGCAAAGAGTCATTGTGTCATGAACAGCCAAGCCATTGTCCAACTTGAGCGCCATGAACTTGAAACCCTCCGTGTTCAGAGTTTGGATCAAGCAAGATGGGTGGTACTCACCCCGTGCCAGCCTGTAGAATAACAGGCCAATAGCCATCATTAAATACTGTCTAAGAGCTGCGCATCTATAGTGGCAGCTGTCTCGAGTTTCATGAACGTGTAGCGGCCGGCTCTCAAGCTTGGACAAGAACACACGCAACCAACCCTCAACATACTCTCCACCGCAACCAACAAACCCTCATTTCTGCAAGCAAGGGCAAGCAACATGCTCAAGCTGCAATCACCGTACTCCAAAAGTAAATCAAGAAGAAAGTGTTAAAAGGCCAAGTTCATCCCTGGCTTCCTCCATCTCGCCAACCGAAGATGTGGTGCCCCCGCGACTTTCCGGCTAACTCAGAACCCCGATTTGAAAGATTGTGTTAGTTCAAAACAAGAGGATGAAACTGGTTCAAATTGGGTACGTTACCATGCTTGTTATACCCTCACCTTGTTTGTTGTCAACTTGGCAAATCTTTCACCTTCCATGCTTGTATGACCCAACCCATCCTATCTGTAAGCACCACGGCAACCCCAACCTTTCATCTGCTCTGCAATCTCGTGAGGTTCAATGATAGGCCCAATCGCGCGGCGACGTGGAAACCGGCCGCGGACTAGTCTGATCACCAGAGATCAAGTAGTACTGATAGCACGAGAACCACCAGTCCAACAGCTCTCTCAGTGGCATCTCGAGAACATCCATGGGGGCCATGTCCAAAGGCTCAAATGCCATCTCGGCCAAATGAGGGCTGGCATCCTCCGTCCAGACGTCTTCGTGTCTGAAACCAAGCCAAATCGTGTCCCGCTCAGCTTTCATGACAGGCTCTTGGAGCCCATCGAGCCGGACTTCACCCAACCTCTCACAACGACCGTCAGCACAGGTCAAGAGCATCCCTGAGATGCCAGGTTTATCCGCATGCCCAAATGGCTGATGCCGTACAGTCTCCAGTATTGAAGGAAGGCTCGGCTGGGTTCGTTGTTGGGCTGGTCAACCAGTGTCCAGGTAACGCGGTCGTAGAGACCGGTCGGCTGGCGCGAGGCATCTTCTATACGGAAGATTTGGTTCTTGTTTGTCTTCATCTAATCATATCATCAATGTTGGCTCGAGTTGGATAGATCCAGAGAAGCAAACTCACCCATATGGACTAGATGCACCCGTCTGTCGCCACGCCCTCCCAGATTTCAGCCATGACTTCGCTATCATCCATTGGCATACAGAGCCAAGCCACATCATCGTCAGGTTCTGTATCGTACATGCCTGTGTCCTGCCGGGTTTCATGGGCGTGGATGCTGAGGAAAACGCCCGCCAGACCTGACACACGCGCAGAGTAGCCCACGACACTTTGTCCATTACAGACAAAGGGCGAAATAGCTTCAAGACAGTCATATGAGTTTTCCGAGTACATCTCAAAGTGCAATGGTTTGCAGACAGGCTGATGAGGGACTAGCCCTGCCGTCTCGACGCAAAGGCAGTCGCACTGCTCGCCAACTTCCCATGGACGCCAAGGACCGCTGATCCTACCATGACCTATCCAACGTAGTTTGACTCCCTAATTCGAGTCAGTAAACCATGCTTAGTTTAGCTGGGTAGCGGCATTTCACGTCAAACTTTGCATACATGCGAGGACCTGGTAATTGATGGCGAATACCCTCCACCAAATGCTGAGAGCTTCGTCGACTTTGACTGGCTCTGATGAGTGTGCAAAGATAACATCGACAACCCCGATGCAATTAATTGCCTTGTATACGACATCGGCAGTCTTGTCATCTTGGGGGTTGTAAATGGTCAGGTCGTGCAAGGAATCCTTCTGGTTAGACAATAACCCGGCGTACCTAACACCTTGAAACTCGTTGAAGCATCCCCACACAGGCTCCGAGGCAATAAAGGAAGGCTCTGCTATTTCCTCAGGCAGCAAAGACTCTTCCGTATCCAGTGTAAAGTACTTGGGGAGAAGGTACTCGGCTATCTTGAGCATCACGTCGGTGTGGCCGGCCAGTTCTCGACCTTTTTCATTAGTTTGGGAAATCCAGCTCGACATTTGCCCGTGAGTGACTCGCGAGCCCATTCCAGCTTGTGCTTCTCATGTATCGGCAGAGGTTCGAAGCTGGGACTGAGGACCTCATCCAGCGCGTTTATCGCCATCTCGTCCCGTTTTTTCAAAATGAGACGACAGAGGACACACCGATCAAGGTAGCCGTCGGCATGCGGAACCGCCACAAGGAATGCGGCTACTCGGAGAGATGCAAAGACACTCGCTGACTATTCCCATGATTGAGGGGCTGGAACAAGGGCTGAGGTGAAGTGTCACCGTCTACCTCCCTGTCAGATCATCATCAGTCCAACGGCATGGGAGATACCACCATAGGCTAAAGACGATGCAAGGCGAGATCATTGTCGGAATGCTGGTTTGCGTTACTCCGTGTAAGTTCTCGAGGCAGGACTGCCAGTGCTGACACCCGCTTAGGCGTGAGAGGCATGTATAGACCCATCGCCTGCAGTGTCAGTCGCACGTGAATGCGGCGATGGGAACAATGACGCCATGGCTAACAGCTTTGAAAGAAAACTCGTGCACCGACAGCTTTGAAACCGGGCTGATGCATAGATGCAAGCCTTGAAGCAAGAGAGGTTAAAGTTGAGAATGAGCCCGTCCGAGCCCAACATGTCTCAGTTCAAGCTAGGGTCCCCGCAACCCGGGATCTCCAGACAAACAAGCTCTCTGCAGCGGACTTTTGGTTGTCGGTTATTGTGGCTCCCCCAAGATATTCAGCTGCAGCTGGGACGGCCTCTATCCCCAGTTGAGCGAGGCTAAGCATGCATCTGCCGGCATCTATCGAAAGGCTGCTTGACAATTCGCCGGCTCCCATAGGCCACCTGAGGGCGTCAGACTCGCCTACTGTGCAGTAGGATCTGAGACCTCATCTGTGACTGGGCGTAAGCCCATGTGCTTGGGACACAGCAAGACGTTGTGCCACATCGCGCCAGCCTGTAGATGCGTCACGTTCTCGGCGCGCACAGCCAACGGTGCTTACCGGTGGCTGGCATGGTACGGTGACCCAAGAGGTGAGGAGTTGTGGTAGGTGAAGCATCACCTTCCCCTCTTCTCGCACACTTATCTTTCTCTTGGATCTTTCATCTCTAGTCTTTGTCCAGCAAGCAGCCATGGCAGACGAAGGATCCGAACAGCTCGCCAAGGGAACCTACGCTCCCTCTCGGCCTGGTGACCTACGTGGCCCCTGCCCTCTCATCAACAGTCTCGCAAACCATGGCTACCTACCTCGCGACGGGCGCAACGTGCGAGTTGAAGAGGTTCTCGCCGGCATGGATGCTGTCGGTCTGTCCAAGGCGCTCGGCGCCGTCTTTGCCAATCCCATCTTCAATGAACGCGCACCGTCAAAGTTCCACAACGACCCTGTCCCTCAGCGAACGTTTCTGCAGAGCGTCTGGCACACGATCAGCGACCCATGGTCCATTTTTGGAAAGTTCGGCATGCGGACTCCCGGGCAAGAGGACGCCGAAGGTCATCGAGTTCTGAACCTGGATCAGCTAGCTCTGCCCAATGTCGTGGAGCACGACATTTCTCTTACACGGCGTGATCATCAGCAGGGCGACAACCGAACCCCTCAGAAGGACCTCATCGAGGATCTCCTCGCCTCAGCAAAGGACGGAAAGACAATCACGGCTCAAGACCTCGGAGACCTGCGCAAGCGGCGTATCGAGAGACAGAAGGCCGACAACCCGGGTTGTCAGTATGGAGCCTTCGAGCATGACCTCTCGTGTGCCGAGATTGCACTCGTGCTCAACGTCATTGGGAACGGTAGTGAAGTTCCGTGCGACTATGCCAGGGCATTCTTCCTGGAGGAGCGGCTGCCCATCAAGGAGGGGTGGAAGGCGAAAACGACGAGGTTTGGCGTGATTGCGTTGATAACGGCCAGGAACAAGATCAAGAAGCTGATTGGACTGGAGTACTGAATGATTCGGGTTGATTGATAATGAATAAACGAACGAATATGCTTGTGTCTCCAGCTCCCTGCGAGTGTCGGTATCTCGGTGTTCACGGTTCTGTGTCATGTGTGGGTGTTTTGGTCAAGAATGAAGCAATGCATGGAGTCCATCTCCTGCCGGCTCCCGCTTGAGGGCTCAAGAGCGGGGAATGCTTCAGCACTAGCTGGAAGGTAGGTAGTCATGTGCCACCTGCCAGATAGGTCGATACTTACTTGAGGTCGGAAACGAGACGGGAAGTTGCAGTTACACCGGAGCGTCTAGAGCGTGCGTGCGTGGCTCTTTCCCATCCGGGGAAACTGTGTTGTGCTGCCCTGTGCTGCCCTGCAAGATGCAGTCGGCCTATATGAGGCAACTGCATAAGTCGATGCCTTGCGGTTTCCGTCAATAATTGGTTATTCTCGTGTCTCCTATCATCGCCTCCCTCTCTTTCCCCCTCCCCCCTCCCCCTCAATAGGTTGGTTGTCTTCCTTCATCCCCTGCTCTCTCTCGAGTACTCCAAGGCAATAGGCAATCTATTTCCTTGTCTCAGAAACTCGTATTTCTTGTTAACGCTAGTTCCCTCCAGCTCATATTCCGTTCGGATACTGTGGTTAGCCCTGGTTGGCTGCAGCGCCACAACTCCAAGACAGACATACACAAACAACTTCTCGCATCCAATCTCTTCCTATCTGTCCGCAACAGCACGGACAAGAAGCCCCCCCTCCATCTCCAGCCCAATCTGACGTGTTCGTCAACGACTCGACATTCTCGACAAAACTTGCTCATGCTTGATTACACCCACGCAGCCACCCGTCTCGCTAACATCCCGAGCATAAGCGTCTGAGGTGACTCGGCAACTGACAAACGGCTCCAACAGAAGAGGCATCCGTCCCCAACCTCCCCTGCAAGGCTGCTAGGCTGCCCACAGGCTCTGCGCTTCGACTCTGTTCCACTTGTACTCCCAAAACGCCAATATGCGCCCTTATACGTGCAGAATCTCTCCATGTCCGGGATAAGGCTCATGCTGGTAATCGATCCGAGCGCCTGCAGAGGTATGTACGTCCCTGACTGAGGTCACGCCCTGATTTATGCAGCCTCGTGTAACGAGGCCATGAGGGTGGAAAGTCCGCCCAGTGTGCGAGATCATGTCTTTTCAACACCTCACTGATGTCATAGGGACTATCTAGATCGATGGAAAGAGACTGACAGTCGTGTTAGCACCCCAAGTTCAAGAGGTTCAAACGTCAAACATGGCCGATACTCATCATGCTCGTCTACGTTTCTTGCCTCATCTCCCTCTACCACAAACTCCGGCTCCCCGCGGACCTTCCGACGAGCGCCGTATACACCGTTCCATTTGTTCCCTCAAGACCAGACCCAGTTTCAACACTGTACTCATCATCACCATCAGAGGTCGGGGCCAAAACAAGGAGGCACCCCGGGCAACAGCGGATGCACACATCTAGCTCACTGGAGCCTACAGCCTCCGAAACCTAGCCCCGTATGGCACCAGGCTTGCGAGCCGAGGCCGGCCATCGCCACGACCACGGTTGTTGTGATATCAACCGAGTCGTGCAGGCCGTCCGGGTCAGCCCGTCACGGAATTTACTAGCTATCTTTGGAGTTGTCGTGTTCTCGTCGGTACCACCTGGATATCCCAGAGTTGCTTCTCCAATGGCTATATCTAGGGCTTGTCCCCTCTTGTCTCATGGTTAACCTTCCTCAACCAACAACCAACAACCAACAACCAACAACAAGACAGAAGCACAACTCAACACCATGATGTTCTCTGCCGATTCCTCTTCTTCTGAGGACTCCCCTTCCCCCTCGCCAACTCTTTCCTCGGCGTCTCCCTTGTCCACTCCGTCCACTGCCATTTCGCTGCCTGAACCAGAACCCACTCTCTTTCAGGTCTTTCAAGTCGAGGCCCCCCGCGGCCATCATAAGCTTTTCGTCTCAACCGGTCCTCAGCCATCTATTGGGTTCTTCTTCTATGTTCTCCATCTTCTTGGTCTCGCCCAACCAATGATGATCGCCATGAACGACACTGTCAGTTCGATCCAACAGCTGGCCATGGTCTTTGACAGCAGGCTTGTCGGGTCGATTGCCGCCCATGACTTGAACCGGCTTCGTATGCTGATTCGTGGCTTCGGCGTCCCCTTTTGCCCCTTGGAGTCTGACCCCCCGAATGAGGCCCTTCGCCGCGCGGAGCGTTGGGTCCGCGATGTGATCGAGATGCTCCTCGAGGATGGCATCCTCGTGCCACCACCCCCTCCTCGACCTGCTCATCAACTTCCGAGGCACCATCACACCGCGCATTGTATCCACCAGCGCCTTCACTCTCACCATCCGTACCGACGTCGTGGTCGTCGCCCGTTCGTGAACAACAACCCTCTCATGAACCCTGGGATGAACCCTTCGCGCGAATCCCGCGACCGCTGAGGACGGATGTCGACAAGAGCGGACATGATGGGATGGAGGGGAATAGCAAGGCTGGTCGAGGCAAGTGATGGATGGTAGGCCGCAGCTGTGATGGACTGGGTGACTTGATGGAGATGGATCTTGATGCGATTTGGATGGCACGGCAGGAGGAATGCAGGGGCTCAATGTTTGTTTAGTCAATTGACCATGTTGCCAACGCTTTGTATTCCAATGACAGACAGACTTTTGCAATGCACAATGATAAGTACTCGAGCCAAGTCAAGACGCAATCTCAAGACATGTAAAGACATGAACACACACAAACCACTCCACTCCACTCCATCCAGACAAAGAAAGATTCATTCCCAACCATAAACTCCATTCGTCCAGTCCGGGCCATGGTCAAATAGACAAGAACAGCGATTAAAAGATGCCAACAGGAAAAGAGAGGAGGAAACAGTAAAGAGATCCAAACAGGAAATATCCACGGATCCGAGGTCACGGAATACCAGATAACGGAACAAGACCACATAGAAGCCAACCACCAGAGACCATCATCATACCCATACCCTTTCCCTGAGCTGCCCAAATAAACATTCATCATCATCCGAGAAGAGAAGAAAAAAAAAGGACCCAGCCATCCGCATCATCAAGACCTGGTGTTCCTCGAAGCCAGATTAAAGAATTTCCAGTATGGTTGGTGTACACGCTCGATTATTGAACCGGGTTGTCGTCCTCAAGTTTGATCCACACAAGCGTTGATATTGTCGAAGCACCAGGAAAAAAGACCGGATTGGAACATTGTCGAAGTATCACAGTCGCCATAGACCAAACGATGTAGCAAGTAAGTTGACGCGTCTCAAGTAAAGTCCCGAAAGGTTGAGCCAATAGTGCAAGACCGGGCTGAATTCCGCAGAATGCAGATAGCAACGATGGCGACAAATGCCGCAGACAGAAGCAATATGCAGTCCGGTGATTATTCAGACGGGAAAAGAGTCCAAGTTGAAGGTCACACCATGTGTTTGCTTGCACGTTACCTTGACTCCTTTGCAATGGCTTGCTGGTCATCATTCTTTTGTTTTGTTTGGTTTCCCATGCTACTCAACGCGGTTGCAATTGAGAGCGAGTATCGTCCAAGACGAACGAGAACCAGCCTCAGGTGAGGTCATGGTTGTCCAAAGGGAACAAGAGGCCAATAGCAAATCGAAGTGATGCCCATAAAAGGTGAAAGTGTGGAGAGGGATGTGCTCCTGAAGACGGTCCATGTCCATTGGAAGCTGGAGAGCGGGTGGTTGTCAAGATTGACTTGATCCAGAGAGATCCCGAGTCCATGTCCAGGAAGTGGAAGTAACGCCTAGCTGGAGAGTCAAGTCTGCCGAGTCAGTTTCTCTGTGGTTCAAGCTGAGATGTCAAGAAAGAGTTCAATGAGCCCATGGTGAGAGTTCCATCAATGGAAAAGAGAAAAGGAGGGAGCAGGAGGAGAGGGAGGGAGCAAAAGAGATCCTTTGAGAGGGTTGGCTAATATATACAAGCTCTTGTTCGAACTCACCTTGCTGTCCGGGTTCCGGCCTCTGCCAATCTATTATTCTTTTTGTTCAAAAAACACCGCGTCTCGACGATGGGTCACATCGAAGAATCCGGGGAGCCAAAGACATTGGAGGGAGGAAAGGAGCAAGAACCAGCCAGATCCAGGAAGCAACGAAAACACAAAATACTCCCACTCGAGGCGGATCCGGACAGCAAGGCCAAGTCAAGTATGACATGCTTCGTCGGGCATGCATCATGACAGTGTAACACCACCCACAAGTTCCACCAGGTCGAGGGATGGACCCTCTTCCGTTTTTCCCACCCAGCGCCGTATCCCAGTGTAAAACGTATGCAGCATGTCTCATCCGTATGGCAAGGTAAGGTAAATAACGGTGCGTAAGTCGATGAGGTCGTCATCCAGGGCAGGCCCATCCATAATGCAAAGGTCGTAATCAAAAAAGAGGTCAAAAAAAGATCCAAAGGTATGCGTCTCCAAGGTCAGGTCAGGTCCAGTTGATTGTTCCAGGGAATCATCGGTAGCAAATAGCAGTTGGTATATCCAGGAAAAGGGGGGAAGAGGGTATATCGAGTCCAGGTAGGCAGGTCAGGTGTCCAGGGGGGTTTATGGACGACAAGCAAGTCTCCAAAAACGGACGATGTAAAACCTTTCCGGTGGGAGAACTCCAGTGCCGAGATGAGATGCAGCTTGCAAACTCAACCGTGGCAGCCAGCCAGAGAAAGAAAATCTGGAACCTCTGAGGTTGGCATCACATCCGGGAGAAACAGAAAAGAGAGGGACGAAAGTGTTGATCCAAGTGGAAAAGCCGAACTCCAATTTGACCTGGTCATTATGCAGAAATCATCACACACTCGCGAGGACGTCGGAGCGCCTCGGCAAGGTCAGGTAAGGGGATGAAGGGGAGGGGGAGGTTCCGGCCTCGGTCATCCAGGGGGGAGAAAGGGGAGGGTGCCTTTTACCGGCGGCTGGAGCGGTGGTGTCGGTCGGAAGCGTGCCTGTCGCTTTCCCGTTCACTACGTCGGGTGCTGGAGGAACCACTGGGATTTGTTTGAGTATTTGTTGGGGTCGCGGAAGCGCGAGCACGGGGGGTTTCATCATACTGTGGTGCCTGGGCTGCTGCGTATGCTTGTTGGGTCGATTGGCCTGCTGGAAGACGCTCGAGTATCAGTTACTGTGCTCTCAAGGCGAGTGGGCGGATGGGTATGCCTCTGATACGCACCACGACCGTAGAAGGGATCCTGGGGCTGCATCGTCGCGTACGACGACGCACCCGCAGGAGGAACCTGACCTGAATATGGGTAAGGAGCAGCAGAGGCGGGATAGCCCGCTTGCGTGGGTGCCGCAGTGGCATAGACAGCCTGCTGGGCAGCGGCGGCTGAGGTGGCCATCTGGTTAGCATACGGGTCACCGGCGTATCCCCTCTGGTTGCGGTTTGCGCCCATGGTCATGTAGCTATCCTGGGCCGCCTGGTAGGCCTGGTTCAAGACGGAGCCGCTGGCAGGAGTAGAGCCGTATCGCGTGTCCGCCGGAGGGGGAGACTGCTGGGTCGTAGGATAGCCGGCATACGCACCACTACTTGTGGAGCCATAGGCCTGCGTGTAAGAGCCGGCGGCGCCAGTATAACCTGGAGCGCCCGTTCCTGGGTACCTGGGGTTGTCAAAGCCTGAGTCACGGGCGTAGGGGTCGGTCTGGTAGGGACCCTCGGTCGGGCCGTGGTGCTGGCGCGACTGATGCGTCTCGGAATGGCGGTATTGCACTAGAGGGGAGTTAGATGAGTGTCTCGGCGGAACGCCAGCGGCATTTCTCGAGGCATGGATACCTCCGGAGGTGTTGCGCGAGGTCTGCGCCCGCCTTTCACTATCCCAACGAGCCGAGTCTGCCTTGAGATCTTCAATCATGGCCTAGAGGGTCGTAAGTATCGTGACGTGGACATGGGCGAGGACGTAACCTACTGTTGTCAAGTTCCTGTAGGCGGTGATGTAGTAGCCCTGGACTACTTGGCCGGTCTGTGGGTTCTGTTGTGGGCAGTGAGCCATTTGTTCAATCGGGCGTCAGCGTGAGCCATGGTGTTGGCGTACCTCGTAGTGGCCAGGACGCACGAGGGCGTCGTTACCAAGGTAGCGGCAGATGTCGGCAGAGATGACCTCACGATCGATGCCATCGCGAGGGACAAAGTATTCGTTCTGTCGTCCACCAGCACCGGTGGGGGCGTGTTGGTTCCGGGATGCTCTCGACATTGTGATCTGAGGGGAGAGGGATGAGTCGACCGAGTGAGGGGTTTGACGACGAGACGACGATGAGGGGACGGAGATGGACGTGGACGAGGAGGAAGAGGAGGAAGAAAAGGCCGGAACGGGGACGGGAGAAGAGACGGGGGATGAGGTGGGTTGTTGCTGGGAGGCAGAACAGGCAGAAAGAGAAGAGGGAGCAGAAGGAAGAGGTTGAGGTGGAGGAGGGGGAAGAAAAGGCGAATGGCGGTGGTGGGCGGTGGGCGTAGGAGTGGACGTGGACGCCTGCTGCTGGCTCTGATTCTGTGGTGGTAGTGGGTCTAGCCGCTGGCGAGGGGCCTTCCCAGTGGCAGACGCAGACTGACTTGCAGGAGACCGAGAGGCCAGCAGACGCCTACCAGAGCTTGAGCTGGACCGGCAGTGGGACAGGCTCTGCTGACGGCGAGACGCAGTTGGCTGGAAGCGCCGTCTGGGTGGTGGCCTCGGTGGAGATGCCGGAGGAGGTGCTGATGCTGGAGGAAGAGGTGGTGGCGACCAGCAGGAGGCGTGATAGTCGAGGCTCTGGTATCCGAGGTTGTCAAGTTGATAACTCTGCTCCTGGTGAAGGTGGTTCTGGTTCTGCAGCAGGGCGAGATAGTACAGGTTGCTGGCGTCAGCTGCTTGCTGCTGGTGAAAGGGAGAAGAGTATGATATCTCCTCTGACGATGGCTGGGCTGAGATGGTTGGTGTGGCGTAGTAGGCTTGTCCTTCTCCCTGACTGAGCCCAACGTCAAGCCGCGGGATCTGCACCTGGAGTTGCTGGCCTCGCGCGTGGGTTCCCTGATTCTGATTCTGATTCTGGCTCTCGTCCAGATCCTGGCCCCAGCCCTGGCCCTGACCTGAGCCCTGCTGCTGCCAACAACCCTGTTCCGTCCCCGTCCAGTGGCGACCAATTTTGGTGGACCGTTGGACCGAGACGACGGCCTCAGCAGATCCTGGCCCACCGACGCCGGATGCGGTTGGCACCTCTGGGTCTCCCGGAGACTTGTGCGCGTGGTGGCCTGGGCTGTCGCTGCCGCTGCCTCTGCCTTGTCGGGCTGGGGGTTGGGCACGCGCTCTGGCGGTGACGGTCGCTTGGGCACCAGAGGACGACGAAGCCGGCCTGTCATTCTGGTTGGCCCAAACCCCTTCTCCTCTTCTTCCTCCTGTCGAGTCTTTGTCCAGTTGTTCACGTCGACGTGACTCTGCGACCGGCGGCGGCGAGCCACTACACACCCCGCCGCCGTGTCCTGATTGAGGTCGAGTGATGATGATGACGGCTTACGGCCACTGTGGCCGCCTTGCTAGGTGGCTGGCTGGTGAGACCGTTGTTTGTGGCTTTGCCTGCTTGCTGAGCTAGGACTCTGCTTCGATGCCGTCCTCTCGTCCCTTGCGCCGTGGTGATGTGCCGTGTGGTGTGACAGATGCAACTGCAAGCCTTCTTCTGTCAGGTCTCATTGGGGAAGTCCGCGTCGTCGTCGTCTTCCAGGTTGCAACGTGGCGAGAGAGTCGGCGTCAAAATAGTACGGGGGTACTGATAATGATACTGCACCAAGAAGTGTCATACCAAGGTTTCTTCGTTAAATGAGGTCTGGCACATGGGGGAAACGGTTCAATCCGCCGTTTATTAGAGATCGAACCCGACACGTCCGAACTGACGATCGAAACAGATCACGGCCTTGTCTGTGCTGGCACCTCGACCCAGAGCAGTCGTAGATGTGCCTGGCTGGCGCGGCAGATGCCCCTCTGGATGTCGCCGTTGTCTCGTCGTTAACAAGGCTATCCCTTGTTTTGACGATGCCCAACGCCCAGTCTCCCCGTTCCTGTTGGATGATTATGGCGATACGCCCTTCTCTTCCCAAGTTACGATCGCCCGTGGGTGGGCGCAACGGAGTCCTCTTCTTGCACGAAGCTTGGATACGCGACATGAAACTCTCTCCTCTTACCCAGTGATCAGCGGCTGTGATGGAGCTGCTGCGCGCGCGCTGTGGTCGTGATGCCGGCTGCAGCGGCGCGACGGCGGTGATGAGGGTGACGATGACGTCCTCCCCAACTCAAACCAAGGGTTCCCCCGTAACGAGACGCGGGGAGATTGTCCTTGTCTGGAAGATGTACGCGGTCTGTCTGGTCTGGTCTGGTCTGGTCTCTGAAAGCACGAAATCTGTCTACGTGACTGGCGTGAGGCGGCGCGCGGAAGCAAGAGGGATAACGGTAGGCTGGAGCGTAAACCATCCAGGAACCATCGTCATCTCCCGACGCCCACCTCATGACGCAGCTTTATATGCCCTCTGAGGTATCAGAGACTCGCTTCCTCTGCTGATTCCACGCCGAATCCCATCTCCAAGCGACACGTATGTTGATGGAGCTGCCTCTGTGTCCTTCCCAGATAGTCCAATCCATGCAACGTCCGTCGCCCTGTCTCAAAAAGAAGCCGTGTTCTCTTCTGGTTGCATCGTATGTATCGTCCCTTGCCCAACCGTCTCGGAGCGAGTTGGGCATCTCTACTCCTCTGGCTCCTTATTTCTCCTCGCCATGTCCCAGTCGCTGTTCGCCAGGCGTTAGCCCAATCTTTGACGCCCACACATGACAGGCAACGTGTTTCCACAGCGCCATGCTTGTCAGGTGTTGCCATTGCCAATATTACCTCAGCTGCAACTGAGGCAGAGCAGCCGTCTTGAGTGGTTGTCAACTGCCTTTGCGTGGTCGCCTGCGCTTGAGGGGAGGTTGGGTTGGGTATCAATGCCTCGCACTAATTGAGGCCCAACCCTGCGTTGCCCGCCTTCTGGAACCATGTTGTTCGCTGCCCAAGCCCCCCTGTCCAATCATATCGCTCTTCCATGTCAAGAAAACCTTAACGAAACGGAACAAGATAGCTTGGCATCCCACGCAATCGACGGGTGCCGTCTGGTCGTAAATGACAGCCCCAATGCCTGCATCGTCATGTTGTAGATTGACATCGCTTCCGGTTCGTCCGTCGTCTTCAACCACCAAGCATCAGGTATGCCGCAGCCAGTCGAGCTGCTTTGAAACGTTTCCTCCCTGGTACGTCTCGGCTGCCCGCATGCCTCATCGCCTGTCATGCCGCCTCGGCCGTTTTGACATGAACTGTGTTCCCATGCAGCCGCAATTCCCCCGGCCTGTGGTATCCATTCTCCTCCATCCCACAGTTTCAGGACGCCCGTTCTGGACCTGTTGTCGCACAGCTAATGCTGGAGTAATTAGTGAAGGGCTGTTTGTGTAACCATCCCACAGCCCCAGTCCGTAGGAAGAGGCTCGTGCAACGTCTTGAATGCACGCTCGAGAATAGCTTCATAACACCCGTTGTAAGCTCATTCTCTTCAACCCTTGGCGCCTCCGTCAATGCTCAACCCAGCCCAGCCCACGCATGTCCCCAGTCACTGCACCCATGATCATGCTGTGACGGCAAGTCGACGTGAGCCAAGGAGCCCAGAGTGTTAAAAATCGAACAATCTCGCTTCCGTGGTTCGAGACGCATCCATTTCAGTTGACGCCGTGTTTGAGCAGACGCTGCGATGATGCTCAAAGCTGTCAGCCAAACTTGAGCCGACTCTGTCCTTGCTCCAGCTTCCCTCCTCGGCCGCGCCTTGACGAGGCTCCCTGCGTCTTTTGTGACGAGTTACGTGGAGCGGCTTGCCGTTGGGCGAATGTAGGCTTGACACGTTCCTCCTCCTGGAGGTCCTTGGCCATGTGCCAATCCTCATGGCTCTGCATCGCGTCTGGGTCCCCGAAGCTGGTCTTACAGCGAGAGCATACAAGCAAATCAGCGAGAGTCGTTTGGTTGCAATCTTCTTGCATGTCTGCAGAGTAGCTCGCATCCGGAATGGCTGCATCTGATGCGTCGTTTTGGCGCATAGAGATGTCGGTTTCACCGCCGGTATTATACTCATGCTTCGAACCGAAGGCGTCAATGTTGGAGGGAGGCGGATTGGTCTTGGATTGATGTTGAGAAATGGCGGGCGCGTAGAAGGGACTTTGGTTGCCGGATGGTCTCTTTGCAAAGAACCTCTGGATACCGTTATCCTCAACCCTGCGCTTCTTCACAGCGTGTTCGGATCCCGTAGATGCCGGGCGGCTCTCGGGGGTCGACGACCGAAGGGCTTCGGCTTCCTCCCCTTTGACCAGGAATGCGTCAATTCCCATGTTGCCCTTGACGCCATCTTCAAATCCACCAACACTGAGACTAAGGTTCGCACAAGGCCAGACCCTACCTTCAGCAATGATCTGTCCCAGAAGATCCTTGGCCAAGTCAAGCAGACTCTCCTCATTCAACGCTTTGCCCTGAGGGATGGGACTTTGTCGTGACTTTACCTGTCCTTCGTGACGATGATGCAGGTTGATAGTCCGAGGTCGTCGTTTGTTCTCCAGTACCCCTTCTTCAACAAGGCGAGCAAAGATGTCAGCAACGAAGATCCTCAACCAACGTACAGCTTGTTCCTGAGAGCTGATGGTAGGGCGGAATGACTTGGCTGATAACATCGACTTGATCTGAGTACGTGAGTTGACCTCGCTGGTGTCGATGCCCCGGATAGTGTTGTGGATCCATAACCCAGTATCATGTCCAAGCTTTGACTTCATACTTGCCAACGGTACCTCCAACAAGTCGGTGACACTCTCCATGTTGAACGTAGAAACAATCTGTTCGCCCAGCTTACCACCCAGATTCCGGAGCTTGGTGATTTTGAACCCAGACAAGAAGGACGACACGGCTCGGTTGCGCACGACGGTCTGCTTGTTGGGTTTCGTGTAACCGGATCCCAGCTTGCTGAGAAGCTTGTTGCTGGCTACTCCTGCCGAACATGTGTACCCCAAGTCTTGTCGTACCTTGGCCCTCACATTGCGAACAATCTCTGACCCGATCAGTATCGCGATATCGTCCCAGTCAGGATCGATCGTTTCTTGTTCCTCGTCCAGGTCAACCAAGGCATCGGTTTGCCAGTCGAGAGCAACAATAGATGGAAGCGGGAGTCTTTCGGTGGGGTCATCGTATGGTGGTGGATTCTTCAACTCGGGGAACCGCTCTAGGAGGATTGAATGGACTTGACTGGAGAGGTCCAGGAAGACTTCGTCGATGCTTGCCTTCTCCACCTTCTGCAGGTCAGAAGGCAGTGCGTCCTTGATCGTTGCCAAGATCTTTCTCGACTGGAGTCGATAGGGGTCAAGCGAAACCTTGTCGGTTGCTATGTTGGCAGCGGCATCGTCCCGGTACGCCCATTTGTCGTCGCCCTCTCTCCATGTAGCCACGTGCTGAGCAATGAGGTCGGGACATAGTTTCTTTGCCTCGTCGATATTACAGTGGCGTCCAATACCTGATTCGCGGGCTGGATAGTTGACAGCGATGAGTCCCTGCCTGTAAAATCGTTATTATCGTGCTCACCAGATTATCATTATGCCAGTAAGACATGAACATGAGGGATAATGAACAAGTCAGAACGGGTGTGGCAGAGAAGGCGGGCAAACACGGGAACTCAAACGCCAACGGAACGCAATTCCGCCCAACCAAGACCGTCGAACTGAGGGCAGGCGTCCTGAGAGCTTTGCGGTTGAGGTTGAGATGGGTGAAAGGAACCAGAGATGGGTCCTCTAACAACTGTCAACCAATCACTCACTGAGTCCCAACCAGCAGAAATATCGTCGAAACTCGACATATAAACACCGGTGAGTAGAGAAGAACAGGTTGATGGGTCCTTTGGAAATTGTGGCATCAAATCAACAGCGAAGAAGGGCGCCATTGGAATGGTGCGCATAACAAGATAACCGGCGAGAGAGAAAGAAAAGATGGATGGGTCCTTTGGCAGCTTCACCGACCAATCAAGACCGTGTAGCAGCATGAAGAGCTCGAAACTCGACATATAAACGAGCCCGGCGAGGAGGAGCAACAACATTGATGGGTCCTTGACAACTCTGCCAGCCAATCAAACCGGATTATTTCCATCGAGGGGGACGGTAAAACAGCCACCAGAGGGGAAATGTAACTCAAGAGAGACAGGGGTTCACGGGGGGGAAGCAGAGGGAATATTGCCAGAGGGATGTCTAGAGGTAACATGGGCCAATAGTCGCGGCGAAGAGGCTTTTGAGAGACTCGTATCAAGCGGGAGAGTAATAGAGACGGCTTTTCCGATAGATTCAAGGAGCCGTCTAGAGCCAACTTCTCGTTCAAGTCGAGGAGAGAGGCAACACTTGTCTGTGATGAGGCAAGCCAGAATGAAACCTCCAGGTATCCAGCGGCAAGCTGACAGACAGGCAACGTCGAGTCCAGAATTGGGGAAAGAGACAACACCAAGCCACCATTTCTGACGACGGCAGGCCAAAGTGCAACAAACAGCGGGGAGGTGACTCGGAAGGGATGGGCCGCGCGGAGGTAACTCACCATTGCTGTACCGCAAGCGGCTTGTCCTCTGGTGTGCCGAGCCGGACCATCTCGCACTGGGCGTAGAAAGCATCAAGGTCGATATGGGCGACGACGCGCAGCGGGCACGACGTGTTGGACGATGCGAGCTGCGAGAGCTGGCGGTATGTGAACTGGGAGCGGCGCCATCCGGCCTCGTTCAGCGGCGACGAGGCCCCTGGGAGCGGGGAAGCGGGCATGCTTTCTCTGGCGGTGAGCAATGCCGTGCGAGCGAGAGGGCGAGTGTGATGACAAGTGATGGATGGATCAGCAAAGCATGCGGTTTGTGCCTTGGTCCGGGACTCTCGCGCCTCCCTTTTTTGCGACTTTCCTGCTGGAAGGAAGGGAGGACTCAGCCGTGATCACGCACGCAACGCCACGAAATGAAAGTCTCACTCAGATCATCCAAGCTCGAAATTCCCTCATCAGCTCCTGTGTCAGGCTGCGTTCGATGATTGGCGTATCAATGAATGTTGTCGAGGATATCGAGTTGAAGATGGTTGCGGGTTTGATGTTGTATGGTGACGCGGGATGTGACTGGCTGACGCCTGAGTGGAGATGATCCACCCGTGCAGATCAAGGACCCACCGACGAGATATCTGCTCGACACCGGTTTGAAAAGAGAAAATGGCCTCTGAATATAAATGGGTCTTGTTGGAAACGTGACTTGACAAGGTTTCTGAAGGCCTTCGGCCGAAGAAACAAAAGTCGAGTGTCCATGCTTGGTCTGGCATGGCCTTAGTCAGCGTGCTCTGAGCAGAATGCTCTTTCCCAGGAAGTCTCTGCTTTGCCTGAGTGCTCCTTCCTCATCTCCTTTGCCAGTGCCCTTTCCCCTTTCCCCTTTCCCCTCCTCCACTTACACCAACATCCATTACCGCACTTTCACCGTCCCATTCGGCTTTGCTTTCCATGTAGATAGTCTATCACGTGAGCGCGACTCAAATTCGGCTCATGATTCGATCCATTCACACTGCCAGTGACGGTTCATTTTAATTGGGCGTTACATCGGTTTCCAGCTCTGACCGTGGTGGTGGCACTGGGGCCGTAGTTCGAGATCCGTAGACTTGATGAATGAGGAGCCACTGGCCAACACCATCAAACATCAAATAGCATACCTCTGCCCTGGAATTCGTATCGACGGCACCAATCTTCCAATTTGCCCCAGAGAGCTGGAAAAGCCCGTGTATTGGCATTATTTGCTGAGCTCCTCATCGGTGTCCCCGACAGTTCCCAGCCCCCAGACTTACCCTACAGCACAACCTATCTGCCCTCCAATTTGCACACTTCCACAGTATTTCTTGGTTCACCATCTCCTGATGTGTCATTGGGAAGTTCGAATCTTCAGAAAACTTGAAATTTTTCATTTATAGTCATGTTGTGGCTGGGCTTTGTTCTTCCCAAAGCTCTTCGCTCACCGCCTGCACATAACGCCTCGCACCACCAAAACCAGCACATACGACCATACCCACCGGAGAACTCGGGATCCCGTCCGCTCTCCCATAGATAAGCCGGTGAGGGGCGGATTAGTAGTTGGGTCGGTGACGACCAGCGAATCCCCGCTGTTGTATGTTTTTTTTCAGTGTTGACGCTGATTTTCTTTTTGCTGGATGAAGTGAGTTGTGTGTGGTGGTGAGGCGTCAAAGCCGACCTCTCTCAGCGGGGGCCAGCAGAGAGACCACCTCATGTCGCGTAACCTAAAACTCAGGGGCAGCCATGGCCCCTTATCTTTTGATCCAACTCCCCTCCCGAGGACACGACACTGCAAGATGAACCAAAGTAACGTTCAAGGAAATGAATTGTGTAGCCTCGAGGGCCATGATGTCCACTCACATCAAACCCGCAGTGTCGGGCAGTGTCTAATCTCCATCTAAATATTATATAGGTATATCCACCTCTTTGTTCCCGTAAAAAAGAAAGCGCTCCAACATACCGAGGGTATTTAATTCGACGTCATCTCAATCCCTTCCTTAGCGGGTCTACCGTCGGTGATCCCGTATCGTCGCTTCAGCACCTCAATGAGAGGTCCATATTCATAGTCGCTCACCATGCTGTCGTGATTACAGCAGGGAGAGTGCCGGATGGGCAGCAGCCACTCAAAGACGGTGTTGCCCATGACCGACTTGAAGTTCCCCCAATACCCGAGGTTCCAGGGGTTCTCGCCGGGTTCGGTGGTCAAGATTGCGAATGTTCGCCTGGCTTGCTGGTCCCTGGCTGACACCCTCGGCTCTGGTGATGCTGTACGAGATCGGTTGACACTATTAAGTTGACCTCTCGAAAAAGTAGTTGAACTTGAACTAATAGGTGAGAGTGGGTATACGATGGTTTGAAAACGATCTGTCGGTCGAGTGGTATGGGATACTCGAACAGCCAGTCGAAAGACCTGGTTCTTCTTGAACAAGTCGATGTTAGTAATGTTTGTGAAGACAAAGCGGGCCGATGTCATGGTCATGGCCGAGGTGAAAATGCAGAACAGGCCTGCGAGAGCGATGCCCACAACGATGCGTGCATCCAAGGATTCTCCATCTTGCATCTTTAGATGCAGCGAATATCCGGATGTAGCCAGACATACGGCGCAGAATGATGCGCAGTAGGATGTGAACTGAACAAAGAAATTGAAGGCTGCGACTTGTTAGTTGAGATATGAGTACATCTCGCAAGATTACTCACAATTCTCCCCCACCACGCCGCCTACCCAGGGACAAAGGTGATCCATTTTTCGAACACATCGATCAAGGTCACTTGAATGGTGGGCGCGGTCGGGTTTCCAGTTTCTGCACTCAGAGCACCATCTGGGACGGCCGTCGCTCTCGCAGACGAAAACATCTTTGCTGTAAAATGTCTCCAGGCCAGGACTATCAGGATTCGTATCGGGAGGGACCCATGGCAGAGCCTCGAGGTCACCCCCTCGCTTCTTTATCTGCTCGCGTTCCTGGTCGAGGGCCTCTCGTTCGGGCGTCAAGGGGACGAACCCGGTATTGAATTGAATGGTGAGGAAAGTTCGGAGATAGGTTGCAACGGTGAGGATGAAGAAAACAAAGTAGAGAACCAAGAGGACGACTGCGACGGCCGTCTTTTTCTTTTCTCGAAGAAGATAGTTGACTTTCCCGTTTCGTTAGTAATACGTCATGCAAGGAGAGGGCTTGATGCCACATACCGCAGAGATGTGCAACTGTAAGGTAGGTCGCGTAGCCAATAGCGGCGGCGCAGAAGAACGGGACTAGGCGCACCGTCCACCGCGTCTCTGCGCGGTTGCTCGTCGCCGGTCGTGGCATCGCAACATCGCGGACGTCTTTACAGGAGGAGACGGCGAGGGCACTCGAGGGCCATGTCTGTCGAGAAGGAGGGAGAGAGCCGGAAGATTCGGATGGCGGTGACGAGGCCGACGAGGAGGCCAATGAGAGTGAAGTGGTTGGCGAGGGTGACGACGACCTCGTGGGCGCAGACGTGAGAATTATCCTCGACTGTTGTTGATGATCTCATTTAACATGTCGCATTAAGCGCGGGATGTAGGAGCGGGCCGGGGACTGTGCGAGAGGTACCGTGTTAGCATACACCGCACTGTACATAATTTGTTCCATTGCAACAACTATCTTTGCTGAGAGTCTCTACCGATTGGATGTGTAACTATTATAATTCAGTAGGTAATAGTTGTGTTTTTAGTTTTCGCTAGTAACATCAATTGGCTTTTCTTGTCTCGATTCAAATTATTCATCCGATCAATTGATGTCGCCGCTCATCACATGACAGCCAAGGAGAAGGTCTGTCAATTGAGCAAAATATTCTTTGCAGTAGCACAATCGATGGCGTTTGTCTTCAATTGTAAAATAACTGTAGACCCCTCCATTGGCTGAACTAACTTGATATAATTCATCTGAAAGTGTTGGGCGGAACCATTAACCAGCCGTTATTGGCAGGGGCCGTCCAACACCGTAACACACCGGGCGGGAGGCGCTCCCCTATCACACCCCGTCACACCGAGCTCACCTTAAGCCATTGTCTCAGTTGAGAGCCCAGCTTGCGTTGAAGCAACACAATGCCTTCAATTAGGTCGTCTCTGCCCCTTTGTGATAGCATCAGAAAGAATTGACCCTGTCTAGACGATTGGCTGTCAGTCTCCCCCCAAGCATGACGATCCTTCTTCTCTCGACGACTCAAAACATTGCTTTTGTTCTCTCACGCCTTAGATTCGAAACAAGACAGGACGCGCATGGCATCTTCGCCTCGAAATCTGCCCATAATCAGGCATCATCCTTCAAGAAGAAGACGTGTCGGTTTTTTTCTGGTTGAATGTACAATTCATGTCGGCGGCGGCCGCTGTACATTTATGTACTTCCGTTGTGAGCTGAAGAATTTGGACTATGGCGGAGGCGAAGTCTGCGTAAGCACCGACGCAAGCAATTGTGCTGAGCTCGCCGAAGGAAGCATTGGGAAGTTTATAGACATCCGGAGAGCCCTTTGGCTTTTTTCGTTTTGCTTTGTCTGGTGTCTTGAACCCCCCTTTTGACATGATGCAGTTCACGATACCTCAGGGCTAGGGCCAGGGGCATCAGCATTGACTGGCTGATTGGATCTCGATCGGGCCCTAGCTTCAGAATAATGCCACCATTATCCCTCCATTTATTCATGTCTCTGACCAAGGAAATACTGGTAATGTTACTCAGCCCTAGTCATTTATGTTGAATCACTATTATTGGGCTATCCTGCGTTGGAGCCCGACTGTTGTCCGCCATGGTTGTGAAATGAGGCGTCTTTGGTACAATGTTCCTCTTCTTACATTGTCCAAAACCACCGTGAACATCTGAGAATCCTCTTTGGTATTCAGGCGCCCCTTTCAAGCCGCGAAGCTGCCACGACCATCAACCACGAGTTCATATTAGTCCAGACAGCGCACATCGGGCTGGACGCAGTGACACAAACGTCGGCGAAGAATCATATGCCCTTAATTCAGTTCCAAAGAAGGCAGTCTGCATCAACCAATGTGCATGTGCCTTATTTCTAATTGCACATCTGAGCCTGGTGAGCCAGAGGCTCTGCAAGAGCTTGCGGCTCAACTTACCACACCACGCCGCCCCCAAGGCACTCTCCCTACGGCACATAACTATATAGAGCCGCGTCCTCCTCTTATTTTCTTCTTGCTCTTTTGGTCTGATCTTTTGGGTTCCCCCTTTCTGGTTGGAGTCCCCCTGGATGACACTCGGCCATGACACTGGTTTGATGGCCTGGACCACAAGTTGGTACGGGCTGGTGCTATCTACTCTACTAGATAGAAAATAACCAAGCTTGATATTTGTGAGTGCATAGCAAAGAAATGCTAGATCACCAGTGCTAACTTTTAACTCGAGTATAGCAGTGTATCGTGTATCGCGAGCCGTCCGTTTAAACCCCATCATGGAGAGAAGCTGGAACTCGAGTAGTTCGAACAGCGATCAACGATACCGTTTCTATTCGACGAAAATCTAGACCAAAGACCGAAAACACGCATTCGAGAAATGTTGCTCAATTTTACTGAGAAGTCATGTTATGCCTCGAGTACTTGGCAAGGCGAATTGTCTGCCTAGAGGTATTGCAGTACCTACCAACTGATGGGCCCACATTGGTGAAGATGATGTCTCACATCGTCTCCCATGTACCTGAGAAGTACCTGCAGATTCCCCCAGCCACATGTAGATATCCATTATTCTTGTAAGAGGTTCAATCCAGCTGCTAACACGAGCCACAGTCTCTCCAGGTGGTGGAGAATGCAACAGCCCGGAGGATCAACAGGGCGGCTGTACATTGGCCGAGTCAGAGCTGGTTGCACAGCATGATCATTGCCCTATCTTCGCAGAGCCGCATTCATCAATTTAGCCGGGACCTTGGTCACCATTCCTTTCCCCTTTCCCTTGGCCTTTCCTCGCCCTATCAAATGTTGGAGTCTTTTGGTCTCTGGAAGGAACCTCCGAGGGTCGGATCAACCACAAGTTCAGCCGCACGACGTCAACCCCACAACCGACGACTTCCCCTCTTCCCCAGCCTGGTCGACATCACTTAGCAACTTACATCTTGCGACAACAAAAGACCAGCCATACCAGACTTTACAATTTCAATCGCCCCGTCATTCACACCTGCTTCGGCTGCCATTACACCGACCGAACCGAAATTACCCCAGCTCCTCAAACCATCATGTGCAACGCTGTCGTGGCGGAGCGAGCAAGCGGCGTCCGTGGAGACTTGAAAGGCAAAGGCACACAGATGAGTAGCTTTTCCACACCCCTCTCGCCCGCAGCGCCGGTCAGATCCTAGTATTGAGTTTCTTTGTACCTGGGCGAGCGGACAAAGTACAAGTGGTTCGCGATTCGATCCATGCCCTCCAGAAGACCAGCCTTGACACCCAGGGGTATTTTCATCGTCGCTATGTTATTGCTAACCGATCCAGACGCCCATGTGGCAGCCCCGATGCCAGATCAAAGTGTGCACCCCTTTCGACCGAAACGTCCCCTTACTAAGGCGAGGCAAAGCTTGTGACGGCCCTACCTTGACGCATCTATTCGACGCTTTGACTGACGATGCCGTCACTTAGTCCTCCTGGCGCTGGCTGAGGTCTCGCAAGGCCATGCTTGCTGATAGCTAATCCAATCGAGGAATAGAGCTTCCTGACCGGCCTTTCCGATGTTGTCTTCAGGCGTGACGAGCTTCCCAGCTGTGGGCAATATCCCTTACTACGCCACGGGATAGTCGCGCTACGGCCTACGCTAGAGCTTCCTGACTGGTTTCAACTTGATCACAGGTGTTTGATTCATTGCTTGCGCCTCCGTGTATGTTGAGGCGATGGAGATTTGGCAAACATGGGTCTCTTGTCCTCAACTTGTGAGAGGCAAGGTGAGTCTGGAATTTACGCCTTGCCCGTGTGGACTTTTGAAAGCATTGGACTTTGATGTTCAACAAAGTAAGTTGCGCGCTGTGCTATGTGAACTGATTCCAGATATATAAGAGCCATGGACGTTCTTTCTATTGAAGTCCTCATCAACAGCATCATCACAACAGCTTAGCCTACTCAATCGCTCACAACACCTTTTCAACACTCGATCATCGACCAGATTCTCTTCACATCCCTACAATCACCGTCGCCATGCCTTCTGAGCCTCCCACCCAGATGTGGATTTGCTGCAACTGCGGCTTTGACAACTGCGTCGCAACAACTGCATGCTGTATGAGATGCTCCCGCGCCTATTGCGGCGTCTGCACGACGCACTGGGTCTACGCTCAGGGCTAGCTGCTGAGATGATTCTCACCAGAGGCTACCCTTTGACACAACGATTCCTGAATGGAAGGGAGATCAAGGAAGCAGCCATCTATGGTTGGGCAGGATTCCGCTTCAAGAAACCCCTCTTGATGTTTCCTTAATCTTGGCCATGCACCACCAAGGTGCCTCAACTACTTCCAGCTCCCAACTTCAGGAGAGGGGATCATGGAGCCCAGGTCTAGAAGTCCAGACTGGACCACTGTCTCATGTAGCGATAGCCATGACATGACGACGAAAAAAGGATACCCTCATTGGGGAGGGCCAAAAGAAAAGAAAAACAGAAAAGACAAGGAAAAAAAAAAACGCGACGCAGGGGACGAACAGGATGGATGGATGGATGGCGGTGGCGGTATAGAGGGGTGGACACACAGCACATCCCAATGCTCACGCGGAGTTGATGGGCACATTTGCTACCTTATTTTCACTTGGACGGAACCAGACCTCCAGGTTGTTTTCTTTTGTCACCGTCTTGTTTTTATCTGGCTTCTCATGGGCTCGCTACAAGGCTAGGGCCCCAGTTTCTTGTTCCTTTTTCTCGCAAATGTCCTTTTTCTTCATTTCTTTTCCTTTATCATAGCAAAATTCTTCTCTGTATTTTCTTGCTTGGTGTCTTTTCCTGGATGGTGTTTTCTTCTGGCTCGTGTTATTTCCTTGTCATTACTATAGACATCCATACCCCATAGACCATAGATTTGCAAAATACCATTTCCTATCTCCCAAAACATCTTCTGTATCAACCTCTGACTCCCACTGTCAACTGTGCGATGGTTTCGCGGTTGTGAGATGACGTCTGATCTCGTCCTCTCTCTGCTGGGGCGCATGCCCCCTGGGCGTGTTACCATGCACGAAGCTTCTAGGGCAGCGCCTGGTTACAGTGAGATGCATCATCCATCCATCCCGTGTAAGCGCCCTCACCAATCGCCCCAACAATCAAGCCTTCTGTAGCTAGTTATGCCATTGCGCTCGTGATGCCACATGTGCAGTTTTCTTTCTTTTGCACATGTATGTTCCTCATTGCCATGTGTTTCCCCCCCTGTTTTCGCCTCCCCCTCCATCCGCACTGCCTCCTTACCTACCCCGCCTCTTCCCCTCCAGACGTCCATGGGAATACGGGCCTCAACAACAAACGTCACATCACATCACCTCACCTCACACATGTTTAAAAACACCATAGTTAATCCAGTTCTATCAATATCGTCATGTTTTTCAAACCCCCGCCTAGACGATCCTAATTAAACTCTTTTGATTCTACCCCTTTGATACGTATGACAAGCCCACCCCTGCGGCAACTGCGCCACTGTTACACCCTGTCTAATATCCATCGCCGAGCAGTCGGTAACACACATTCACTTTTCGCCTTTCTTTTTCCTTTCTGGAAGGGTTAGAGAAGAACGCCCGGACTGGGGCTTATACATGCGCGGTTTTTTTCTTTTTTATTCTTTATTTTTTTCATGCTCTTGTCGTATATCTAAAGAGGGAGCCGCAGCAGCAACAGGGCGTACGCATTTAGTTTCTCTGCCTGATGGTTAGCTTGTTGTCGCCTCATCTTTTCTTGTTCCCCGTCTCACCGACTCTTTTTGCATCATGGCATCGAGATGCTGAATCGCTGATACATGATTGATCCAGCTGCTGCCTAACCTGTGATGAGGAGATGACGAAAGAATGCCTCTGCGATCTTTCCTGCGCGATGTTGCTATTGTCGTCCATCTACAACCACATCCAATCGACCATCCCTGATCCCTGAAGCATCACCTCGCAGTCACCAGACCACGAGCCTCATATCACATCACTCACTCACTCACACCCCAAGCCACCGGACAGACGTGAAGCTTACAGAACACAAACATAGATACTAGGTAGACAAGCAGACATACACATGCCACAGACAACCCGCCGGCCCGCCCTGGTACTGTACAATGCCACCGCCCGCCCTCCTTGTTACGCCTTGGCGCCAGCGAGAAAACAATAGCCGGAGATGAAAATCAATGTAACAAAAAAGCCCAGATCCTTAGAGTCCTCTTCCCCTTCCTTGCCCGACTTTCCTTACTTGTCTTGCTTGTCCTCCCTTCTTTCCCCCTTCTCCAAAAAAAACTGTCCTGGTCCAGGTCCGCTGGAAGGCCTCGTTTACTTGCACATAAATCCTTCGTCATCATCCACCCCTTCTTCATTACTTTACTCCTCCGCCTGCATCACCTCGATTTCCGTCTCACGAGAAATGTCCAATCCCTTGCGAGGAGAGGCCGCTGACGCGATGGACTTGCGAGAGCTCGTACCTCGAGCGTACGTCTTGGTCATGGATCCTTTGGTCGCTGGAGAGCTCTTGGCGGGCGTCACCTTGGCCGTCGTCTTGATGGTCACCTTGGTAATGCTAGAAGCCCCGGCTGATCCACGTCGCTTAGGCGTGCGTGCCGCGTAGGTCTGGATGACTCGCTTGGTGGTCGTCTTCTTCAGCATGGCTCCGGTCGATGCTCGTCGCTTCGCAGGTGACTTGGATCCAAGAGCCGCCTTTCGTCCTGTCGAGGTAACTGTTGACACGCCCTTCCTAAGAGCGTTGGCTGCGCCCTTGGCAACCTTGGAGCTGGCTAGAGACAGAGCTCGCTTCGCCTGCTTCACGGGCTGAACCTTGCGCTTCTTCGCCGGGCCTCCATCCTTGCCCCCATCGTCACCGATCAGCTCCTTAAGCTTGCGCTTTCCAGCCTTGACGGCACCCTTGACAGCATCCTTGACCATGTTCTTCGCATCGGACTTGGGAGGCTTCACCTCTCGAGGCTTGGGGCCGAGCACACCTCGGCAGTTGGGCTCACCACATAGACACTTCTGAACGTTCTTGGCGGAGAAGGGGTCAAAGTTGTAGTCATAAGTCAACTCCTCGCCCGTCATGATAGGCCTGTCACCTGCAAATAGGGCCATTCGCGGCTGTCCGGAAACGATCCACTTGATCATTCTGCAATTGGGATTGCAGCTGTGATTCACGAACCGCGCGATGCTCCCTGTCGTCGCATCGATGATCATGTTCTGGTCGAAGCTCATCAGATAGTAACACTAGGCTTAGTCAGCTAATCTGTCCACTCAGAGTTGTCATGTGCAAGTCAAAACTCACCTCATTGTCCTTGTAGACTTCGGTCATGCGACGCTCGCATTCGGCTTCAGTGATAATTTCGCCTGCGTACTCCATGATGATTTGGTTTGGTCGGAAGCATCGGTTGCTTCGCACACCGTATCCGCGGTCTGATGTCTTGATCACCTCGACTCCCACGCGATACTTGCCGCCCTGGTTACGGCGTGCGGTCAAAGTTGCAAATGCGCGGTTGGTGCAGTGTTCCTTGCCGGCGTTGCAGTTCTGCTCGTCGCACTCGTACAGCATGATTCGGTTCTGGCAACTCTCACCGCAACCATCCTCGGGCTTGCACACGCACTTGGACTGGTAGTCGTGGAAGTGTGGTGACTTGCGCCAGTAGTCCTTGGACTCGCCGATGAACCGATCTAAGCAGTGTTAGTAAAAAATCCAAATCAAGTTGTCGGGTAAATTACTTTTGGTCATCTTCTTCCACTCATCAGGCTTAGGCTGGCCCGGAGGAAGGGGGTTGCACACATTAAATGGGAGCTTGAAGTCGCGGCCATTGATGAGATTGCGCAGGCCATTAAACATGGGCAAAGGCATGGTCTTGTTGACACGACCGTTGGGGATGAGCTCAGGCAGCTGAGCCAACTTCTTCTTCTCCGTCATAGATAGACCCTTAGAGATATCGATGGGAGCATCCTGGCCTGCATAAAGACCCTTGTCGAGGTACTTCTTCTCGCGTCTCTTCTTGGCATTGACCACGGGCTCCGGTTCAGCCTCCTCCTCCTCGGCGGGTTCGGGCTCCGACTTTTTTCGTTGTGGCTGCTTCGCGGCGTTGGGGTCAACGTACTTACCATTTGACCAGTAAGTCAGAAGCACAGGTTCAGTATCAACGCCGGCAAACTCCTTAGTATCGGCCAAGCGTTTCATTTCCCTAGACATGATCACTGGCTGCTGCTCAACAGCCTTGCGACTGCGTTTGCCCGGCTTGATTATCTTTGTGCTCGACGGGGTTGCGATAGGCGCGATGGCACTAGAACGGCGCGTCGAGGAACGGCGTGAAGATGGCGAGGGGTCAGCAGAGACCTGGAGGCGAGTGCGCGGTGTATCTGATTTCTTGAGAGACTGGTGAAGGCTAATCGCGTGGGTAACATGGCGAACAGAATCGGTAGTCGCAGGGCTTGAGGTCGCCTGTTCCGTATGGTTCACAATCGGACCAGAAATAGTCTTTCGTCGTCGGCGATCCGCAACAATGTCGCCTTTGGCGCGTCGCTTACCGTGGCCATCGGTGCCGCTCAGCTTGGCCAGGTTATAGACAGGAGTGCCTACGTTGCTGCGACGAGAACGCAGAGAAGGAGGAGGGGCCGGCTTAGCGGCGGTGACCTTCTTGACAGGCTCGGCGGGAACAGCAGTCGGCGCTGTGTCAATGGGTTCGGGAGCGGCCTCGAGGGGCTCCTGTGGGTGCTCGTGCTCGTGCGCATGCTCGGGCTCAGGCTCGACGGCTACGTGTACGACATCGCGCTTGGGGGATTCCGAGTGAAGACTGGCTTCGTCGGCAACAGTGGTTGGAGGAGTAGAAGTGGTTGACGCGACATTCGAAGAGGAATCATCCGTAGTGCCAACCTCGAAGCTGCCCTCAGCAGACAGATCGAGTACCATGGCGGCAGGGGAAGAAGAGTCGTGCACTCGATTCGACGCGAAATGCTCAAGACGCAGTGATCATGAGAAGTCGAAAAAGAGGCAAGAGAGAAAGTCGACGGGAAAGAGGATAGACTTTCGCGGAGAAAAGAGGCGGAGGATAAAGAGTTGGGGCGTAGTCGAGGTTGGGTTTGGTTGAAGTTGAGTTTAATAGAGGCAAAGGTAAATGAGAGCGAGGAAGCACGACGGGACGAGACGCGCCGCGCCTGGAGAGTGAGAGTGGGAATGGGAAGGAAGCCCCCGGGTCGGGTGTGGTGTGGGCGTGGGTGTGTGCGTGAGCGAGTAAGGTGCAAGGAGCCCGTGAGAGTGGGTGGCCCTTTCCCCCCCCGCGCGCCGGTCTAAGCTGCCACTGGAGAGAGAGCAGGAAGGAAGGTACGTATACGGATACCTGGGTCCCGTCTGGACAACAACAACCGAAAAAGGAGGGCAAGAGATTAGATTTGCTGGCGAGTCGAGAGTGTGTGAGAGGCTTTAAATGGCCGGCACAGAAAAGAGAAGAGAAGAATCAAGTAGTCGAATCGTGATTCACGCCCTCTTGATGAAAGAACGCGTTCTAGAAAGGGGGTTGAGGTAGAGGTCGCGCGTCTTGAAGGTCGAAAAAAGTGGGATGAGTGGTGAAGGAAAAAGAGGCGTGCGTGACAGGGAGGAGGAAATACAGAGAAGAGGGGGGCAGCTGCTTCTCCGGAAAAAAAAAGAATAGTCTCGACGACGACAAGACCGAATGAATAGTGGAGAAGAGAGACGAGGTCTCGTGAGTGTAATACTAACACACGGCCGAGGGAAGCACGTATGTCGGCTGTCAACTCAAGAGAAGAAAGAGGTTGTCAAGAGAGAGGGAGAGAGATTTTTGCGTGGTGGTGGATGTTGAAGGAGGATGGTTTATCGCGCCCGCAGGATGAGCGAAGGAAGCAAGGGAAAATGGGCTGGGCTATTTCGTTTGCTAATAAGGTAAACACCAGCCGTCGAGAGACCTGCCTACCTTGCTCAGGCCTACAGACAGACCACCCCGTATCATGTATTCACTATGAGGCATTTGCAGAGAAACAGTCAGTCCTAAATGTGCGAGATTTCTCTTTAAAGTATTGACTGAATTCGCCTTGATCCATTTCATATATCCTCTGCATCTCTCGAGTTGCAAACCCTCCCCGTTGTTCGAGACTGGCCTCCATCTGCTTTGCCACCGACAGCCTTGACGACAGCTGACTCAGATGACACCGGGTATGGGAACCCGATCCATCGTGAAACACCATGAAAAATCAAAGATGGCGATATCTTTACTATCCCGAGATAAAATGTCGAGTTACCGAGTAGTTATTGCCTCTACCCGTCCCTGGGGGAATGTGTCTGGACGAGACTCCCGGTTATCAATAACCCCGTGACACTCTCCTGTTGCCACTGCAACCCTCAATCACGTCTCAAAACCTCCCAAAAATGCCCACAACATACCAAAAATACTTATACAAGAATATATCAGATATGTGCAAAATCGTCTTTTTGACGTTGCCGCAAAGTTCAGGGGCCAAGATGTGAGTGACGACCCACGGAGTTTGGGGGCGTGTGAAGCCTTTCGCAACATCGCGAGCCTCGCCCGCCGAAGAGCCACCAGCCATGATTCACTGTCACATCCTCTGGCCTCTATCTCGAAAGGACGGGCAAAAATGTTTAGGTAGGCGATCCCCATATATCCGCCGCAACTTGGCGCTTGACCGACCTCTCCCAGAGACATCCTCGGCTACGGGGCATCAAGTGAGCAGCTATTCGCAACTCGGACAAAGTTGTATCCATCCTCATCTCGATTTTATCATCAGCTCAGCCCACGCCTTGCACGAGACTCGAATTAGTATGCTTGAGACAATCTACCGCCAAAGTCATGCTACGCGCCGAAGCCCCAGATCTGGGGTCTCGGGTGCCAGTCCCGATCCCTTGCAGCTCACTCGATGGTATCACCGCCAAATCCAACTAGCACCATCTAATATTTTAACATTTGCATTCTGGACAGGACCAGGTCCTCGAATCTGTTGCATTTTCCCATCAGACCCGTTCAAGACAAAGCAAGAGACATCAGCCTTGGCATCCGAGCTTCTTCGCCTCAATCATCCGACACCATTGGCCTCCAGAGCATGGTCACGAGCAAGACACCGCAAGAACAAACTTTACAAGACAAGAATCTCTCTTATAGTCTACTTGAGAATTAAAACGTCTCTAGAGCCGAGATCCGCACGCCCTTCCTAGGAGGCGCGCTCGCGAGAACTAAAGTAAAGGGGTATTGTTTATCACAGCGAAAATCACACACGGTTGGTATCCTCCGCACTTTTCTCTCAGCCTTCTCCAAGTCTCAGCCTCGTCGATCACAGGAACACAACAACACTTAGGCGGCTGTCTCCTTCTTCTCAGCCTCGGAAACCGGGACAGGCTCCTTCTTCTCTGACTCAACAGCAGGGGTGACCTCCTTCTTCTCGGTCTCGGCAGCAGGAGCGGTCTCCTTGTCGGTCTTAGGTGCTTCCTCGACGGGCTTCAGAGTCAGCTTCTCCAAAGACTCCTCAACAGGCTTTTCACCAGCGCTCTCAGCGGCCTTCTCGGCTGTTTCCTCCTTGGCAGCCTCAACAGGAGCCGGAGCAGGCTCGGCAGGAGTAGATTCGGTAGCAGTAGCGGGCTCGGCGACAGGAGCAGCCTCCGCAGCGGGAGTCTCAGTAACGGGAGCCTTGGTAGGAGCCTCGCCCTCCTGAGCCAGGGAAATCTTAAGACCTTCCTTGACACTGGGGCCCTGACCGCCATACTCCTTGGGAAGGGTGGAAACAATGTCCTTAAGCTCAGTGGCCAGAGTGGTGCCCGAGGTCATGGGGTGGAACTTGCGGAGGGTGGCAGGGGCGAGGAAGAGCTTCATAGCACCAAACATCCAGCCCATGATGGCGGGAACGTTGACAAAGTACTTGTGAGCAAGCAGCTCAGGGTAGGCCATGGAGAAGACGGCGATGGTCTCCTTGCTGGCGGCCTTGACAGCAGGGTCCATGCGGAAGAAGCTGACGTTCTGGTAGTCGTGAACCTGGATCATCTGGTAGGGGTCCTCGCCGCCCTCGGGGATAGGCTCAGTGACCTGGTCAAGCTTGAGCTTCTGAACGCTGAGCTCCATGATGGCAGCTCGCCACTTAATAAACCTTTGATACAATTAGCCAAGGTCCGAGCGTAGAATGTAGTAAACTTACTCCTGGACGTCGCCAAAGGTGGCCTTGTTGTCCTTGACAGCGCCGTAGATGTTCCAGGTGATGATGGTCTCCTTGCCGCTCTCGTTCTTGTGAACGGTGACGAATCCAAGATCGTCAAACTTCTTCTTGTTGAAGGTCTTGGTGACGAGGGCAGCAGGGTTCATGTTCTTGCGCCACGTGAGGGCATTGGTGAGCTGCTTCTCAGCGGCAGCGACATCGTCGTTGTTGGCGCGCAGGAACTTCTGGAGCACAACCTTTGTGGGTACGTGATCGATGTTGGAGAGCTGAACACCCCACATCTCCTTGTGAGAGATCTTGTTGAAAATGTCATCAAGACGAGCGTTGAGCTTGGTGAGAGGCGTCTCTGGGGCAGAAGGCCCAGTCTCGACGGGCTTCTCATCGGCGGCCTTTGCGGGAGCTTCAGCGTGACCCTCAGCGGGGGCCTCAGCTCCAGCGGGAGCAGCGGGAGTCTCCGCAGGGGGAGCGGCAGTGGTCTTGTCCTGTTCGGCAGCCATGATGATCTCAAAGTCGATAAAACGAGATTAATTAAGGGAGGGAGGAAAACACAGAGTCGAGAAGAGACGCTGAAGTGGAGAGAAGAAGAAAATGGCGTGCGTATGTGGCCGATGTGCTTGTGTAATGTATGCAACGCAGTGCCGTGCAGTGCAGTGCAGGTCCGACAACGGGGATGACAGAGAATCGGCTGATGCTGGTGTTGAGGAGAGGAAGATGGGCGCTTGGGTGGAGAGCTAGAGGGAGAAGCTAGCTTAGGTAGCTTTGGGGAACTCGTCTAGTTATTGATAGTAGCCGTCGACCAAGGAACGATGGGACGAGTGCTTCCTTCTCTCATTAATGTCAATGTCAGTGTCAATGCAACCTCCTGGATGTTTTGGATTTAGAGATCTCGGCACGGGAGCGGCAAGGGAAGGGACGGACGTCGTACTAGGCACACAAACAAGAAGAGAGCGAACCCCTTGAAATAAGACTCTGATGAAATGTTTGATTGATCGGGGGGAGAGCGAGCCAAGGGAGGAAAAGAAGGCCAAGCAAGCCAAGTCAACATTGCATGTCCCGTCCCTACAAGGTAGGGGTAGGGGACGGGTGCCCACCGCAGGGTGCCTTCCCCCTGTCGATTCTGCAGGTGGAGATGATGCTCGTTCCTTCTATTGGCCCAAGTCTAATCTGTTACACGTGAAGCCATGACATTCTAGGGGTTGCTCAGCAGAATTCCAGGGCATGGAGGGTGGGTTTCAGGGGAAATGTCACTGCATTGGTGCACTAAATGCCGTTATCAATCTTGTTATGCACGAGAAGGCATCATAGCATAGACGTGAACTGCACCGAATTCATGTCGACATCTACGCATCATGGAGAAGAAGGAATCAAAAATAGACGTCTAGAAATTCATCTGCATGATGCTATCGAGGAGTTCAAATATCAGCGTGTCAGTGTGTCAGTGTGTTGGGTGAGGCACAGAGAGGAGAGATCACCGACATTGACCACATCCATTTCATATTCACAACTTCAACACGACCATCACAAGCATCACAAGCTCACAAAACACCACAAGTATCAAAAAAACTTTTTATTCTTTTTTCTGTTTTATATAGCAAGTTGTCGAGATCCCAAACCCAGACCATACCTCCATGATCCTCCAGACCCCCAAACCACAGTCCGTTCGCGAGTCCTGATCAAGACGGGCTCACCCCCGTCGACCTCTGCAAGCTACTAACTACCGTGATCCGAGAAAACCTGTCAAACCACAAAGATGGTGTGTTAGAGTAGACCGAGTGAAAGAGAAAAAACGAAACCTGTAATGCATCGCCCCAATATAAAATGCCATGGCAGCCACCCATCCATCCATCCTCGCCCCCCAAGGATCAAGTCCTCTATTAGTTATTAAAGCGCCGCAACATCTTCTTCCTCGTGAGTTTGGTCGTCTAGCCTTGGCCCCGATTCGTGATTCGAAACCGACTCCCTATTAGTGCCGGTGAAGTTGCGTATACCCGCGAGCGCCAGAGTCTTTTCTCTCTATGGGGGTTCCGAGGTGGGAAAAACTGCGTTCAAGAAGTAGGCTGTGTCGAAATGAAAGAGAAAAAGAAAAGAAGCCAGTTGTTGATGTAGACCGAAACCGAGTCGAGTCGCAGTAGAACCAGACAGCCGAGGCGAAATGCAAATGAGAACGGCCGAGTTGATATGCGAAGGCGTAATGCAGAACGAAGAAACCAAGGGTATAGAGCCAGTAGTGAAAGGAAATGCAAACCGAAAACCAGATCGAAAATCAGAGCGTTGAGTTGTAGTTGAGCCTGTAAGGCTTGCGTTCATTGACGCGTGGTGTTGGCAAACCTGTGAGGTTCGCCGATGGAGGAGTAAACCTCCGGTGCCGCAACTTAGTGACGGCCAAGGGCTCGAGTGAGAAGACGCTCAATGGCAGAGAACTCCATAAAGGCGCACTGCTTGAGGGTCATGTGGTCAAACTCCGGACCCTGGGCATACCCCACCTCCTGGAAGAAGTATCCCTAGTACTCATCCGTTTCCTTGAGGGTTTCCTGAATCGCGGTGCGTTCAGAAATAGGGCGAACAAGGACATCTCGAGTCGACTGCTCGCGAATGACTCGGATGTACCACTGAGATCATGTTAGCAGATATTATCAGAGACTAAATGATCATTGTTAGACTCACATCAAGAACATCCTGAGGGACACCAGGCTTGACCGCAACAGAGTACTGGTGAACCCAAGAGCTGGCATTCTCAGGTTGGTGGTACATGCGCTGCTCTGCCTGTCCCATCTGAACTAGGAACGCAATGTTGTCCTTCTGAAGAATGGTAAACCCCTTACACTTCATGACCGAGGCAACAACACGTCTGAAAAGCTGGTGGTTGAGGTTGACTGGGTCATCGTTTCGGGAAACGGCCCCGAGAAGCAGACGGATCAGCTTGAAGCTGGCCTTGTACATGGCACCACGCTGGGCGACGGTGATGAAGTCAGTGGCGAACCAGGGGAACTTGCCAAGAGTGCTGATGAGGCACTCGTAGGGGCGCTGGGGACACTCCTTGGAGAAAGGGGACTGGGCTGTTAGTAATTGGTTGAAGAGGCATGAATACAAAAACTTACTCGGTGAGGAACCTCGACATGCTTGACCAGCATCACCATTTCCTCGCAAGAAATGAAACCCTTGAAGTTGCCCCAGGGCTCACGAGCACAAGGAGGCAGGATGTTAGGAGTGGCACCATCCCAGAAAACGCCACGAGCAAGAGGGTAGAGCTCTCTCATGAGAGCGGCCTGGCTAGACAGCTCGACTTCGATAGGACGATCACCAAGACGACTGACACGTCCGGTCTGAGCAAACTGGTGATGGCGCTCAGCACAGCGGATTGCGTCCTCCATGGTCTGGAACTCGACAAATGCGTCCATGGTCTTGGACGTGGCACGGTCCATGATGATGTGCACCGGCTCGTCGGCATCATTGAGCATCTTGCTATTGCGGCCGATGAAAGCCACGACCTCTGCACGCTTGGTAGAGAATGGAATCTGCGGTAGTTAGCATCGAGTTGAGAATTAGCGGAGAGGAGCTCAACTTACGTTCTTCAGGCGGATGACACCGTAGGTGACCGGCTTAGCTGAGCTAGGGCCATCAATGAACGGGAAGAAGTTCACGTTAAGAGCCATCTGAAGACTGGGAAAGCCCGTGTACGTGCCCGTCAGCTGGTGAAGCTTGTCCGACTTGGGAACGTTGGCCTTGATGAGAGCCATCTCCATGGCCCGGTCCAGCTGCGCATTGTCCAACATTGCCATCTGAACGGTAGGAGGTGGCAAGTTGGGAAACGGGGTCAGAGAGGTAGCATCAGAAGGAGCAGGGCTTCCAAATGGATCCTGGGACGTCTCCTGAGGAACATTCTCAGACACAGCCGGAATCGACTCCAAGTTCAGGTTGAAGCGAGGAGGGGGCAGACGTTCAACAGGCTGACCCGAAGTGCGAGGAGCGTAGTTGCGAGGCTCAGTCAGACGCCCGTTAGCAAGGGGGCTGGAGAAAGGAACTCGAGCGCGAGGAACGGTAATCTCGTGAGGAGTATCGCCAGGGCTCATGAGCGAGAGACCAGAGTTCTGGGAGTTGCTCTGAGTGAGACCAGCAGTGTACGACTGGCTCTGAGGGAGTCTGCCCATAGGGACAGACAGACCACTGGAAAGTCTGCCGTTGGTAAGTCCATTGTTGGCGACTCCGTTATTAGGAAACCCAACGTTGGGAGGACCAGTATTGGGGAAACCAGCATTGGGAACAACCCCATTGGCGAGAAGACCATTGATCGAAGGCACTCCGTTGGGAAGTCCCGTGTTAGCAAATGAAGGATGAGCAAGTCCGTTGTTGGTGAAACCATTGTTAGGAACTCCGTTGACAGGGAGCACACCGTTGGGCGTTCCGCCATTGAGCATTCCAGCATCAGGAAGCCCAAGAACAGAATGTCCACTGTTGGAGTGACCATGGTTGATATGTCCACCGTTGTTGGGGACTCCAGTGTAGAGGGTCATCTCCGAGTGTCTATGAGGAGGAGACAGAAGACCAGTAGGTGGGCCAGGTTCAACTCCGTTCACCTGAGGGGCCTGGTTTAAGAGTTAGTGATTACAGACATAAATCAGGGGCCTAAGGGAAGAAGAAACTTACCTGTTCCTGAGAAGCACCGTTCATGGTAGCTTGGCCTCCCATCTAAGGGACCGAAGCTCCAGGACCGTAGGTGTTGGCAGCAGTGGCCAGTTGAGCAAATCCCTCCGCGGGGCTGTTAGGGGGAGCCAGAACATGGTTCTGAAGACCAAACCCTGGGCCAGGGGCAATGACCACGGGCACAGGTGGGCGTACCATGCTGTGGTTCTGGACGTTGACAAGTCCACTGGACTAAACAGCAGTTAGTAGAGAAGGTTTAAAAAGGGAAAAAAAAAAAAAAACCACCATGATTAACTTACTCGCAGAGCATTGGAAATAACCTGGTGAGCAGACGGAATCCAAGAATCGTCGCCCGTGACCATATTCCCGTTGATGCTACCGTGGACGTTGCCGTTGACCATCGGGTGTGGTCCAGAGTGGGCCCCGGTTCCGGCACCTTGGCCCGGAGCAGCCTGACCATAGAAGGAAGGAGCTCTTCCCCGGAACGGCGGGTGAGAGCTCAATGGTCCCGGGTGCTGAGAAGGGGGTTGAACGGCATGCTGGTTCGGGAAGGTGCCGCATGCCATATTAGGCAGTGCGGCGTTCGACTGCCCGGGAAAGGGGCCAGTGCTATGCGACATCGTGAGACCGCAGACCTAAAATGGGCCATGATTGTCAGTGATTCAAGTCATGACATGATGAATGGCGGAGTTGAATAGAAGTCGAACGCCAAGGGGTCCCCGCGAGAAACTAATCTCCCGCGACACAAAAGAGGAGCGGGTAGGGGCAAAACTTACCAGTAGGGGATAACCACCTAAAGTCTTTCTGATACGGAGACGCAAGACAAAGGCTGAATGGAGTTAGTGTTTCTGTACTTGAGAATTCCTAGCATGGCGTTTGTCTTTGAGTTGCGAACCTACCTGAATGAAGCGATCGCAAGTGAACGAAGTTCGATTGCGCAAAGTTGAATGGAGTTGGATGATGTTGGATGTTGAAAAAGATGAATGCGGAGGAACGCGAAGGGAACGCGCGCGCAAACAAACGATCGCCTTTGAGTAGCTAAAAGCGAGCAAACAATCCTTTGAGCTTTGTGGAAGCTGCAAGGTAGAAATGTTTGAAGAGCGATCGCGAAGCGAGGGTGTTCGAGGGAAGATGATGTTGAGGGGAAGAAGAGGGGAAGAGAAAAGAAGCGGGAGGGGGAGGAAGAAGTAGGGCAAACGGGGAGGGCTGCGCACGTGACAGATAAAGCCTGGGAAATGCAAAGATGGGAGTTGAAAGTGCCAGGCAGTGGCTGTCAGTTGACAGTGTTGAGAAGAGATGAGGTTGAAGGGGAGAAAAGGAGAGAGAGGGGGGCTTAAATGGATGAGCCGAACTCGAGCGACAATGATTCACGGTCAAGCCAGCCGGACTCGGAATAAAGCAGGAAAGACAATGGGAAGGCCTTAAAGAGGAATTAAGGGCGATGGGAAGGCCTGTATTGCTTTTGACTCATTTATATCAGAGTGTCAATTGAGGTTAGTGGCGATACTTGACACTGCCGGCCGAGTGACCAAGAATAGACCACGACCAGTCTTTGGTGAGATGGATAATGAGGATGAAGTGGTAAAAAGGACGAATTCAGGATCTGGATATTTTACTATTATCTCTTGGTGAATTGCGGTCTGCTCAACTTTGAAGTTTGGGGTGCGACAATGCAACACCCACTGGAACAATGGGGTCAATTGGATGCCTCGGGGGATATGCCACTAACTCGATGCAATGCCTAAGCCTGTCTAGGCAACTCGAGCAAACATGAACAAATACGATGGTAGCTTAGGAGATCAGACGACATAGGCAGGCAGAGTATTTCTAAAAAGCGTGCATTCAAGTTTCGGTGTAGTCGACAAGGTTTCATGTCTAATATCGTCATCTCGGATCCCTCCCTCTGGCCGTAGCATGAGGTTCGCCCCGTTTACATCTCTGCGGGTCAAATTGCTATCATGGTCGGTACCTTTTCCCTTGATCACAAGAATATCGCGACAACCGACGCCCCCAAGCATAACTCCAACCCTCAAGCCAGCTGAGGTTCTTTAGTCAAACTGAAGACGAGGTTAGTATTAGCAGCACAGATTTAAGGGGGTGTCATCTTACAGGTGTAAGGAAAGACTCGGCCACGAATCGTGCTCGGGCGTTCAACTGCAACTCGGTTAGACCGGAACTCGTCCACGTGGGAGAGATGCTCACAAATAGCTTCATCTCAGAGATCTCCTTGTCAACCTCCTCCATAAACTGAATGATAAAGTCCACAAGCTTGTGCTTGAGCATCTCCTCGGTGTGGAAGTTTGTTATCAAGAAGGAGATATCGTAACCCTACAAACGACGTCAGTCAGGGGTAACCGTCATCACCGACAGCAAAACCAACCTTGATGGGCTTCCTCCGCAGGATAAAGAACGACTCGGCACGTTGCGTCAGGAATCTCGTAAACTTGTGGACCAGGATGTGCTCAATCTCGTCGGCCTGCTTGATCTTGATGCTGATGCGGACAGAGTTGATGCTGGGCTCGATCAGGACGCGCTCGTTCTCGTTGCGCGCAATGGTCAGGGGCTGCAGGAGGACCTCGGGGGACGTCTGGGCCTCAATCTCGGGGACATTGTGTCGCTCGGCCGTCTGGGAGGCAAAGTTGGACAGGGTGAGGGCGGCGGTCAAGCTGCTGCGTACACATTGCAGGTAAGGTCGGAGTGATTGAGACTAGAAGCGGGGAGCAGGCGTCAGCTTGGGGAATTTTGTGTCCAGAGACCTGAGAGATGTACCATGATTGCTGATGCTTCCTATGATGCCTCTAATCAAGCTGTCGAGGCGTGAGACGAGGTATCAACGGATTCGGCGGGGTCGGTCGATGTTGGAGTTGGAGGTTGGAGCTTCGCTTCGACGTGAGGCGCAGTTGTCACTCTGGGGCGCCGTGCCTGACGTCTCCCCCGGGTGGGGCTCATGACGAGGCGCGGAGCTGGAGAGGTTCACAGCATCATGTCACGTGGGAGGATAGCTTGAGCCTCAGTGGTCTGTGGCTGGTGGAGCTCTGTTCAGCCACATCTGTTGCCCCGCGGAAGGTACACCGCTTTCCCCACCAACAATTCGCCGTCGTCCAGGTACCAATCGGTGACGCACCTCTAGCATCTTCTACGCACATGAACCTTGCCTAGAGGCACGAACTCTTTTTCTTTTTTGCTTTCACCGACTGTCTCGTGCTACCGTCGATTAAGCTGTCATTGGTAGGGGACCTCGAGATAACCTTCTTGCGTCTCTTTCTCTCCTTCTTTCCTCCTCCACTTTCAAGCTCGGAGAGCTTCCGTGAACCGGCATCATGGCGTCCATATCAGGTCAGTTGCCCATGCCCCTCCCTCGCTCCCAACTCGATTACTAACAGACAACAGTTGTCGTGAAGCATCAGGGCAAGAAACACGATGTCGAGGTCGACCCGAACTCCACCGGCGAGGACTTTAAGCTCCAGATGTACAGCCTGACAAATGTCGAGCCCGAGCGACAGAAGATCCTGATCAAGGGAGGACAGCTCAAGGACGATGCGGACATGAGCAAGCTGAACCTTAAGCCTGGTCAGCTTATCATGATGATGGGTACTCCTGCCTCTGGAGATATCGTCCGACCTAAGGATGCTGTCAAGTTTGTCGAGGACATGACAGAGGCTGAGCAGGCTCAGCAGGTTGGCGCCACACCTGCCGGCCTGATGAACCTGGGAAACACCTGCTACCTCAACTCTACCCTCCAGACTCTGCGTCTGATCCCAGAACTTCAAGATGCCCTGTCCAACTACACCCCGGACGCGGCCTCTGGTAGCCTCCTCTTGGGTGGCTCTTCAAACGATCTAGCCGGCCACCTGGCCAATCTGTACAAGAAGATGAGCGAAACGCAAGATTCTTTCCCTCCTCTGAACTTCCTCAACGCCCTACGGATTGTCTACCCCCAGTTTGCCGAAAAGTCCAAGACAGGCCACGGCTACGCCCAGCAGGACGCTGAGGAGGCCTGGACGCAAATTGTTCAACAGCTGAGCCAGAAGCTTCGCATCAAGGATGAAGACTCATCCAACACGTCGTTTGTGCAAAAGTACATGTCGGGCGAATTCTCGTCGGTTATGGAGTGTGACGAGGAGGAAGCCCGCAACGGCGGCGAACAGCCTATTACCAGCACTGAGAGCTTCGGAAAGCTCAACTGTCACATCGACAGCTCAACCAACCACCTGCGAGATGGCATCCTCGCTGCTCTGAGTGAAAAGCTGGAGAAGAACTCAGAGGTCCTCGGCCGCAATGCCGTCTACACCAAGACGTCCAAGATCTCGCGGGCCCCCAAGTACCTTACGGTGCACTTTGTTCGCTTCTTCTGGAAGCGAGAGACCCAGAAGAAGGCCAAGATTATGCGAAAGGTGACCTTCCCTAAGGAGCTTGATATTGTCGAGTTCTGTTCGGATGAGCTGAAGAAGGCTCTGGTCCCTGTTCGTGACAAGGTCCGTGAGATTCGCAAGGACGAGGAGGACATTGAGCGTGCCCGCAAGCGACGCAAGAAGAATGTTGATGTCGGCGACATTCCAGGCGGTGCCGGTCTCCCTTCTGAGAAGGAGAAGAAGGAGGCCGAGAAGACGGCTGACGGCGACACCGTGATGGGAGAGGAGGGTGAGACCTACAAGACGGATGCTGAGATTGAGGCCGAGAAGAATGCCTCTCTCTTGGAGGCCAAGAAGGAGCTCTATGCCCTCATGAACCCCGATCTCCGCCAGGACGACGGTGCTAACCAGTCGGGTCTGTATGAGCTCCGAGGTGTCGTGACGCATCAGGGTGCCAGTGCTGACAGTGGCCACTACACTTCGTACGTCAAGAAGGCCGCCCCTATCGACCCCAAGACTGGCAAGAAGGGTGAGGAGGACGGCAAGTGGTGGTGGTTCAACGACGACAAGGTCTCTGAGGTACCAGCAGAGAAGATTGAGACCCTCGCCGGCGGTGGTGAGTCTCACTCTGCTCTCATTCTGTTGTACCGGGCCATCCCCCTGCCAACTGCTGAAGGCATCGAGGAGTAAGCTTCATGGGATTATGGGTATAGATAGACGAGGTAGTTCTGGTTGTGTTACGGGGATGTGGCACAAGACGGAACGAACGTGTTAGATGAAAATGAACAGGAACATGGTCAGGCGTAGGGGCAAAGTAAGGATCAATTCGCCAATGTTAACGAGATGAATTTTTGATGTCTATTCCTTTTGTAGAGCTTCCTAATGAAGCTGTCTCTCAGTTGTGTTGCTCTCAATGAACAATATCTCTACCGATCCCTTTTTTTCCCTATTCCTAAACGCCGATTTCCTGTCGTGAATGCAATTTTTCGTAAAGTTACATGATGGTGATACAACGAAACCGTTACTGGACCTCGACGGTGTTGATCAAGGATTCGCTTCCTTTCTTGCCTTTTCGGCTTCCCTCTCCTTGACACGTTCTTGGAATGCGTCCATTTTCCGTTGCAGAATCTCTTTTTGTGAGACTAGAGCTTGCCGTTGTGACAGGAGAGCGGCTATCTGGTCATTTGGTGACGTTGCGCGAAACTCCTTGATGGCCTGCCCAGGGTCAGCGTATAGCCCGCAGCATGGATTATGGGTATAATCTGACCTCCTTCTTTTCATTGTCCGTCTTTAATTGCGCGCCTGTGATTGTGCCGGCGAAAATGCAAGCGGCGAAAGCTACGGCCCAGATGCCGCGCTTGAACTTTTCTTGCCTCGTCCACTGGTGTACTCCAGCCATTGTGCGATGATGTAGATGTTTTTTTATTCCAGGATTTTTATGAGGTTGTCGCTAAGCCTCCAGCTCCTTCAAAATCTCCTCGATAAGCTTGCGTCGCTCCTCGGGTGTCAAGCCTGAGCTGTCTGTAAAGAAGTCCGAGCTGCAAGACTCCGAGGTGGAGGACTCGGAGCTGCTCGTGGTGGTGGAGTTTGACAGGGTCGAGTTGAGTCTCGGACACGTCGGATGTGGGGCGGGTTTCGAGGTGAGTACGTCGAGCTCGATCTCTTCCGGAGGAGTCGGAGTCGGAGTTGGCGAGGATGACCGGGACGAGGACGCGGACGAGGACTTTGGATCGTCGTCGACAGCGGCCGCCGAGTGGGACTTTTGGCGCCGAGATGGTTTGGGGAGGCAGCTTAGTAAGCTAGCTGCAGTCTTGTGGAGGAGGGGCATGATGTGGGGGGGTTTGGCTGATGTCACAGTGAGTGTGTTGATGATGAAGCAGTTGGTGATGGGAGATGGTGGTAGGGATGTCGAGGTGATTGGTGTTGTTGTTTTGTTCACTATTTCGAGATTCAAAATAAAGGGCAACGTGTATTATTTATTGTGAAGAATAAAAACGCCGAAAAAGCAGACTTGAGTTTCGAGGGTTGAGTCTATTCATAGAGCACAATGGTGGCTCATACATATTGTCGTTTCAACTTTTTCCATGCATCAACAACGCATAACAAGTCACAAAATAGACACTTGTTCAAAATATGGCTTAGATAGGTCATTACATGAAGCTTAACAATAAACCCGCATCTCTCACCTTGTCCCCCCTCCAGTTTGACTGATTGAGTGGGGCCCGAGTGGCATGTGCAAGGAGAGAAGACCGTAAAGCGGCCGCCGGGTAAAGGATATTATCCTGTCCTATTGGAAGAAGTTGGTCTGTGGTGCATGAAAGAAGCTGTACGGCGCAGCTTTTTTCTTCTTTCTTTCTTAATTTGTGTGAGAACGAAAAAAAAAAAAAAAAAAAAAAGAGGCTGTCAAGGCAACTGCAAGTAAGTACCCCTCCTGCTCGTTCCTGGCCTGACCTGTCAAAGACAGCGCGGGGGTCCCAACGTAATCAATCCATCCCCTCAACACCACAATCCCCAAGGTCAAGATACCTTTTTGTCCCTCTTCTTCACCGAAATTACCCTTTTTGCACATATATATCAGGCGCGGCATCACCGCCTACGCCTCTATCTCGCATATCAATCGATACTATAGACGCTCGCCTGACCTGGCCTCTCCAAACAGGTTTATCCCAATCCTTCCGGCCTTGACTCGGCCCCGCCATCATAGGCTGCGTTAACGTCAGATCATTCTCCCCCGCTTGACGACTTTTGCTGATCAGAGCAGCAGCCACTGAAGCAGATTGCTCTGCAACTTTCAATCGAGTGCTACCTCATTTAAGCTCGACTGCGCTACTATAACTACTCGCTCTGCCATGTCCACACCCCGCGTCTTCATCGTCCGCCACGGCGAGACGGAATGGTCCCTCAACGGTCGGCATACCGGCCGTACCGACATTCCACTCACCGCCAACGGTGAGAAGCGTGTCAAGGCTACGGGACAGGCTCTTGTTGGCCATGACCGACTTATTGCTCCCAAGAAGATTGCCCACATGTGAGTGTCGATTTCTCTTTGCGTCCCACTCCCCACGAAACATCATTCAATGCCATCAAGATGGGGAAGCTATCGTCGAGAATACTCGGCAAGTTCAATTCAATGGCTTCTTGATCTAGCAAAACCATCTATATGACTCTATTCCATCCCTATCATCAAACAAACGTCTCCCCTTTCAACACCCTGTTCTGACATGCCCTCCAGTTACGTCTCACCCCGCAAGCGTGCCCAGCGCACCTTTGAACTACTCAACATTGGACTTGATGAACCTCTTCCCTGGACGAGACACGGAGAGAGTGAGGGCGAGGGTCTCCAATGTGGTGCCAAGATTGAGGTCACTGAGAATATCCGTGAGTGGGACTATGGTGACTATGAGGGCATCACCACCCCCGAGATTCGCAAGATGAGAGATGGACAAGGCTACAGGGGAACTTGGGATATCTGGAGAGATGGATGCCCAGGAGGAGAGTGAGTATCCCATCCCGTCTGATAATCTTGTCTACCCTACACTCCCAGACCGGTTGGTTCGTTCACGTCGACAACCTCATTTGCTAACCACATCTCAGGAGTCCCGAGGATGTCACGAGACGGCTGGACGAGTTGATCAAGGAGATTCGCGAAAAGTGGCACCAGCCGGTGATGGGTAAGGGCAAGGACAAGGACCAGTGTGGTGATGTCCTCCTCATCGCCCACGGTCACATCCTCCGTGCCTTTGCCATGAGATGGGCTCGCTACTCTCTGCAAAATGGCCCTGCTTTTCTTCTGGAGGCTGGTGGTGTTGGAACTCTCAGGTGAGTTGGCAAAACCGTCCACGCTCATCTATCAATGACACGTATTCTAACACAACACAGTTACGAGCATCACAACATTGAGGAACCAGCCCTCCTCCTTGGCGGTGCTTTCGTGGTTGAACTCGACGACAACTGAGCTTACCAAGTACTTTGAAAACAGATCCACTGCCCGGGTACAGACATAGATGATTCCATTTAATCATAGACTTTGCCATTTAATCGACATATTTTCAGCTCCCATCACCAACCTCCCCCAAGTTCTCGGACTCTTGTTACAGTCCGCTGACGATCAGGCCACCCCTCAAACGTGATATTACACAAGCAAAGAGTCTCAGTTGCTGACCTGACACAGACAACACCTTTCGCAGGGCCTCATGACACACGGCTCAAAAAGCCTCTTTGACTGGTATGCTCGACGGAAATGACCAAGCCCTCGCTTCGGGGTAGCGCCGCCGCCGCCCCCGATGAGTCCGTCCGCCACCGCCAACTCCGCAAATTAAACACACTCCTTATCTTTTTTTGTCTTCAAAACAAGGGCGTGTAAATGATCATTTCTCGTTCCACGACTCAGTCGACAAAACTGGGGTCTCGTTCTGGAAGCCGCGGAAGAGGCTTTTGGACCACATGATGCAAGCCATCACCCCCTTCGCTTCCAAGACACCGGATCGCGCCGCCCCGGATAAGCCTCCCTTGCCTGACTCAAAGACGTCACCGGCAACTCTGATGGGCCTATCCTGCTCCCTTGCTGTCTTGTTTCTGCTCCACTCGAGTCGTGGGGAGAAATGTGCCAAGATAAGGACGCCCATCCCTTCATGTCTCAAAGTGGCTTTCGTTTATTCGTTGTTTTTGTTCCGGATAGGGACAAGACACCAAGGCTGACTGCTCAGAAATGGCGGGACGGCACGGTCCAGACAGAGGAGGGTGTGAGGGAATGTTTCTCTGGTTTCTCAGGAGATTACCTGTCTCTACCTGTCACAAGATGTTTTTCCTATACACATGCCAGCCGGAAGGGGCACTCACCTGTTCAGTAGCGTTTATTGTTGGTCCATGGAATCGTGTGGTGCCTCTGGAACGGATATAATCCTCAAGGGCCGTCTGTGGATTGCGGATAAGGTTGGTATGCGGGATTGCATGTGGATATCCATTCCAGTGCCCTGCTGCTTGCTCGGCCGTGTAACTTGTTTACCCAAGACGGGTAGGTGGTGATGGCAGGTAATTTTGACATCTGACAAGCTTAATAGGGAGTTGATAAAGGGTTGTTTGTTGTGTTATCTAGGGAGAATGTGCTTTCGTAGTTATAACGGACTCGGTATCAGAAGCTCGCAACTATTCACCGGCCTGAAGAGTTCCAAGACACGGAACAGCTGTATTGGGGAATGCACATGGCTTAATTATTTGACAATCAAGTATCCAAATGTTTCGGAAGCTTGAGTCCCGGTCAACTTGTTAGTCAACCGCCACATCTGTCTAATTTGACAGTTGATGAGTCTAAACAGCTGAGGCCCGCTAGAGCTTCGAGGCCCTTGCAATAAAGACCCTCCTCGTAACTTGTACTCCTTCTTTGGCTCCGTGTCCATGGCCATGACCATGATCGTGGCCTTCTCCGTGACCGTGATCATGCCCGTGACTGTGACCATGATCGTGTCCATGCCCATGCCCATGTCCTTCACCGTGGCAGTCCTTGAACGTGATAGGCTCTGAAAACTCCTCATAGCCAAAATCAACAAGCCCAGCTCCTTCAAACATCTCCTTGATCTGCTCTTCAGTGAAGCCATGGTGCGTAATGCCCCGTCCAGCCGCAAACTTGGGGTCCATCTCGTGGGCAACAAAGTCGATTATAAAGAGAACTCCGCCAGTCTTGAGCCGTTCAGCCAGCCGCTTAGCTGCCAGGTCTGGCTTGTCAATGTGGTGAAAACCAAGCCCCACGCCGGCTATGTCAAAGTTGAAGAACTTGGCGTCCGAGAAGCCCGGGGCTGACGGGTCGGCGGGATCAGCCAGATTGCCTTGATAGGCCTGCCTAGACAAACCCTATGTACTGTTAGTGGGCTCAACCATCAAGACAAGACGGTTTGCTGTGGGCCAAAAGCGGGATTCACAGCCTGCTTGAGGCGGTTGAGACTAACCTGGCTCTTGGCCTGGGCGTTATACACCCCGACCATGTCCTTAGAGAGGTCGATGCCGATGGTCTCGCTCGTGTACTTTGCCAGTACCTGCAATACGACGTCAGTCCCTGTCATGTTTGGTCCGGACAGGTTCATCTTTAGGCAACTAACCCTCGAGAGCATGCCGGTTCCGCAGGCATAGTCTAGCAGCCTGGCACCTTGCTTGACTCCAATAAACTCCATCTTTTGCTCAATGTCGCGCTCCAGCTGTGCAATCGCACCTGCGTTGCGTTGGTCATACTCCCCGGCGATCTTACTGCAATTGCATCGAATTAGCAAGGAACTTCACATAGGAGGCTGCAGCTCCGGCTAGTAGCGTGACTGTGGTGGAAAACAAGTTTGCTGATCCACCACCAAGCCAGGCCAGGCCAGACCAACAGGTCTGAGGCCGTGGCAGGCAAACAAGCAGCCGAGATCGAATGATGGACATGGCGGATGCATGCAGCTCTCTAGTTCATGCCGAACTAAAGGAAGGGGTCCTCACTTGAAGTACGCCTGGTTCTCGGATAGGACGTCGGCCATGGTGGCGAGGTCGGGCCTAGCGGCAAGTGAAACAGCGAGCAAAGCGTGCAGGATAAGGATCAAGTACTGCAGCATCAAACACCTGGTCTTGGTTGCTGAGGGCCAATGGTAGTTTCGTACACAATTCAAGTTGATGCAGATGTTGAACTCTGTTGCTCGGTCGCTCAGAAAACTCCATGTTATAAACTCGGCAGCGGAGACTTTTCGGATAGTTAGCCTTCAACATCGCAGACATATCCTCGCAAACATTTGACGATAATATCTCCGCGTTGCCATTGATGACAAAGCCCCGCCCCTCCTCACCCAACAGTGCATGGCTGGGATCAAGTAAAGCCTGCATGTTTCAGTTGTCGGCTTGATCCAGAGAAACAAGGCCAGTTGCGTGCGGATCATAAATGCATGTTGGGACCGTGGAGGAACTTCAAGCTGCTGGTAAGTAAACAGCTCCCGAAACTCTTGTCGACTTGGCCTCATAACTGGCAAAACAGGCGTAGTTACTATCGACACCCAAGTCAGAAGGCCTCAGTGTGTGCTTGGCGACATGGGCGAGTCGGATGCCTATACCGCCCTTCCCCTTAACTAGCCAACGTCGCCAACCAGCGAAGATCGTCGATTTGCGTTGCTGTGTTGCTCCGTGATCCTGCGCATGCGCGAGCGCACCGGTCCGCCAGCCGGGAGGGGAGATGTTGCATACTATAGTAGCAGGAGCAGTGCAATGCAGCAGCACTGTAGCACCTGGTGGTTGTGCCATTCTAGCAACTCCTTTGGTACCCCGTACGGGGGATATGGTACAGCAATCCTAGGCCAATGCAAGCGTCCAAGGAGCAAGCAAGTGGTACGAGATTCTCTCCCGCCCGTGAGCCGTAACATGCAGCCAGCCCAAAGGGAAGGGTGGGGTTGACCACAGGCGACGCTGATCGCCGAGCCTGTAAGGGATGATGCTGCGGCGTAGCACATCTCCCGGCCGCAGCAGCTCGCTCCCTCTGCGATGCAGTGCGGTACGGTACGGTATGGTACGGCACTGTCATGTCGAATCATCATCAATGCATGAAGGTTCCTGGCTGATGCGGCAAAATCTCCAAAGACAAGGTCGTGCATTCTCTCCCATCCCCGCCCGGGAACCATGCCAAGCCAAACCCACGGCCGGCAGTTTGGTGCGGCCTGGCAGCCATCCGTCGAGGGATACGAAGACTGCGACCCTAACAAGAAGAGCAGCGCTGAGCAGCACATCTTTGACAGAGTCTGTTGCTAAACAGGACCATAGGGGCGGCCCCGACGCAAGCAGGTGAAAATGGCAATCCCTCTGTCCGAGAAGGGTCACAAACTGGCATGGATGTAGATTGGCAGATGTCGCCCTGTCCGCTCACCGCTTGATTGCCATACTGCTGTATGTCCGTCATTAGAAGCAGGCTCCCACTTGTCACCGAGCCATCCGCAGTATTGATCGGGCATGACACCGCAGAACCCCGGCCAAAGGTCAACCAGGCGTTCAGAGACGGGGTGCGAGGCGGCCGAGTCCTCTGAACAAGCAAGGCCGTGCCGTGGGCTGGCTGGCGGCCGAGCCGGCCTGTGTTTGCTGGTCTTGCGGGAACCCTCTGTCCTCCGTGGCGGAGCCCCGCTGGTGGTCGCGGAGCCATGGGCTAGGTGCATGGCTGCGCTGCGCTGCGGCAAGCTGCTAGCCGGCGCCGGATGAGCCTGCGCCCTATCGGAGTGGCGGTCGCTAGATCGAGCGCCGGCGAGATCAACGCAAAAAGCACTTCAAGTCTTGTAGAAGCGAGGCGCGCCCGTCAGATTGGCAAGAATCAATTTGGGGCGTGTTTTCTCGCAGGGGACCCCGTCTGGTCAAGGCAAGGACAACAACAAACACGCCAGACCAGCGCCGCACTATTCAGCCTGCAGGTCGCCGTGCATGCAGGCCAGGTCTCGTGGTGCCAGAGTACATTGCCCTGTCCTTCCCTGCCCTGCCTTGCCTTGTGCTCGCTCCCCTCACGTTCAGACGTCGCCAAGCACTCTCGAGCCCCAATTGCGTGGTCGGTTAGAGTGATTGATCACCAAGCGCAGGGCCCTCGTCCTTATTTATCCCGCAACACGAATTTGACTTTGATTCAACAACCGCTCATGGCTGACTTTGGCGCTTTGTCTCATGCCTGTCTGTCTGTGCCTGTCGCACAAGGACCAGAATGGGCGTGACGGGGGCTGGCTGACCTGTGGGTTGGGTTGTCTGGTCTGGGTTGTCAGAAACGGGGAATCGGTTCCCGTGCGTCGTTGGCCAATCTCGCACTGTAGGATAAAGTCACTCGTTGGTACGTATTGTCGTTGGCGAGTGTTGGTGGCCCAGGATGACATGCAGCCCGGGATGGCGCGAAGTGACTGACGACCGTGCCGCGCCGTGAAATTGCGACGTGGCAGGCTTTGCTGGACGGATGCACATCTGCAAGCACCAACCCTTGCCTTCTTTTTTGTTTTTTGTTTTTTCCTCCGGGGGCCCAAGATTCCTTCGGGGTCTGTTGCTTTTTGCGGCGCGGGTACCAGACCTTTGGGATGCGACCACGCCATCCAAGCGACTGCTCAACTTGCCAACTTGCCAACTTGCCAACTTATCCACCAGGCTCCCCTCTTCCTGCGGTGAGACGACCAAGGCGACCGCTCCACGAGCTCCGTGATAGCTTCGCCTACCCCATTTGGGTATGGCGGCCCGTTCAGCAAGCCCGCGGCGGACTTGGAAAACCGGGGCCTTCACGGGAGACATGCAGCCTACCCGGACTTGCATGGATCTTCCGCATGAGATTTTGTTCACGTGACCGTAGCTTGACGTGTGCGATTGGCGGACCGAGCCTTGCCTGGGCGAAGCCAATCAAGGACCCCCCTGGTATGGGGTTGAGATTGTGACAAGTGAGCATGGCGGCAGCTCTGGTGCAAGCCCGTCGTGCCAACCCTGACGCCAGCCCCGAGGTCTCGGGTCTGCATACCAGTCGACTTGACCGAAGGGCGAGACGAGTGTCGGTGTGAACATCAGCCGCGTTCCACCATGTCAAGTCAGTTTACCGATTGCGTATCGCGGCATCGTCAGCCCAACAGGTTATGATCGCTCTCGCTCGTGCAGTCACCCTTGTCCAAGTCTTGTTGGTCGTTTCAATGCCACACTTGTTGGTTCTTGCTGTGCCTCATAGATCGAGTGTTTTGCGTCGCACGTCAGCATTGGTCATGGCCATGCCGTGGAGTACCTGCGTCCTGGCATGATATTGGCCACCGTTATCCGCCGACCAGGCTCCCCCATGTGCAGGATTCCAAGGGTTTTCCTGAGTATTGTTCTCCATTTGCCTTTACCGGCATGCAACTTTTCGTTCTCAGCTGATGGGAAACCGCATTCCATGCTTGTGGGGGTCCTCGATGACGGTGTATCAAGCATCTGGCTTGAGACTGGGGAAGCGAGCCTCAGCTCTCATGGTCAGTCCGCGAGGTTCCTCGGGGCGGTATGCGGGTCGTAACTAGCAGATGTCTCTCTTTATGCAGGGATCGGGCGGAATTCGATGGGCCGGGCCGTTCACACATCCCTCGCTGTCAAGCGGCGGCTGGTGGCGATGGTCTAGCCGCCGTCGATCAATCTCAAAGTCGGTCAAGTTAAATTGCACACAGCAGGTGTCGAGAAAAAGTAAAGACGATCGAGGACAAGCTGAAAAGAAACCATGATGGCCAGGGCCGGAGAATGCCACAAGTTGGGCCTAGAGACGGGTTGAAGCTCAACTTGAGGGTGATGGGTGTGGAACTGAAGGAGGGCATTCATCACAGAACCCTTGTTGGGTCGAATGCACATCAGGCTCTCAGGCCGTGGGAGGTTGCATCGAGGAAGGAGCGATGACAGCGCGTGGCTTGCGATGACGGCTGGTTGGCAGTTAGCACGACGAAATCAAACGCGCCTGCCGAAGTTGACACCTCCCCCTGCCACCGTTGCGCAGCCGTCAGTGTCCCGTACCTTCCATATCGAGAGCCAACAACCAACCATGAACCAAGCACAGGCAGTTTCACGCAGGACTGCTTCATGTAGACAATGGAGTGGAGGAAGGACCTGGGAAGGTGAACTCGCTCCGACCGTGCTTTCCAGATCTGGGGCTCTGTCGCTCCTTCCAATTGCCTCAAGACAACAAGGAATTTTCTCAACCCACCCGTCGCGAGTCTCTTGCAACTTGTCTCTGTCTACCTGTTAACTCCCAGATTCTCGCTTCTGGCGCCAAGCGCCCATGTCAAGTTTTTTTGCTTCTTTGTCTCATTGAGGAACGACGAGGCTGTCATCGGCTCCATTGCAAGTGCCTTTTCTCCGACCGGGTTCGAATTTCTCAATTCGCCATCTCATCGGGCCAAGTCCCTGCAGCTGCCAACGGTCATGTGAGCGGCGATCCGGGGAAACAGACACACGAGAAAGCCCCCAGCGACAAAATAATTTCGGCCTTGTTTCAATCTAGTCTCCATGGGAATTTTTTTACGGCTTTGCAAACGCTCGCCCCTGACAGGATGACTGACTATCTGCCCCTTTGGACTCGTTGACGAGGCTGTGGCTTGCCCTCCTCGCCGTGCGACACGACAGCGTCAGGCTAAGCAGGGGTAGCCTTCCTTGGACATCGTCCGAAATTACTCACCACCAGAGCAAAGCTGGCGTCCAGATACCCACTGCGAGGTGGATTGCCATCGGCCTCATTTGTCGCCTCTAATTCGATCCGAAATTGCTGCTGGGATGTCCAAAAATCGCCGCTGCTGTTATGCTGAGAGCTGATCCCCGCACCCAAGACTAGACCTCAACTAACAACAGTCTGGAGGCTGGTATGTTGGACTATTCGCTGGGCTGCAGCCGGGTCTCTCAACTCAATCTGTTGTCAGGTGTCTCAGTTGGTGTGACCAGTCCATCCGCCTCGGCATGCAGAGCTGCAGGACCTCATCGACACGCTGTCCCCTTCAACTTGGTCGGCGGGTCGCAACTCAAGGCTACGAGCCAATCGACCGCTCGAGAACGCATAGCTCTACCTATTTTTTTATTGCTTTGTCGCACAAAATTACTACCAAAGCTATTCAACATCAACACCGTGCAGACCACAATCCGGATGCCATGTTGCCGTTCTATGATGCTCCGGCCATGCCAAGCTGCTGGATACCAGTGTCCCGGGCCTTGTGTCCTGCGTTGCGAATGGGATGTCAAGAAGCGGAGCTCTGTTTCACATCAACACCGCTCGGCCATGATCAACGAGCGCCGTGCAGAGCCAATCCTGTCGACCAGCATTGTTCCTTTTCCTTGCCCGTGCTTGCTTTTCTCCTACTGCCAAACTGTGGCACAGCAGCCCTCTTTATCCAGCAAGACAACCGACTGTGGGCAAGACAGTCACCCTTGGCAAAATCGGCTGCCACATCTCCGCACCAAGTGTCGTCCCGCAGCTCTTTTGATGTTCAGTCGACCTCTCACGTGAAGCAGGCTTGACGCGGCTTGCCGGGTTGGCCGAGCTTCACTTCCTCAACCCTTCCCCAAGCAGGCTTGGGCGGGACAGCCCTTGCGGCCCGACGCGCACCTAGAAGCCGCATGCCCCGTCTGGCTCAGACCACCCCAGATCCACCATGCCAGAGTCGCAACTCATGACACTGCCGCCCCTGGAGCGGTCGCCGCCTTGTGGTATCGTTGCCAGTCGTTTTCCAAAGGCTCACCGGGATCCATCATCGGAGAGAACTGCAGGAGATGCATGTATTCGGAACTTACAAGCACATCAAACACACCCCATCAGGTATCCCTGGCGATATCCGTCAGCCTCACTCCGTCCCCCTTCCGAGACACCATCGAGCGGTTCTTGCAGCAGTCTGGCGCACGAGTGAACCATGTTTCACAAAAGCATAACCTCAGCGATCTCGCGTCGAACTTTGGGATCCCAAAAACCAGACCAGGCCTGCCGCCTGCAGGGAGGCCGACGTAAAAGACAAGTGCTTGAATGGAGCGGCAGAGGTCATCGACCAGCATACGGTTGAGTGTTTGCTCCCACCCGCATCAGAGAATGTTGCTTCATTGGCGGTCAGCAGTCTGTTTGGGAGGCTTCCACGCACGTCTCCATTTCATGGCCGACGCCGCTACGCTACCAGCCAAGGAAGAAGCAAATGCTGGAACTGACCACACATCCCACTCAGATGGACACGCATACAAGTCCCGCAGACATCAAAGCTGCGCTAGAAGCTGCGCAGTCAGGCAAAAACGTAACATCGTGCATTGCCGGTTGGTGGTGCTCGACATGGTCGGTCGGCAACATCTGCAACTCTAGCAAATGGGAAAGCAGGAAATACATTGAGAAGGGGGCATTGTGTTTTGGGTGTGCGCGGCAGGGACGGGAGGAGCCTTTTCTGCGGGCGGCTCAGGCCATGCTCGTCCCTGGTCTCGTTGGAAAGATCCCCCAGTCGTGTCAAACCAAGTGTTTGGGGTCTGGGCCTTCTGAAGATCGCTGGTATTCTGACGCAACCAGCTTGACCTGCGGCCCTTCCCACCTGGAACACATGACAATCTGGCCGGGGTGCTGCAGCGCCAGAGTCCGTACTTGACGTTGCCTTTTTCTTGCAGCGCCTTTCCTCCTGCAACTGGTCCCGATCAAGAGGAGCGGTGACCATTTCAGCTTGTCAGTGGTTGTGGAGTTGCTTGGGGACTCCGCCAGACCCAAGACACCCCCCTCAGCGAAGGCTCTCATTGCTCAGAGCTAAAGGAGCCCCAAGGGCCGCCGCTCCCGTGCCTTGGATGTGGCTAGGGATGAAAAAAGCAATTCTCACACATGATTGGCAACAGGGAGTCACTCGAGCAAGGTCCGTCGCTGGTAGCTTTTTTCGGTTTCCAGAGAATCGGAGCCACGCTCCACAAGAGAGTTCGTGACACACAACGGCAAACGGGACACACAACGATCCAGCATCCCATCGATACGTTGTTGACCAATGGCTGTGGCCAACCCCAGGCTTCGTCGTATCGCCAAAATCGACTTGTCGGTCCACCCGTCACTCTTAGCCATCACGGCGTTTGAATCGGTTCGGTCAGCTCCGCGATCGGAAACCTTGGATGCCAACAAGCCCGCCATGTCCTGATGATGACGCGATGGTCGCCAATCGGCGGGCGTTTGCTGTTGGTGACCGCGATGCCTAGACCGTCGGGAGCAATAACGCTATGTCAGTCGTGGTTGTGAATTGGTTTTGATGGCTTGGGGTGTTTGCGACCGGCGTCTTTTTTACGTCAGCCTCGGGACTCCTGCCGATCAGCAAACAACAGGGCGTCAAATCTCAACGGCCCTCGGGGAGGGGAGCATGGAGAGTTGATAGTGACGCCTGGTGAGAGGGGGAGCCACTGACTGAGCAGAGACAGGCAAGCAGTCACCCAGGCTGCGGAGCACTGTCTGAGCACGCAAGGAGATCTTCTCCGCACCGCCCTGGCGGTACGAATTCCAAGGTCAAACGGATGCAAGCCAACACACCAATCAGCAGCTCATGCATTATCCCTCGGTGTTTCCATGGCGAGGCATCTCGAGCGATGTGGAGGGTTGCATCGTCATGGCAATGGAGCAGACTTTTTTTTTTCTTCTTTCAGAGTGACAGAGGGGTGAAGACGATGAGGGGCAATGTCCCGGGTGGAGAGGTCATCGGACACTTCCACCAAAAGTCGACCTCACACGAGACGTGCCATGAACCCGAGAGAAGAAAATAGCCCGATCTAAAGCGCAGGGCACCCGTTCTGTTGGGTTGACCAGAACCCGTACTGTGTGGTTGGAGGCTGGTGACTGGTTGCCCACCTCGAGCCAGGGCCAACTAAGACGTCGATGGGCGAGCATGGAGCTGAGTCGACCTGCATGAGTCGTGTGGGTGCTCGTCACCTGGTCCCTGTCGAGGAGGGGCGCCAGCCCAAGAAGCCAGGGAGGAAAACTCCAAGGGCACACACGTTGGATGGGGCCAGGGTGAACGGACGGTACCTACCTCCGCGGGTCAACACCTCGTGCGTGGCGGGGTCTCGTCAGCGAGTTTGGTTGTCAGGCCCGGCGCTATCTCGAGAGTTGCGGGTTGAACCGCCGTGCATGAGAGATGCCACCCAGAGGACGGGCGTTGTGGGGGTAACGGGTATCAACATGCGCTTTGAGTTCATTTCGCCCGATCGAGTCGTGGGATACAATGACGAAACGCTTGAGAGTCACAAGTCTGCGAGTACGCGAGAGATGCGGATGACCATGATGCGAGGCGATGCTTTTGGTCAACTCCAATGTTTCGTTGCTTTCCTTGTCGGCCCCTTCTCGGTTACCATCCACATGGACAGTTCGCACGCGATTATCGGTGACCATCCAAGATCAATCAATTAACGGACTGAGCTACAAACAAGGTTGCGTCTTGGTTGTCTGCTGGTAAGCCGGTTACTTTGTCACGGGACTCCTATCAAACGCTGCATTTTCCTCAATGCGAGCTCTGTTTGGTGTGGCTGCTGCAATTGACAAGGCGCAGATCAAAGCGCAGCCATCGGACCTCCTCGGGCGTAATGCAGGGTAGCTGCTGTAGTTTGCCTGCGAAGCGTTCGTTCTGGTCATCATGATGGCACGAGGCAATCTATGGAGCAAACAATGGCGAGGGACTTTGCTGTGCGACAGTGCCGGCTCAAATGGGCGTCACTAGCTGACGGGTTCTGGCGTCGAGCCGCTTGTGACAGCCTATCAGCCCTCGGGAGGTTGCGCACCAAGATCGCCGTTTTCTCGAGCATGCAGAATTTGGAGTTGTTCCTTGTTGGCAAACCCAGTGGAATTCACACAGACTGTCTCGCATTTGCCCATCTACGCACAGTTTCCGACGGGATCCCCATCCATGTCGCGCAATCATTGGAAAGGGAACTCACATGTTGGTTGCACTGACACGGACTAAGGCAAGGGGATGAGACGGACGAGACTGAAAGCTCTGGATGGCCGTGTTCGTTCAGCAGCTAGCCGCAGGGGATGCGTGACCTGTCAGAATTTCCACGGTCCAACCAAGCTGACATTGGAAGACAAGCGTCAGTGAAGCAGATTCCCACAACCAAAACGAGGCGTCATGGGGTCAAATGGAGGGAGGGGACTCCAGCGCGTGGCATGGTGGATTGCATGGATGTTGTTACCAATGCGGTGGGCGAGTGACTTCAACTCGCAACCTCTGTTGCCATGGCCCCTTGGCGGAACTGGACTGCCCAGACCACTGCCCAGACCATCTCGCGACTCTACAGAGCCACGTTCATCCGTGCAAGATTCCCCCCTCTAGCTGGCGCCACCGGCTGTCAAGAACGCAAGGCGCCATGCAGTAGCGACAAGGAACGGAGGACAACCAACATCTCGGGAATTGAATCAGGGTGATGGTCATTGTGATGACGAGGGAGCGAGCTCTCCAGAAGAGCGGGACATTAGCCTGAGAAAGAGGCAGACTCTTTGCGGGCAAACATGTCTCATCCTCATTCTATGACACTCCGGCTCATCACGTCGCATCCCAAGCCATGTTTGGTCCCGGCCAGCGTTTGCAATGGCATCCCTCACAGATTTTAGCGGTGAGCAAACGAAACACGCTCCCCGGTCGATCTACTATTGCTCTCTTATCTTCTCACGCTGGCTGCTGTGGATGATGGATATCCACCCCGGTGAGTCCCTGAGCTCAACAAGTGCGTGCAAATCCCTTGCCTTGGCTCAGAGTTTCAATCATGTTCATTGCGTCTCGTCCTTGCTGCCGGGCGCTACTGTACGAGAGCGGCACGTCACTCGGCCGCGGGGTCCCGTTGGGTTAGGGCCATTCTTCAAGACTCGTGGTTGGAGATGTACACGAGGAGTACCATGGCAACAGCATCTGGATGAGCAAGACCAAGCCCCAGAATAGTGCACGTCAGCACGCCTCAAGCGAGATCTCAAAGTACCGACGGCGTACCGCCCCCGCGTACCACGAGCGCCCCGACACCGCTGTCGCGTAGCGGATCCTACGGTTCTGTCGTAGGGCGGCAGTGGCTAAGGTGGTCTCCATAAGCGAAGGACGGACCCCGGGGCTAGAATGGATGAGGAACGGATGGGATGAGAATTCACTGGTCCCAGCGCAGACCGGACCGTTCCAGGTGGCCCCCGCGACAACGGACGGCGAGGCCAGGGCGAATTAACCCTGCTCCCGTCTTCCCGGCATGCCGTCATGCATCATCACCGTCATCTTCTGGCCCTTTCCCCCTCGAGACCGGCGGGATTAAGCATCTAAAATCGGCAATTCTCCGATCTCTTGCCCATCGTGACGGCCGCCTTTTCTGGCCCCTATCCGGACTTGATGAGCTTGCTGCAACCGATGGAGTTTCCAACATCTGGGCTCGCAGGTGACGCCACTGGGGTTTCCGACTTGGCGAGTTTCTCGGGGGATATGTAGATGGGACCCTTTGAACCTAATCGTGGTTTCGGATAGATCGATCTGGACACCGAACATTGCTGTTCTCCGCCCAGCGTTGTCCGCCACCAGGAAACAACCTCGCCCTTACGTACATGCCATGCCATGCCTACTACGCAGCATTAGGAGGCGCCCGAGGTGTGCATCGCGCATCTGCCATCTGTGCACTTGAAACCGCCCTGGAGCTGGTTGCAATTTGAACCTGCCCTGGTCGGCGCGGCAATCTTGGCCAGGGGAGACTGGAACTCATTTCCCATCCTGTGCCTGTGCGGTTCAGTTTCACTTTGCACCAGGTTGAAGGCAACGAAAACCAGTGCAGCAGAAGCATCCTTGCGTGGGCGGGCTCTGGGCAATCCTCCTCGAGATGGCGGCGAGGCAGAAGAAGCCGTGCAAGCAACGCCTTCAACCCCTGGCTTTGTTGCTGGCCCAAACGGCGAATCTGGCTGGCAGACAAGAGATACAGTTCGGGACAAGTCGCGTACAGTCTGGCAGAGTCCATGCAGCCGTCCTGCAACCATCCGCAAACATGACCGAATCGGTGTTTGCACTCGCGCACCGTCATAGCAGACATCGATGGTTCTACCCGCCGTAGCTGAAGAACGTTGGGTTCCGCCAATGCAGTCCAAGTTGTCAACAGTAAGACAGAGCAAACGGAGAAGAGAGGAGGTTATCCTGGCCGCCACACCTATGGCATGCGTTCCGTTGCGGCTCCTCGCATACACACACTCACGCGCACGCGCAAACGCACAGATGAGCATCGGTCGGGCTTCGAAGCCGATGGGACAGCTGGCTTCTCACACGCCGAGTCTCGACGGAGCGGGCTGTCGAGAAACTGGGCCCTCGAATGCAGAAGGGGCAAGCAAACAAAGACATGCGATGCGTTGATAGTGTGTCGCAGAAAGGCACCTGGCGGACAAGAGACGAAGCAGCGGTCGACAACAAGTTGCATGAATGACAGCAAGGGCTTCGCATGAAAAGAGACGCTAACTGATTGCGTCGGTCAATTCCACCGTCGTCGTCCAAGACCCAGGTCCGCCGCGCCGAGGTCCACCCAAGGAAGACCAGGTCCCACGACCACGACCACGGCCACGACCAGGGCTTGAGTCCTCTCTGCCAGGTCCACCACGCGCTGCGCTGCTCCTACATCATCATCAGATGTATACATCCACCCCTGCTGTCCCGCATGCCACGCACTACCGGCTCAGAGAGATGGGCTGCACGCCCACTCACGCACAGTACAGAAGCCTGAGTGGCACGCCCATTCGCTCTGTCCACACACCTCGCACACACTGGTGGTGCATCCTGCGGCCGCCTCTGCAACCCGCCGTCGGGAACAAGCGCGGGACCCCAGACCACGCAGCGGCCCAAGGCTCAGGGCTCCAGAAACCCCAAGACCATCCGCCCGCGGTGCAACATCCCGGCAGCATCTGCTCTCCTGTCCCTGTCCCCAGCAGAAGGAGAAGCGTCGAGGAACCCCAGCATCTCTCTCGACAGGGTCTTGATTGGGTGAATCTCGAAGGTGCAAACTGGGAGGGCTGTGTTGCCCTTAGGGGCATATCTTGTTTGTGATAGACGACATGAGAACCCAAGCTCCATCCAATGCGTGAATCGAATCCTGCATCCTCTTAGCAACAATTCTCTCACTGCTTGACAGTTGAACACGACGTCTCTGGTCAGGCTGAGCCCGAGCCCGAGCCTAATCAGTCTGAGCTCAGCGCACAGCTCTTACATCTGCATCGCTTGATAGGCTCGGTCACTTCCAGGCCGCACTGCCCGCCCGGGTAGTTACCCTTCCTTCAACCATCTTGGGCATTGCATCTCACAACACAACCCGCAGGTTAGCTTTCACGAGCTTCCTCCCATCCATCACACAGGTTGCGCACACACTTTGTTTGTCCCCTCTTGGGTTGTACAAGGCCCACCACACACAGGTCGCTCTCTGGGGCGCACGCACGCACTGTACTCGGCTGAACCCCTCCTCCACCCTCGACTGACTGACTGACTGACTGTGTTCTCCCTCGTTCGTTTGCCGTTAGCGGACCCGGAGTGTGTTTGAAGGCAAAGGCTCCAACTGCCTAGGCATTGTGCGGACGGATACGTCGCCCTCCGATGAGACGCCCTCCCTCGATGCCCCGAAGCCGCCTCCCAACCAAGCCCTGACGCACCGAGCCGACAGACACTTGGTCTTTCTTTCGAGTTCAGTCCAGCTGGGTTTGCTCGGCGACTCCCTGATCGACTCCACCGTCACCCGTGTCGCTGCCTCGGCCGCCATCTGGTCGACTGCTGTAAGGTACCACTAGCTCTGCCACAGCCGAGCAAGCATCCATCCATCTCTCCATCCATCCACCCACCCATCCATCCTATTTCATCGCTCGCTCGGTTTGTGCGCACCAACAACGACGCAGCGCAACACACACGGCTGCAGACAAGAGGGCTGAATCCATACCTGCTGGGCACCTGATATGCACCCGGCATCTGACCCTGCTTGCTTGCTTTGCTCTGCTTTGCCGTGCACCTGCACCTGCGCCTGCACCTGCACCTGCACCAGGCTGCTGGACAGTACCCCCGGCCCTGGCCTGGCCTGACATACTCTCCCATACCGCTGGGACAGACCAAACACGCCAAAATCAGAAAACCCCTCCAACACAACCAACAACCATTCAAACAGTCGCACTCACACGCCCCTCCTCCTCGTCCTCCTCGTTTGCTTTCTGTCGTCTTTTGGGTCCTTTTCTTCCGCCCCTCTGCCGCGCTGCGCTCTCCTCATCTCTCCATCTCTCTCCCTCCCCGCCATCTCCTCCACCCTCCTCCGTCCTCAAGACCGCTTCCGATCTCTCTTCCGCCGATATTTTAGGTATGTCTTTGTGTGTGTGATGTGTGTTTTGTTGTTGTTGCTGCTGTTCCGATCCATCCCTCCCTCCAACTCTCCCATTGCTTGGTCCTGGCGTCTGTCTTGTTTCGGGAAACATCGACTTGTCAGCAATTGGCGGCGTGGCTATTGCTGACCGAGCCGGCGGGCGGCGAGCGGCGAGAGGCGAGCGAAACTCATGGCACCTGAGCCAACACGGGTACGGCCACGGGAATTAAACCTTGGCTTGCCGCGCCCTTGCTGTTGAGTTCTCTGCCTTGCTGTCTTTGTCTCGTTCAAGTCTCATCTTGATCGAGCTTTGCGCCGTCCCTTGGTCTCTACTGGTGCCTGCGCTGTTGCTTTCACCTTGACTCAAACCATCCTTCAGTTGTCTCCGAGCCGGGTTAGTTTAGGTTTCGGTGTATGGCTTGAGTGAGAGAGGCTTCACCGAGCGTATCACCAACCACCCTAACCTGGCAGAGAAGCACATTGTTGCGGTGGAGAGAGCACGTTTCGGGCCGCCAACAACACACGATAGTTGGCCGGGCCAGAGCGTAGAGGAGGTACTGGGCGGTCAACAGACGACAATCGCCCGTGCAGATGCGAGTGAGAGACAAGAGGCACGGGGCGATACGAAACCAACCATCAGAGGGAGGGATGCGCCGTCCTCAATGAGTTCTGATCGATCGAAAGAGTTCTTCATGCTTCAGCAAAAAAAGTCTAACACGATTGTTGAGTAGAGCCTATTCATACCCGCTGGGTCTCGCGGAGTCTCACGCATTCGCCCTGCCTGATCGCATTTCTGGTCTTTGAACCTCTCAGATATAAAGTCACCTCTGTCTGACGTAGTCCTCGACACGGAGCCAGTACCTCTCGACCACAGGGCCAACAGCTTTGCACGCCATCCGACTATCCACGAGAAGGCTCCTTTCTCTCTCTTTGCTCCCTACCAAGACACTCAACACTGGTGGTCTTGCTCAAGGCGCCGTCTGCCTTGAATCAGCAACCTGGTTCACGGAGATCTACAAGGCCAATCGCTGCCAATCCGCCTGAAGCGAGTTGATTCCTCGAGCCTAAGAGTCCCCAGTAAGGCTTCATTCCGGCCCGTACATCGAGCCACAACTGCTACTGCTACTGCTGCTATCTGGTACGTGCTGGCTTCTAGTCGGTCGCTTCATCTCCCGTCCCGTCCTTTGACCTTCCTTCTACTTTGACGCCAGAGATGATGCCCTGGTCCCTGCTCCGTGCTTCGTTTCCTTCCGCTGGAGTTCCTCCCCCGGCTCCCTGGCTGCCTAGTAGCAAGCCGGTTGTCTCTTTTTTTTCTTCCTTCTTCCTCGCCCCAACTCGATTTGCCTTGCCTTACCCCCCTTTGGCGGCGGCGGCGCACGCTACGCTACTTGCTGGGTTCTGGTGCTAGTTAGCAGGCCTGGGTTTCTTGGTGCTAGCTGGGGCCGGCTACCTGGGAACGGCACGACACCGGCCCATCCGTCCCATTTACATTCCCGCCATCGTCTCCGCCACTTGCCCACTCTAAACTTCCATCCTTCGGCAGCCCTCGCACATACCTCTGCTAGACTCGCACCCCCCCTTTTCTGCCCTTCCCTTCCCTTGGATCTCCACTTTCCCTTCATGTCGCTCGCTGCCAGTGCCAGTGCCAGACCAGACGTAGGCAGGCCGTAGGCATAGTTAGTTCCTACCCTACCTTCCTTGCCTTCCAATGTCTTTTGCTTCCAACACATCCCTCTCTCTTTTTCATCCTTTCTCTCCTCTTCCGCTTCTCCTCTGTTCTGCAACTCGCCTCCGAGGGCCAGCGTCTTGTTTTTAACTGTGCATCTATAGGTAGGGCGTTGTCGTAGTCGTCGTCGTCGTCGTCGCCGCCGCAGACAAGACGGACAGACACAGACACAGACACCTCGCTCTCTACTGCCCGCCTTCGCTTGGGCTCGCTTCACCTGCTTGCTCGTCAAGGAGCATTTCTCTCTCCTCAGCTGACTATTTCCGCACCCCCAAGCCCGACAGAAGGGAAGGGCCCAGAGTGTCCCCCCCCTCCATCACCCCCAGCCCCGGTCCTCAATCCACAATCCCCAAAAACCCCAGGCTCCATTTACGGTTGGCGGTTCCTGGTTCCTCCCACGGACGGCGTGGATCAGATCGGAGGTTCTTTCCATCCCTCGCTATAACTGTCGGCCTGTCCCGCCGCTCTCTTCCCGCCCGCGTCAGAGACAACTCACCCTGCGCCTCTCGGGAATCAAGCCTCAGGCATTGCGGTCCTAAGACTTCTGGAATCCGCTGTCATCTCCCGCCGAGACATTCATTCTTGACTCGTGAGCCTCGGCCACTCCGACGACACTTCAAGAAGGGCGTTGTCCACGCCAATTGCTGCGCTGCGCTGCTCTGCTCCGCTCCCTCTCGAGTCTTGTCCACCGCCAAATGCTCTGTCGCAGCCTGACCATCCACATCTCTCCATCCAACGCACCTGGTTCAATCCCAGTCAACCACACTCGCCCGTCAGCGGCCCCTTGCGCCTCAACATAGCATGGCCGACGACAGCTACCGGCAAGACTATCATCAGCAAAGCCGTCCAGACGAGAGCCAATCTCAACCTCAGTCGCATTACCCTCCTCCCCCAGAAACCGCCCAGCGCCCTCCCGACGCTCACCCGGCCACCATGGCTGCTTCTGTTACTCTCCCATCCATTCACGACCCGCGCAGTTACGGCCCGCCGGCTGCAGCACCACCTCGAGGCTACCCTAGTGATCCGCGATATGCGTCTCCCAACGCTGTCAACGGTTATCCGCCTCCCGGCGGGCAGCAGCCTCCACCTGGCCAGCAGCAGCAACCGTATCTCCCGCCTCTGCAGCCGCAATCTGACCCGCGTTCATCGGCCTATCCTCCTCCCCCACAGGACCAGCGAGGTGGCTACTACGATGATCGCCGCCCTGCCTATGGGCAAGAGCCTTACCCCCAGGATCCCTACTACGCCCATTCTTACTATCGACAACCGCCGCCTGGCCCCCCACCGCCAAATGGTCACCAGAACTATCGTAACCTCGCTGGCGGCGTTTACGAGTACCCTCAAGTTGGACCTGGCAACCCTCCCCAATTGACCCAAGCCGCGCCTCGCCAGCGTACCTCGATTGCGTGTCGATATTGCCGCAAGAGAAAGGTCGGTGTGGAAAACGTATGTAGCGGTGCGCGTGTGACTAACTATCTATAGATCCGATGCAGCGGCTATCAGAGCGCTCCTGGTGGCAAGTGTCAGAACTGTGCTAGAATGAACCAAGAATGCATTTTCCAGCCAGTCTCTTCTTCGAGCTCGACCGCGTTCATCCCAGTCTCTGCAGTCCCCGGAGGTGTTCCTCCTGGCACTCAGCTGTTTGGAGCATATGGCCAACCCCTGGCGCCAGGCACCGTCCCACCTCCGCCTCAGCAACCCCCTCCCCCAACTTACCAGCAGCATCCGAATGCTCCCCCTCCGGCAAACTACTATGCGCCTGTTCAATCACCGACAGAATCGTTCTCTTCCTACGGAGACGCAAGAACCGACGATGGAAGCCAAGTTGCCGGACGCCGCCGCCGCAGGACCTCGGAGGAGCAGGAGGAGGGTTATCGACTGCCTCCACCACGCAGCGCATTGGAGGAGGACCCACGAAGAAGGTCTCCGGCCGAATTCTCGAACCACAGCAGCCCGGGTGGAATTGGATACCCGCCGTACGGCGGCCCGAGACAGAGCCCTCGTAACCCAACAAGCGGCACCCTACCCCAGCCTGCGACGAGCGGAGGCTACGCTGCTTCCGCACCCGGTGGCCGCTCTCCCACAGGCCAGAACGGCTCCAGTGGCGCGTCGACTCCTGCGAGACAGGGACAGCAACAGCAACAGGGGCAGCAGCAGCAGAGCGGGAACCAGTCGATTATGAGCCTCAGCAACTTGGTGGAGCAGAATGACATCGACAAGACTATGATCGAGCGATTGAATCGACCTTTGCCAGGACAGCCAGGAGGACGACGAGACGCCAGCCGTTGACGAGATGGCCAAGGATAGGTTGACGCTGCCGGACAGGTCAACAGGGAGGATCGAAGCCGCCTGACGACGCCTAGCGACGAGGCCCTCGGTTACTGCTGGATGGCTGCCGACAAGCTGATGACGATTGTTTTGCTTTTTATACCCTTTTCAATTCCAAAGCACGCTCATGTTCTCACTGGAAGGGAAGCGACAGGAGCGTGACCAAAAAGATAAGACGGAAAAACTGAACGGGAAACTTGAGGACGATACAGGACAAGAGGTCATGGCCTAGAGAAAGACGCGAGTTTGGCAACGAACAATCCCCTTTCCTTGAATGGTTCGGTTCCCAGGTTGCACGGGTTGACTTTGGCTTGATTTTGCCGATTTTCTCAGTTGCTTGCTTGCTTGCTTGCTTGATTTCCTGTCGAGTTTGGTTTCTTCGTTTCTTTGGGTGGTTGATGATTTTTTTGTCCGAAAAGCAGTGGCTGCAAAGCCGCCGCAATGTTGTAATCGGTCGGTCACTTTGTGTTTCCAGGAAAGACGGATAGCCTCACGGCACCATACGGTTCTGTTTTGTTTTGATGCCCTCGGAATGCCCTTTGTACGTTGCACCCATTTGATTTTCCGGCTTCTCTTGTCGCCCTCGGGGGCGATGATGGGCTCAGTTTTGTGTTTTTACCGAGGCTTGGATGGTTGTGTTTCTTGACTATGAGGTCAGGCGAGTCGCGCAAGCGAAACAGAAAAGCAGCTCAAGGGACGGTCAGGGACTGGAGCGCGACTGGAAGAAACAGCTACGGAAGCTATGCTATGGATGGATGATTGGGAACTGGATGGGAAAGGAAAAGAAAAGGGAAAAGGCAGCGGGAGCACGGGGACGGGTGGCTTTGTTGAAGTTTTGTGCTGTGTTATTCGAGTCGAATTTTTGTCTAGTGTAATCGAGATCTTGATCAGCCAGAAAAAAAGCATTGCTACGCGTGTCGACCAGGACTTGAAGCTATCGTGAACAACAGGTGAAGCTGGAGCTGGAGCTAGGGACGCAGTATGGCTGGCTGGGAGTAGGTTGTCAGGGTGGAGGGTGTGAGAGTAGTTGATATCAAGGGTGTGATTGGCTGCATGCACGATCAATGGTGTCTATTTTTTTTCTTATTGTTTTGATTTTCTCTTGGTTTATTATTATTACCTTTTTTTTCTTTTTCCATTTGGCAGTGAATGGCTCGATCTCCAGCCGTCAACTGGCCGGAGGAGATGGAGAGAGTCGGACGAATGGTATCCAATGAATGGCTCGAGGTTGGGAAGCACAACCAACAGACCAGAAGAAGCACAGCGAAGGGAGGGGGAGGAGAGGGAGGGGAGGGGCGCTACAGAGAGGCAGAAGCAGGGGTGTTGGTGGCCATGAGGACGGACGATTCCAGGGTTGGACAAGGGCCCTGAAAGAAGAGGGGAACGAACAGAGTGAGAGAGGAGAAGGGGGCAAGCTACGCACGCAAGGCCAGGATGGAAAAAGAGGGTCAGGGACCAGGGCAGACCCAGGGCAAGCCAGGGCCTCTACAGTAGGGGGTGAGGGTCCACGCAAGGTCGTCATGTGTCACCCGAAGACTCCCGGCGGCTGCGCGGCAGATACCGTGGTGAGATTTGCAGGGGTAGGGATGGTACAAGAGAGTACAGTACGAGCAATTGAGAGTGTTTAGGTATGTCAATAGGCAGGGGGCACGACAGGAGAGGAGAGGAGAAACAAGAGTCGACGTGGTAATGGAAGCGGGAAGGGCGTCTATTGTTGCTGCTTGTCGCGCATGCGCTGGTTGAGCTAGCACGTATGTATCAGTCCGGTTCAGGCCAACAAGACGTCGAGAAGCATCTGGACGGCGACATTCAAGATGGGGCGGGCGGCTCGGGAGGGGGCGTGGCAGGGAGAAAGAAGATGAAGGAAAGAATCCACATGGCCTGGCCGTCCGTGGTGCCAACTAGGCAGCACGTAGTAGCAGTACGGTACGGATGGAGAGGACGGGATGAAAAGGCGGGAGGAGAGAGCCTAGGCCAACGACTACTAGCTACCTTAGTTCGATGAGATGGAGGCAATACACTACTCTGGCTAGAGGAGACAATAGCTGAAGGCTGGCTGGCTGAAAGAGACTCTTATTAACTACTCGGGTGTCAATACAAGCCATGACGGGCATTGTCAAGCGCCCCATGTCAAGACCAGGTCGAGGCGGACGATTAGGTTGAAGTACTGCATACACTCTCCCCCCCCTGGAGCTTTTTCCTTGGATGGAATTCCATTTCCAACGTCTTTTTTTTTGTGGCTCTCGCGCCGCGTGCACTCCGGCGCCCCGTGGTGGATGGTCCCGGGGCCCGCCCTGCCAGTTGAACACTGTACATACATTCGTAGAGAAGAATGGAATGTTGGTCCTCGAGGGGGCGTGTGAGCGTGAGTGTTGGGCTCGTTTGCGTCCAAGAGAGGGAGGGGAGACAACAGGGGACAGCGCAGGACGGGAGAGGCACATGACCTGGAGTCAATGTGTTCAAGCGAGACAATGTCTTTGGGGGAGGGGAGGCTGGGCTGGGCTGGGCTGGGTGGTTGTTGTTGGTCTGAGCTGAAGATTTTGGACAAGGTTGTTATTGTTGCTTGACTTGAGTTGACTTGTCCCTTGTTGGTACTGTACCCTTTGGGGATGTCAATGAACACGGCACGGTTGGGCTTGGGATTTAATCAACTTGAGGGTTATTGACCTGCGAGAGTCGTTCGACGGACGGCTGTACCGCAACTAGATGAAAAAAAAAAAAAAACGTGCTGGATGAAGAGGGGATGTCTTGCTTTACTTGGAGTGCAGCATGGCAGACAGGTACTGTACTGTAGGTACCAAAGGTAATTAACAAGAGACCTTCGCCTCAGGTGCGAGCCGTAGCCGTAGATTGCCGCTACAACACCACATCTAGTCAAGTAGTAGGTAGGTGTGCATTGGCCCGAGCGGGTGTAAGCTTGAAGCCCGAGCTTAGCAACCTGACCAAGATGGTTCAAAGTCACTGTCTACAGAGAGGGAGAATCAACCAGAGACCCTCTTGCAGTCGTGTTTTTCTTGGTCTCCTCGATCCCGATCCTGGCAGCTGCTCCCGTCTCCTTTTCTCCTCCTTAGCCCCTCCCTTGCTTGTGATGCATCACAATCCCAGGGACCCGTTTCCCAACGGCGGTGTCTCTGGCGTGTAGCTTAGGGCAGGGCAAGGGTTTAGTCGTACGCCGCCGTTGCTTTCAGAAAGAGTCCGGTATTAACAACAAATAGGGAGGCACGCGAAACAAGGGGAGGAGGGGGGCCGGGCCTGATCTGGCGGCCGGCGCCGCGATGAGGGGGAGGAGCCTCTTTTTCCCTTTTAGCGAGGGAGGCACCATGCAAGTGAGAGCCAGGCAGAACAAACGGCGGGAGGGGGGTGTGCGTGGAAGTGTGAGAGAGGCGGTAAGGTTTTTTTTTCCTCCTCTCTCTCGCCTGGGCTTGGCGGACGAGACGGGCGCTATTGGAGAGGAGGAAAGACTGGTTTGACAAGAGACGAGATGAAGAAGGGAATGGCCTGTGGTGGATTGTTGCTTGCTGCGTGCAACTCTGTTGGTTGGGCATGAAGGGGGTGGTGACAAGTTTCGAGTTGGTCCATGTAAGTGATGCTTCAGCCATCAATCAGGATTGGGCGGCGACAAGTTGGTTGGTCGCGATGTGATTGTTCAACTCAGGCCATGTTTGCCTTTTAGTTCCAATTGATGCAGATACGCCAGGCGAGGCTGGCGAGAAAAGTAGCAGCGGCATCAACGGCAAGGCCAGCGCTGACAGTCTGGAGGTGTTATGCATGACTCGAACTGGCTGTTGGGCAGCATTGACTCGGCGAGAGCCTTGTAATCTGACATGTTAATCTTTCACCACAGTATCACATGCGCTGCGGACACGATGAACAAGAAAAAAAAGGGGGGGGATAGGAAGGATTAGTTTCTGGTGATTGTTGGGTGAATTGAACCTGGAGCGAAAAGGGGGAATGCTAGACAGTATTGGCGGTGAAGATTTTTTCCTCTGACGCGGAAGACGATAGAGTTAAGGCAGACGGGAGCCGCAGAAGCGAAACTATGCTCCAGAGTAGAGTTCCTGGGGTGCAGCACAGCCCGATGGCATTTCCGTTCCCGTGTGTCATCCAGAAGGTTGATAATCAAAGTAGGCGAGGCATTTGATGAGCGGACATTCAGGCAACCAGGAGCGGTGGGAGAAAGCTCGCAATGTTTCTCCAAAAAGGTCCGACTTGTGATTAGAGACTTTGGAAGAAAAAAATGAACGGCAGAATTTGTGCCGAGATATTGTCTCTCCTGTAGAGAGCCGTGTCGAAAAACGAAAAAAAAAAAAAAAAAAACATGACCGGAAAAGGGGGGCGTGGTTCTGTCTCTGATCTACGAATGCCAATTGATGACGGGAGGGAAACAAGGGAGAGAGAAAAGGCAGAATTTGAATCAGGGACTAGGCATCGTCCCGACGGGAGCGGGAGCGCCTTCCGAAACATTTTGGCATGAAGGGAGGGAGAGACAATTGTCTTAGACAAGTGAGGCGAGGCTTTGGAACTCGAGAGATTGGGCGGTGCCTGAAACCAGCTGCTGGAATGCGGAAGGGGTATGGCATGCTACGGTAGATATCATCGTGGGAGTGTATCGTAGCTGGGTAAGGTATGGAGATGATATGAAGATGACTTGGAAAAAAGGGGGGTGGTTTCGGTAGTTTGCTACGACTATCGTGATGACCTACTCTTTGGTGTTTTCCCCCCTCAAACACCACACTTTGCCTATCACCAGATCGCGCGCCCCCTTCCCCACGCCGAGACGCCTCTAAATCGAAAGCACTGGAATGTAGATCTCGATACGGGGAGTCGATTAACCTCATCGGAGAGGCGCGGAGTTTGCGCGGGCCTTTCCCACATGCCCGGAAATCGAAGTGCAAGTCTAGAAGCTATCTCTACACCCTCGATCTAGGCCAGATGCTCGGGACGCATCGAAAGCCTCAGCTCGCCCTGTCTCCCTTTGATCAGATCTAGACGGGGCGTGGGTTTACTAGAGGACAGAAACACTAACGCCTATTGACCCGCGCCGTCTTGTCTTGCTTTCTTTCTCTATTTTGCTATTCTCTCCCGATGGCGGTTCAGCTGGACAGGGAACGGACGACGACGACGACGTGTGCCGTGCTTGTGGATCTCTCTTCCGTGTCGAGACCGCAAACGGCTTTTCGAGGCGCTGGAATGCAGGTGACGTCGAAGAAAGCCCTTAAGCGAGGTTTCAAGGTTTTGCTGTTTGTTTTTGTTTTTGGCGATGGCTTCGCTTTCGTTTCTCGGGGAGACCGAACACACGGGATCGAGAACGGGGGGCGGTGGGACCTTTTCGGAAAACGAAATAGGAAAGAAAAGAGCGGGAAGAAGTTATGATGATGTTGTTGATGATGATGATGGGAGAGGGAGGATGGAAGGTGCGAATGTTGGAACCTTCCCGCTTCCGGGGGACGGGACGTCACGGGATGACGGGCTACTCCTGCTCTAGAGGAAGGAACCAACACCACGGGTAAAGTTGACTACTGGCAACTCCCATTCCCTCCTTTAAACCTTGAATTCTTTCATGCATCCCAAGAAAGACGCGTCCTCGTTGATCAAACTCCCCGCCTCTCTCGGCATCACCGTCTTTCGTTCTCGACTTCCCCTTACTACTTCCGGCAGAAGGAGGAAGGGGGGAAGCCCGTCTACCATCCCAAAGCCCAATCTCGTGGATCACACGAGGCAGAAGAACAAAGGAGAAACTACCAAAAACTGATCTATTCTGTGGACTTTGGCGCCACTGGCTATTTTGCCTTTTGTTGTGTCGTCTCTTGGCCTTCTAGCGCTGATCATTTGACGGACTTGGAGAGGGAAAGTATTGTCCTCAGCTCCTTTGACACTCCTCCCGCGTTCCTGTTGTACTCGTTGCGAAAGTTCGTACATGGCATATACATCCCTGAGCAACTCTGGCTTCAAACACGGAAGTTGTCGTTGGAAGTGTGGGCGGGACGTTCCGAGTCGGCCGTTGTGCACCCTCCTGCGCCAGGGACGACCTCGGGTAGTCGACGACATCATCGGCAGTTTGATGATTGGGCTCGTTGAAGTATCGGCGAGTTGTGGCTTTGTTTGCGTATACTTTGGACTCTGATCATGATCACGATGCTAACAGGTAGAGTTTGAACGTTTAGAACCGGTATTCGATCTTCGAAGCACCTACCGAGTCTGCTTGGAGCGTTAGATGACCTGTTGAGAGGAACATGGCCAAGTTGGCTGGTTCTGTCGCGAATACCTTCCAAGAGCCATCACTCGAGTGCCCCCTGCGCCACCGAAATGATATACTTCGACCCAAGTCTTCGAACGAACGGGGGCGACCCCGAAACGAACGATGTGTACAGGGGCTAAAAGAATAGCAGAGTAGCTACTTTGCTATACAAGAGCAGGAGCATGAAGAAACGAGACATGGGGGAGGCCGGAAGAGTTGTTCAGAGCTGGCCGTTGGCCTGTCTTTCTCCTTTGGCGTCGTTGGATTTCGACTTAGACAGTCATTGCACACGGCTATCTAAGCGAACTGGACCCTTGGCCTTGTCTAGTGACAAGCTTTCGACAATTCGAGTTGCGGACAAGCCCAGCAGGACATGGTCTAAGTGCCAATACTACTGAGCTGCTTGTTATCGTCGAGCTACATTCATAAACAACGAGTGTTGTGCCTGTTCAGGAGTGGTTGTTGCCGCTCATGCATGGCATAGTTAGAAGTTGGCCGGTTGTTGCTGGCCTATATGGGCTCCACATTTGCAGCTGAGCAATCAACTTTTGGTGCTGCTTCATAGTTGAAGCTGGATCTGGTCGAAGGGGTCTGAAGAAGCCGGTATGATCGCTTTTGGGCCGTTGGAACGGGCTCTGGCAGCGAGCCTTCCCTTCTGTCGCCTTTGCTGTTGCAAGGCGCGAAGAGAATGAGTGACTGAGAGGCTCTAGAGCATGCCCACGTGGTCTGGCGTCTTGCTGGGGCTATCCCGAGGCACAATATAGTCAATAGAGCTATGATCCAAGTGCCCGTCTATATTGCTGCTTGTTAGCAGCTTCTTTAGACCAACATCACTCGCTCTATTCTTCGCATGGCTCTCAGATCTACCGTCTACTACTATTCCTTTGTTTGATTCTTCTGGTCCACTACTGGTCCGTCTGGCTCCGGCCAAATTCACAGTGAGGCCCCAAACCCACCTTGCTCCCCCCTGCAACTCGCAACACTCACCAAGAGACTGCGCTGGTGGTATCTGGGTGTTCGAGCTCGTTACAGCGTCAACTCGTCGCCCTTGTCTCGTTGCGCTCCCCAGGTTCCCACTTTGGCACATCTCGCTTGAGCCATTCCTCGTCGCCTCAAAGAGGCTAATGCAGGCAGGGCAGCGGTTGGGCCGGGCCGGGGTCCGGGGAGGGAGACGCTCCACACTGTGTGAGGAGTCAGGATCTGGGTAGGGACGACGGGATCGTTTCCGGGCCCAAAAGATGTTGGATTTGCGACTTGTTTTGGAGCCTGGACGTTGGCGAGGGTCGAGGCTGAGCCTGTCGGCCGTGATGCATCGTGAGGGTTGGAAAGGCCCAGCATTTGCGGGAGAGAGGGACGGGAAGGGCCGCGCGGGTGGGAAGGGATGGACCAACAGGCGACAGGGGTTTAGCCTTAGTACGAACGAGCTACGCGAGCAGATGGAGCCAGGAGTTTATCGGGGGTTAAGGGGAGGGGAGAGGCCTGACACTGTCTGTGTTGGGAGAGTTGATGGCTTCTTGTGTGGTCAAGCGACTGTTCAACTTGGAGTCGTCAACTCTGCTTATTGGGATGTTATCTGTGTTACACATGGATCATCTGCTTCGCCTGGTCATTCTCTAGCCAACATGGCCATCGTCGTCAGCCAACCCCCTTCCCTGGATATCTTGACGCTGATCAGTTGAGGCATCGTGTTCACATCCAGACCTTCGTTCAAGGACACTGTCTTGTTACACAGAATCAAGCCGAGCCTTGCTAAGCAGCAAATCTCGTATTCACAGGCTCTTGATAAGCCAATCACGGTTTTGCGGGCAAACTCGATTCCGACTCTGCATGCGCCCGAGAGGAGAGCTGAAGCTGAAGCTGAAGATGGCCGCCGATCAACCCATCTTGCCTTCTGCATCGCTTTCTCCAAATGGTCGACCTCATAGCCCAAGACCGCCTCCAGAAGGAGCGCGACAGCTTCATCGAGACGATTGACGAGTCTGCGATCCGGCGACTCGCGAGCTCGTATCACGACGGCGATGACTGCGGCTTCTTCCAGCCGCCCAAGTGCGGGCGCTTCATCATGTCCTACTACGTGCGCTTCCCCAACGGCGACTCGTGGGTAGTGCGCGTACCGATATCACCATGCCTGGCCTTTGACGCCCAGCAGTTGGTCGAGAGAGAGGTGGTGACGATGCAGTTGAGAGCTCCCATCGAGTTACCCCCCTTATGAGACCATAGTTTAACGGATGGGTCTTGTGGCAGCTTGGTGTCTCAAACGACGATACCGATCCCTAGGGTTATAGCACCGAATATCGATGACGAAGACGATGCTGATATCCCCTCCTTTGTCATCCTCGAGTACGTCGAGGGCACGCCGCTCTCGGACGTGAGAATTCAGGGCCTTTCGGTCGAGAAGCGGACTACTCTGTACCAAGGCCTGGCCGACATATACCTGCAGCTGCGAAGACTCACGTTTTCAGAGATTGGAGTTCTCGCCTTGTCTGAGGAAGACGAGGTCGACGTCCTCCAAGGTCCTGTCTCGGTAGAGTTCAACTTGCAGCAGCTGGCAGGCCTACAGCCCTCGCGCGTACGAGAGGTCCGCGGCCCTCGAGGCCCTGTACGCACAGCTACGGAGTACGTGTCGCTACTGCTGGCCATGGCGTGGAACACCTTCTACAGCAGCCCTGCTGTGACCCAAGACCACGACGACGCCGAGCAGACCCTGTACTACCTGTACCAGTTCGACCGCTTCGTGCGCTATCGGTGGTTCGACAAGAGTCTGGACCGCGAGCCCTTTGTGCTCTGCCACGGTGACCTTGTTGACCGAAACATCATTGTCGACGATGATATGCGCATCGTTGCCGTCTTGGGCTGGGAATGGAGTCGTGTCGTGCCTCTGCAGCTATTCAATCCTCCTCTGTGGCTCGTCAGCAACTCCCCAGAGCTCCTCGCTTCGCGTCAGTTTTATGAATACCACGTCGAGGAGCTTGATAAATTCATCACCATACTGCGACAGCGAGAGCAGGCTCACTTTGACGGCTCCCAACTTGCCGACGAGTGGCAGGGCATCCACAGAAACGGCGGGCTCCTCGTGGCAGAGGCCCTGGAGAAGATGGATCTCGAGATCATCTTTTACTTTGGGTTTCGGTTCTGCGACGACTCGCAGGTGCCGGTTGACCTCGTGCGGCAGTTCATGGAGGATAGCCCGGCGAGGGCTGACATCGTGGCTAACAAGGTTCGCGAGGGAGAGCTGTATGATCTGGAGTGTCAGAATTTGAGGCTGGGGGAGTATTCGGTGGATGTTAACCTCGAGTGAGGTGTTTCTGGGAGATGTGAGGATTTTGTCTTTTCTGTTCGCTAGGCTGGGCTGGGTCGTTGTTTGGCTATTGGAGGTGTGGCATGTTTGCTGGAACCGCGAGATGGAAGCTTTTATTTGGAGAATGGGATGAGAGGGAGTTTGTGCAGGCTTGACAATGATGGACACTGCCAGGGGCGATCTCGGAGGTAAACCCGCCGGCTTTTGAGCCAAGATACCGGGGCTATACTCTCCGAGGAAGAGGAATTGGCGTGGCTTGGGATTCTGGGGTGCCTGGATAGGTTGTTGCTTGTCGTGCTGGTTTTTCCTATTTCTGGCTGCTGCTTGATAGTTGTTAGGTAGTTTGTTCTTTGGGTCATGGGCAATGAGTTCAGCGAGCATCATAGGTAGGTAGATCAAGAGGTGGATGGATAGGCGTGGACACGTCGGAGTATTGGGACAGCAAGGTTTAAGAGTGAAAATGGGCATGGAGGAGATGATGGTGATGATGGAGGGCAGGACAAAATGGCAAAGGTGAGAGGTTGAAGAGGCGAGGAGGTGAAAGGAGGTTCCCTCTCCAGCTCAAAGTTGAGCTCAACACCCATCTACCTTTCCTATCGTTAAGGATGCGAAGTACGGCAGAGGATGTATTGTTTCAAGGACCAGAAGGGTACGACTGATTCGAGTCAAGGGGGGCAGGCATGCATCGATCACAAGGAATCACACTCGTTGTGCCTGACAAGATGGTCTCGGTAGGAGATGGGAGCAGATACTGGACATGCCAGCTCGAAAGGTTGATGCACATTCATAGCCTAGGTAGAACTTAGCATAAGAATAAAACAAATAGTTAGAAGGCATTCCACAACATAGTGATTGCGGTTGTAGAAAGAGTGACCAGAGACTGATCACCTTGGTGTCAGGAAGGCGGCGAGGAGGCGATACCAGAACAATATCATGGAAGTTACGTGCATGTGCCGCGGTCGGGATGAGTTCCATGGCACAGAAACTGACTGACAAGTGTCATAAATGGGCCAAGATCGAGGAGCTTGAGAAGGTCGCAGGTTATGTGGCATCCCTGGTACTGGCCCAAGCAATGATCTGGTGGCTCGTTCTCTCCAAGGAGGATCATGGGATTAACAGCCAAACGGCGGGACTTTCAAGTTGCTTCAAAGTAGCATTAAATAGACTGGGAGGAGTATCAAATACAATATTGTTCACTGAAGCTACCGCTCTGCCAAACCCCCATATTATGAACTGGCGGTACAGTGTGGATGGTGCTGTCGTGGTGCCTGCGGGATGTGAGCTCGGTGAGGCTTAACTGTCTACTTGGCCGTGGGCATCATTACGCGGCAAATGGCTCAATTCGCAATATATGTGAATTTATGGTGCATAATGGCCTCGAGTAATTTGATGGATCCCATATCCTACTTTGAAGTCATCTTGACCTGGTGCAAGGGCCATATTTGTCTGGACAGATCGGATCAGGCTATGTATGTCCCAGGGAGTGGATGTTCCGGAACAATACCATCGCTCTGAGCCCACCCTTGACGAATTATCATCATCGTCTCTTGATATTTTTATACAATGGAAATTCTAGAGCAGGGTAGAGGGACTCAAGGGAGAGAATAGTTATCACAGAGCCTCCTCTAAACATTTATTCAGCCTCTTCGCTAAATGACGACCCGGACAGCCCTCGACCCCAAGTCCTCTGAAAAGAAACCTCACCCTCTACTACCCCCTCATCTGCCTGCTTCGTCAAACACAGACACGGAGATAGGCCTTTCCTCATGCTCTGTGGTGACCCCTTGCGAGGAGCTTGTGGCCTGAAGAACGGGCGAGCCTTGATCCCCTTGGCTAAGAGGGGTAGACGGCTACGAGGCACCAAAGGTAGGCAACAAGTCAATCATGTCGGACAAGTTCAACTTCGACTTCAACATCAACCAGAGCGCAGCGGCGTGGGCCGTTCAATCTTCCAGTACATGTTGATCGTGAATCATCCATCTCATATCCATTCTATCCGTTGCGTATACATTGATAAATCTCGTGCGTTGGATTAATTCTAGAAGCCATGAACCCGACCTTGTCCATGCTCCTCGCTCGGGTTCAGTGCTTGCTAGCCCGTTGCCGTCAGCCTCACAGCTGCCCAACACCAAGTATCATGCTGTTAGCCCGACAGAGGTCCAAGCTCTGACACGACTCGTGACGGCTCGTTACGTGCAATGGATCATCGTGAGGTTGCTTTCATGCCTGTTTTCGACCCGCTACCGTCTCGTTACTGCCATCGTCGGGGAGTGTCAATGCATTGAGGAATTGACCGATCTGAAACCATCATGGAATTGGACTTCCCCCGCGGCTTGTGTTCTCCACGCACATCTCCTCCCGTACCGCGATATTCCCGGTCCAAGCATCGTTCTCGAGGACGAAGCATCTTTCGGCGTAGATGCCCATCTCGTTCTGTCGTCGCCATGCGCTGCTTAGTCTCCGAACCATAACACGCCTCCAGCCCCCGACATTAATGGTAACCTGCTTCCAAGAGACGGAAGAATTCATCGCATGCTTGCCTTGAATGAGAAGTCGGAAAGTTTCCATCGCTGCTTCGTAGTCATAGTCGTTCCCGGGAGCGATATCTTCAAAAGGTTGGACGACTGTTTGGACGTGAAGGGTCAGGGTGTGGAGCGCTGGGAAAGCACAAACTGCTCGCAGGAACGCAGTCGCATTGCACATTCTCACGTCCATGTCGAGTTCAAGCGTGTGAACGGATTGCAGCCGTTGCGAGAGCATCGCCAAGTCGTTTGGCAGCAAGGTCGGGCATCTTTCGTCATCTTCGGAGAACCCAGTGTGATCCCGGAATCGGAACACCCGTAATGAGCGCTGATGCTTTATGATGGCATCTAGTGGAAAGAGCTTGGTGTGGCAGGTAATATCCAAAACCTCGAGTGCCCGAATGTGATTCTTGATGAGTAGATAAAGTCCAGCTGTGGCATCTTCTCTCTTGTCCGGTAGGTGAGCGCTGTAGTCTTCAACGTGCAGTGAGTGTAGCTTCGCAAAGTCCTTGAAAGACACAGATCTCAGAAAGTGAAAGACGGGCACAGAGACCAGTTCAAGGGACTCTATCCGGGAAAAGTCCCAGTGTTTCCGAACATCCTCTGCCGCATGGTTCCAGTCGTATGATCGTAGGCGCAGGTTGGTGAAGGCAGGCATGCGGTCTCTCGGTAGAAAGTTGAAGCATGTGCCCTGTCCGCGGTCCTCATAGTGGAATGTCCTAAGTTGTGAAGCCTGGACAAGAAGACTCTTCAAAGAGCTAAGTCGAGTAGACAAAGCTGGAGTCGGGTTGGCTAGCCTCAAAGTCGTCAGATGCTTTGCGGGAATGGCTTCCGTGAAGACCTCTCCCAGGTTGCTGTCAAAGTTTCGCATGGGCAAGTCCTCAACATGGAGTTTGGTGTCCCTGAACTTGCTGTCATTCGAGCTAAGAAGATCAGAAGGCAGCCACATGCCAGCAGCGTGAATGTCGCCGTCGATGTATTGCCAGCTGCCGGCGAACTTGTTAGCGGGAAGTGAAGTTGCAGGGACGATGTCAGTACCGTATGGAGCTCAACCTCCTGATACATGATAACACCTTTGAGATTCCATCGGGGTCTAGGTTGCTTGGAACGACAACATGGTTTGTGTGAAGAGAAATGTGATCAAAGACATTGGGATATTGTTGCTCAGCGTCTGGAGCGACGAGATGCTCGTTCAAAGTCAGGAAGCGGTAGGCCGTAGGTGTGGCTATGGCATCGAGCCTCTTTGAGATTAGACGCACAGACAAGACGGACCGCGTATCAATATCCCGAAGCTAAAGGGAGCTATTAGTGAGGGGCTCTCACATGGAAACAGGGGTCTGTAAGAGTCTATACCTGTTCAAAGATGAGGACCAGGAGCTCCGAGCTGAGGCGGTTGAAGGAGGAATTCAGAGAAGAAGTCAGTCTGGATGGAGCGGCCATACGTCGAGGAGTGCTGAAGGAACACGAGAAGCGAGCAGATGTTGGAGGATTGGGGTAGGAGAGGGTAATGGAAGGTGTTGAGAGCATGAGTTCGGTTGAAGAGGGCATGGTTAATTAAAAAATGACCAGTCAAGGTAATAAAGAAGCAACGGAATAGTTGTGGGCAAAGAAGAGGAGGGACCCAGTGTATGTATAAGTCGACTGGTGGTGGGTAGACCGCGTGTAAACTCTCTTGCTCATGGATGACACTAGCCTTCTTGGGGACAAAGTAACGAAGGATCGAAGACGGTCAAGCTCAATGCGGGAGGAGAAGCGGCGTGGCTCTCGAAGAAGTGGAGGGCCGTATTATCAATGCAGTTCCAAGGCGACGGAACTATAGCAGGGTTGGTTGCTAGGATGGACGGGCAAGCCAAAGTCGGGACGAGTGGAGTGCTATCTGACAGGGTTATGTACATGTACTGTCCAGCCTAGGATAATGTAGGAACAAGGACGGGTATGTATGCATGCCCGTCAACCAGGCTGTGAGCAGCTGGGGCGTGGGATGGGATGAAATGGGAGCAGGGGACTGAAACGAGAGAAGAGAGTGAGGGAGCATTGGCATCTCACGGAGCAGACATGAACCAAGCCAGGTAGATGAAGGGAGAAGCTCTGACTCTCGAGCACCACCCACGTCGGTCCGTCTTGGGGTAACCCAACGAACAGACGGACGACCTGAGGGAGCCTCGAGCCTTGTGGAGATGACGGAGCCGCCCAAGCCAAGGGGACCAAGATCGGGTAGGCAAGGATGAGTTGTCTGTGGAGAGAGGCTAAGGCGAAGCCACGGAGTGCAGATGAAGAAGCCAGGGTTCCAGGTGGGGAGATGACGGAGGAGACTCAGCTGCTAGGAGGATATGAGACCGAGGAAAGGTTAACGGGTCTGGACGAATCGAGAGGCAAGGGCAGAGACATGGTGTGTAAAACGACATCAAGTACAGGGAAAAGAGTCGTGTGATAGTGCGGCGCGAGGCGTCTCTGTCTGTATGTCTGTATGTATGGGAGAGGAGGAGGATGCGAGACAGCCGGTCATGGCGTTGAGAAAAGAGACATTTTCGTCAAGTCCATGTAATCCTCAGCCTCAGGTGTCTTGGACACCCAGGATGACCATCCATCCATCCTGTCCATGTCCATGACGGGCGGGGGGCGGGGGCGGCAGGAGAAATAAGACGACCGTGATATCTCGTGTTGGTAGAGGTTGGCGTCGACGTCAACGACCAAGATGCCGCCAGATCCAACAGCCGACCCAGTCCAAAGTCAAATCTCGCCCACCGACAGATAGATCGACTGTGGCAGCGCACCGAGTTCTGGTGCATGGACGCGGTGCGCGGACGAGTCCTCGATCTGGCTATTGGCCTCGCACACGCACACACACAGGAGTTAGGCCCTTCAATCTCATGGCCCGTAGTAAGTTCTGATAGACGATTCGCAAGAATCTCCCAAAACGGGAAACTGGGTCCAACTCTGAAGGGAACCGTCGCCCCTCATGGCGTCTTTCTCCGGAGCCAATCGCCCGTGTCAGAACGCCCGCGGCGGCCGGGGGTGTCAGTCAATCGCATTTCTGCCAGGCTGGACCCATGTCCTTCCTTCTTTGATGTCTTGCGGTGCGGTGCGGTGCGCCAACAGACGGACATGGCAACGGTTGCGGATCCCCGGGCCTCTGGTTCTGCAGCGTGCATAGCCGCTGCTTGTTCGGTCTGGCGGTGGGTGGACGGGCATCTCTCCGTCGCCGATGGATGGATTCTTGAACGCCGTTCTGGGTCCGTCCGGGCAGCGGATCCTTGACCTATACTGTACAAGCTGGGTTCTTTCCATGATCTGAGCTGTGGCTTCTCCGCTGATGATGCTGTATGTTGTTTAGCCTGAGATGCAGCTTGCCAAAAGCGACAATGTTCAATATCCCGTGAGATTTGGTCCAGGTCATGTGAGGAGGGTTTCGTGTCTGTTGGCTCAGACCTCGTCCGTGTTGTTCTGGAAGGAAGCATGGGCAGCACCTGTGCTTTCCTATTCGGGGTGTTCCTTTGACACCTTCAACGTCACCATCAGACACCACCAACTTGCATAATTCATCCTCACTATGAAGCATTAATCAACTCTTGCACTAGAGCTTACTCTATCTATGCCGGTCCATATGATCATTTGCTTGCACCGTTTTGTTTTGAGGCCAGCCATGCGGGTCAGTTCTTCACTCTGCACCCACCAAACAAGAGCTCCAAGTCTTGGGCTGAACTCTGCAACCTACAACCGTTGTTCCTACATCTCGTATCCCCTCAATGGCGGGGCAGAAGGGACCACAACGAGATTTGTGAAGCAGACGACAAGTCAAACCCCGTCACCTTGCACCGGCATGTCTGCGTGTCCCCCATCACGTACTCGAAGCTGAGCTTGCGGCTGCTGTGTCACTCGCCAAACGCTGTGCGACGACATGTACTGGTCACCACGAGCCATGCCGACGCAGATTACCAACATGTGGGATGGGATGAGGTTGAAAAAAGTGTCCAGGGGGTTGTTCTTCCAAGCGGCAAACGCCGTCCAGTCGCAACTTGTCAACCTGCTAGTTTAGGCTTGCGATTGTGGATTTTCCCAATGGTAAAATGCGACTGGCTCAGCAGAGCTGCTGATGGTTGCATTAGGCCCAAGTGCGAAGTCCAGGTGCCTTGCAACGGACGGGAATTGCATGCAAACTCACCAATACGAAAACAAGAACTCGATGCCGCGTTATACCCAAACCCGTTAGATATCCCGACTGCTTGTCCCAGCCGACGATCGTTTCCAGCACCTTGGGACCGTACCGCACCTGGAGGTGGGTGGGCAGCCTCTCCCATGTGCTCCCCCCCTCTGTCGCCGCCCGAGCCCTTTTTCTCTGTTTCGTTTTGTTTCGTGTCGTATCGTATCGTTTCGACCTGTCTTGCCTCGAGGGACAACTTGCTCGTGTGCCTCAGGCCTGTCTTAGGACCGCCTGATGTTTCTCATCCATGGCAAGGTAGGTCTCGGCCCGGCTTGTGCTACTTACTGTGAAGCAGAGGAGCAGCCTGTCTGTCCTTACTAATAAGACGTCGACCACGCCGTCGAATCCGAGACTTGCAGCTGCGGTGAGCCATAACCAGATATGCAAGGCCTCCTTGTCCCTTGCCCAACGTTCCGGCCCTTACCGTCGACTGAATTCGAGCCCCAGCCCGCTGGATCATGGGCCACACGGCGTCTACACACAAGATCATGAGAGTAACCACACCTTCATGTGATCCCAGCATCAGCCGAGGGGAATGAATCACCGCTCGTTGGTCGCGTTGGCGCCATGGCCTCGACCGTTGTGACTGTGCGGCCACCGGACGCGGTGAGCTGAAGGTTGGCCTTTCCGCCATGACCCCTGAAGGAGATTCAAACTCTGGTGGGCAATGCATCGAGTATTACGATTCCTGCTACAACCTCGGAGACATCAGCGGCAAGCTCGACAAAGACTAAGACAAGCAGAGCAGAAAAAAGTGACAGAGGGGCCGATGCCCACACCTTGAACATGGTTAAGGGTAGAGTAACAATACAACTCAAAGAGAACGCTATGGGAATCTGCCCTTTCGCCGCGCCAGCCGCCCATTTCATGCATATACGAGAATACAACGAGTCGATCCAATCCATTATCCCTCTTTTCTCATTTGTGTTTTCTTGTCTCCTTGGGTCGAGCAACCCAGGTTGCTGCCCATGGATCATGGAAGACAACCTCAGGGATGCAATGCAAACAGAGCCGCCTGCATCTTGAAATACCGTCCATCACGCTAAGATTGAGACCCCCGACTAATATCGATACAAGGGCTGTTTGTTTGTAGGCGCACTATCGCGGGGCGCATCATAGATATCGTCGTCGTCCGAGACTTCGTCCACCCGCGGTCGTGGGGGGTTTTGGCTTGTAGGAGCCGGGCTCTGAGCCGGCACTCCACCGTGCATCTGCACCTTGCCCACGGCGCTGTCTTGGCGACCGAGATAGCTATCAGTCGGCTGGAAGCCGGGATGGAAGGGTTCAAAGGCGAGGCGCTGGTCTAGGTAATCGTTTGTCGTGCTGGGACCGGCGTGACTCGACGAACCGCCTGGTTGGGGGTCTGCGAAGGGGTTCTCAAGAGACTCGTCGGGCTGTTTGCTCGAGCTTGCCTCTCCAGCCCTTGGAGGTGGACCAGGGGGCGGTGTGTAAGATTCCGTCTCTTTGCCCTTGCCACTCACGTTGGCGTTGTGATCCGGGTATGGGTAGCCGCCAGATCCTGATCCTGACGGTGAGGCGTGGTCGCTGAAATGGTTGTTGGAGCCATTGGTCTGGGGTTGAGGAGAAACTGCGGGCGAATCGGTTCGTTCTCCAAGGCCCATCTGCTTCCTGGCGTTGAGAACAGCCCTCTTGTGCTGGTTCAATGCCGTCTGCAGCTGCTCGTTGGTGTCGATGAGGCTCTCCATGGTGTCGTTGTCAGGGGTCGGGTTCTCGGACACCATATAACCCTGGATACTTCGGGAAGCGCTCGAACAGCGGTCGGCAAACTCCTTGATGAGCTCGTTGTTGAGGATCTCGGTGGGAGGCGTGTTCATGACGACTTGCTCGAGGAGCTTGGCCGATGTTCGGGCCTCCTCGAGTCGGCTAGCCAGTTCTACGGGATCAGGCAGCGCCCTATTTGTGTGGTGTCTCGCAAAGTAGTTTTGCGAGTGCGGGTTAACAGGAGGGGTGTTGTATGCCCCTGGAGGTCCCATCATCTGCTGAGGTGGTTGTCCCTGGCAAACCATGTTAGTCTTGATCTTTCCTAGAGGCGCATTAAGAGGCATACTCCGAAATCCTTATAAGCCCTCTCCTTTTCCTTTTTCCACATGGTGACCAGAATCACCAGGTTCTCGTCATCCATCTTGGTGCGCTCAAAGTCGTCCAGTGTCTCCATCAGGATCTGGCGCACACTGGGGTCGCGCACACCCCTGAGCAGCGCGCGAGTTGTGTCGGCAAATTTTTGGTCGAAATTGCGAGTAAAGGTCGAGCCAGGGTTATCGGTCAAGATGCGCATGAGCATGACGGCGTTGTACTGCCACGCAGGTCGTGAAATGTAGTCCTTGGACATGTACTTGCGGATGAGGCGCGCGCATTCCGTGGCAGCGCCCGGGGAGGACTCGGCGGCATCGACGATCGGAGGGAGGAAGAGGACTTCATCGCTCTGTTGCGCAGCGTGTTAGCGGATTGGAGGTTTGACGGAGCTTCCGGTGCGCATGCTTACCTTGCTGGTGCCTCCAGACTCGCAGAATGCTTTCTAAGCTCTGGTCAGCGACGGCCAGAATGGACGATATGGGCGGCGCGCTCGTAACATACTACACTGTTGTGAGCCGTGGCCTCGGGGGTTGCGGCTGGTGTTGTGCCACTGGGTGGTGCTCCGGAGCCGGAGGGTCCGTCAGAGGTGCCTGTAGATGCTCCATCCCATTAGCCGTTTTATTCTATGGTGTTTTGTGTCCGGAACGTTTGGGGTTTCGCCGTGATGCGCGCAAGCACGGGAAGAAACGTACGGTTGGAAACGTTGCTCGCTTTCCTCCTAATGCTGCCGAGCATCTTATTCACGCCGAGGCCCTTGAGAGACTTCATGGCTGCGGTTCGAGCTCGCGCCACAGCGGGCGGCGCTTGCGGTGGGAAGCGGGTTTTGGGGGGCGCGCGAGCACGCGGGGGAGAGGAGAGAGAGAGTAAGGTCGGTTAGAGGACAGGTAAGTTAGTTGTTGATTTCCTAGAAGCTCGAATAAAGGTATTCGTAGAGGAGGAAGAGAAGAATTAAGAGGATGTCGAAAGGGAAATGAACGACCAAATAGGGAAAGCGCCGAGGGGGATGCTGCGAGTTTCAGAAGCGGTGATGTTGGTTGGGAGAAGGCCGACGATGGGCTCTGGCTCTTGGTGTTGGAGCGGGCGTCGACTGATTGGAGCGCCGGTTGTCTGGGATTAGCAGGACTGGGGGGAGAACTCGCAAGGGTCTTGTGTGTCGCTTGGCGGTGATGAGCGAGAAGGAAGCAATCCCAGACGGTGAGAGAGGTAGGAGGAGGTGGTTAAGAGGAAGAGGTTCAAGTGAAGCAAAGAATGCTGCTTGAATACCGCCGATCAGTCGTTGACAAGATACAGCCTCTGTATTCGTAGGCTCCCTCTAAATTGCCAAGTTTCGGACTTGTCCAGGGTCCGTGATGCGCGGCGCGGTCTTCGAATAGGTAGGTAGGTACCAAGCCCCGTGCGTCACCTTTAAAAGTTGACAGCAAAGGAGATTAGCAAGGGGAGCTTACAAACAATCCCCGACACAGAAGAGAGATCCTACTAGTAGCAGCAAAAGTCGAAACTTTTTTTTTCCTGACGCCCCCTCTCTTGAATAAGTTTATCGGTTTAAAGTTGAGGCCTCTGATGAAGAACGACTCCCTCCCCCCAAGACAATATGGACAAGACGTCCCCATCTTTTGCTAGCGGCCAACCGTTGCACAGCCTCATCGCCCTACGCAATCAACCCCTCAGGGAAGCACATGACACTTCACTCTTGGCTCGCCTCTTGAAGTGAGAATTGCTGCTTTGTCAAGTCATAGATGTCGGCAAGACACTCCTCTTGACGAGAACGCGTGTCGTTGTGCTCTAGACGGGTTGGCAGGGTGGTCCCTTTGCAATAGACACATGCATAGAGGGCCCGCATCATGCATGCACTTTGATGCTCTGTATGGACGGCCGTATGGACGGATCGTGGTTAGCTTCAACCACAGGACGTGATGTCCCCCTTCTCCAGACCATGGGACTGGATACATCTGTCCTTCAGTATTCCCTTGTGACATGGCAAACATGGTGACTTGTCGGCATATTTCTCACAACACTTTGTCCTGGTGTTGTCAGGGAGCTGTCGTACACTTCCACACCCACGTCAAGAGGCCGCCGTCTACACCTTCACTCCACTCTGAATCAACATTTATCCCTCAGAAAGGATTAGATTGACGCTTTACCGCTATGTCAAGACTCATGGGTCACAGATAACCTCCCCATCATGCTTCCTTGGCACTCGCCTACTGTTGCCCCTCCGCCTCTTCATCTTCGTCATCGTCGTCGTCGTCCCCCGACTCCTCATCCGAGTCCGGTGATATGTCCTCCACAATGAGGTTTCCTGATCTCCCGATCTTCTCTCCCATCGTCACCGTGGTCGTGGGCTCGTACACCATCCGCGGGAGAATCGATGCGATTCGGAATCTGTACTCGTGCTCGTACTCCTCTGGCTTGTCACCTCCTTCTGGGTTCTCCTCCTGCAGAAGTTCGTAGCACTCCACAAAGGCATATAGGTCTTCCATAGAAGCGTCTTGGGGGAAACGTCGGATGATTCGACCAATACCTGACTCCTCGGGCATCTTGAGCGCAACCCGCACAACGCTCTTATCGCTGGCAGGAGGCTCGGCCACGATAGTTGTGGCCCTCCATGCTCGCCATTGTTGTCGCTTCTCCTCGAGTCTTGCTGCTGCCTCTGCTTCCTCTTGAGCTCGCTTCTCTGCTGCCACCGCAGCTGCAGCTGCCTCCCTCTTCTGACGTGCGCGTTCTCGGTCAATAGCCAAAGACCGCTCATATGCAGAATCCTGCTCAGTTCGCAGATTCCTCGTCACCTCTTGTGCGACTCGCTCTGCCCTTACCCCTTCCAGGTCGGCGCCGTACTTCTCGATAGCGGCTCGCAACTCTGAGAGGTAGGTCGCCGGCGGCATAGGTCCGACAAGTCGCTTCGCTATTCCCATGCGGGTGCTACCCTCCTTGGGAGTGAGGCATACCAGTGCCGAGAAGGGGAACTTGGTGCATACATACTCTTGGGCGACTTGATATGCTTCTGAATCCAAAACGTTTCCTCCCCATAGGATAATGTTATTTGCGGGGTCCTTGATAAAATCGACCACGTCTGGGAAGAGCAGGGTGTCCTTGACGAAAGATTCGGTATCGTCATGCTCGGGGGACATTAGCACAACGAGCATAAACTTAAGCTCTTTCTTGGCCAGATCATGCGCCTGGGCAACGCCGCCTTCAAAGAAGGGTAGCTCGTTCTCTCCATATTCTTCCTCAAATTCTCGTTTAAACCTCGCGGCTGTATCTCGCGGCATAAGTGGTCGGCGTCCGTTGGTACCCCGGAAACCTGTCGATATCCTACTCGTCACCGCCCGAGGTCGGATCGATGCGGGCAAGAATGACAATACATATATCAAAGTCCGGAACAAAGTCGAAGCCGCCCTCCATCCCCAGCCAAATGGTGCAAGAACAAGTCCTATGATCCAGGGCGACCGCCCGGTGACGGGGTTCTGGGGGACGATTCTCGGAGCTGGATCGGTGCGCTGCCTTGGTGAAGCTCGGGGGGATCGGGCAGACGATGCTAACAAACTCTCCTGAAGGTTCTCATGTCTCGCCGTCGCCCGAGGAATCTCTTGTTGTGCCGCAGCTATGGGGTCGGGAGCTTCGCCGTCAAAGAACTTGGCAATGGCGATCTGTAAACCCCGAGGTCAGATTGTTGGAGCGTATAGTCGGGGATGCTCGTTTCATACCTGAACGTTCCATTCAGACCGCCGAAGAAGCGGAATAGCATCACTAACTTCCTGATTTGTGACCTGGGTGTATTGGTTGAGGGCCTCTTGCTGACTAGAGGACAACTGTCCCAAGTCAATGTCGGCTTCGGCCATGATGCCGGTTTGTGTCCCAGGTGCCCCTCCTCTGGTAACGGAAATCAGAAAGCAGGGGATGATGCGCCAATACAGGCCCAGAATAAGTTCGGGGTAGCTGGCGAATATGTAGGAGAATAACTTCGGCTTTGGTGTTTTGCGGTGACACTCGTGACAAGAACCACCTGGACAGTTTGGAGGTGCATGCGAGCAGTCGGCCCGGTGACCCGTTTGCCAAATAGACGCAGTGTAGGAGAGTAAAAACAAGCCACTGCTTTAACTCGAACGAAAGGCGCAAGAAATGGTTGCTACTTTGGCGAGTCAGTTGCTGACTTTATCCTCTATATCCGGCGGTCGAGGATCGAGAAGATGCCCGCCGGAAGCTAAGTAGAGCAGTGACGAATGGTGGCATCGGACCGCGTCAAGAGCTACCAAGGTAAAGGTACCGGCTGCGCTGCTTATCGGGGGGTATTCTTCGGAATATTGTATTCTTGGAACGGGCAAGCACGATTGGCGTCATGGCGCGGGGGGGTGCATATGTACCTGACCATAGAGTTTAGCTGAGACAGTACCTCGAAGCGCGGTGCTGGGCTGGCTCACGACTCCCGTCTTGCCTTCTCACCCAACCCAACTAATAAACTGTCTCCGCGCGCGACGGACGACTCCTCCACCAAAACTCCCCCCACCGCCCACATCCACACTCTCTCCATCTCCTGCATATCTTTCCTCCCGGCGTCGTCGCTCCCGCTTCAAGAGGCGACGGCCCGCGCCTTGTTCGCCCAGGAACACTGTCCTTGGCTCCTCGTCGTTTGCTAGGGCTGTTCCCGTCAGCCCGTCCGACCCCGCCGTTCGTCTCCTTCCTCCATATGGGCGGCCGGTCGCCTCGATCAATTGAGCCATGGGAAATGCTTGCCAGAGTCAAGTCGGTGTTCCTTTCTCTTTGACTGGTCTTTTCTGCAAGTTGCGCCTTGTATGGTTCCTTCGCCTCTCGCAATCTTGCTTTGCACCCGTCGTCCCATGACGGCACCCGTCTCACTCTTGGCTACGCACCCGCTAACATCCACACCACAGTAGACGTCGTAAATCCGACCACGGGGACGGTTCTATCCTCATCACTATATACTATTGACCATGGCGACGTCGCGATACCAACCAGCCGATCTGCGACGCCAGATCGGCTCCCCAAGACCCAAGGGACGCGGTTCGTACCCTCTCGATCCCAACCCAACACCCCGCGATTCCATTCGAGCTGACCCGGCCCTACCAGAGAATAAGGATACACTATGTCGAAACGTTCTCATCTACGGTCACTGCCGATACGAGGATCAAGGTTGCGCATTCAGCCACGACCAAAACAAAAACAATTCAAACTCGGAAACGTAGGTTTATCTTTCGTACTCTGGTCATTTGGTATCCCCAAGAAACCCTGCGACACAACGAACCCAGCCCAACCTTGTTTGCCGCCACAAGTTACACAGCCCGCCCATTGACGCCGACACCCGTGTCCCATGTTTTCCGATCCCGCGGCCTGTTCGAGTCGTCCTCGGCTTGTTTGACTTGGGGTTCCTGGGTCCCCTCGAAAGGCGCCGTTCTCGGAAGCATCGTCGCTTGGAGGGATGTCGTGTCGCCTGACATATCCGCTCATCGGCCGATACTCGAATGCCCACAAACGCGCTGTTCCGACTGGTCCGTACCGTAGTCAGAGCTCTCTACAATCACTCGTCTCTGCGATCGCTTCTAGAATTGCCCAGACTTGCTCATTGCCTCGATCTGATTCGTCACCCGACAGTGTCTTGGGCATTGGCGTTGTGTGTTTTGCAAGCCCTAGACATGTTGATGAACGAGAACAATTATTGGGGCACAAGGCATCATGACTGACGAATTATCTAGTTCCAAGAAGACGTTGAACGTTGATTCACCGTCATTTACACCTGCAGGGCTCGGCAAGAAGCCCACATTCTCGTCGCAAGCTGCAAGTGCTCCAGCTTTCACTCCACGTGGTTTAGGCAGTACGAATCTCTTCGTCATGACAGTGACATCTGTCCGACTAACAGCAACGTAGCAGCCACCCCTGTCGGGCCCGAGAACGATGGCAGTGTGTTCAATCCTGCGGCTATCCGCGAATTCACCCCAACATTCGACATTTCTGTAGGTCATGACGGCTGTCCGTTTGTTGGTCCCTCCGTCGTAGCTGACCAACTATCTAGACTACGACAAACGGTTCCGCTCAAGATAGCGGACTATCCTATGACCCTTTTACAATGCCGCCAGTAAATCCAGGCCTTTCCACACCTCAGTTCAACCCCTATGCCGAAGATCACGGCGCCCTTGGTGGCCATGGACCTGGCTATTTCCCGCCGCAAAACGCCTTCACGACACCACTTGAACCCCTTCAACATCACCTCTATTTCCCTGTCGGACCGAAGCGGGATGACCTGATGCCGTATCATCGAGTGCCGCATGACTTCTTTCTTCCCGAGAAGGAGCGGCAGGAGATTGCGAGGAAGCTTGAGGCTGCCGGCCAGGTTCTCCCCAATTCACAGCTGCCACAACTAGATAACTATCACAACTTGGTTCCCTTGGACACGACACACCGCAAAAACGCCAACATCTTTGGATATCCTAGTTGGATTTACAAGGCCACGGCCACCAAGACCGGTCACATCTATTGCTTGAGGCGACTCGAAGGTTACCGCTTGACCAACGAGCACGCGATCAGACAGGTCAAGGAATGGCGCCGCATCAGCAACGGCAACGTGGTCTCGATATTAGATGCATTTACGACCCGTGCATTTGGCGACAGCTCCCTCATCTTCGTTCAGAACTACTTTCCACTTTCAAAGACCCTTGTCGAGGTCCATCTATCTCCGACTCCTACCCACGGCAACCGTGTTCCCGCAAAAACACCCATTCCCGAGAACACCCTCTGGGGCTACATATCGCAAATCGCCAACGCTCTCCAAGCAATCCACTCAGCCAACCTCGCAGCTCGATGCATCGATCCTAGCAAGATCATCCTGACCGACAAGAACCGCATCAGATTGAGCGCCTGCTCCATTCTGGATGTTGTGCAGTTTGACGCTCGCCGGCCAATCCAGGATGTACAACAAGAGGACTTTATCCAATTTGGCCGACTATTGCTATGCCTCACAACCAACACGCTACCGATTCATCTTACTAACCTGAAGATATCTATGGAGCAAATGAGCAGGACATACTCTGTTGAGATGAGAGATACCATCTTGTGGCTGCTTACACCGCAGCAGCCCCCCGCGCAAAAGGGAATTGACGAATTCGTACGCGGAATTGCCGGCCGGATAACATCCACGTTCGACATGAACCTGCAGGCTTTGGATAAGGTCAACGCAGATGTGATGCGGGAGGTAGAGAACGGCAGGGTGGCGAGGCTGATGATGAAGCTGGCCACCATCAATGAGCGATACGAATTCAACGGCGACCAGAACTGGTCCGAGAACGGCGAACGATACATACTCAAGCTATTCCGGGACTACGTTTTCCACCAAGTTGACAGCAACGGCAACCCGGTCCTCGACATGGGTCACATGCTCCGTTGCCTCAGCAAGTTGGAAGTCGGGACAGAAGAGCGGATCTGTCTAACCAGCCGAGACGAACAAACGAGTTTCCTTGTCAGCTATAGGGAGCTGAAGAAGATGCTAACGACTTCATTTGGCGAGCTTGCAAAGGCAAGCAAGTCAGGGGGTCGAGGATTTTAGGAGGATTTAGACGGTTTCAGGGGGGTTTAGGGAGAATCTTGGGTGAAGTCAAGGACGATTTTTAGAGGGTTCAACGGGTCCTTTGGAATATCGTAGGATCAAGGTTAAGTAGGACGAGGCAAACAAGGGCAAGGCCCGGTAACCTGCAAGGACACAGATGAATGGGGAAAGAACTCCATCGAGCCACAGCAGACTTTGGGGGGAGAGTGTGAGGACCTGGATTTTCTAGGGAAAGGAAAGACTCGGCTCTTATACTGACTGAGACCGCTTCCATCGAAGACAGCGCATCTTCCTCTACAAAGAGACCATTGCCGGCAAATTGGGTAGACAAGGGGCCAGGGTTTGGACATGATGTCTCTATACGGCTGATGACGGCACGACGGGGTCTCGGGACAAGCTACACACGGACTGCTGGCACGAGGGGATTGAACGATGATGGATGGAGGGATTAGGGAGCAGATATTTAACACACCTTTGTTCATATAAGTTAGCATGAATGATGATTGAGTTACCTAACTACGATATCTGGCAACAAGATGAAGTGAAACGGACTCATTTAGCCTTGTATGAAGATGAAGCAAGGTTATCTCAGAGATATACTTTACCTGGGATATTTTTCTCCTCTCTGACGATCCACCTTGTATAAAAATAGGGTGAGATGCTTCTGAGGATTTTCTGAATTCTTACACGAGCAAGGACTGAGCGAGATGTTACACGACGAGAATTATCTGTCTTGTGAATATGGTATATTGCCTTGATTTAAAACAAGACTGTTGATGTGAAGAACGTGATACCATGCCCTCTCATGGCGTGAAGTCACCAGGCTGGCTGAGCTGAACTCGACAAGCCACATGTTGCCATCTCGCCGTTCATTCGCAATCCAGCAAGCTGTGATAGTAGATGCAAGTCTAAAAGGGTCATCACGTCATTCCGCCAGCTAGACACTGGTAGGCAAGGCCATAACAGCGGCCGGCCACCCTGTGAATCGGGGCTTCTTCCTTCACACCGTTTTTGTGATTCTTTCCAACTAGGTGTATTCTCCAGAGAATTCGTGCTTCATTCATCCTCGGCTTGGACAAAGGGGTTGGCGATCTCTTCGCTGCCGTCGACGGGGCTCACGAGGACGAGGAGGGTGCCTCGAACGACGACGAGACCGAGGGAGCGGGTGGACTCGTTGCCTTCATCGTCTGTTGATGGTGTGTTAGCATGGGCATGTTAGGAAGAGCGTACTCTGGGTGAATGAGCAACTCTTTATAGGTCTAAACATACCTCGGACAACTTCGTGTACATCATCAAGGACCAGATTCATCAAAGCATCGTAACCCTTCAAGGTGCCCTTGACTAGAAGCACAGGTTAGCATCGTAGCTCCAGGGCTCACAGGCGCTGATCGCGCGAGACAGCGCAACGTACCCTCTCGTCCGCCGTTGAACTTGACCGTGATCTGCTTGTCCATGTACTTGGCCAGGTCGAGAATGTTCTCCTTCTTGGTCCTCTCGCGATCGTGCTGCGCACCCGCTCCAGCGCCGCCTCCTCCTCGTCCTCCGCCTCGCCCGCCACGGGGGTGAGATCCCTGGCCGCCCCGGCCGCCTCGGTGCGAGGGTCTATCGGACATGGCGCATGCGTGGTGGGTTTTCTTCCTTGGGGTGTCGAAGGGAGGGGGTGGGTTTTGTAGGGCTACGAATTCGAGATGGTTTGGATGCGAGCTTGCTTGGGGGTTTGGGTCAAGGTTGGAACTTGCGAGGCTTTGGTGGGGTTGGAGGGGCTATGCATTTTGGGGAATGGTGGCGGTGTGAAAGAGGAGCACTGGATTGCGGGGAGGCACGTGCTAATGTGCGTGCCAGAACGTCACTTGAAGATGGAGAAAGAGTGCAGTTCAGTGCAGGTTGGCTGCAGCCGGGAATAAGGCCATGGCGGCAGGAAGTCGTCTGCCGGTCTCCATCTCTCTTGGCATGAGATTCCTGTTTCTTTGTCCCAATTGGAATATGATAACCAAGTTACGCTGTGGCCAATGGAGGGACGAGGAGAAAGCCTCAATTTCTTCATGTGACGGGTTGGTTCCGGTGTCAGTTTTTTAACATAACAGAGCGGCCGATGACAACCGTGCAAAGATGGATCTGGAGCAGGCCATGATATCCATGATGGATACCAATGTAGGTAATCCGAGGAACAAAGCTCGGTCAAGCTTTCTAGGGCAGCCGATTAGCACTGCCGCACAGATCAACGTCACCATAGGACCATGTCCATCTTCATCACCGCTTCACTTTCCGTCTCTCCAATTTCGCTCGCGTGCCTCGGTACTAAGGATGCAGCAACCGGACCAGATTAACGAGCTTGCATGGTCATACCGTTAGTTCACTGGCATGACAAGCAAGCATGTCGATATTGCCTCATACAACATGACATTGGATCCAAGGACAGGACCAGGACCATGCAAGCATCCATCGTTACCGCCCGCCAGCCATCCATCCATCCGGCAGCAGTCCGCCAAGCCAAAGATGCAGCACAGGCTGCACAGCCTCGTCTCGCGTCGCACAAGGTTGGCGCGCAAGGGTTCCCGACAACATGCGTCCTGGGTGCTCAGAAATCTTATTTGACGGCACGGGTCCGGGGTGGGCGCATGTAGGTCGGTAACTCGCGCATAGGAGGAGCGCGATGCGATGCGTGTGCGTACTAACCCGTATGTTTTGATGAGTTGTTTTTTCCCTTTTCTTTTATGAGTGTTAATCCCAGATTGTGAGAGAGAATATGGATACGGAGGCCTCTCGAGGTCGGTCATGAAGGAAATTGCACGCAGGAGAAAAAAAGACCTGTCCAAAAAGGGAAACTAACTAGCAGCTTGGTTTAAACCCGCTATCCGCTTGTGCGGTTGTTGCTTGTCTCCTTGTCTGACCTGGGGCCGTGCATGTGGTGGCCACCAAATCAAATTGCTCGAGATTCTCCCACCTTTTCGGAAATCGTGCCCTGACTTGACATCTGATGTTGGTGTGTGTGCCTGTCTGTTCCGCCGGTGACGTTTTTTTGCCGGGTGTCGTCGCTTTTTTGTCTTGGGAGTTCTTCAATGCTTCCTTGGCTCGCGTAAACGGCTTGAGCTTGACAGCTCCCGTCCAGGGAATAGGCCAGTAACAGACAGAGTGTACCTGCCCTGCCGCCGTTACTGGAGCTGGAGTCGGAGATTTTTGAGCACCTGCCATTCCAATTGTTCCCCAGCTTGGGTCCCATGGATGTTTCTTTGACCTCAGACAGCCTGGACCAGACCCTGGTACAACAAGTACTGTACACACCTCTTCTCTCTCCTGCTGCAGTCTGTCTGGACCTGGACTTTGACCGTGAGCTCTTTCCTCCCCCCACATCCGACCCGGCACTTTCTTTCTTTGCTGGAGACTCTTTTTCCCATCTCATCCCATCCCCATCCCCATCCACATCCATCCCATCTCCCTCCCTCCTCTGTCCCCCCTTGGCCAAGCGACATTTGATCTTCTTCCCACTTCTTTTCCACCTACGCCTCCCTCTACACCTCCTCTGACACTCGCCTCCTCCCCCTACAGTACAGTACAGTACAGCCTGCAGGCCGTGTGTCGTGTTTTACAGTAGCTGCTCTCCGACAGCTCATGCGAGCGAGGGATTTTCATTACGAGACGGATTGACCAGTAACGACGGGATCTTGACATTCTGTTCTCCTCTTGGCGGTCATTTGCCTGCATCTGGCGTCCATCCTCCTTATAACATCCAATCCATACCTACCTCCAGACCAGTCCAGTACAGTACCTTCAGTACTACAAAATCGAGAGCTTCTCCCCGGGCCAGCCTCTTTCGCCTCCGTCAATCGCTCATCCATCGACTCAGTCCATCTCTCCATCATCTCACTCGCACATTACTACAGTACTTCTCTCGCCATGAATTTACAATAACCGTTCCTGCCGCCCCCTTTTCCCCTCTCTTCCCCTCCCTCTTTCACCACCACCCATCAACATCACCATCACCGCCTTCCTCCGCGGCGCCCTCCCTCCCTCGGTTCGTCGCCACTCACCTGACTGACCCTCATCATCCTCATCCGCGCTTCCGTCAAGTCAAGCCTCTCCGCGATTTCATACCCATCTCTTCCCACACTCAGCTACCCTTACCCAGCCCGCATCGGGCCCAGTGCGCATACCATACCGTACCACTCGACGGATATCTCCTTTGCGCGCTCAAAGTCAATTTGAGGGTTCAACCTCGGCGTTTCTTTGACGCTCTGTGACAGAATTCGTGTCTTGAATTGACCTTGACCTGCTTCTTGTCTACCAGCATTTACACTTGGTCAAAAGATTAGTGCGCCAGTCAAAAGGTACCAATATGACTCCTAACACCTGCCCTAGTACCATTCGAGGCTAACAGTCTTTAGGAGCACGGCATTCACAAGCAGAGAAGCCATCTCTCATTTGTGATTACTTTCTGCCTATCCAAATCCCAGTTTACACCTAGCTACTTTGACGAGATTTTGGGTCGGTTTGGAAGCCCGGCTAGCATTTTTGCGACCACGCATTCGCACAGAGCAATCAAGATGGGGCACACTTCCGACTCGGAAGCCTCCAAACGAAAGCGTGACGTTGATGATGCTGGTGGTCAACCAGGACGTGCCCAGCTTGCACCCGCATCCGCATCCCTACAGCAAGGTATGTCAAGTGCGAGAATAGCTATTCAACGCAATGCCATGCATGTTATGCCGCCTCGAGTCTCGAGACGCCCATCCGTAGCCTAAGACACGAGATGGTCTGGTCTGGCTGGATCACCACTGCGCGTGCCTCTGCATGTTCCGTGTCCCGTCCCCCAACCCAACGCGTCTCCTCATCTCGTGGTGTGGCGCGTGCAAGAGGCATACGTACCCGCCATCCTTTCATGGCACCCTCGCCGGACGCAGCGTCTAGCTCGACTCCTCCAGGGACGCACATGTTGTTGCTTTTGTATCTGACTCTCTTGTCTTGGTGCGCTGGCACAGCTTGCCGACTTGGAGGATATGCTAACACGACATTCAAGGCATCCCCGGCTACATCCACTATCTCCCAAGGTCAAACACCTCTCACTTGAGTCTAATACAAGGTGATGGCGATACCTTTGCCGATATCCTTGGTCTCATCGCCGAATACGAAGGTAAGCGTGCTCCGACCTCGGCTCGACAATAGGTCGATCATCCAGTTTGCCATCAGCGTCCTGACCAGTACTGCAGCCGCTCTCGACAGACACGAGAGCCTTGCATCAAGTCTCGGAGCCAAGTTGACTGGCCCACGCCTTCTCAGGGGCATTGAGAAATTTTTCGATGGGCCAATCAAAACCACACCTCTTCAGCCTTTCTCCAACCCCATCAGTTGGCTGGACGTGGTCATTTTCGCAAGATCCAACCCCAAGGACTTCAATCTTGTCCCCAAGCCAGATGGTTCTCGATGTTGTCAGTTCCTACTCAAGGGCTCTCAGGTCGAAATCACCGAAGATGACTGGCGTCTGGTGTGGTCCGGCGCCCTTGACCGTTTCCCCCTTGACCACCCCCTTGAGGAAGACGAAACGGCGGAAATGGCGACGCTAGATATTCTCGAGCAGAGGACATCCATTCTATACAAGAAGGCTGACGAGGTCGCGGCAAGGGCTCGCATTCTCAACCACCGACTTGGGCAGAGAAAGCAGGACATTCGCCGGCGCCGAAACGCACAGGATCCTTCTTCAAGGTTCCCAGCTAACAGTGCCAACCAAAGAGGGTCAAATTTCAGTTCAGGATACGATTTACATGCGGATCTTCTTCAGCAGTTTCTCACTGCCTCAGCCTCGCCGCCTCCTTCACGATCGACATCAGTAACTGGAGTGCCTCTCGCCACTCTCAGTCAACCATCGCCATCTCACAGTACGACGTATACCCAGACTCATGCTCCTCGCTTCTCTGGACACTCCGCGGAGTCCTTGATGCAGCCTGCGGTCGACAGCAGAGAGACTGCCTTCCGATCTCTTATCACGCAGAGGACAGATCAACTGGGCAAAGGCGATGCGATCAACCCTCCGTGCGACCGATGCCGGCGCTTGCGAGTAGAATGCATCAAGCATTTGACGGCCTGTTCAGGCTGTACCAAGAAGCATGCAAAGTGCAGCTGGAAGACGGTCACGGATGACGAGTTCCGACGCCTCAAGCGGGAGATGGGTCTCCGAGACGAGATGGATATTGACGGGCAGTCAGAGGCTGGACCAGCACCGGACACTTTGGATACGAGGGATCCTCGATCGAGCCGGCTCAGCGATAGACAAGAAGCAGGCCGGACATCAGGAGAGAGAACCCCTGGCACTTTGGGAGATGATGGCTCTCGACCTCCGAGCCGTAGCCGCAGCGATGGGCACCCTCCGAGTACCATGGAACCTTCAACTGCATCGATGCATCGCTTCGACCTGAGCGCCGAGCGGCATCGTCTCCCCTTTGCCATGGGACAATCAAGTGCAAAGTCAGATCAAGGAAGTCGAGGGAATGAGCATATGCAGGCTGGTTCTAGTGCACCCAGCCTGGCTACGACGGTGGCAATGGCCCCCAAGAACACGCATAGAGTTAGCGATGGTTCACAAAACACTTCACCCAGCTAACACGACGACACGTTCTAACTGCTGGAATATCACGGTGCCTTTCTCAACAATCGTTTAGCAACGAGCGTTGAGAAGAAGCATGAGGCATGAGAAGCCCCCATTGGAAGAACCATCAAGGCGAGCTGTCTGGTCCTAGTGTACGGAATGGGATCGAGAACAGACAAATGTTACGATAGCAGTCAAGCAATAGGACTTGGCGAACGTGTGATGAATGAAACGAATGAATAAATAAATGCCGCTTTAAAAACCATTACTCCGTACTGTCGGGTACTTGATCAGTCAGGTTGTCGATGCCATGATGGTCGGAGCCCCGGACCCACACCGGGTGTCTAGAGGTACGTACCGACGGCCGGATCGGAAACGGGGACCACTCTTTTTTTCTCTAGGCGGGTCGAGGCAAGCGCACGCCCAGTGGCAGGCGCGGAAAAAAAGTTTCGATGTGCCTGGAAGGAAGCAAGCAATCGCAGTCGCTCTTCGTTCGCTGATTCATGAAAAGATTCTCCGTCTTTTCTTTTTCACCACCACCCAATCCGTTCCTTTCCAACGACGTTTAACGATCGGCCCCCGATTGCTTTTTGAACGTGTGCTTCTGTTTATCGCACAGAAGTCGGATTGGAGCTGGATATCTCTCCCGACGTTCCCGCCCGCGCATGCAGTGCTTTTAATCTAGACGACCATCGACGACGAGTCACAAGAGGAAATTTTGACGACCACCACCACACGACCGATATCGACGAGACCAAAGACAATCGACTTGGATCTGGAAGATTGAATCTTCTTGTCGCCATGTCACACCAACAATCCTCCCTGCCCATCATGACCACCCGCGGCGACGACAAGCCTTTTCACCACACCCAAGTGCCCCTCGATCATTCGGCGCTGATTCAGTCGCGGGAGACGGGCGATGTCCTCCCCGACGATACCCCATTGCAAGGCAATGTCAAGGCGTTGCCCTTTGCCAAGTCATGGGTTCACATGCTTGCGGGCGGGTATGTGCATTTCCTCGATCGATCGCCACCTGAAATGCGACGAGACTCGAGACGCAAACACGAGAAACAGTCAAGCTAACGGGTGCCAATTTCTAGTGTCGGTGGCATGACAGCTGCAGCAATGACTGCTCCTCTCGATGTCCTCAAGACGAGACTCCAATCCGATTTTTACCAGGCCCAGATCCGAGCAGCGCGCGAGGCTCAAGGCCAGGCGATCGGCCGTCTTAACCCCGCCAGAGCGGCCCTCTACCACCTCAACGACACCCTCCAGATTCTCGGCTCCGTGTATAGGACTGAAGGTTGGCGCGCTCTCTTCAAGGGTCTCGGTCCCAATTTGGTCGGTGTGGTGCCTGCCCGTGCTATCAACTTTTACGTGTACGGCAACGGAAAGCGCATCATCTCTCAATATCTCAACCACGGCGAAGAGGCCCCTTGGGTCCATCTTTCAGCTGGTGTTGCAGCTGGTGTCGTGACCTCGACGGCGACGAACCCCATTTGGATGGTCAAGACGCGATTGCAGCTCGATAAGAACGTTGCTGAGAAGAGCGGTGGCGCCCAGCTGCGCCAGTACCGCAACAGCTACGACTGTGTGCGCCAGATTATGCGAAATGAAGGCATTCGAAGTCTGTACCGTGGAATGAGCGCCAGTTATCTCGGTGTTGTTGAGTCGACGATGCAATGGATGCTGTACGAGCAGATGAAGGCCTCTCTTGCCCGAAGGAACAACGAGATTATCAGCAGCGGACGTGAGAAGACATTCTGGGATAAGACTATTGACTGGACTGGCAACGGCTTTGCTGCTGGAAGCGCCAAGCTTGTTGCTGCTGTTATTGCTTATCCTCACGAGGTACGTCATTGGCTTGGAGGTAGTTTCATCTGTGGTTATATACTAACTGACTTGACAGGTTGCGCGAACCCGACTTCGACAAGCGCCCATGGACAATGGGCTGCCCAAGTACACGGGCTTGGTTCAGTGTTTCAAGCTCGTCTGGGTTGAAGAGGGTCTTATGGGTCTCTACGGCGGCCTGACTCCTCATCTCATGCGAACAGTGCCCAGCGCAGCCATCATGTTTGCCATGTATGAGGGCATTCTCCGACTCTTCCACACCCCTGCTTAAGGGGTGAAGAACGACTTTAAGCACCGAACACGCCAAGCATGAGAGGACCTGATCCTCGTCGCTTGATGTTTTGTAACAATACCAAAGGCGGATACGACTCGAGCTATCCAGGGAGCTTTCCCAGACGGCCCGACAACATCGCCGACCTTTGCCAGGAATGTATAATACCCTCCTCCCTCAGGACCACAAAAGGATTACGAGATGGGGTGACGACACGATAAAATGGGGAGACGGAGCAGCAAGGATGTCTTTACGGCGTTTGGCGAGCGGATGGATTGGTAGAGGCTCAGGCAAAATCACCCACTCACACTGACACTGACAACAAAACTTGCAGCACAAACATGTACGATCTCATGTACTATAGGAGGGAGGCGCACGCTTTGCTTTTTTTTTTCACCTGGATATGAACGCGACCTTGGCTGCATTGCATGATGGCTGGATTGCGCATATAAGGACATAGAATTCTCCCATCTCCCTCTTTCGGAGTGTCTTGGGGTGTAAACGTTGAAATGTATAAAACGAAATTAATGAATCCTTCTACGATTTATCTTTTACGTAAACTCTTTTTATGTCTGAGACGTTGGATAAGCTCTGTTAATCTGTTTAAAAGGCAAGGATACAAGACAACCCAACAACGCCCCCCTGAGTGAAACAGACAATTGAGCCGCCGCGAAGCTCCCAGAAGTCTTTTGGAGCGTGGTACAAGTTGAAAGCGACGAGAACAAGATGAAAAAAAAAGAGACCGGACCAGAGGTTGCTTTTCCATCCCAATGCGCAATTGGAAAGCAGAAGAAGAGGAAAATGGGGGGTGTTTCAGAGGGCCATATAACATGTACGAGAAGAAGAAAACGGTCTCTCCCTCTCTTGTCCTGTTGCCTCACAGCCCCTTTTTTTTCACTTCAAGGAGTTTCAGTTCCCATGGCGTGCTGCTTAAGGGTATCGAGGGGGGCGTCTCGGTGGTTGGCGTGCGGGTTTCGCTTGCGGAGCTTTCGAGGATGTCGGGTGGGAGAATCGGAGGAAGACGAGGAGGAGGATGAGAAGGGCCAGATTAGACGAAGGCGTCACCAGGCGTTGCGGTCCCAGTTGGGATCTGATATCTGATCAGTATTCATGATTACACTTGCGAAAATTGAAAGCTAACTCACCCTGAACAAAAGCAGCCAGGACCTTGCTCCCCGTCTGCAGCAGCGGATGGCCGACGACGATCTTGAGGAACTTTTCCAGACCGGCGCGGCGGCCCTCGATGACGTCGTCGCTGAAGCGGTTGGTAAAGACCTTTCCGGGGAGGGGCGGGATGGTGACGCGGGCGCTCTCGCGCTCGAGGATGTCGCGGAAGTACTCAAAGTCGGAGTAGCGGCGGCGGACGCTGCTCTGGCGCAACTTGAAGGCGGGGATGTTTGTGCGGCAGAGGATCTCGTAGTCGGTGTACATGTGGCGGCCCATGCCGTGGGTTCTCGGGTTTCGGACCTGATGTCGTTAGCTATGAGCTGGAGATGTGTGTTTGGGGGATGGCAAGGGTACCTCAATCTCGAGAAAGTTCTCGGGAGGACCATAGATCTCGTCAAAGCTCTGCTGGCGCGTATCGGGCATGGACTGCAGGATTGGACGGTGGAACTGAGAGCCGGGCGAGACGGGCTCGCGGCCGGCGGTATCTTGTTCTGAAGCCAGGGTTGCGGTTTACGGCGCGGAAGCCGTACGGACGGGAGATGCGAGGCTGAAGGGGACGAGGAAAACGAGAGGCGCGCGCGCGCAAAGAGGTGGTGATGCTATCAGAACGTGGTGGATGTTGTAGGTAGGTTGTCGCATGTCGTCTTCAAGACAGGGTGGGGGTGAGCAACTCAGGCGGGGTATTGGTCCGTTCTCCGGTGAGGAACCTTGGCTACGGGTTGACGATTCCTTAGGTAACAGTCTTCTCAGCACGGGCTATCTCGGATTGCTCCGTTTTCAGCTGACGATGGTGTCACAGCGTCTCATTTGCGAAGATGCTGATGATTCATCGTCATATATAGAGTATGTATGCATGTAACGGGCTTGCAGATACATTAACCGGCTTGTTGGGTTTGAGGATGAGAAAGAATTACTATGCATGACTTGGATTGACCTTCGGTAGTGGCGCTCGGTTTTGCGCTGCATTTATACTATAAAGGTTAGGATAAAGATGGCCCAAGGGGACCGTCCATAGACATCACTCAGGAGACACGGCCAAGGCAATCCTCTGCCGCGCAATACCGATCATTGCAGGTAGGATAATTCATTGTTACATTAACTTGCTACAAGGCACAAATAGTATGGGCCCCATTTGACGAAGCAGTCTGACCTCTCTTGTGTTATAACCAACAGAGGCGTCAGCAACGGCCAGGTTTGCCTCGAGATGGTCTTCGAGGACCATCAGCCGGCCTGCTATTGTCGTCTAGATACAGGTCAACTCAATCTGTTATACAGGCCACGGGTACTTGGCCATAGCATGCCGTCTGCTCTCAAGACTGCTATCCAAATCAAGTCCCTCGTCGTAGCAGAGTATGGCAGGAAGCCTGAGCGGGTTTGGGAGCAACCGAGTGGATGGCCATATTCCAGGCTCGCTATCTCTTGATGTGACCACTATCCTCCACGTCGCTGCTCGCAGACGAAATGCACGCCGAGGAATTGAGCTGAAACAATGACGCATGAGCCCCTGAAATCAATAACGCCAGACGCCAGATGTGCCTCACCTTGGGCCTGTTCCTACAACGCCAAACTCTTGATCCGTATTTTCATACAGGATCCATGTTGGAGGTGGACCTTCTTTCGTCCCCTCCCGTAATCAGGTAGTTGTCGGCATGTTGTCGACAACTCCTCTGCTCTCATTCGCCAATGTAGACGCCTCTCCGCATCAAAGCCTTACTTCTTGTCGGCAAACTTCTGGTGAATAGCACGGATCTGCTCCTCCACATTGACGTTGTGCATATGGCCAAGCTGCGCCTGACTCTTGGCATCCATGGCTCCGTCATAACTGTGAATAGCCGCCTTCTTTCTCCGCGCACGCTCATCTTCCGAAATGGACTGGCCAGTAACCGGGTCGAAAACGTCTTCACGCTGGCTGGCCAGACGCTTGAGGTTGTTGGCGACATCGACGTGGGACATGTTGGATGACGCGTATCGTGAGTCGGCCTTGGCCTTTTGCTCTTTCCAGCTGGGATCGAGAAGTTCGACTAGAGAATAGTTAGTGACTGACACATCTGAATAGGGTAAAGGGGGACGTACTTCGCATATGAGCTTCGAGCTCGTTCATCGGGATATGCTGCTTGCAGTTGGGGCACAGAGCCATCTGAGTTCCCTGTCTGTTTGCTGCCTTTTGCGCCGCACGTGGCACATAATTCTCCTTGATCTTCATAGGAGCGCCACCACGAGCCTCGGCATGAGCCTGCTGCTTGCGGGCCTGCTGCTCTGCACGCTCCTGGATCCGGCGTTCCTCTTCCTCCTCTTGAGCAGATCGTTGTGGTTGCTGCGGACCGGGGGCATAGGGCTGTGGGGGAGGAGGCATATGGACGGGCTGGTAAGGTTGCTGTTGGGGGTGAGAAGGTAGAGGATACGATGGGGCGGGTTGGGCTGGGTGGGCATTGTAGCTCGTCTCTTCGTCGGGCATGGCTTCTTCGATTCGGAGGTTGGAGCTGATGGAAGCTTTGTTTCGGTCCTCGAGGGAGGCGTACTGAAGCTCCGAAAGGTTGGTCGGGGGCGGCAGGTTGGCCTGATCATCCGCATCGTTAAAGGTGATTGTCTCGACGACAACAAAGTCACCCCAGTCGATCTGCGCAAACTCGGCCTTTTGCTTCTCTTCCTCCTCTTCCTTCTTCTGACGCTCAGCCTCCTGGTACTTGGCATACTCGGCTCGCTGTTTGGCGCGATTCAGCACATGGAACCTGTCCTGGATGTTGGCCTCAAGTTCCTTGGTGCGCTCCTCCTGGGCCTTTCCTCCTTCGCCACTTAGGCCGCTTGCGCGTAGAAGCGTAGTATACTGGTCGATGATGTGTTGGAAGAAGTTATGAAAGGTGTGGTTGGGAATCAGGAACTGAAACTGAGGGTTTCCGGCTTCGCGCTGAGCCAGCTGAGTCATGAATTGGCGACCATTCTTGGCGACAAACAGAGCAGTAAGTCGGATAACATCCAAATCCTTCTGGTTGATACGAGGCATTCGCGCAGAGAACTGAAAGTCGGCAGGCTTGGGTGGGCCCTGGGGCTTGGGAGGCGGAGGCGCGGCCTCGCCGACGCGACCAGCAGCGATCGCTGTACCGCGCCCACTCTTGACCTCATCGAGTCGCCATTGATAGTACGGGTGGTAGGCGTCGGAGGGGTTGAGGAAGCTGAACTTGGGATTCGAGCGCTCCTTGTCGCGGATGCGATCTTCGAAGACGGCGCCGTTGCGCGCGACGTAGCCGGCAGTCTTTTCGAGGACGTTGCGGATCTCGCGGGGAGGCAGGACGACACCCGCGGGGGGCTTGATCTCGTCGAGGACGGCGGCGGCGTCGCCGTTTGTCGTTACGGCGGCCATTGTTGGGGAGGGACGCGCTGAAGAAAAAGAGGCTGATGGGGAGCTATCAGCCAGAAGGCGCCTTGGGAAATTTCGAGGTGTTCTGGCGACGCGAAGCTTGGGCCGGAGAAATATTGTTCCGGATGTTGCTGTCATTTTTGCTTGGGGCAAGAGCTGCCTATCGACCGGGAGGTTGTCGACCTTGACTCGAGATTGCAATATTCTTCTGATTTCATTCGCATTCCTATTTAAACAATTCACGTCTTCCAATTGATATCATCGTTTTCGCTTTAATGCTCTTTCTATCTCTCCACGTCCCAGAGCGCCCGAGCTAGAAACGCAAGCGGTTTCCGACTACCAATACAGAATTCCCTATTGAACATCAGTACTCACTAGCACCGACAGTCGACTTACATGCTGTACTCCAAGTTGAGATCCGTGAGGATGTATCACAATGATGTCGTCAATCTTTAACCTGTCTCTATTTCCTGCATAGACGAGTTGTCTTGTCACGTTCAACACAGTCAAGGTGGAACAAACGAGTCTACCATCAACAGTAGAGGCCATCGAGGAGAAACTCTCGTCGATTTGCTCGATAGTGGAATTACACAGGACATGGATATTGTCGCGCAACAGCTCGCCGCAAGATTCACCTTTACTGCTTCATTGGTCGACCATCTCTGGGGAGCCAAAGGTCACACCGCCGGGACACATGGACTCTTCGCACGGCCTCCGACCGCGTTAGCTTCTTGCCCATCCGTTATCATTCTGCTAGAGCCTCTGCCATCCCGCCGGCGATTCTGCTAGCGAACCGAGATCTCCGGCAACTAACGTTAGTGAATTGACCAACCTATCGGGCATCTGTAAGATAGCAAGCTTGGCCTTGGGTTCTTGGACGAAGAAGACGGGATGGTGGTCTAGGGCTTACAGTACTTACGATGAAGCCTGGCCAGTCAGCTTTAGGGCCTTGTGCAACCCCAACTCAACAAACCTGCACAAGAACTGAACTTGATCTTCAAGAGACGTATCGCACCCTGGACACTCAGCAAAGATTGCCAAGTACATACCCCGCACAATCCGGCTTACCAAAATGGCCGATATGACGTTTTGTCGGCTGCTCGCGGAGTCAACGCCGTTTTCCCCGATCACGCACCCCAGCCTTACGGCCTTCCAAAAACATCCATCTTTTCACACACCATCCATTGAAAAAGGGGCCAAGGTATTCAACAGTACCTATTGACCAACCACTCATGTTCACTCTATTCCTTGGACGACCAAACAACGCACGGCTGGAGTGGACTCTCGGGGTAAAGCTTCTCCGCTGAAGGAGCCAATGATTAAATCCCTCCCGTTCCCTTCCTCATCCATGAAATTATTATGAATTCCACCCGAAGCAGTGTTGAGCCCGATACTCTACCCGTGGGAATGTCGTCGTCGGCATGGAGATCCTCGGCTCTGGAAGCTGTCTCCAGCTATCTGTTTGACGAACACTCCAGCCATTCAGAGGACGCTAGCATCTTGTTGGTACTGGTGTCATTCTTCTCACCCTACGACAAAATCCCCCTGGATCTTCTTGTCCGTGGCTCAACCAATCGCAGGCGTTGGACAGCCGATGGCAAGATCGAGACTGTGGACGCCATCCCAGTCGGATTGGTTCCGGAACTGGCTGAGTTGCTTTCGGACGCCTCAAGATTGAGCAACATCTTTGAAGAACTCTGTCGGGTTTCAGCTATCTTGAAGTATTCCGATGACGCCTACCACTTGAACGAAGACATGTCGGCTCGCATCCATGAAAGCCTTGATCCCAAAGGTCTTTCATTTTGGCGACAGCAAGCCCTGATCGTGGCATATAGAGCGATCCCCTGGAAGTACATTGAGTTTCCGTAAGTCTGTATGTAACCTTGACAAGCCTCGACCAACTACTGACCCAACTTAGTGACCCTACCGTCAAGCTATTCCTACCGCATTTGCAGCATGTAACAGAAACTTATCAAGATTGCTTTGACGATCTTCCAACAGTTGCAAGAACTGACTTCATGCTCACCCTCATCGAGGCTTCTCGCTTTCCTGGGATGGCATGGAAGTACTTTGCTGTTGGTCAAGCAGAGTTGGCTGCGGGACGCCTGAAGAACACGCATCTTCGCCTTTGCATCGGACAGTCCAAGGCACTCCTAGGTCGAATTAGCGGAAACATGAACGAAGCTGTGAACAGCCTACAGGATCTTGCATCAGACGACCCGGCAACCGCCATGAATCAGCGAACACGCTCGGAAATTTGCGTGACAGTCCTTCAGCGATGCTTGAACTACATTCAAGTGGCAGATCTTGACACCGCCCGAGAGTTGTTGGAAGACTGGAGCCTTCTTGGAGAGAACCCGTCCCCATTGGAAGAAGTTATATGCTTCCGAAAACATGCGCTACTTGGAAGAATCATGAGGTATCAAGGCGAGTTCAACGGCTCGCTGGAGCAGCTCGAGATAGCACACAAGACCACACAGGAACAGAGTGACATCATCCTGGAAGAGGATCTTCGCGATCTTACTTGCGATCTGGCTGACACACTGCGAGAGCTTGACAGACCTGTTGCTGGTGAAGAACTCCTCCGCGCGGAAATAGTGCGACGCACTGAAAGACCCGACCCTCTGCCTGGGAAGTCCCTTCTGGAATTGGCCCTGGCAGAATCGCTTTTTGCCCAAGGGCGGTACGAAGAAGCAGAGCAGATCTGCCTTGACGTCCAGACCAGGACCAGTCTTCTCAAGTATGAGAGGCTTCGACTGTACGTCATCCTGGCAAAACTGCGCCACATGAACTCTGAGTTGGAATCTGCGTTATCTTGTTGGAGTGAAGCGATGCAAGCGTTGCAAAAGTTCCCTCTTGTGAATGGAAGAGTGAATCGGATTATCTCAACGTCGATGGCAGACGTTCTCGATGCTCAAGGTCACGACTGGTTATCACAAGAGTCACCCAGACGAGCGTCCCTAAGTGAGCTGGCCAAGCCACAAGGTGTTCCGTACTGGATTGCAGGCTTCCGGCACTGGGCAGAATATCTGCAGTCGAGGGGGGCGCGGGGTGACTTGTAGCCTATCCAGACACGCTCTCTTGGACAGCTGTTGATCAGAGATGCCAAGTGAGACATGAATCTACATACATGGGAAGTGGAGTTGATATACCCGAGACGGAGTCATCATTGACGACTCGGCTCAGAGGGCGTTTATGCTTGTTATAGACTGTTTCCAATACTAAACATGTGCTAACACAAACGTGTCAAATGTCACCGAGAATAGTCGTCGTCACTATCCTCATCTAAGGAGAGGAGGGCACTTGTGTGGTCCAAGAACGCGCGTTTTTGGGCATGGGCGAAAAAAGGGGCTCTTGTGCAGTCTCGCCCTCCATGGATGTTTAGCCGCATCGCGCTTGTTCGGAGCTGATGCCACAGTCATGACGAACCCCTGCTGTGGCTGCAGTAATCAGCCACAACACGAGAGTGGCGCAAAAACGTCAATAGCTAGCTCTGATAGCTATGGGCTCAGGCTTAGATAGGAATGGTAGTTGAAACCTTTGAGCTTAGCTCTTGCTGAGCTTCATTGCCTAGTAGGCTAGGTATGTATCTTCTTCACGTCAATGATAGCAATACCTTTATAGGCATGAGCTGAGGTCGGCTGAGTGTTAGCTGTGCCTCGCTAGTGCCAAAGGACGCTTTTTATAGGGCGAATGTTCCCCTTCCATCTGCAGCTCCGTTTCCAGGCTAGCGCTACGGGGATTCCAGGGGATTTTCGTAGCCGGGGTCAGGGGTTGATTCGCTGTGCGTGTCCATGTACCTCCCCTCCCCCACTGGGCGCGAGGTACTAGTGGAGGCTACTCGAGCTGACGGGAACGGCAGCCAGCCGAAAAGGCCACTGTAGCTACAATTTTTGAGAGAGAGCAGAGCAGAGCAGAGAGCCTGGGCAGGAAGGAGCAGGAGCCCAGTGACACGCGCCTGCTGCTGCTGCTGCAAGCATCCTTCCAGTCAATCCCCCATCCCATCACCAGTTTCAGCCCACCCGCATGTGCTAAGTTAATCATCGACCATCCCCTGAAGCTTCGTGTCCTCCTCGACTTCTTTTCTTCCTTCCCTTTCCCCTTCTTCAACTTCGCATCACCCAACGACGTCCAGGCCTATTGTGCATCGCCTGCTGTCCATTCTATTACCGGACAGCTTGCGATTGAACTTTTGGGTCTTTTTCTTTTTTCTTATTCTTTTTTTTATCTTATCCTCCGACCCATTCGATGAGGTGTCTTTAAGTCATCTCCTCCCCCCGGCCGGTTTTCCCTTCTCGCTCTCGTTTCCACGACCAACGCTTTTTCTTTTTTTTACACCCAAAAACTATCCGAACCATTGTCCCCGATTCGAGTGTCTGCGCTTCAGGCACAGCTTCTAGAAGCCTCCTGCGATCGAGTCGATTCGAACTGAACATCGATACTTGACCGCCATGGCTCGTTCCCGGGGCAAGAGTCCCAGGCCGCCGGTCAAGGCTGAACAGCCTGTCGTCGAGAAACAACAACCTGCTCCGGTACCGCAGCCGCAGCAGCAGCAGCAGCAGCCTGCTGCCGTGGCTAGCAAGCCCAAGAAGAACAGCAACGGCAAGGCCAAGAAGTCGACCTCGTACAAGTCGGATGGTGTTGAGGACAACGATGTCTTCCTCCTCCCCGTCTCCGACTACTGGATTGTTCTCGGCCTCATGGTCGTGGCCACCATTGTCCGTGTCTACCGGATCTACCAGCCCACTAGTGTTGTCTTTGATGAGGTCCAGTGAGTCTTTCTCGCTCCTGGGAGCTTTGGTTGAGCTTCATCCCGAGCTCCAGCCATCCCCTGTCCAGACCAGTCCACTAATCGTTTCGTTTCACAACCACAGCTTCGGTGGCTTTGCTACCAAGTACATCAAGGGCAAGTTCTTCATGGACGTCCACCCTCCCCTGGCCAAGATGCTCATCGCCCTCACCGGCTGGCTCGCTGGCTTCGACGGAAGCTTCGATTTCAAGGAGATTGGCAAGGACTACATTGAGCCTGGCGTGCCATACGTCGCCATGCGCATGTTCCCCGCCATCTGCGGTATTCTTCTGATTCCCTGCATGTTCCTGACTCTCAAGGCTGTTGGCTGCCGTACCATGACGGCCGCCATGGGCTCCGGTCTCATTATCTTTGGTTCGTGTTCCTAGAGACGTACTGTTCGCATTGACTTGAGCTAACTCTTCGCAGAGAACGGTCTTCTGACCCAGGCCCGTCTGATCCTCCTCGATTCGCCTCTTGTTGCTGCTACCGCTTTCACTGTTCTGTCCTTCACGTGCTTCACCAACCAGCACGAGCTTGGTCCTGATAAGGCCTTCCAACTCAGCTGGTGGTTCTGGCTCATCAACACTGGTCTTGGTCTGGGTATTACCGCCAGCATCAAGTGGGTTGGCTTGTTCACCATTGCTTGGGTTGGTGCCCTTACTCTGGTCCAGCTCTGGGTTCTGCTCGGTGACACCAAGAACGTGTCGATGGTATGGAAATTATTGCCCATGTTGGTTCTTGATCAGCCTGCTAACTTCTTCTAGCGTCTTTGGACCAAGCACTTCATGGCCCGTGTCTTTTCCCTGATCGTCGTTCCTCTGACCTTCTACATGGCTATGTTCGCCATCCACTTCGTCGCCCTCAAGAACCCCGGTGATGGTGATGGTTTCATGAGCTCCGAGTTCCAGGCTACCCTCAACAACAAGCGAATGAAGGATGTTCCCGCCGATGTCATCATGGGCAGCCGTGTCACCATTCGTCATGTCAACACCCAGGGTGGCTACCTTCACTCTCACCCTCTCATGTACCCCACCGGCAGCAAGCAGCAGCAGATCACTCTGTACCCTCACAAGGACGACAACAACATCTGGCTCCTGGAGAACCAGACTCAGCCCCTCGGCGTCGATGGCCAGCCTATCAACGGTACCTATGCCTGGGACGCTCTTCCCGAGCCCCAGTACATCAAGGACGGTGCTGTTCTCCGACTCTACCACCGCCCTACCCACCGCCGCCTGCACTCCCACGATGTCCGTCCCCCGATCACCGAGGCCGACTGGCAGAACGAGGTCTCCGCCTACGGCTATGAGGGTTTCGATGGTGATGCCAACGATTTCTTCCGTGTCGAGATTGTCAAGAAGAAGACCAAGGGTGCTCTCGCCAAGACCCGCCTCCGAACCATTGAGACCAAGTTCCGTCTCGTCCATGTCATGACTGGCTGTGTTCTCTTCTCTCACAAGGTTAAGCTCCCCGATTGGGCTTCCGAGCAGCAGGAGGTGACTTGCGCTCGCGGCGGTACTCTCCCCAACAGCTTGTGGTACATCGAGAGCAACGCTCACCCCCAGCTGGAGGGTGATGTTGAGAAGGTCAACTACCGACGACCTGGCTTCTTTGGCAAGTTCTGGGAGCTTCACAAGGTCATGTGGAGGACCAACGCTGGCCTCACTGACTCCCATGCCTGGGACTCTCGCCCTGAGTCTTGGCCTATCCTCCGCCGAGGTATCAACTTCTGGGGTCGTCAGCACACTCAAGTCTACCTTCTCGGAAACCCCATCATCTGGTGGTCTTCCAGCGTTGCCATTGCCATCTGGGTCGTCTTCAAGGGTATTGCCGTTCTCCGATGGCAGCGCAGCTGCAACGACTACGCCAGCCCCACCTTCAAGCGATTCGACTACGAGATTGGCACTTCGGTCCTCGGCTGGGCTCTGCATTACTTCCCCTTCTACCTGATGAAGCGTCAACTGTTCCTTCACCACTACTTCCCTGCTCTCTACTTTGCCATCATTGCCCTCTGCCAGGTCTTTGACTTCATCACTGCTCGCGTTCCCGGCATTGGTGTCCGTGAGAGCAACACCATCAACCGCATCGCCACCGTTTCTTTCCTTGTCCTCTCTGCTGCTGTCTTCTCCCTGTACGCTCCTCTGGCCTATGGTAGTCCCTGGACCAAGGCTGAGTGCAAGCGCGTGAAGCTCTTCAAGACATGGGACTTTGACTGCAACACCTTCTATGATAGCGTAAGTGTTTTGTATCCAATCAATTCAGGTAATAGTTGACTAACACATACGACTTTCAGTACGACAAGTACAGCCAGGTTCCCGCAGTCAGCTCCTCCGTGGTTCCCACCACGCAGGCTACTAAGAAGGTTGACCCCGTTAAGCAAGAGGCTCCTGTCGTTAACAAGCAGGAGGAGGCTGTCATCTCTGGAGCTCCTGAGCCCGCGGTTGAGCACCGTGTGGTTGCCAAGGAGGAGAAGGTTGAGTACCGTGACCAAGACGGCAACCTCCTTGACCCTGAGCAGGTCAAGGCTCTGGAGGGCAAGGTTGAGTTCAAGACCAAGTACGAGACCAAGATCCGAGTCGTTGATGAGAACGGCCAGGAAGTTCAGGAGCCTGAGGGCGGCTGGCCTGCTGACATTGACGCCGGTGTCGCCCCTCCTCACCCTGATGTTGAGGGTGTGAACAGTGAGACTCTCAAGGGCAAGGAGAAGGTCGAGGAGGTCGTGGCTGCTCCTGAAGATGTTGCCGCTAGCAAGGATGGTGAGAAGGAGGCCGAGGAGGCCAAGGCCAAGCCTGCCAGCGAGAACCAGGACGCCACCGTCAAGGATGAGCTGTAAGCTATTGGATACTTGAGTTCTCTTTGCGAGACCCTCGATTTCCATGTTTACGAAGCCTGGCTTGCAAACGGCCCTACCTACTCTCCTGGCTCAGCCTCTTCTACGAACCTTCCCGCAAGCTTTGTAACATCATGTACTCATTATCACTTGACGACTTATGGAGAGGGTGGGAAAATCCCTGGCGATCTTATGCTACTAGAGAAGATAGGGGGGATAATCAGTATCTGTCTGGTTTTGGAGGAGAAAAGCCATAAAAAAAATTACACCCATAAAAACGAGGGGAGGATGAGGCTATACAGGACCGGGACGTCGGGCTACGGCGTATTCTCATTTGTTGACATGTGTCTGAGGGCACATCGTGGCATGCGTACAATGTTTGCGACACAATTCCATCATCTAATATACATTTTTATGTCATTCATGTTGTGAAGATTGTGTGATACTTGTTGGAGTAAGCTGAATCTCTTCGTAAAGGAATATACTAACGTTAAGCAAACTGTATATTGATAAGTTGCTCCGTCCAAGTGAAGCCCAAGATAGATATCACAACAGAGACCGTATGGCAAGCAAGCGTATGTAGTTGGTATCATGTGTATTACTACTACAACTAGTGGCAGCGTCAAATAGCATAGTTGACGGCCTTGCGTGATGATCTAATAAATGTAGGCAAGCAAACCCTGTGCATGTGTGCTCTCTCTCTCTCTCTCTCGCGCGCGCGCGTGGCAATCCAATCCAATCATGACGCTCTGGACCAAAAGCAGAGGACAAGTAAAGTATGTCGTCCCAAGAAACCCAGCCCATTTCCCGACCCAGTTTGCGCCTCCCGAAACGAACGATGCGCATCTCTCTCTCTTCTCTGTGTGTCTCCGTAAAACGCCAGAAGTTGTAGACCCGCGAGGACTCCCATAACGATCGATCGGTCCCTTCATCCAAGTCCCCCGGCAGTAAGTCAGTTCCCATAACCTATTCATCCAATGTATGTTGAAATATCCCATCCTTCGTCTTCTGAGCTGCTGTGTCCGTGTCGAGACAGCTGATCGAGCATCATAGCGCCCAGCATGCGCAATCCAAACTCATTCCCGCAAACCAAGCAATGCATGCAATCCTGTAACCCAAAATGTTGTACAAAAAATAATACACAAGACCCGCATCAAGAGATGACGCCGTCGTCAACCCCGTGCGAGTCTTGAAAAGGCTGTTTTGTTTATTGATCCGCCGATGGGATCGTGATCGACAGTCGCTTCGTGTCTTCCGAGCCAGAGCTGCTCTTGACATCCAGAGACTGTATGGAGCTGCGTACGCTCCTAGCTCCATCCGTCTGCAAAGGCGGAGTATGGGGCTCTTGAATCGGGCCGTTGACCTTTTCGTTCCGCGTTCGGTCAATGTTCATCATTGGTGGGGTTTGAAAGCCCGGGACCGAGAGATGATCAGACACCACACTCTCTTCGCGGCTGGTCCGCGGGCTCTTCTCCAGGTCAACCGACAGTGGCGCCTGGGTGTTGGGGATAACACCTCCTCCAATCCGAGACCAGAACATCTGCTCTCGTAGTCGTACACTCTCCTCCCAGGCAGCCTTTTCGTGGTTCTCGTCGTCAGCTCGCCAGTGACCGTCCTTGACCATGCGTAGAAATCCAAGAAAGTCGCACGTAGAGCGTACGCGGTTGAGGCAGTACTTGCACAGAGGGTGTCTCTGAGCAGAATCGGTCTCGCTCGTTCGGAATCGGTGGGTACGCAGGTAAATAGGATCCTTTCGAGAGTCACCGCAGAGGGAGCACGGATAGAATTGCGGCTTCGTCAAAGCAATAAATGATCCAGTGGTTGGGACAGGCTCCACGACCAGTGACCCCTCGGCAATCGAGTTGATAACAGTTCGACGAGCAAGCCAGGACAGGCCCGGAGCCATATCAAGACGAAGTGTAGGCTCAATGTCTTCTGCCAAAACCCGCTTGTAGAACTTTGTCTCTTTCAAGCTAGGCAGAGGAGCAACGGAGGCGTTCGAGGCAGCACTGATGGTCGAGGCGGGAGTGTTCGGTGACTGGGGGGCGCTACCAACAGCCTGACCCGTTGTGTTGAGAGACGTAGTAGAAGCATTGGAAGGGTGAGCACTTGAAGTCGAGCCACCGAGACCAAACGAGGACAGCGCGGTGAGGGCACCCATAGAGCCCGACGAGACACGACTTCCAGCACGGTTGCGAGAGACTCGAGCGAGGCTCACAAAGTCATCGTACGAAGTCAGATCCGTTCGCAGGACAGGTTGGATCAGATGGGTAAAGCTTGTCGGGTGTGAGGGCTCGGCAGCAGGAACCCATGGCGAAGGTGAGGGTTCATTGGCGGATGTTCGCTGATCGTCAAGAGAATCGGATTTGGCAAAGCCGGGCGAAGAGGGAGCGGTAGGGTTGGTCTGGTCGTCGCGTTCGGCAGCCATGTGCTCCATGACGTGCTTGAGCTCAGAGAGCTGCTCCTGCTGTGACTTGAGCAGACTTTCGGAATCGGCCAACTGAGCTTTCAACTGGTCATTCTTGCGTTGCAGCACCTCGTGATCCGCCTTGGCCTCCTCCTTGGCCGCAATCACCATCTTGTTGGCCTCTTCGAACAGGGCAGCGGTAAGGTTTTCGAGCTCCTGCTCAATCTTCTTCTTGTCCTTTTCCGTATCGAGACGCTTCTGGCGCTCCTCGGCTATTTTGGCCTGCCAAACCTTCTTTTCAGCCTCAACGGTATGCTTTCGTATCCAAACGTCGCCGGCCAGCATTTCACGCTGCGAGGCATTCTGGGCTTCGAGGATGCGAATTCGGTCGCGGGCAGTGTCAAGCTCATGGCGGGCGGCCGATAGGGAGTCATCGAGTATTGTCTGGTGGTTGATGGCGTTGATGAGTTTTGTGCTGAGGGTGGCGACTTCGTCATTGAGGTCGGGATGGTGATTAGGGATCGAGATACTACCGTCATCGGCCGGGCTCATACCACGGCTTCGTGGATCAGGCAGGGTGCTCATCTCATCGCCGAGGTCGATAGGTGCAGGAGAACCGATCGGTAGATGTGTTGAAGAGGAAGATTTGACGGGTGTGTGATCGGGGGTAATTGTTGAAGGAGTCCGAGGCTTGTGACTAGGCACAGAAGCGATCGAGGAAAGTGATCGGAAATGGCCTAATGATCGTCGAGACGCTTGTGAGGTTGTCGCAAGAGGCTGGCCCCAGCCAGCGGCGGCGGCAGACATTGGAATAAATCTAGAGCAGAGCAGACGTGAGCGTGAGTTTGGGTGTGCGAGCAAGGTTCGGCGAGGCAAAGGATAGAGTTTGTGCGTAACAGAAGGTGTGACAGAGGAAAAGAGATGGTGGTGGCGCCCTGAGTCAAGAATTCAAGGCGAGGAGCAAACATACGAGTCCATGGCGAACGGGCACGGTGGAGAGTGTCAGTCGAATCTGTCGTGTGCTGTGCTGCGCTGCCGGCCCGGACAGCGACGTGCGTGACCTGACCTGACGTGACCAGTCGAGATGAGACAGGTCAACGAACGTTGGAGGACAGAGCGTCAGGGTCAGGCAAGCTCAGGATCCGTGGGGAGAGGGGGAGGGAATTGGCAGCGCGGCCCAGTCCAGCGGGAATGGAGGATGGGATGGAAAAGACGGATCCTCCGGACCCGACACGGTTTGACGACGACGAGCGAGTCGAACGGCAGACAGACAGACCAGACGAGGGAGAAAGAAGCGACGGAGGTCCGAGTGTAAGAGGGTAGGTCTGGTACAACACCCTCTCGTCTCTTCCTCAGGACGGGAGACGACGAACTGCGGCTTTGAAACTGCGCGAGCCACGTTCCACGGGGTCGCACGTTCCACGACCGGGGGGTTTCGATGGACGATGGGGCAGAAATGCTGTGGCTGGTTGACTCTAGCGCGCAGCGCAGCGGTACGGTACGAGATGAGGAGAGTGAAAGAGGAGCTCCCTCCCGCTCCGCTGACTGTTACGGACTGGAGTGACGCCTGTGTGTACGAATACGTAGCCTGGGCGGCCGCGGTCCCCGTTTTGTTGCTTCTCCGCAAGCCTTTCGCGAGGGTTGCTCGAGATGGATGGGGCACCCAGTCCGACAGTGTCGTATCGTATCGGACGCGGATCGCAATGGGCGGGTGGAGTTTGGGATGATGTCGAAGCAAAGAAAGAATGCCAATCTCGACAAGATTTTCTTGGTGTTTCGTGATTAGGTCAGTGGAAAGAAAGGGGACCAACCAGTACAAGTAGCCACGACCCTGTCCCGATCAACTTCTCCTACACATCCATTCAATCAATCCAATCTCTCTTTTCTTCGCCTCACCATTCGGGGGGGCTCGACTCGCCTGCAGGCTGCCGGTGCAAGGCCTTGGGAGCGGGTGAAATGGGATGGGGGAGGGAACAGCAGTACGAGGATGCAAAGTACCTACCTCGTGTCGGCCAACCAGAGGACAGAACACGAGCAGGGAACGGCAGGCGCGACCTGGCCTCGGCCCTCACCTGCCCAACCGGACCTCAAGCGGAACCGCCTCAGCCACGAGCTGTCTGGTGACGCCACGCCATCACATCCCAGGCGCTCTTGCCCCTGTTGGGACTAGCCAATGGGCCAGGGCCAGGAGCAGCGGATACTTGGACACGAGGTATCGTCGAGCAAGCTGAACTTGAACCTGAACGGGATACGCGGTCTCTGACTTGATAGCTCGTGCGCTAAAGAGCAGAGCCCAGCTGGACTGTGACAGACAGGGGGCCGTTCCAGCGCCTTTTCCGGGGGCCGGCGCTCGATATCTAGCCGCTAACTCAGCGATCAAAAGGGGCCGGGGCCTTCTACGAGTCCGCTGTGACGGAAGGAAGACTTGGTCAGCACAGGCCTCCAGCATCAAACAGCTGGGCTGCCAAGTTCGAGGCCAGCCGAGACCCTGAAGACGACAGGAAGCCTATTGGCAATAGTTTTCAATTGTGGCTCAATCTCTCAGGAGGAAGCAGAAAAAAAGGAGAAGAGAAAAGAGTCGAAATTGAAAAGGATGATGCTGTCATCATCATCCAGAGACGGGACGGGAAGCCTCTGCTGCAGGTAAAGTGTTTTTCTCCAGTTCTCCTCTCCCTCCCGCCCCGTGCCAAGTGGAGAGAGTGAGGGCCCGGGCCCGGGCAACAAGCAAGAAAAGTTGGCGCTGATGACGGCTCCATCTCCCATTCCCATTCTCACCAAACAAAAAAAAAAGTTGGATGACGGTGACTGGGGTCAGGCCCCGATTTTTTTTTTTCACAAGCCACGCCAAGGGAGAAACCAAGACCAAAAGACAAGGGAGAGTGAAGCGAGACAAGCGCTAAAGATGGACTGGAATACGACCGTGATACGCTGCTGGTCCAGGGTAAGCTTGGGTTGGGTTGTTTATCAGCGACAAGCTCATCAATTGGAATGAGATGAGGTTGTGTGTTGTTGCAGAGCTATCACATTGGGCGCCAAGTCGGGCAATCATTCATTCACTGCAGCCCCTGCTTATTTGTCGTCCATGTTTGTTTCCGTCTGACTGCATTGTACTGCTCCGTATCCCTTCTCATGTTGTCCTAGTAACACGCAAACAACACACAATTTGCGATGAGTTGGCACTGCGGGTAACGACAGCTATCGTTTCAAAAAAATAAGCAGAGGCCAGCACAACACATCATTCTCAACAAAGACGCTGGAATTCAACGGGCAACGACGTCAGGCACCGAGTTACCCAACCCAAGACACTGTCTGAAGCGATTTCCACTTCCGGAGAAAATCTCAGTTGCCCAGAGACAAGGGATTCACCAGTCACATAGCAAAAGCGAGGTCATGTCTCATTCTCAATTGGACTTTCGACTGGATAACATGTCATCTCGATTTAGAGAAGAGTGTGTTTCCGTGCCCAGACCTACCCGTGAGCTAGTTCTGCAGTGAGTACAGGGTCGTTTTAAGCTCTGGTGCCGAAAGCTTCCATCAAATTCATCGTGAACTTCAACTGTCACTGTGAAGACCACATCTCGTAAAAATGAAAGGCCAGGCTTACTTGAATTGTCAGCATGTCAATGCAATGCATCCGGGATAATTGGAAAAATGTCGCGGTGGCCCTTGATCTTAATGTCACCAAGGATACTCCTTTATACACCCAGAGAGAGTAGATGTTCTGCCCCTTGATACTTGGCTGATAACTCCCCTCTGAGAACTGGCCACAAGAGAAAAACGAGATTCTCACCGTAGTTCGTCATCACAATAACCAAATGTCGAGTAACGCCGGGAAGACTCTATCATCTACTCTAAAAAAGGACATCTCTGACCACATCTCTCGCGTGCGTGACCAAAGCAACTTTATTCCACAAGACATCTGTAGAGTCCTAATAAATAAGGGCTAACACACCAAAGCATATGCTGAAAAGTTCCGTCTCGTCCCCTCTCACACACCGCGGAAATCAAAACCCCCAAACCGACCCCGGCGATGCGATCCATCTTCTGTCTGGCAGTCGCCAGCCTCGCCGCTGCGACGACAGTTCCACTCCCATGGACCGCCCTGAACACACACGGCCTCACTTGGACCCGCTGCAGTTTTCAATTACCCCCAAACATCGAGTGTGCTACGATGGAAGTTCCTCTTGACTATACTGACCCGCTGTCGAGTCAGACCGTGCTCATGGACATTGTGAGATACGCGGCCCTCAGGCCGCCCGTAAGAGGAAGCATCATTATAAACTTTGGCAGGCTTGGAGCCATGAACATCGTGAAGATGATGAAAGGGTACAGGAGATTAGCAATGTGGGTGATATAGGGAAGCAAAAGAGGTGATCAAAGTTGACATGTCTCAGGGTCACTGACCGTCATTGGGACTTGGTTACTTGGAACGTTAGGTATCGTGTGCTCAACTTGACTGGGATGCGAGTTCCATCTGACTTGATGATAGAGGAACCGGGAGATCAATCCCCTTCGATTGTTCCAACCCCAAGGTCCCGGGATCAGCCCCTCCGCGTCGGGGCCGGAATAATGCTCACCTGAATAAGACGTGGGCTCAAGAATGGGAAGAGGGTTCCAAACTGGCCGATGATTGCCATCTTCACTTTCCCGTATATGGTACCATGTTGGGAACGGCCTTCCAGGCTAGGGATTTGATGCAGCTTGTGGACGCCCTGCAGGAGGACGGCATGTTGAGATACTGGGGTACGCAACTCTAAAGAGCCGTCAAGCGTGGATTTGCTAAACAAGACTAGGGTTCTCTGCCGGGTCTATTCTAGGAGCAACAGCTGCTGCCATGTTCCCAGACCGGGTCGACAAGGTCCTGCTTGATGGCGTCCGGAACGTACACGAGTATTACCATTCCTTGTTCGTACTCCCAAGCTTCCTTCAAAGTATTTCAACGCTAAAAAATCTACAGTGGAGATCCAAATCTTCTTGATAACCTGGATAACACCTTCCATGCCTTCCTGAAGGGATGCGTGGCTTCTCCTCATAACTGTGCCCTGGCCCGCGCGTACCGAACCGTGGACAACATCAAGTTCCTCATCAGAGAGCTTTACAAGGAATTGGATGTCACGCAAAAGGAAATTAATGGTGTCATCTTTGATTCCCACCGCTTCCAGGCGTACTTGCATCGATCTCTCTACTACCCCAAAAACTACACGACGTTGGCCACGACTCTGGACAGACTGGTAACGGGGGATATGGAAGCCCTCAAGGACGTCGAGCTTGCTACAAGAGAATGGCTAAGGCGTAGTGATATCACCTTTGGCGTCCGTTGTGGTGACAATACCAAGAGGACAGGTACTCTCCTGGACTTTGAGCCTGTCATGGACGAGCTCCGCAGCAAGACAGAGTGGTTTCCGCACCTGCCAGAGAATATCATGGAGGCTACATGTGTGCAGTGGCCTTTCCAGGCAAGAGAGTTGTACGACGGAGACTTTAATGTCACGACTAGGAACCCTGTTCTCATGATTGGCAACGAATGGGACCCCGTGACTCCTTGGCAAGGAGCCCAGAACCTGAGCGAGAGTTTTACCAACTCGGCTGCCCTCAAGTACAAGGCGTTTGGTGTAAGTGCCATAGTCAAAAGTAAACCCTTGGCGTGCTAAAATGGAAAAACAGCATACTTCTGTCGCCCAGAACTCGGACTGCGTCTGGAACGTCATCAACAAGTATTTCACGACGGGTGAGATTCCTTCACCCGGCACTATATGCGAGCCCAACGAGCCCATCTTTTCAAACATGACAGACCTTGGTAGAGTGTTTGGGCTGGATGCCAAAGCTGGAATTGACAAGTTGTGGAAGGTCAGGGAGACCCTAGGATACTGTGATTTCTACTAACCTCGCTTTGGGGCGGCCATCAATATGGAGATTGGGTCCTTTGTAGAAAAATAGTTAGTTAGTTCTTTGGAAGCCAGATAGGTAACTAGTGACCTCTCTTTTTAATGTTACCCGAGAGAATGCATGTGGATGATGAATTCTTGGATCTCAAGAGTTATTCTCTCTTCGTGTTACCTCACTACTTTAAGCCTTTCTCTTCTCATAGCAGCCGGAAAAAGTGTAAAGCACAGCAGTAAAGATAAAATCAATTCATTCTCAAACTCCTCTATGATAAGGATGCAGCCTCGACTTGAGAATTGGTTAGTCTACACCTATAGATAGACGAATCGCTTCAAGGATCATCTAAAGGATTATCCTACCATGTCCGACTGGATGAAGGGCACTTGATGCATAGGCTTGAACAATGCCAACGACAACAATCTCGGCATGGAAAGCATAGGCAATGAGGCTGTGTAAAATAACTAAGTGGCCTCGGCCCCATGACCATCCAGCAGACTCTTATATGTGATTGGACAGTTCGGACTTTAGATGCAAAAAGGAACCCAAAGCGGTACTAATAAAGTTGCAAGCTTGATATGAGCCTCTACGAATAGTGCCCTGCCCCGGCCTGGTTGCAACAGCACTGGGACATGGGTATCGGCTGATCAGGCTTTTGCTGCTGCAGGATTGAAACACGGCTGAATTGTATCCGAAAGAGGTAATCCATTCGAGCAACATATGTAGACTATCAAGCTGCACTGGGCATCCTTTGGATCACAGAGCTCTGTGATGAAACGCTGGAATGCTGACCATAGGATTACAGTTTGTGCGTAGGACCATAGGTGCCACACCCCGGCTCCTTCGGCCCTCAAGAGGAGGAAGTTGTTGGTAACGGCATCTGGAATTTGGCATAAGGATTCGGAGAGTGTCATCGAGGCCATGTTGGAGTAGGCAAGCCGAAATGTACGGATTCTTTACTTGGATACTCCCTTGTGGTAGCACCAATTCGATGAACTTGATTTTGTAACACATCTTGATGAATTTAACAGTGAAATGCAACCCTGACATGACGATGAGCTTGAAGAACAAGAGCTGAATTGCTTGGTACGTCTTGGAGGTTTCGTTTCGTTGGATTAAGATGATAAATAGCTACAACACACTGGAACGAGTTGTTAAGTGACTCTGACTTGTACAACTACGTTCTTCTCCCTCAACTTAACTGAACTTTAAAATGCCATTGTGCATGTTCAAGAAAGACAATGACAACTGCTTGAATACTTCGGATCTTGTACAGATTGGAACGCTCAATGCTCTACTGGGGGAGGAGACGATAATTCCTTCAGCCCGCAAGGTTACCCGCCAGACAGCGAATAGCCTCAGTTTGCAGGATACCCCTCAACCAATCAGCAACCTCGGTTCCGTGGTCTAGTTGGTTATGGCATCTCGTTAACACCGAGAAGGTCCCCGGTTCGATCCCGGGCGGAACCACTCTTTTTGCCCTGTGGAGGCCTTCATTGCTCTTCGTGTCCTTCATTTTTTGCCCCCCTGCTCCCCCTTCCTCTAAATCCATGCATCAGTATTAAGTGGTGACCATTATGGAGTTGTTCAGTCTCTATTTGACGTCATCACTCAAACATGCTTGGCTGGGTCTTGTAAGGTCGGTGAAGTGTGTCTCTTCAATCTCCTCGCTTCAAGCTAAACTGTCACGTTCATCCTGACAAGTAATAGCGCTCTTAACCTCTTCTTTATGCTTTCTTAGCTTCGTAACCTTTGCAGAGGTAATGTAGTCGAAGTAGACGAAGCTATCTTGGGGCCTGTCCACTTTACTCTTACCTACTCCTCATAACCCCTAGTACTATCTGAAATTCTTTAAGTCATTCTTCTAAATCTGAACATTCTTGTGACTTCTGCCTCCTTTTATAGATGTTAATAAAGTGTGCGTCGCAGCTCCGACGCCTATCTATGTGCATGTATCGCTACATAATATCTAGACCACAACGAGAACTTTCCTTTGGGGGCAACGTGGACATCCTATGTCCCGTCGTCCTCCCTTTCCCTCACGTCATCAACACAGTCCTGCCAGCTAATCCACTTCATGTATGCACATTCGATCATGGCGATGATGACCATTCCGACCCCGAGACCAACCCACAGACCATCAAGCTTCATATCCGGGTTTCCAAGCTCAAGCCATATGGCAAACGGCACAGCAGCCATGTAATTGACGGCCAGAACAACCCACGCAGCGACAGACTGCTTTGCCAGGCCCCTTAGCACACCGTTGGTTCCGCAGATGACAGAGTCAATGATCTGGAACACAGCCACAGTGAGCATAGAGCGGATGGCGAGATCTCTTACGCCAGCGTCCTCTGAGAAGAGATCTGCTAATGGACGCCGCAGGGTGAATAAAAAGACACCGTCGAAGACACCTACAGCCAAGAACACGATGGCATACAGAACTGCGGCTCGACGTGCTTCCTTTAAGGCTCCTGCACCTATGAGATGACCGAACCGCGTGGTAACAGCAACACTAATCGAGAATGGGATATGCCATGTAACGATGGAGAGTGTGTTGAGCACGGTCTGGGCGGCGAGATGACGGGTTCCGATGTATGAGGTGCTGATCATGAGGATCTCAAAAGCAAGCCACTCGGCGGCATTAACAGCTGTGCTTGCAACGGACAGACGAACCATTGGACCCCATTCCCCGACGGAAAAGGCGGCTCGTGCATCCCAGCCGCCCCAGCAGCGGTGGGACTTCTTCCCGAAGACGACAATGTACAGCAATAGCAGCGCAGGTCTGAGGTTATTCGCAAGGGCCTGTCCAAAAGCAGCTCCATCTAGACCCATGTCTAGCTTCACGGCAAAGAACCAACTGAGAAAGGCATTGACAGGCGCGCAGATGATGAGCACAACCATACCTGGACCAAAATCGCCCTGAGCCTGCAGAAACCTCTTGCCGGCCTCGAAGAAAGCATATCCAGGCAGTCCAACAAGACTCACGCGCAAGAAAGAGGCGGCCTTGAGGGCGAGAGTCCGCTGGGGTACGAGCAATGGAAGAATCCAGTGCGAACAAAGCCAGAAGGTGGCGACGGGGACCATGACGACTGTCATGAGGATGACCATGCGCTGGATATGTAGTCCCACGCCCGTGAGACGACCGGAACCATATGCCTGGGCACAGAGAGTGTCGAGAGCGGTCGCCATACCCTCAAAGATGGTGAAGCCGACAATGTTCATGGTGGTCAAACCCAGGGAAGAGGCTGCGAGATCCTCGGCGCTCAAATGACCAGCCACGACTGTCGTGATGACAGTGAACGAGTACTGGAGGAGATAGGTCGCGATCAGAGGCAGGGAGTACTGGCATAGGAGCTTGGCTTCGGACCAGATGCTGTGAATCCCGGTTAGGGACTTGGTGTCCAATTGGGGCGTCTCGGGTGCGCGACTGAGGAGAGGAGAGGTCTCATCGTGCAAGACGCCATTGTAAGGCCTCTCCTCGCGCTGAGGATCGCGTGCAGGCATCGTCGTTGGTGTTGAGCTCGCCTCAATTGACAGATGATGCTTCTCCGGTCCCGTAGCAGCTCTAGGCCCACTTTCCAAGGGCGAATTGAGTGAAGGATGTGAAGCAGAAGGAAGAGAATGACGCGAAGACCGAGTTCGGAGTTGAAAATCTGTGGGCCCGGCAAACTAACACAGTGTAATTGTACTACCCCCCAGTAAAGTTAGCGCCTGAAGTCGTTCAACTTGCTGATGAATAGCGGGAACTTTTAAACTGTCTACGAGGTCTATATCACAGCTATATTTGCATATATGGTGTCAATTGGACTGCTACTAGACCCGCTCGGCCTTGAGCTCTACTCCCGTATAATAATTGTCTGGTTCCAGTCAATGATTGGCCCCCAACCAGACCCTGGCAACCTGCCTCACTCTGCACCACCTCCCAATGGACAGCAAGAACTCTCACCTTGTTGTAGAGCTTGTCTCGAGAAGAATCGCCGTAGTAGTTGCGGCAAGCCTCAGCCATGGCAGCCTGGAATTCGTGAACATACATAGTTGATGGACGCCAGGCGTTGGTCGGGTGGGTGGACGTGAATGCCATGGTCGTGATGGAGAAGACAAAGAAATAAAGTTTCGTGTCTGTCTGTGTGTGTTTGTGTTTGTGTTTGTGCAGATCGACCCAAAGATCTGAGGTGTGATGAGGAGGATGAAGGAAGAGAATTTAAATCTGAGATCGGGAGCGAGGAGCTTTACTTATAGCCATCCAAGACTATGATTCACGATATCTAGGGTTTGACCCTTCAAGGCTGTGATTCAGGATCTTGAGAATCTGAAGCTGTGCACAAACCTGTGTTGTTATTGTTGTTTATGGAACAAGTTGGAAGGGCTTATTATTATGTTAGTACTCTATTATAATCAAGATATATTTTAAGAAGATATTATGCTAATTTTTTTTATCATAAAGTGAGGATATTAACCTAATAGTATGATGCAAGTTATGTGCCACACTGTCCTGAACTCCCCCTTCACCCGGGTAGGTAGCCGACCTGTCCCTCGCCGTACTCCTCCTGTTGACTCACTCCAACAACCACAACCCAAGGGAGCAGTTCCGTATTGCTCTTGATGATGGAGGGTAGGACGAAGAGGGTCACGTGCAGCTTCGAGTAGCGCAATCGCAATCAAACCTAATGCATTCATGACAGGGACACTCTGCCCAACGTGACCCGTGCAAAGAATTAAGAATTATCGCCCAAAGTAATCTGACCATGGCAGGCCTATCAGCTACTGTATCGAAGCCCTCCGCGCCGGTAGGGGCCTGGCACTTGGCTCAGGTCAGAACTTGGGCCGTTCGGTCACAGCCTGCTCAGTTGCTTGCGCGGACTTGGCTGTTTGGGATGGGCTCGGCTGGCTGAGCCTGAAAATGTTGATTTATGTCTCATCATCGATCTTTCCTTCCTCACAAACGCATTTGCGGCGCAAGCTCTCTCACACCAAGGAGAAGATTGTCGAGTGTTACCCGCCAGTATCTGCCCTGCACCTTGAGACTACATGGGCGGTTCCCAAACAAATCAGCGAGACGGCCGCCCTTCTCCTCGACGCTGGGGCTGACTTCAACATATGCTCCTTCAAGTACGGCTCTGCGCTACAGTATGCGGCTTACATGAATCATCAAGACATGGCGAAACTGCTGATCGACCGCGGCGCCGACCCGAACTTCGAAGGCGGCTTCTTGGGTATACCGATTATTGCGGCAGTTTTAGGGAAATCCTCTGCCCTGGTGCCACTTCTCAAAGCGGGAGCAGATGTGAACAAAGTTGCCGGGTTTTACGGAACGGCATTGCAGTTGGCAGTCCATCAGCGTGTCTCGACCGTGGTAAATCTCCTCCTTGACCATGGAGCGGATCCGAATGTAAGAGGAGATTACTTTGGAAGCGCGCTGGAGGCGGCGAGCTGGGTTGAGTACTCACTGAGATACCCCATGATGAGGACACTTCTCGACCATGGAGCTCTAAGAATGGAGACCAGGTATTCTTGTAGCCACTGGCATGAGCTGATGTCAGAGACCAGAGGTCGTGTTGCAGGACTGCGGCCAACGGGTGATTCGGTCTTCGAGCCACCGCCAGTTGACTAGATACAAGGCGTTGGGATAGCATCAAGCACATTGTTCTTTTTAAAGCGTTGGAATTTCAGGGGTATATACCAATGTCATATTCATCATCAGTCTATACCAACATGCTGCAGTTTTAAGCCCAAACATTGAATCTAAGGAACCTGAAAAGAGGAAGTCGAGACATTTTCAAGCGTACGCAGGTTAAGAAAAAGACAAGATATTAATATCAATATAAACCCTTTAGCTAAACTTTCCCCAGGGATAGCTAAAAACATACCAAGAGCGATAATAAACTCAAAATCAAGATATAGTTTGAACAATTTTAGTATTTTTTAACCCTAACTATATTTAGGACCTAATAGTCTTTGCTATTCCATAAATAGTATATAGGTATTCTTAACCCCCCTGGGCCTTACCTATTGAGAGAAAGCGTCAACCATGATAGGCTCAGTGTCGATAAGGTTCAAGGTTCCACTCTGTTCAAGCAAGGCAAGATATTCACCTATTTAACATTGTCAGTCATGTAAGAAATGGAACATCAAAACACGAACCTGCAATAGCCCAACGCGTCGACAGCACCGTTAAGCTGCTCACCATCTGTCTCAAGGCGTCTCGCATTTCTGGCTCACCATCTTCGCGTATGAACCACGCACATGCAGTCGCGGCAGCATAGAAGCATCTTGCCATCAAAGGGCACTGAGTTGGAATCTGGGCCAGTCTAGGACCTGTGGAGGAGGCCAACACTCGCAACCCCTCTACGCTGAGACCTTGCATCTCTGTGTCTAGGGCCAATCGTGCTCGACTCGCGGTACCTGGGGCATCTGGGCACCCGTATGAACTGTACAGGTGGGATTGAGCTGAGACGCAGATGGCGATGGCACTCCACAGGGGATATTCAGACTCGCCAGATTCATAGCCCGCAGTCTGCTCGATAGAGAGTTTCAGGGCGGCCAGTGCTTGATGAAGGCCCTGGGCCTCGGTGAGGAGAGCTGCGGCCTCTTGTGAAGATCTCTGCTTGGCATCTCTATTGTTGATGACCTTGCCGAGCATGTGAGCCGCTTGACATGTCCTGGCAAAGCAGCCGAGAGGTGCGTAGGTGCTGAATGATGCCGTGTACAGTGGTTGACTGGGGATTGATTTTCCTCTGCCCCAGTCTTCATCGTTCACTGGCAGGAGTTCATCGGGGCTTGGCTCTGGCGTGGCAAACGGTAACCCGCTGGTTTCTGTGTTGATGACTCTGGTGAAGAGTATTAGCCACAGCGCTGATGCTCGTGGCTCTTAACAGAAGTCGACATAGTGACTTACCTATCGAGTATGAAAACGGACCACCAGGTTCTGCGCTGCTCCTCCAGTAGACTCCATGTATCGGCTGGCTTGAACAGTTGTTGGGCATCTCTGTCATGCCAGCCTATCAAAATGACCAGCCTAGCTGCGCGACCGATGGTGAGATACGCAGCCGGATGAATTGCGTGTGATAGTTCATAGACAGCAAGAAGAACAAGTGCTTGGATGAGTCGAAGAGAGGCTAGGCCTTCGTTTTCGGCGGAAGAGGAGAGATATTTCGCCAAGCAATACAAAGGATGCTGGGAGGGCGGTGATTTGTCAACACGAATGATGCAGAGTTTCATGCAAAGTAGGAGAAGATCGTGACAGGCATCATTCAAGGCAAGGTGAGCGTCTAGTAGTCGCTTCTCGCTGATCATGGGAAGCCACTGATGCATGGAAGTAAAGTATTCCTCGTGCAGAGCCCCTCGCTCTTCGATGGCCAGGTGTTCCGAGGTGATTAGCCGTAAGCGAGATGTAGGACCCCTTGTCAAAGCGTTGGTGGTGTTCAAGGGAGTAAAGAGGTGTGCATCCATGAAGAAGGATGACGGGAATGAGCAGCCAGGATCTTCGAACAAGGGGTATAGACCTGCAGCTTCTGTAGCTCTGCTTGAGCTGGGATTGGAATAGTCGCAGACCTTGCCAAGGCGAATACACTGTGTTGGGCATCAATTAGCCTTGGGTGGCCGGGTCTACGGTGTAAGATGCTGGTGTGGAACACACGAGTGAGCACGAAGGCAGCTCCTTGTTACACTTTCTCTTCAGACGTCTAGGGAACGTTATTAGCGGATTCACTCGTGCACTCATGTTGCCTAGGCGGACAAGTATGCCGTTCTGCGGTCGGGCCAAGCGGGAGTCTGAGCGGACACTTACCGGCATGCTTCACAGGCATGACGGGCCCTAGAGGGTGTCATGTCGAATGAGGGGTCAGTCCGCTCCTTTCCGCTGATGTGTCTGGTTTTGAGGATGAGCAAGGAGGCGAAAAGCGGAAATGTTTGCAACGAGGCTGCAGATGTTTGAGATGAAGAGGACGATGCTGAGTGAGAGCGGGATGGAGCGGAAGGGCGATATAGAGAGCGGCCACGGAGCGGACTTTAGTGGGGCCGTGATGGGCTGGGCTTGGCATTTAACGACGATAATGCTCCGTTACCGTTGTGATTACTTGACAATCATGGGATGATATTAGAAATCATATGCTAAATACTCGTTTCTAAGAGGTATATAAAGTTGGAGAATGACCAAAGCTTGGACATCATCAGCCAGCTCTGAACACGCTTCCACTTACACTACCACCAACGCTATCCAACAACCAAGAACCAACCATGACTACCCATAACCTCATCGTCGTCATCGGAGCCACGGGAGGCCAAGGAGGCTCCGTCGTCGATACCTTTCTCAATGCACCCAATTGGCGAGTTCGAGGCATCACCCGCAGCTCGTCAAGCCCTAAAGCAGAAGCTCTTAAAGGGCGTGGAGTCGACGTCGTCCAAGCCAACCTAGACGATCCGGCTTCTCTCGTCCCGGCCTTTGAAGGTGCCAACGCCATCTTTCTCGTCAGCGATTTCTGGGCCATCTATACTGAGCTGGCCGGCAAACCCAACGCACACCCTGGGAAGCCGCTTAACGAGCAGGCCAAGGAACGGGAGACGCAGCAGCTCAACAATGCTATTGATGTAGCTGCTAAACTCCCTAGCTTGAGCCGCCTGGTGATTTCGTCGCTACCACATGCGGCGAAATTGACTGGCGGGAAATACAGTCACATCTACCATTATGAATCCAAGGCCGATGCTGAGGACTATGCGAAGGAGAAGTACCCGGATCTGTGGTCCAAGACTAGCGTGTTCAAGGGCGGCTTCTTTTTGAGCAATTTCACGGATCATCCAATGTCTCAGCCGATCAAGGTCAGTAGTCTTGGAAGTTGCTGTGCACTAGAGAGGGTGTTGCTAATGCCGCATAGAGGGAAGATGGCAGTGTTCAATTCGTGTCAAACCTGAACCCCGACGCCAAATTCCCATTCATCGCGCAAGACGAGGACACTGGGCCCATTGTCAAGGCTCTCATTAACGAGGCACCGGGGAAGAGCGTCATGGGATGGCGGGAGTGGCTTACACTGCGTGAAGTCGTGGCTACCTTCAACGAAGTGACCGGTTATAAAGCCGAGACTGTTCAGCTTCCTATGGGTCAGTTTGGGTTTGATTGCCCGCCTGACTTGAACCCTGAGTTTCTGGAGAATTGGGCATTCGCCAATGAGTATGGGCTTGAGGGCCGTAACGATCCTGATATTATTCACCCAAAGGATGTGAGTTGACAGTGCTGCCAAGTTTTAGTTGACATCGTCTAACATTTCATAGCTGGATTCGCCTCCTGAGTTGGGGACTGTTGCGGATTGGCTAAAGAAGCAGGATTGGGCCAAGGTGTTGGGATCTTGAGAACAGGGGACATGAGAATGCGCGTTGTCTTGAGAACCACGTGTATATAGTTGCAACTCCTGTCAAGATGATTCTGTCACTATTCACACATAGTAGTTAGAAGAATATGTATTCTCAAAGGTGCTTCTGGATTTACGACATGTCCCTAGAGTCGATACTTGCGGTGCAAGGAAAGAAACGCTAAAAGTAGGCATCTGGCTATCAACCGTTGTCTCTTTGACTCATGTTGTTATCCTGTGTCGTGTTGTGAATCACTCTCACCAATCACCTCATTGACGTGATTGTACGACCGTGGAGTGGAGAACGGAGAGCATACATTGAAAATCCCTCAGCTTTCGGTGTGATGAGTCATCCGCTCAATCTTTATCATAATTCATTCTTACTTATTCCACAGCTACGTCTCAGTCAAGACATTCTCCAACAAGACTTCAAATTTTCCTATTCAGAAAACATGGCTACTCCTCAGAAAATTGTGGTGATTGCTTCCAATAGCATCCCCAAAACAAAAGCAGCTCGCGAAGGCTTCGCTCAACTACTTCCTGATTCCTACGACTTTCAGGGCATTAGCGTTCCCTCTCACGTCGCCGAACAACCCTTTTCGGACGAAGAAACCCTACTTGGAGCAACAAACAGGGCAAGGAACGCCCAGAATGAACTGCCAGACGCCGACTTTTGGGTTGGAATCGAGGGAGGAGTCGAGCCTCGTGACGGCTCGATCTTCAATTTTGCGTGGATTGTCGTCATTGGAAGGGATGGAAAGCTAGGGAGGGCTAGGACCGCAGGATACTTTTTGCCAGAGAAGACGTGTGAGCTGTTGAGGCAGGGCGTGGAACTGGGACATGCAGACGACAAGATCTTTGGAGAGACAAACTCCAAGAACAAGAAGGGATCGGTTGGGATTCTGACGGATGGCGTTGTTGATCGAGCGGACTTTTACACTCAAGCGGTTATCTTGGCTTTGATTCCTTTCAAGAATGCCTCACTGACATTCTAATTAGAACATTAGTGGCTTAATTAATTATTACATATACCTAGGTTGTTAGTCACCTCCATGTCGTAGTCGTTGGGTCCCATGCTATCCGTCGATTGGAGCATGATGCCTTTCCTCTGTCACCGACTAAGAACGTGTCGACTGGCACCAGGTCAGTTCTGTGCCCTGCAGCTCTTAGTTGGATAAGGTTCGGCTGAGGACGCATGGATTCGCTGGCTGTATTAATCTGTCTTCCTATCATTGCTTCGTTTCGTTTCCTCTCGTCTCGTCTCGTTTCGTCTCGTTTTATAGTTTCCAGTCTCTTCGCCATAGCCTCGACGGTCGATGTCGAGGCGTGATGTAGTTTACTTGTCTTTATATTCTCGACATGCCACGAGAAGAACTATTGCCCAGGCTCAACACAAGTCCTACACTGGTCATTACGAAGAGCACAACGGGCCATCAAAATCGACTCGACCTAGGCACCTAACATGTCTACATCTCAAGGTAACACCCTCTAAACTACTCATTTTTGTCACCTGGTTTCTAGCTTCGACGAACATACCTTGGCCCTACCTCGACGCTAGAAACAGACCCTGATGTTGGCTAGCGATTCTAATATGCTAATTGGCTTTGACGCAGATAGTACTGGAACCCTCGACTCAAATGAAGATTATAAAACTATAAAAATCATCGCCCATGAAGTGATAGGCGACGCTGTTAATCTTACTATTAAACGGACCAAAGTTCAAATAGGACGTCAAGGATATTGTCATATCACTAAGAGCGAGATGAAGGTTCACAACCAGGAGAAAGTTGATAAATACTAGGAATCTTGCGGTGGCCGGGAAAGGGCTATTGGTGCGAGGGAATAGTGTGACCATTGATGGAGGCTAGGGGCATGGGATTTCGAACCAAGGTCAAGTTTGGAGTCAAGTAGAGAAACCATCATGCGATACAAGTTTCTCGGCCTTGATTTATGAAGTGTAATCATTAACGCTTTACCCCTGAGGGAGCAATTAATGGTAGTAACCAGCCAAAGCCTGCAGGGTATTCGACGGCGTTGTGGAATTCCACAAGAGAATGAGTATGAAATGATATTCTTCTACCCCTCTCTACTTTCTAGGCATCGTTGGCGGGTGCTGTATCGTCCTTCAACACATCTCTCGAGCAAACCTCGCCTCATTATATGAGCTTTCATAACCTTCTTGTTGCCAAGTCAGTACAAAGACATTTGTGCCTTTCAAAAATATCCCAAGCTTCAAACACTTACCCATACTTGACAGAAGTATACTGTTGTACTCTGAGCGAGTCTCTTCAACACAGATGAGCTCCCGTGCAACATGGCGTGACCTGACAAAGACGGTATCCCATTCCCATATGACACACTGCTACACAAAAAGGCGCAATAGTCTTCTGTCTTGATGCCCGAGTGTAAATGGCAGGCTCAATGGAAGCTACATGGAGTGCGGTAAGTGGACAAAAACGTCACGTCTCGCACCAAATTCTACCAATATGTACATCATGCCTCCAACTTCCATCAGCCTGAATAACATCCTTTTAAAGCAACCCAGAGTTTCGTTATTTTCACTTTTGCTTCGGTATTGCATTTGTTTTAATTGGCAACGGTATTTAATGAGAAGAGTTATGTACTCGCTCTTTTCGCAGTCCCAATTTCAGAGCCCATGGAGATGCACTCGACGCGGCGTATCGGCCAACCAGATTAATCTATTGTTGATACTAAACTGCCTCAGACTCGCCTTGACAGCCGCAGGGCCTTCCGGCTCAGGACCATACGTCGCTTTTTCTCACTCTACCGAGTGGGCTATATGAACCGGATAGACATCCTCAATACATATCTCCTGATCAGCTCTCGGCTCAGTACTCGAGGCATACGATGCTCGTTCTATAGCACTATCATCCCGTATCCTTTCTCGCTGTCGTTTTATACTGGCACTGAACGGCTCAGATTATTCGCGGTTCCCGTGTATTGTGACATGGTCGCTCACCAGGTGATACCAGTAACCCTCAAATTAACTGAACGAATGTCTATCATCACCATGTCTGTTCAAATATGTCGCCATACATGGCCCTTAGAGCCCGTAGAACTCGTTCATTAAAGTCAGCTCTAACTGGGAGCCTTGTCTCTCGACACGACGGGTCGAGGCTGTTCTCCGCCATGACACAACCCACATTAAGGCAATTGCAGTCACACCCTAAGTCATAGTGTCTGTTGAGCAGGTATAATAAGTGGCACAATTAAACCTTCATACAAAGTGTCGTTCCAACCTTGGCAATCAAGTTAATCCAGTCCTCCTGGTCAACCCTCTCCTTCTCCTCGACCCTCTTCCCAAACACCTCCCACACGGCAATAAATTTGTGATTGCTCTCCTCCGTCGTCCCGATATCCTTGAACGCTCTCATCATGCTCTCATGCTTCTGGAGCGACTGAAAGTCTCTGCGGGCCTTTTGTTTCTCTACCGCATCTGTGGCGAGGAGGATACGCACTTGAACGCAGTAGAGAATCAAAGCCGCTAAACCAGCTGCCAACGCTGTAGCTACTGAAGAACCTGTAACTTCTTTAACAGCAGTATCGGTAGGACCACCGTCAAGCTCGACCTTGGTACCGGGGAAGGTAAAGCTGATGTTGTTGATGTTGCCAACCCAGCTGTCGACGGTCCCCGAAGCTGTGGCCGCGCCGATGGTGAAGATCTTGGGCGTTGCTTTGGACGGGTAGGTGGCAACGTGCTTGGCTCCTTGGTCTGAGGCTGAGCAGAACATGAGGATGTCGGCGCTGGCCGCTTTGGTGATGGCGGATTCTAGAGCTCGCCTCTCCTCTTCGTCTTCGGGAGGATCGATGGTCCAGGACATGGAGATGATGTGTACCTTTTTCCTCACCGCCGCAAGAATAGCCTAGAAAAATAATTAGTTTCTAGCGCATTGAGTTAAGGGATACAATGCTTTGCATACCTGTGCTGCGCTCTTGGCGGTAATCTGCCGTGCTGATTCATCTGAGGGATGATCTTCTAGCCTCAACACGTAAAACTGTGCTCGAGGACACAACAGGTGGATCTGCTTGGCCATGATAGTCCCATGTCCAGTACTAGACACATAATAAGGATCGTTCAGGTTGTGCTCAGGGTCACGTTTGCAAAACGTCCGTCCACCGATAAACGAGTACTCGAGGTCTTTGATATCCACGCCGTCATCAATCAGAGCAATCTTGATGGGCTCTTCGATGCTCTCCTCAATCTTTCCACGATCGTAGTACCTCTCAGCGTCAAATAGTAGTCTGCGGAACTCTTTCATACACTGAATCCACTCGTGCTTGTTGGAGTGCTCGGTTTGATCTTCAGCTCGGGTGGTGTTGACATCAGCTATTCCACGGCGGACGACTGGTCCGTCCTTGAAGACGTCGACGTCAGGCATGAGTCGTTTCATACGTTCGAGAAACTCCTTGACATTTTGCTGTGTGCGAGAGCTGGATTCGAGGCCCTACTCAGGTTAGACATCCGTGAAACACCGACTAGACGAGACGCACCTGTTGAATGTGAAGATGTACCGTCTTCAGACTTCGTAGCTTCTTCAAACCTCCTTCTTCACTCCATCCTCTGAGCACAGCATTGTTCCCGCTCCAATAGAGGTGTACTTCGCGTGCTTTTGGAGCAACCTTGTAAATCACCTCGGTACACAAGTCGGTCTTGTTCCAATCCCAAACCTCGACGTCCATAGACTTGAGTGCATCCTCAATAGCCTCATCACTATGCGCCGGCATGGATGAGTCGTCGATAAAGACCTTGAGGATGGTCTTGACCCCCTTCTTGCGCAGACGATCAAACACGTAGCACAGGTCTCGTCTACCGGCTCCGTCTGGCTTGGCTGATCTTCGACTACCTGATCGCTCGCCGGCTCGGTTTACTTGTACGCTGAGCTTAGGTATGGCGACGTATTGGAGAATATCCTCAAACTTGAGCTTGGACAAAAGGTTCTCTAGACCTGCTTGGGTGATGGTTCCGCTGTTGACGTCGCCTGACAGGTCAAAGTATAGTTCTTGCTCTGCGACACGTCAGCCTTTTCTGATACCGTAATTACATCCATGATAAAAATCTTACCTGATGTTGTGTTGCGCCCGTATAGAATCTCCATGGCCACGCCATAGCTCCGAGAACGCAGGTAATGAAGTTTCAAAAAACGCTCCACTGCTTTCACAGTCGTCTCGTCTACCTTGGAAGAAGACTTGTGGCTACTGTCTGCCCCCTCTTTCTTCTCACTTTCCGTCGAACGAGAAGACTTCTTCTTCTCTCCAGGCAACGGAAGGCTCGGTGCTGTAGTGATGATGGGCGAGTTTAACCCGGACGGGTTCGGGACTGGTCTTCCTCCATACTTGGTACGGGAATCCAGCTGCTGATTGAGTCGCCCGTCTGGAACTCCAGGGTCAGGTCCATGGACCCGTGAGCCTGATGAAGACATGTTGCCTCTCTGATCCGGTCTCGTTTCTCTGTTCGGCTCGTCCGCATTGCCGGGATTCGGACGGCGACTGCTGCCCTTTTCGCGCTCGCTCTCTTCTCTAGCCTTCCTCTTCTCCCTTTCCCGAGCCTTTCGCGTTGTCTCCTTGTGATGAAGATAAGGCGACATGCCCTCCTTATTGAAGTCACCAAGGGGAGGGCCCTCGAGAATCGCCTGGTCGCTCTTGTTGACGATGCGCTCAATAATTGTCAGCTGCTCCCGCCTGCATTTCTTGTATTCGACTGCAATGTGAAGCGGCGTGTTTCCGTTGGCGTCCTTTGCTGCGAGCGTGAGGGGATCTGCTCTGTCTACGAGAAGATCGAGGAACTTGACCCTCTTGTCAACGCCAACGTGGAGGCAGTTCATCAAGTCGTTGCTCGGGATGGAGAGGATGGAACTGATGTCTGGATGAGCATCGCACATCCACTGGACCATCTTTTCCTTCTTTGCTTCGATGGCTAGAGATAATGAAGTATGGCCTGATCGATCTTGGATCTTGAGGTAATCTCGACGATTTGCGAGGAACTCGATGAGTGGCTGCATTTTGCTGTCGAGCTTTGGAAGCTCCTTTTTGTCCATTGTGGCCATTATGTGTAGTGCCGTTGGCACGCGCTGGTCTCCAGTACCAGCCGCAAGAAGTTCTCCATCGCCGTTTGTGAAGTTGACGTAGTCCTCCTTGATTGTGAGGTCCAGTTTCCCGTTCTTAATCTTTCTCAAGACATCATCCAGGAGATCCTTTACCGAGACTTTTCTGTGGTGATCCTCGTCGTCACTCTCAGAGTCATCTTCACTTGAATCGTCCCCCGCCTTGGACTCAGCCTGCTCCGTGTCAGACTCTGCAGGTCCAAGATCGTCAAAGTGATCATCGTCATCAGCTGCGGGACTCATGGTGGCGTGGTCTGAGGGTATCTCAACGTATAACGGGTCACTAAAAGAACGAAAAAAAAGGCAATTGATCGAATGACGGACTTGACGCGACTACATCTCAGGAATAGCACTGATTTCTCCGTTCACGACCCTCCCCCAGCCTCGTCCTTGGCCCCCAATGCAACGTCTCCCCCCTCGTTCACAGAGAGGCATTTTCTCACCCAACAGTGGTCCGGTTGTACAGGGATCTCGAGGTCAGCTGGCAAGGATGCTTCAGCCCTGTAGACATGGGTCGATACAACTCCGCTTCAGTGCGTACATGACTGCATATCAGCGCTTGCTCGCTTCAACTGATTGGTTGCGCTACGGGCTTCTCTCTCAGGCTGTGTCCTTGGCCTTCTTCTTCAGGGTTCTGTCAAACACGATATCAACAAAATCATCCAGATCAACGGCCCCCAAGTTCTCGATGTCGTACTCTTTGCGCAACTTGTTGGTTGGCGGAAGAGTCGGATCAAACAGGATAGGATCGTCCTTTGGCGTTGACCCAAACAGTTTGCCCATCTCCGACTTCCAGTCTGCTTCCGCGTTGATCGTTATCTTGCACTCAAAGTTCTCCTCGTCGTATTTCCTGTTCAACAAGATCGCGCAGCGCATGAAGCTCGGCGTTCCTGACCGGATGGAACTGTTCTCGTGAAGAACCCAGCTGGCACCCACTCCCCTTCCATAGTCGTCGCTGAAGATGTGTCCCGTTACACGAGAGTCATCGCTGGTGGTACGGCTGACCGTCTTCTCCCACTTTACCGTGCCACCAATGTCTGCAAACTGGCTGACTCCCGCGTTGACTTCAGTCCCGCGAGTGAGCGACTCCTCCTGAGTTGAAGACAGCAGCGTGACACGACCAGCAGGGGCGATTGCTTGGACCTCTGGTGCTCGTACCCCAGGGACGTTGCTGCTGAACTCGAACTCGAGCGTTGCCGAGAGAATTCTTCGAGATCTTTTAGTCGTGTCCAAGTACAGGTCGTAGACGAGAAGAGTTGCGTTCTCTCCAGAGTCGACGGATAAGCCTCCATGAATGACCTCTCGAGATTTGCATCGCACTTGGATGATGCCTCGACGTTCAGTCACTGTCGCTCTTTGGAAGGGTGCTGAAGGGTCGTTTCGGGTGCGATAGCCGCTGCCTTTTTCTCCCTTCTTGTTCAGGCCGATGCTGATGCTGGTCTCGTCTTCGTCCCAGTCCTCGTCCTCGGGAAGCTCAATGTCTTCATCACTCTCCCCATCGTAGTCGTTGTTGTTCTTTGTCTCGGTGTCGCTCATGATTTTCTTGTTGAGGAGTCAATATCTCCCAGCCGAGCAAAGAACCAGTACCATGGTTCTTAATGCCTTCAGCCCTGCGTATAAGCAAGGATGCCCCGCACGGGCTGAATGCCTCTTCTGGCTGTTGCCTTGGCTGTGCCCTTGATCACCCGGCCCTCTAATCCCACATCCCGTTGAGAGGAGGGGCAGCGCAGCACATCACCAGTTTGAGCGAGGATTCAACCCCCAATCCCACTGCAACCCCTGCATCCGTGTCACGCCACTATATATTTTTGGCAGGCCACAGGGTTGAAAATAGCCAACTGTTTCGTGATTTGCTAGGGCTCGCTGTGTATGCGGCACTACGGCATGGGCGCTTATTCTCTGCATACCAAGTGCATCTTGGCCTTCAGCTGCGCCCTCCCCCTCAGTTCCAACCTCGCTGAGATTATCTCGTGAAGATGGGAAACCTTACCTAAAACACACCGCTCGGAGGATCGCCTATTCACGGTTCCTTACCCGATCACGCAACACATTACTCACTGTCCATATTGTATATCCACCGGAGTGCATAATTGCCGGATTCCTTCGTTTGAATGTCGTCGTAGACCTTCAACACCAAACATGATGCCTGACTCAGACTCAGACTCGGAGTCGGCGGCTTCCTCTGCTGCTTCGGAGTTGTCCCGACTTCCTTCTCCAGAGCCACCAACTGAACCAGTTCAAGAAACAATCACCAGCGACAACCAGGATCAACAAAATGACGAAACGGTAGCAACAGAGGCCACACCAGCCGGCGATGATTCCGGCTCAAAAACCACTCCATCTTCAGACTCAGCCCCTGACCCAGAAGCTGAACCCCTTCACATTGTATGGGAAGAAAAACCAGAAGATGTGGAAGAAGCTGAGCACCGCCCATATTTCGATGGAGCTTTGGCCGTCGAGTGAGTTCCCCAATCTATTCGAGCAAGGACCTGCTGACGGAATCCTGCCAGCTATGTCGTGGTCCCTGGAGTTTACGGGGACTGGGAGGGTGATGTCGGAGAATGCCCTGGCTCAGGGAGCTCGGCCTGGGTGTCCAAATTTGCTGGGAAACGAGCTGTAGAGGACCCCTTCTGGATGAAGAGTATATCATCAAAATGCAGGATCCTCACCTACCAGTACGATGCTTCGCAGCTCTTTCGCGCCCGCCAGTCTCGCCAGTCGATCCGCCAGATGACTCTCAAGCTGTTGCAAGCTCTCAAGGCGAGGCGTCGGAACGCACAACATGTTTGTGGCCCTAAAATTCTATGAGGACTTTAGATGTTGATTGATCTTAGAAACGGCGAATTTTCTTTGTTTGTCACGACATTGGGGGCATCATAGTCAAAGATGTGAGTGTTCAAAGACCTTTCCATGCAGGCTACGATGTGGGAAGCCTAACTATATGTATAGGCCCTCGCTTTGGCAGCTCTCGAAGGGTATCGGTGGAGGGACATCTCGGAAATGTCCCGATTAGTGGTAAGTCAGTATCGTTTCCAGAGTTTATAGCAGATCCCTAACCATCTGCAGGTCTTCCTAGGCTGTCCCCATCGCAGCTTCAACAAGTCTGATCTGGAAGACAGACTCACACGTTTCCTATTCACCAACTATGTTCACAACGACTCCAAAGTTCGACCCTCAGTGTCATCCATATCAGGGCTTGCAGATGCCGTCATCGAAATCAACGGCCTATTCGCCGAGTCCAAGGTCCCCCTGCGCAGTAGAGTCATCAGCCTTTACTCTGAAGGAACTGAAAACTCGAACATTTGCCATGTGAGGCTCTCTTTAGTAGGCGTCTTGGAAACAGTTCTTTGTTAACTTGATTAGGCTTTTGATAACTACAGTGCTACCTTGGGCATTCCCCTGGAAAGAAGACTTCCTGAGCCTAGTGACACCAAATATTCCGACCTCAAGACCTACATCAAGAAGATAGATAGCGGTAGGTTCAAGTCCCTGTTGCGATGAACCACGTGCTCTGTTTGGATCAATGGCGCTGGAGGTCACGATCCCGTCACGTGTTGTGATCTCAACCGGGGAGGGCCAACCTTTCACGCCTCCTACTATTTTCCTACACTTAAATCCGTCGTCAAACATTCGTGAGCCTGCTTTTCACGTCGGCCAGCAAGCTAATCTCGCCTCAGATATCAATCCTACATTGGAAGACATACAGTACATCCACGAGCGGAGTCTCCTCGCCCTCGCCTCTCCTGTCTACCCACTCAAGACCGGAGAGTCTTCCAACTTCCTCAAGGACCTCCCCGAGTATCAGGCCTGGCTCAGTCATCGGGAGCCTCAGATCCTCTATATCCATGGAAACCATCGTGTTCGAGAGGCAGCTGAGCAGGTCTTCTACTCCCTCGAATCAGATGCCGAGGGTGATCAGAGGCGAAGCTTGGTGCTCTACTTTTCCTTCGACCGATGGGACGTCCGGTGCGACTCTATTAGAGACCTGATCGCGACATTCTTGGCACAGATCATCACCCACTTCCCCAGACTGAACCAGCAGCTCGAATTCTTCTTCAATCAACTACACAATGAGCATGGCTGGACAGAGACCGACCTCATCCAGTTCTTTGAGTGGTTTCGGGCGTCAGATGAAGTTGAGGAGGTCATATGCGTCATCAACTACTTTGACGAATGTACCCCAGCATCTCGCAAGAAGTTCCTCGAAAACTTCGTCTACGTGTCTCAAAACGTCGAGACACCATGGAAAGTTGTTGTGACAAGCCACAAGCCCGGCGCCCTGACAGAGGAACTCTCAGGTTCCGTCTGTACACCAATTGATCTTGCAGCATCGGGATTGGAGTCTTACACCGACAACGATAATGAAAGAGATTTGGCAAGTCTGACAATGGTCCGGCCTGACCTCCTCTCCCATGATGCCAAGGTCCACGAGGAACTGAAGACGATTGAGAGGCTCGAGCCCTCCGTCCAGCAAATCATTCGTGAGCAGGCCAGAATGCACGATGGATGGCCCGAAGAAACGTCCATCCAGACGCTCTTTGCACCCCTGAATCTCGCCCAGGGCAAATCACAAGACGACGAGATTCTTGGAGAGGTCTTGGATTGGGTGCTGAGGAGGTTTCCCGAACAAGGCATCCTTCGTCGGCTCCTGTCATGGCTGCTTTACTCCGTGAGACCGCTCAGCGTCTGGGAACTTGCAACTATTCTCTCGTTCGAAACTTCTCCAGGTCGAGGTGGCGTGGCCCCGAGACCATCAGAAGTAGAAAACCTCATCTCCCAGATTCAGCAGTTGTTGGCTGGCGTTATCGAGGTAGACCAGAATGAAGTCAGATTCCGACATCCTCGCCTGAGAAACTTCATGGCCGGGGAGGGAACTTCACACATCACGGCCAGAGAACCAAAGTATCTGTGGGAAGAGATAAAAGAGACTGCTCATTCTGACATAGCCGAGCTGTGTCTCAAATATCTTTCCAGGACCAGTTCTAGCATCGAGCAACTCCTCGATGAGACTTTCGGGGTCAGCCTCAGAACCTTTGAAACGCCTACTTTTGCGGACCGAACAAACCTCGCCTCCTATGCCCTCCAAGCGTGGACACATCACTTTTCTCTGAGCTCGTCGCGTCCAGACTTGTCGGCCATGCTCTCGGAATCAGAATCACCAAATTTTGCTCGGATTCTGGCTCAGGGTCACTGGGCCTTTGCAAACCAAATCACGAAGAGTGTCGATATTCCGGAAACGCTGTTTCCCATCTTTGCTGGCCTTGGACTGCTCGAAGTAGTAAAGCCACGAGATCAACAAGACGTCTTCCGAGGGTTACTCGAAGCAGCTCGCAAGGGGAATGTCGGGATCGTCCGACAAATTACCGAGGAGCACATGCTATCATCCGATCAATTGATGAAGACTCTCGAGGCTGCAAGCTCTTCTGGCGATGAGGACTTGATGCTAGATCTGTTGAAGCAGATGATCTCCAAGACTGAAGAGCCTGGTAGCATTGAGTGGCCACCGGTTCTCATTTATAGGGCGGCATGGCTAGGCCTTGATCGTTTTGCCGACAAGATTCTCGGGTTGGGATGCCCACCTGATCCTGAAGTTGAATGGACACTCACTCTGAGGGCTTCGCCACTATTCCAAGCGTCGCGGGCCGGACATCCAAAGACTGTGCAAGCTCTCGTGAAGCATGGGGCCAATCACAAGTTCCCTGGTCGTTACGAACGAACACCTCTTCATCTTGCAGCAGTCGAGGGGCATACTGAAGTCGCTCGGGTCCTTCTGGAGGAGGGCAAGGCCGACATTGATGCCCCCAGTGACAATAACTTTACTCCTCTATATCTTGCATCAGTCTTTGCACATTACAAAACCCTGGAACTGCTCTTGAAGAAGGGCGCTGATCCCAACATGGGTCTTCCTCCAGGCCCCAGGGCCGAGGATGAGTTCCAGTGGGTGCCGTTGGTTGTGGCTTCGGATGACGGCCTCGAGAAGTGTGTGCGATTGCTGCTTGACAATGGAGCAAATCCCGACATCTGCGGCCCCAATGGAACTGCCCTACGGTGGGCTGCTTGCAGTGGCCACCTGGGGGTCTGCGATATGCTTCTTGCTGCTGGAGCCGACCCCAAGAGCGAGCTACTGGAGATGCCCATCTTCCACCAGATCTTCCAGACGACGCCTAAAGATAAGCTCCTGGAGATCCTAGACCGGTTCCTGGAACTTGACTTGGATGTGAATGCTAAAAACAAGGCGGGAGATACAGCCCTGATGTTTTCATTGGTTATTTGGCCGACCCGGGTCGAGGACTTCACAGTGGAATTCCTGGAAGACGACGTTAGGACGGATGCCCTTCGGAAATTCCTGGACCACGGCGCTGATCCCACCATCCCTAACGATTACGGGAGCTATCCGCTGAGCTGTGCGATTACCTGTGCGCGGTACGAGCTCGTTGAGCTTCTGCTACAAAGGGGCGCCAACGTAGACCAAGTCGACCGGCAAAATTTTACGCCGGTCACGCTCGGCATCGAACAGACAGAGATTCTCCGTCTCCTTCTTAGAAAGGGAGCCAATCCAGACCTTGGCAGACGGTTCGGCCAAACGGCCTTGATGTACGCGGTGGATGGGGGCCTGGACGAGACTGCGGAACTACTGTTGCAGCACAATGCCTCAGTCGACATGGAGTATGATGGCGGCTCTCAAGATTGGTTAGGCTGGACCCCCATGAGATTTGCTGTTACGGCAAGAGTTGGAATAGCCGGAATGGTACGTCGGTTGGCAGAAGCCGGAGCCAACCTGAAGCACAAAGCAAACGGCGTTCCTCTTGTCCGTTCAGCTGCCACGGGAGATTACCTTCAGGAGTTTCTGGAGTTCTCGGGTCGAATCGATATTGACGAGGGTGACGATGAGGAGGGCATCGCTGCTATTCATGCCCAGGACACCACACTTGACAACCTCAGGCGTCTCCTCAATGCTGGGGCAAACATCGAAGCAGTGACAACTCGTTCACGAGACACACCGCTCTCAGCGGCCATCACTGCCGTCGACGGATTGGCCCGAGCCAAGCTTCTACTTGAAAGAGGAGCCAGCATCAACCGTGGATCGCCATGGAACGGATCGCCCCTCTGCCAGGCTTGTCGGAAGGGAGAGTGGGAGACGGTCAAGTTTCTCGTCCAGCAGGGCGCCGATGTGAATCAGCCGTGCTATGGCTTGAACGGTACGCCGTTGCAGGCAATCATTCTCCGAGGCGAAGAGTCGAATGCTCCATCGCCTGAAGAAATGGTTCGCTATCTCCTCGACGAGGAAGAACAGGCCCACGTTCGCCCGAGAGAGTCTCGCGCAGACGTGACTGTACAAGGCGGCTTGCTAGGGTTCCCTATCATTGCGGCAGCCTTGAGGGCGACGCCAAACATCATCAATCTTATCCTGGAACAAAAGGGGGCTACAGTCGACGTGAGGGACAAGATGGGTCGCATGCCAATACACCTTGCTGCTCTTAACGGGATTCGCAACTTTGAGGTCATCCTCGAAAATGGGGGAGACATCAATGCCAAGGACAAAATGGGCCGAACGGCGCTTCACTTCGCTGCGCAGTCGGGGCACAAGGAAGTTGTCGAGAAGATCATCTCACTCTTATCTGACAAGACAGCCATCGACACCCCAGACATTGATGGGTGGACACCGCTATGCTGGGCTGCCCGTAGGCCAAGCTCTTGGCTAGATGAAGAGCATGCAAGCGAGAGTCCCCAGCAGAAGGAGGTGATCATGCTCTTGCTCGAGAACGGGGCCGACAGAGCCGTTCTGGCCAACGTTGGGGATGAGAAGTGGACGCCGCTGGAAATTGGTCGTTTCTCTGCATGTTCCAGGGAGTCAATGGCTCTCCTAGCCCACGGTCCCGTGCCCAATGGTGTTTCTGACCCCGAGAAGAGCGACGACGTGGAAGAGCCACACAAAGGCAAGTCGCAGCGAGGTTACTACCAGAACTACTGGTGCGACGCATGCGAATGGGTGAGTTCCTATCCAGTATTGCCAACTTTAACATTTACTAACGCCATTGAATAGGACATTCGAGGCTTCGCATATGTGTGCAAGACATGCACAGATGTTGGGTACTGTTCTAAATGCCATCGCCATGTGGCCCTCTTTCACCCATCCGATCACGAGTTTAATCAGCGGGGGCCGGAATTCGCAGGGTCCGATGATGGAGATAGTGATGATTCAGCTTCGGCGACGACAGACTCGACGGACTCGGACTCTGGTTCCGAGTCGGACGGTTCTGGGTGAGGGCTTATGTATGACCCGAAGGTGATTTGTAAAGAGAGAGATAGCGACGGAAGATAGGCGTTGAATGAAGAATTTGAAGGAGTTGGGTCATACAAGCCTGCACAACGGGCATCAAGGACAACAAGCATAGTGTTTAGTTCAGGAGGCTAAAGATTTTGATCGCTTCCAATGCCCCGAGAATATAACCTGAATTCCAGGCTATCCCTAGCACATACGACCATACCCACTGGAGAACTCGGGATCCCGTCCGCTCTCCCATAGATAAGCCAGTGAGGGGCGGATTAGTAGTTGGGTCGGTGACGACCAGCGAATCCCCGCTGTTGTATGTTTTTCATGCTCTTTTTGCTTCTATCTCCCATTGAGTTGACATTTTTGTTGTTGAAGCCGTCACGCAGCCGAGTGTTAGTGATGGGGTACCCCCTTGTCTGAGCGTTTCTTAGAGGATTCTTTTTTAGCGTTCCTAGGTAATATACCTAAGATTAATTATTATTACTTTTCTTTTATTTATATATATTTGACTAAATAGCTTTGCTTCCTTTACCCTCTTTACTAGCTTACTTCGCGTATTTTATAATAACTTATATAGCCCTTATTAAGTTACTATCTTAGGTTTAAGTAAACTTATTGATAAGCTCTGCTGAGAATGATGCGCTTTAATGATATATATATTAATAAGCTTTATAGTAAATTTAGGAGGAGATAGGGTAGCTAGTTGGGAAGCTGAACGATTTACCCGGGTGTATTATTGGCTTTATGGAGGATAGATAGTCGTGGAACTGTGTAAGGATATGCATAGCCGAGCCTTCGGCCTGCCCTAGCCCTATAGCTTAAGATAAGATCTTCTCTTCTAACAATTAGAAGAGAAGAGACTGCTACCTTTTGGTGCAGTGGCATAGTTTATGCAACATCCTTACAAACTGGTCGCGTTCATGCGGAACGTTACCCTGTGGTAGTTGGAGGAGAGAATCAAGACCAGAATAAAGACCCTCAGCGCCTGTCAGTCCTGCACCCGACCTGAAGGGTGTCAGGCACTCAGTCGAACCATGATCCAGCTCAGTAAGCTATAGAAACAGCACCAGGAGCGCTACCTCGAAGGTATATCTAGGCACGTCGCTAACAGATTGGTCGGAGGGACGATGTGAGAATGAATTTTCAAACGGCAACTTGAAGCATTACAACTGCATGCGTTATATAAAGAAACCAAAGGAGCGACTAAATTCGTGCAAAGATCGTGTAGCAAACGAGACAAGGCCCAGTGAGCCATCAGGAATCTACTCAAAGAAAGACAATTTCGCCAAGTCCCGCGGCTTCCTGGCAACCATAAGTTCTGACCCTGAACTAACTGTGACCCCTGATTTCTTACCCGGAGCCATGACATCCCACGCCGTCAATGCCAGCTGCTGTTTTCAGAGCGTTCCCTACACAGCTCTTCTGAAAGACGCCAGTGCGAAACTTGGCGGTCCACTCGCGTCCATCGTCGCCAAGTCCATATTCGAAGCTCCATGTATCAGGAAGCAGTGCACAACCTTCGACCTCGTCCTGAAGCGACTTGCCATTATCAGAACTAGCCCAGCCATGGCCCCAGACCCAGTACTCATTGAAAAAGACCTTATAGGCACTATCGCAGCCTGCCTGTTTCCCTTTCTCAGCAGCTGAGCGGAGGGTGCCAGGAGAGACACGATATCTATCGCCACCGATAGTTATCAAGCCTCCGGCCTTGTAGTTTGCTGGGTTGACTTCGGAGGAGGGGTCACAGCCGTCCACCGCCATCATGAGGTACTTGATGCAGTCGTCTCCGTTATACTTGACGCTGGAGCCTGTTTCGAGATCCATCGAGAGGGTAACCTTGTTGGGCGTACCCTCGTTGTAAGTTCGTGAGATGGAGAATGAATCTTGTTGTAGATCACGCCGCACTGTTGCATCGGGGCAAAATTCGTTCTCAATCAAGCTCTTCACATCGTCTCGCTCAACGTAGATATCGGCCTGAAGGGTGTTGCACTGGGCATGCTCCTTGGAGTTGTGGGTTTCCTCGGTGACGCCGTTCCAGAGCACGCGGATGCCTGGTACTCGCTCCCTGCTTCCCTTGTCGGATTGAAGATATGCCTTGAGGTTCTTAACAAGGCTGCCATCACTGGTATCAAACGGCACCGTTTCATACGAGAGGAGATTGGCAATCTCGCCAGCAACCAGCGGCGCAGCTAAATCAGTCTGGTTAGCGCGCGATCATGCCAAGCTGGGACATCCCCGGGGGCATACCAAATGATGTACCATCCTTTCTCATGGGTGTTTGTGAGTCCTTTGGCAGACAAAGAATATCCTCCCCCACAGCGTGAAGAGTCACATGGGGTCCACGTTGAGAGAAATCAGATAGCGCGCCTTCGGAATTAACAGAGCCAACAACAATGAGTGGGAAATCAGGCCCCTCGAGCAGTGCCGGATACTCGTTTACCTCCTCGCTATCGTTCTCGACTGGGTCGATGTTGCCTGAGTTGCAGACAAAAGGAACATCCCTGTCGAAGAGTGCGTTCAGTCGCCCTCGTATCTGGTCTATCAGGCCATCCTCCCAATCCTGGCCGATACTGAGTGACATGGTAACGACGCTCTTCTTACGTCGTTCAGGATGTTCGTCGAGGTCGTGAATAATGAGATCTAGGGCTTCCCTGAACTCGTCGGTATCAATGAGGTAGAGCCTGACTACCACAAGCATAGCCTTCTTAGAAGCCCCGAACTGAGTTCCGAGTGCTTTGCCTGCGCTACAGGTGCCATGCGATGGATCATCTTCTTCATCGTCCTCTCCAGGTTCCTCGTGGTTGTCGATTGCTTGCTGGGTTAGGAGATGCTGTGGGGCGATATTTGGGAATTCCTGATTTCATTAGGCTTGGCGGATTGAATACTTGGCGAGATTGTCTTGCCTGGTGTTGAGCCTCAAAAGCTACACCTGTCTCGATGTGATATATGTAGCTTCCTCCTCCTGCATGGCTCTCATACATGTAGTGCTTGAGGTCCCGTAAGACTGGGATTGTGCTAGAAGTGAGGGCTGGTTAGCATTGTGCTGGCATAGGCTGGTCAACTAACGTACCTCGGCTGGCTGACGGCAACCAACTCAGGAGCAGCGTCCTGCTGCGTCTCGTACATGGTACCTCGTCTTTCCAAAGGGCCCGGTGCCTTTGGAGAAGTCGACGGCTTTCGAAGTCCTCGAGCCACACGGCATCGCCTACCCTTATGAACTGGGTGCACAACTTTAACGCCATCAATGGCCTCAACTTGCTCCACCTGAGCCTTGGTCAAGAGGGCTACCCAGCCCTCAACCCTGCCGTCCCATATCCTAGGTCCATCTACCTTACCGTCGAGGAGGGCCTTGAGAGAGGCACTGGTTGCGTTGCACTGGTCCAGGTTCCGACCATCCACAGGGTAGATGGTGGATTTTTGTTGCAAAGAATCATCTTGTCTCACTCTGTTGTGATGCTTTGGAATCTCCAGCTTGGTCACGCGATCAATGCCGTCATGGCCCTCTAGCTGAGCAACTTCGCTCGGCGAGGCCTCGACTGTCCACGACATCAACTGCTCATGGACGTCGGTCCAGGGGTGGAGGTCATGATTGTTGACAGTTGACTTGATGAATTCCATGGTTGCAGCAGTGTCGGTACCTTGTTTGGGAAACACGATGTAAAGGTCTTTGCCCTTCTCAGTGGCCCTTTTGGGAGTGTGGTTCATGTTAGCGGTGGTTGATGTTGACGAGGGAACGAGGAAGAAGAGAAGCCAAGGTAGAAAGACAATGTGTAAAAGCATCTTGAACGTTGAGAGATGAAGAAGAAAATTTGACTTGTTGGCTGGTTTAGGTCGCTTCATCAATTTCCTTCTACAAGGGAGTATGCTGGAGCATTTATGTTGAAAAGCAAAACTGCTGTTCGCGAAGCTGAACGTACTTTGAACGTGCCCTTGTCGTGGCGAAGACGTCTCTGTGGGACATGATGGGCACCAGACGTGGTGATGCGACCTTGGTGTATTGCCAAAGTAGAGAAAAAGGTGGTCAGATGACGGATGGTTGATGGGAGGGCACTCGGCAATCCTTTGAAATGACAGGAAAGGGAGAATTCTCTGTTTTGTGTACTCCACACGTGCTTCTCCTTGTATTCGCCGAGAGTTCATTGAGCGTTCGAGTGTTCAGGGTAACGTCCCTCCCGCCAGCCGGAATGTACTGTAATAATGCTACGAGATGCATGGGGCGAGGCGTAAGAAATATATGCCGTATCAAGTCTCTCCAGCGGGGTTGAACAAACCTTGATGTGAATACGTGATGCACAACTAGAGTCTGTTTACGAGGCAGACATGATTGTAAGACCACACGATGAGCTTGATGATTCATGACTCAATAAGGCACATATTACCCGTGCGGATGTGCTGGTGTACGGGGGAACATCAACTTGGTGGTCCCTGCCTGAACTTACAGCCCGGCATTTAAACTCTCCATCTCCACCCGCAGGAGAGACAAGACGCCATATCCTGTTTCCATCACACACAACACACAACCCCGCCACCCCAGTGTTATTCCGTTCAACGTCTGGTCGTGATATCCATTGACGGGGTGCAGTTCGGGCCGATCGCCCAAAGCATCCTTCACCAGCTGTGATTGACTCGGCAAAGTAGTTTCGTACTCGCCATCGGCGATCTAGAATGGCATATGAATCTTGCCCGTAGTACCCCCTTTCAGGGTGTACTTTTTGGTCAGCTGGAAGAATTCAGGCGACTTGGTCTTGAAGCTCCACAGGCCATGGGGCAGGAGAGCCTGGTTGGAACCTGGCCCATCTCATCCCGTCTTCTCAACGTCAGTCACTGGTGTCCGCAGCTCAAAGATGAAGGGTCTGACCGACCTGGCGATTAATGCAATATTATTATACTTGCCCGGGACATTGCGACACGGGCGATGCTCTGAATGACTAGAATTATGTATACTAACGGAAAGAAAACTGTATATGCTCAAGTGTGTGTTTCTTTTCCATTTTGTCCTCGTTTTCCCTGACCCGCTTTTGTGTATTAAATGTCCCCCATGCGATCTTGGCTCAACAAACCATCAAAGGAGGGGGGTAAATGAAAGTATGGCCGTGACGCCACGCTGTAAACGATTATAAACAAAAGGACAAATGAAAGGACGGATGTGTCAAGGCACAAGACTGGTGACAAATTGTGCTGTCGTATATATCAAGAGAGATTCATCAACTTGCGGTACGTTAATCGAGATCTCCATATTCCCCTCCGTAAGGGTTCCACTCCTGTCCGGGATAACTCGTTGCGCTCATCTGAGGAGGCAGTTCTCCATCCGAGTCGGCATTAGGGTCATAATGGATCTTCTCCTCCTGTGAGTCGATCCGCAACGTGCGCTTCCGAGCATCCTCTGTATCTTCCAGCTCGGCGGAGAAGGAAGGCCCGCCAGTCGCCTTGGTAGCGACCCCATTGCCGTTGCTTTCGGGTGAAACGGCCTTGCCGTGTGTTGTTTCGTTTTGGGCGGGCGCCGCATTGATCGTGCTCTTGGGCTCCGGCGTTGGTTGAGACAGAAGGGCCGAGTTGACCGGGCTGATCTCGCCGTTCGACCCGCTGGGAGGGCTCAACGAAAGAGCGCGATGCTCTTCGGTCTTGGGCGCCGAGTTCTCGTTCATCGCCACAAGAGGTTGACCGCCGGCTGGCGATGCACCAGCAGCAGTCGCAGCAACCACAGGTACACCCCCAGCTGGAGGCAGAGGCTTGGTAGCCTCATTCTCGCCGGCGACCATCCTAGGGGATGAATACTGAACCGCGGGAGGAGGGTTGCTGCCTAGCCTTGAGCTTCCGCTGCTTCCACCGCTGTGATGGCTGTCATTGCTTACAAGACGCTGCATGTCCGGCCTTCCTTGCTGGTTAGTATTAGCTGGACTACCTCTGTGCGCGAACGCCGGATGGCTTGGCTGCCCTCCTCTGTTTCCTTGATGCTCCGCGTTGTTGGGCTGATTGTTGGCTGCCGGAGGCATGAACTGCTGCAACAAGGCTCCTTGATGGGGTGATGGCGCGTGTACGGGAATTGGCTGCTGAATGGGGACCGACGTTTGGACCGTGATCGGCTGCTGCTGTTGATGAGTGCTTTGCTGCATCATATGCCCCTGCTGAACGCGAGGGCTCGGGTGTGTCCTATTCGGGGATTGCCCGGTCATTCCTTGTCCCTGGGTAGGGAACTGGCCTGGCTGGTAAGGGGATGGAGCAAACTGGCCTCCGGGGCTATGCGTTTGCGATTGCCACTGACCCTGAGGTTGAGGCGGAGATTGAAACTGACCCTGGGCCTGGGGTGGTGACTGGAACTGGCCTTGGACTTGGCGTTGAGGAGGAGATTCGAACTGGCCTTGTGGGAGAGGCGGCGATGGGAATCGATCTTGAGGTCTGGGAGGGGATTGGAACTGGCCCTGAGCCTGCGGAGGAGAACGGAATTGACCTTGGACCTGAGGTGGAGACTGAAATTGGCCCTGGTGTTGTTGAGGAGACTGGAACTGACCCTGTGGTTGAGGAGGGGATTGGAATTGGCCCTGAGGCTTAAATCCATAGCCGGGATACGGCTGGCCCATACCAGGCTGACCCTGACCAATAGGTCCTGGAGGTCTCTGGAATTGATGTTGGCCCATGGGTGGGCTGGTGAACTGGGAGGACTGTCGCGGAGTCTGCATCTGTCCGACAGGTGGGCTACTAAACTGCTGAGAGGATTGCCGTGGGGTTTGCATCTGGCCGACTGGGGGACTGCCAAACTGAGAAGACTGTCGTGGGGTCGGGGTTTGGCCGTAGGGGGGCTGACCAGGGAACTGCTGATGCTGCCGTCCTCCTTGGTAACCTCCCTGAAAAGAGTGTTCGACAGCCGGCGCTTGCTTGGAGCTTCGTTTAAATGCCCCGAGAATCTTGCTCGCGGACAGCTTCTCTCCTTCCGGCTTGCTCTGACTCGATGATGGCTTATGCACCGCCTGCCCCGACATTCGGTTCTTCAGTCCCTTCCACTTAGACGACGCGGGACTACCTTGACGAGGTGCTTCTGCGGCATAAGGCTGAGGTGGAGGTCCCAGGTTGTCCTTCGGAGGTACTTGAGGTCCGACAGAGTGCTGCATTTGCATTGATGGACGCCCAGGGGCAAAGGACGAAGGGTGTGGGCTTGGCTGCCCACGGAAACCGCCCGGCTGTTGCTGACTGGGAAAGTTTTGTTGGCCGCCCTGCTGGGGGTTAGAAACCTGCGGTTGGAACCCTGGAGGGAACTGCTGCTGGTATTGCTGCTGTGGCGACATCCCCATGCGAGTAGAAAACGGTTGGTGTTGCGTTGGTGGAGTATGAGAGGCCATGGACAGCGCGGGCGTGTTTGGCTGTGATGTTTGTGAAAGCTGAGAGGATTGTCTCCTTCCCATAGCTGGCCCGGATGTTGTCAGTCGAGGACTTTGCCCTGTAGCGATAGAAGAGACTGATGGAGGTCCCATGTTTGACACTTGAGAAACTGGAGATAGAGGCAAGTCATCTTGAGTATTATTCTCAACGCGACCATTAGCCGGCCGAGCGTCAGGTCGAAATGCCATAGCAGGTGAGCCGGCAACAGGCTGTTGAGCTTGGCCACCGACTTGTCCAGGCCGAACCAGCTTATCCAGGGACTGTGTTGAATTGTGGTAGGCGCCCTGCGACATCGGGGCAGGGCGTACAGCCGAGGCTGTGGGTGAGGTCGATCGCATCCTGCCAGATCCATTATCAGAAAGGACCTGTCCGACACTAAAAGGAGTCTGCGGCGTCCCATGACGACTTGGGACGTTCGTTGTGCCGATAGGGGGGGTTCCCCCTGGCGTTGTTGACGGTCCAAAACCTAGCGGCGACGGACGAGAATTTTGGTAGGCGACTTGAGCCTGCTGCTTCTGGTGAGGCCCGCCTGAGGGGGGCCTGTCAGGGGACGTCGGAGTCTGCTCGAGCAACGAAGAGGTTCCAGTCATCCGACGGAGCATGGGAGGCTGCTGACTTCCATACTGCTGAGGCCTCTGAGGCTGAGGGCTGGCAATTGTTGGGCCTGAAATTTGGGGACTAGCAGGGTGCGATCCCGGAAGTTGAGGGCTACCAAGCTGTGGTCCAGGAAGCTGAGGGGTTGGAAGCTGAGGGCCTGAAGGGCGACGGCCCTGGGGAGGGCCTTGAGGTTGACCCTGGGTTTGCAGCCTAGGCAGCTGAGGGCCTCCGAGCTGGGGGTTGCCGACTTGAGGCCCGGAAGGTTGGCGAGCCTGTGGTTGCTGCATTGGAGGCTGCTGCATCTGGGGCTGTTGGGGTTGTTGCATCGAAAGGTGTTGTCCCGAAGGTGGTCGAACCGGCGCGTCCTGATGCTCTTCCTTATGCTTACCGCCATGACCCAACAGCCCAGAGATCAACCCGGCCGCTGAACCCCGTCTCCTCCGGCGTTCCTGGGGATCAAGCGGCTGCGCATTCGCTAGGGTGGGCTGCTGCATCTGGCCGAATGACGGACCGGCTGTGTTGCTCCTCTCAAATCCAGGATGAGAAAACTCTGGACGCTCCAAAGACGCTTGTTGTTGGAGTACAAGCTGACTTGAGATAGGCCTTGAGGAGTTGGGGGTCCCCGGTTTGGGCGTCATATCTCCACTTGGACGGTGGTGGAAGACACCAGCTACTGCAGCCTTGGTGTTAAAACCCGAGAATCTCTTCTTGGGGAGGGGCGTGCTTGTACCAGGCTCATTAGCTAGGTTTGATGTAGATGCGCGAAGAGGGCCGCTGGACTTGTGATGGTGGCCAGTGAGAGCACCGAGACCTGTACCGAAGCGAGATAGCTTTCGTTCTTCCGGCGACGTCTCTGGTCTGGCTTCATCTGGACGAGGAGGAGGTCCCATCAACCCATCTCCGCTCTTTTGTCGCCCGTGGTCCGTCGAGGGGCGATTTCGCAGTCCAAGCATGAAGCTCGACCTGGCCTTCTTACGCTCTTGGATTTCGTCTGTGGTGATGCTGGATACAGAAGCCCCGTCACCTAGCAGATGCGGCTGCTCAGGCGCATGAGACTGGGAAGGCTGTTGCTGATGTTGTTGCTGCTGTGGGTTGGGCTCCACAGACGTGCCTCGGCGCTCAGATGATCCCCTTCTAAACCGACTGCCAATGTCCTTGAACAACGCTGATGCCTTTCTTGAACGACCACGTTCCTCCTCTGGACCTCCCGTTCCAGTTCGCGTAATACCTGCCTCGTTAGATAGCCGTCTCATAAACTGCGGAGTAGGGCCAGGAGGTCCGTCTTTAGGAGTTTGCTGTGCTTGTGGCTGTCCCGGAAAGAGGCCTGGGTATCGGTTCGCTGATGATGGAGGCGTTTCACTTGGCTTTTGTCGATGTTGGAACGGCTTGGATACAGGACTCGTGGCTACAGAGCTCGTTGGTGAAGGCAGATCAATCCCAGTCTCCTTGTCATATCCGAAATAAAGCTCTTGGTGTGAGCTGCTGGTACCGGCACGGTTTCTGTTAACAGAATGGAGAGGCTCAGCCAGGTGGCTTTCTTCAAGCTTCCATTGACCAGTTGGGGGAAGCTGTTGGGGCTTAGGAGTGACACGGTGGAGAGGCTCAGAGAGATGGCTCTCCTCCAACTTCCATGGTCCAGAGGGAGGAAGTCTGTGAATAGGGTTGCCACCCATCATGCCAGGTGGGACCATTTGCCGGGGTCCAAACTGCGGGTGCTGAAGTGGCATGGAGCCTTGATGGACTGGGTGCATCTGGAATGGGTGTTGCGGTTGCGAGTGAAGGGGCGGCCGCGGTTGATGCTGAGGTTGTTGCTGCTGTTGCTGAGCAGTTGGCGCATCTGCAGGAGTCTGCTGCTCAGGTTCATCGACATCCTTCTCAAAATCCTTACCGACTATCAGAGAATCTGTACCGACCAAAGTCGAACCAACTGTGACCTCGGAAGTGAGTGTTCCATGTTGCCCGGCAGCTGCATCCTCGTCAACATCGGTAGAAACCCCTTCAGTGATCGTCTCGGTGGGCTTCGACTGAGCGGGCTTTGTGGTTACGTCAAAAGTTGAGCCTCTTCTAATCAATGGCAAACCAACGAAAGACGACTGACGTTGAGGCATACCTGCCTCGTTCTGGGTTTGGGGAGGGGCACCAGCAGGGACTGGTTGAGAGGGGGTAGCAAAGGCAGATGTAGGCTGCTGAGACGAAGTTGCGGGCACTTCCGGCGGCACCATGCGGATTCCTCCAGTATTGGCAAGAGTAGGTGTCGCGTCGCCAGACACCGGCTTACCAGATGGCACTTCAGCGCCACGGTTTGGCTGGCCATGATCTTCTCGGTTCCCAAGCTGGACTCCAGAGTGTTCCGAAGCATCGTCCTTCCCAAGGTCCGTGCCCTTGAAAGGATCCCAGGTAGAGTTGTCATTATCAGGCGTTGGGATTTGCCATTCCGTCCTATCTTCTTGATCCCTACTGGGAAGGGTTGCCGGTCCGCTCATGGGTGGGGGTCCGTAGCTCTCTCGTGAAGCAAGTCGTTTACCTGGGTCACCATGTTGAGGTGCAGGGCCAAAGGGAGATACAACAGACGACTGGGAGGATTGGGGAGCCTGGTGCGGTTGGGTCGGAGGCCTCGTGTACATCATGTCTTTCTCGGCTTGCGATGCAGATTCATCAGCGCGGGACTTTGCTCCAAGGCTTAGGCCCCATGACGTGCGTCTCTCATTCTTGGTCTTGATTTGCACCGGGGGAGGGATGGGTTCGCCCTGTCAACCAAAGAAACATTAATAAACATTCTCGTCACATACAGCCTGATGGATGGGCAACAGCATGGTGACATGTGGGAAAGGGGGAAAAGCGTCGTAGAATTCCTATCTCATACACCCGTCTCGTCATAAGGCCAAGAGTGAAACATCAGCCCCGAAGCGCATGATGAAGAGAGAATAAACCCAACAATTACCCTGCTCGGAGTGAAAAAGGAAGAAGCCCATCGCAGCAGGTTCTAGAAAGAGAAGCGTCAGTGAAATACCTTGTCCCCGGTTCCGCGCAATTTGCTCCTCCCCTTGCTGAACAGTCCCTTGCCCATCTTGCCAGCCGAATGCATGAATTCCTTGCTCTTGGTACCCAGCTGGTTACCCGAGTTTCCAAAGCTGCTGGAGCCGGATGGTGCTGACAGGGGCAAGCCGCCCAATCGAGATCGGCCCGCTGCCGGAGCCGTCGTGGTCGGAGAGCTTGCGTTAAGATACTGCTGGTAGTATGGCTGCTGTGAGTGAGATCCGCTTGGTGTTGAAGCATGCCCTCCCTGACTCGAACCAGGAAGACCAGCTCCCGAGAAAGAGCCAGTTGCGTGAGCATACTCGGGTTGTTGAGTCATCAGGTTAGAGAGCCAATTCTCCAGACCTGACTCCCACGCGGCGTATGTGGCCCGGCCTGCATCAAACTTGAGAGTTCTTTGAAGGGGGGTGGAAAGATTCATGATGTCGCGGAACGGGATGGTTTGAGGAAACTCGCTCGGAGGAAGCACCAGTGTCTGTGGTTGTGGTTTCTCAGGGGGTGGTGTCGCTGACGCAGTGATGGTTGATGGTGTCGGTATGAGCACCTTGTCTTCAACCCCAGTCCCGACACGGTCAAGGCCGTGTGGTGTACTCTCATCAGTTCGAACAGAAATGGGAGACGGAGGCTCAAGAACAACTGGTTGCTGTGTCGGAGGAAGTGTGCTGGCTTTGGAAACCTGGTGTGAGATCCCACCTGACGGCGGAACGACGATCATGGGAGTCTCGACAGCCCCCGGAGAGCTCCTCGATGGGCCAGCGGGTTCAGGTGTGGCATCCCTAGGAGCCTGAATAGCAGATACAACAAGTGGCGAAGGAGAATTGACAGTGGGAGCCTCGTTCTTGGATGAAGCTTCAGCAGGCGACTCGCTCTTAAAAAAGTTGGGCGAAGGGCCAAAATCGGCCTCCCAGGAAAACTTTCGGCGCAAACCTAGAGAATCTGGTTCCGTATTATCCTCAGCCGGTGGAGGAGCTGGGCTGGATGAGCCGGAGCCAAGGGCCTTCTGTTCCGGCACTGGAGAAGGCAGTGGAAGCGGAGCAGCTGCCGGAGCAGGCACTGGCTGCGGCTTCTCGTGATCCTTCACCTCGTTGTTCGCTTCTTGTGCTGGCTTCTCGGTCGTATCAGCCCAATAATCATCGTAGCCGCTTAGAGTGTAGCTGCTATTCCTCGTATCATTTCGGTTGCCTGGCGTCAAAGTCTGCGAGTTGTCTGGTGGGGGAGCCAGGGCAGAACTCTGGCCGATCGGACTCAGGGACTTCATGATCTCTTCACTCAACATGTCGCTTTCCTTAACAGGCGATGCATTAAAAGTGCTCGTGGTCTGTTGTGTCTGGGCCGATTGAGGCTCGTAGTCTGAAGGGGAGTATTCCGGTACACGGGGCTTGAGAGGCTCAGTGGGTGTAATCTCGGGCAGTGTGGACTGGGGAGAGCCAGAAAGTGCTGCTACTTCCAGGGACTTGGTATGAGGACTCGGCGTGCGCAGAGGCGGAATGGCTCGAGGGTCATTCGCAGGTGCGAGGGCCGGGTTTTGAGAAATGACCGCGACCCTTGGGCTATTCGTGTTCTCTTTGGGAGCCTCGTCGATCGTGGAAACCTCGTGGGATGAGCTCTTATCGGATTGTGACGGAGGAGCAGGGGCGACCGGTGCTGGTGCGGGGGGCTGTTCCTGCTTTACAGGATCCAGGGGTGCGGAAGGAGGAACTGAACTTGACGAGGAAAAAAAGTCGTCCCCGAAGCCCGACATCCGCAACATGCTGGGCAGCTGTGGGCTGACGGACATTCGCTTGCGATCGATACCGGCGGCTGGGTGAATCACGGGCTCCTCCTTATCATCGTGGGTTTCCTCATAAAGAGGTCGGCTTTCGGCCACTGGCGCATTGTCGAAGCTTCGTTGCGCGAAACCAGAGTCCTCCCTTTTAGCGAGGATACTATCGAACGTCGGCTGCTTTTGGATTGGTTGATTACCAGGACCATCTCCTTGGTTGTAATTCTGGCGGTTCGGCTCGTTCAGTGGTGGCGTTGCTCGGTCACTGGGTTTCGCCGCAATAGCTTCGGCAATGGATAGAGGTGAACCACCCAGCCTTCGGTCCTCGTCTACGTGACGATACAGTTCAGACGGTCGAATCGCGGGAGAAGCGCGAGCACCAGAGCTGGCGGTGCTTTGCGGTGTGGAAGATCGGACATCGGGCTGATGATAGCTGGGGGCCTTTGACGATCCTGCGCCGGAAGACGCGGGGGCGGGTGAGCCGGTTCGTCCGGCTCCCAGTGCAGCAGCATTGTGGACTTGCTCGGGGCCACGGGCAGGAGCTGCGGTCGAGGGAGAAGCATTCTGCTGGGTCTGGATGTGCAACGAAGGCGGGCCGCTGGAGCTCTGTGAACTTGATGCCACAGCGGCGGCCAGCATCGGGGAAGGGCCGTAGGATTCGGACCGTTGGCCAACGGGACGGAGGCCCGTGGTGACCCGAGGGACAGGAGGCGGCGGCGGCGGCTCGTCGTCTTCGAACTCATCGGCACCCCAGTCATCACCGTCATAGTTCTGAACGGGCGCTTGGACCCATTTTCTCGTCTTCTGGCGGCTGACGTTGACTTGGTATGCTCCGGCCGAGGGAGTCTGAGGGGATCTAGAGAAGTGCCAGGTTAACAAAAGGCCACCAATCGAGGGTGGCAAAGGCCATTTACAATGGAGATTGCGCTTGCGCGTAGGGGTTATTGTATGTCCCGTCCATAACGTGCGTAGTATGTAGATGCTCAGTTATCGGAGCATTCTCGTCGGGTATCAAAGCTGGTGAGGGCTGAACACCGGTTCCAGGCGATGGATGTAGTTCGGCAGTATGCGAACGGAGTCGGGATTAGGCGCGACAGCCTTCTTATCGAGTTCGGCAGTGATGAAGATCGGCGGGAGGAGAAGATGCGTAACGGGCGATCGGACGTGATGGGGAGCTTAGAATACAGGGGCTGCGCGGGAAATGAAGGAACAGAACAAAGACGACAATGTAAATGAAGATGCAAATACACTCAGAATGAAGAATATGATGAAAACAGAACAAACAGATAGGACAAAGGCGACAGATGGCGATACGATGGTGATGGAGCAAGGAGGTGATGGTCGGGGAGCGAATGGTGCGGTCAGGCACTTTTGTTAGGTCGTGCCAGCGGTAGTAGGTCGCCCGTTGGAGATTGGATGACGGAGGGTGATGGGGCACTTCCGGGCTCTGGCATCACCTGGGGGGCCAAGAAGACAAGGAACAACGGCCGGCAGCAGCACGCACCAAGCAGGTACCCCATTCGCCCAGCCTCAGAGAATTTCGTACGAAATAACGGAGAACACGGCAGCAAGAGACACTAGAATCCTCCACTCAACGGAAGCCAGCGTCGAGGAGGCAGAAAAAAAAACAGGGGATGGGCTGACCGAGGAATGGAGACTATCAGCGGAGTCGGCCAACGCATGTAGAGCGGCAGCGAAACAGCGCTACGGGGTTACGAGATCAGCTGCGACTCCGCGTTAGTGCCACGCTCATCAACAATACCCGGAGCTGGTAATTAACACACGCGCACGCGAAACATGGATCAAGGGGCCGGTTACGAGCTGGTGACTGACATTCTGCAGCTTCTCAGAAACTAGGATGGCTGTAAGTGTCACGACGAGGTGAGCAAGAAGCACATCTACGAGCTGTAGAGCTCTCTTCTGCTGACGTAGTGCAAGTCCATTAATCGGACTTCCGTTCCAGCGGCGAATGGCACCTTGACCAGCCAGCCTCCACCAAGGTACAAAGGAGAATGCCGTCAAGAGGTCCCCATTCCTCCACTTGCTTCTGGAAATGCAAATTGAAAGCTTGAAGGGTTCGTCACTCAATGTGGCTCAGTCTCCCGACCAACAAACCAGGACTAACCCTCAAGCCCCTGGATACTGTCCGCATGGGTCCAAGAGTGCAGCCTCGGAACGGCAATCGTCAAGAGCAAATTTCCCAAAAATTGACCATGCAACCTGTTCACGCAGCCTGCCGGCTTTGTTAGTTGTATTGTCTCCTCTCTCCTCTCTCTCCTCCTATCCTTGACTGCGGGGGATCACAAGACGTAACAAACCTGTTGCACTTTCAAGCGCGTCGCATGTAGCACACCAACCACGCACGTACCACGACCACCACTGCGCCGGACCCTTGGAAGACAACACACGCAAGCCCCGTCTTCGTAGTCGGGGGGTGACGTCGAGTGGTGTCGAGGGATGACACGTACGCGGGACAAGAAATAATCGAGGCACCAGAACGACAAAGGACGTCTAACACGTCCTATGCCATGACTTTACTATGCATTTGGATAGATATAATAATAACTAAATAGTGGAAGAATATGCCATCAAAGGCATTCTCTAGATTGTTTTGTAAAAATTTATTCCACATTGGTAGGCATCATTAGGAAGCAGAAGCTGATCTTTGTACCAGTGTCCTAATTTTTCCCTAACGCGCGTGATGGGTACCTTCTTGGGAAGACGTCAAGTCGGTTATCGGCTCTTTCTTTCCCCGAACTCAGATCCAATTGGTAGGCATTGCCAGTGATTGCGTTCCTTATTTCTTTTTGGATGCGTCTCGTCGTATCTTGTATCAGCGACGCTCAAGTCCAATGTGAGCCTATACCAGCCAATAATGGGGTTTCCTACATCTCTCACCCTCCTCTTCATTGCAACCATCACGGCGATAAAAGTAAGGTGAAACCTCTTAAGAAGTGCCTTAACATCACTGCCGTTTAGTCAAATGGGTAAGGTCTTCAATCCTCATTCTACATCAGAGTTTCAAGGCTCAAATGTGACCGAGGACACACTGCGCGAAGAGTTGCAGCAAGGCACAGAAACATTCGTCTATATTCATCCGGCAGCCGATCTACCCTCTAATGTCCAGACACCTTCGTTATATTTTACTTCCTACGCCATGCGAAACCGCATCAGCCTCTGTGCAACGCACTGAGATGGTGAATGCCAACAAAAAGAGAAACATGTGTACGTGTAAGCGCGTCACAGCCCAGGCACAGCACTTGGGCCTCCAACACGCCTACACGTCCGTAACGTTATAAAGAAATCACTGCGATTTACCCTTGGTGCCCTCGTAGTAGTGGGCCATCTGGAGACCAGCTCGTCGGAAGCCGCACTTGACGTAGAAGCCCTCGTTGGCCTCGCTGCAGTCGAGGATGCTCTTATAACAACCGACCTGCTCAGCGACGTAGTCGAGGGCTTGGATGATTCGGAGACCCAGCTTCTTGCCCTGCTGGTCCTTTGCGACGGCGATATCCTCGATGTGGCCAACGGCGCCAAGGTTGTGGATGCTGCAGGGAGAGTTGGTCAGCCTTCAATGCCAGGTTGAACTGGAGTCAGATTGGCTTACAATTTTCGCTCAACGATGAGAGCGCCAGTTCCGACAACAGGGCGCTCTGCGCGAGTGGTGTCCTCAATGATGATGATGTAGTAGCTGCCAGCAGCGGCCATCTCGTCGTACTGCTTCGCAAAGTCGGCCTCGCTGATCTCACCAACAGTGGTCAAGACGCGCAGGCAGTCAAGGAAGCCACTGTCGAAGTCGGACTTTCGCAGGGCGCGCAGAGTGTAGCCAGCGGGCAGAGCAGCCTTGACCTCAGGGGAGAGAAGGTTGGCGCTGAAGATGCCTTGTTGAGCCATGGCGGTGTCGATTTGGCGGGGGTTCGCGGGGTCGATCGAAGTGGAAGAAAGGAGGCTGGCAGCGAGCGGTTCGAGGGATTGCGCGACAGATAGGAAGCAATTGTCGAGTAGAAGCGAGGAAACGATGCAAGAAACAATATGCACGCAGGGTAAAAGTGTCCTATAAGCTGGCAAAGGTCTGGCGGGGGCTTGATAGGGGGATTATGTCAATCGCATCCATGGATCGCTTACTCCGTATACTATTTCGAGAAGTACGCTGAGTGGCGGTTTCACGCGGACTCCACTTGAGTGCAGCCCGGACCTGAAAGGCAGGGCAATCTAAGTGAATCTTTCTTGAGCTTCACTAGATGCAGCGATGTCCAAGATTCGCAAAGCTTCAACAAGTATTCACATCAACTATGCTTTGAGATTGAAAGGACAAGGTTGAAGTGAAGTTGTAAAGTCCGTTCCGTACGCATTCTTGTAGTCTGCTTCACACCCACGTGTTGAAGAAACACCAATTAGGTTGACGAGATTGTCTGAACCCGGCCTCGCACCCGAAAAAAGATAGGCGAGAACTTTACGGCAATTCCTCGCACAGCGTTGTCCTTGGTCGCTTCTTGAGGCCCAGCTCCATGTTCAACATTGAAACGAAGGACATGCTGTATCACTGCAACATCCCGAGCGAGTCCAACCCGTCAAGCCACACAATCACGAAAGTCACTAGCCACAGCGGAAATACCTCGGCTCAACATTCAAAGGAGCCAGCGTGGCGGTTCGACGTCTGTGCTTCTGGCCTGGATGGCCTGGAACCAAGACAAACCAACGACACGTCCCGAATCTCCTTTCAGGCGCAGAAACGCCAAACCTCATTTGTCTCTGACATTCTTGGTTGCGTAGCCTCTTCTCCGTCCCTGCAGCGCGCAACTCTATTGCACGTCCAGCTTTCTCTTGCAACTGTATTCAACTCAACTTGGTCAGACTCTACGCTGTCGAGGCAACTAATAATACTCTACCTCTATTTAATATCTTGCAATTCGATTCCGCGTCATATCCCGCCCCCAATCACCCTTCACCTGTCCGAACCGAGACTTGATCCGGCCCCTTCCGCACCGATCCAGCACCATCAACGACGCCGAACATCACGACTTGGCGCCTCATAATCAACAACTGTTGGGTGTTTAGGTGGCATATCCCTTGCCGCCCTTACTTTCGCCGCGAACTGCTCGAGAACCGAAGCCGCGCTGGCCGCAGTCCTCCCCTCCCTCGAGCCCATCTTCAACCCCTCATAATTCAGTCACGATGGCTGTCGCATCTATCCAAGACCGAACCTCCGAGTTCAAGTCGGTGCTTGCCCAGGCGCAGCGCAAGCAGGCCGCCTCCAAAGTCAGCTCTCAGCGCCGGTCTCTGCTGACCGACGCGCAAAAGAATGCCGCCAACGGCAATGCTGACGGCCGGCCGAGGCGATCTGACTTTGCCAGGAAGGCAGCCGAAATTGGCCGAGGCATCTCGGCGACTATGGGCAAGCTGGAAAAGCTAGCACAATGTGAGTTTTTGTCTTATCGGAGGCAGTCGAGGCAACCCTTTGGTGCCTCTCGTTTCGCGATTGTTTTGATCGCCAAAGGCTAATTTCAGGAAATAGTGGCGAAGCGACGTACCCTGTTCGACGACCGGCCAGTCGAGATCAACGAACTCACATTCGTTATCAAGCAAGATCTGTCATCTCTCAACCAGCAGATCGGTGCCCTACAGACACTCTCCAAGAGTCAGCACCCGAAGGCCGACCAGGAGGGCGAGCACAACAAGAACGTCGTATATCTGCTGCAAGGCAAACTGACTGATGTCTCGGTCAACTTCAAAGATGTCCTGGAGGAGAGAACCAAGAATATCCAGGCTTCGCGATCAAGAACGGAAAACTTCATCTCGTCAGTGTCGCAGCATGCGCAACCATCTATCCAACAGTCCGCCTCGCCGCTCTACGGAACACCCGCCCGTAACTCGCCAGCTCCAGGCCAAGACACGCTCTCCCTTAACCCCGTGGGCGACCAACAATTGTTGATGATGGAGGAGGCCCAACCAACCAACACATACATCCAACAACGAGGAGAGGCAATCGAAGCGATCGAGAAGACGATTAGCGAACTAGGCAGCATCTTTGGACAACTAGCGACCATGGTATCGGAGCAGAGCGAGATGATCCAGCGCATCGATGCCAACACCGAGGATGTGGTGGACAATGTTGAGGGAGCGCAACGAGAGCTTCTCAAGTACTGGTCTCGAGTATCAAGCAACAGATGGCTGATTGCCAAGATGTTTGGTGTGCTGATGGTATTCTTTTTGTAAGTGTTCACATCTTGCTTTGAGGGGCCGGCTAGGCTTGAGGTCCTAGCCGTGCTTCGGCGGCGTCCCCTAACGAGATGATCATTGCTAACATGTCACAGGCTCTGGGTTCTTGTGTCGGGCTAGACCTTGGATCATGAAAGAAACAATGACGCACGACGAGAAGAGGCGGGATCGTAAAAAACCAGGGACATGGAGAGGGGAGTTTTTGGCACATCTTTGTTGTAATGGATACCACCAACCGGTGCATTCTCTTTTCTTTTCCATATATATGTATGTATAGTTTCCTGTCGTTTCCTTAGAGCTCAGACGAGGACGGCATAGAGAGAGGCAAGAGTCTCGGCGAAGGACTCTTGGGATACCCAGATTGGGGGTTTCATAATTACTGCTGAATCAGTAGAACAGCAATCTCGTTTCTCCAGCTGCCGAGTGATGTGTCGTGGGTGAAGCTTGGATATCCACCAACCAAGAGCCAGAGGAAGAGTATTTAAACGAGCTCAAGGCCACGAAACGCGGGGTATCCCAGGATGATACTGATTCTGTGACCAACGATCAGTCAGTTGGCGTTTCAACAAGCTCCCCGTCTCTCTCAAAAACAGAAGTTTGTCAGCCGTTGGGGGCAGAGTGTCCAACAGCCCGGAAGATTGACCGGGATTCTTACCGACTCGATCCACCTTGTGGCGGCCACTATGGGCATCGTGCGGCGCCAACCAAGTGTGTACCTACATCCAGCAGCATGCAGCAAAAGACGGAAAAGCCTGTGATTCCGCATGGATAAACCACAAAGAGGAGAGGCATGATGCGTGGCTGCTGCCCCCTCGGACCAACCCCACCCCGAGAAACGGGCGCGAATTCTCCGTCCACCGACGCCCTCGTACCAGTACATCATGACTCGGCTCCACCAACTGGACCTCGCACACCCCAAACCTTTGTCTCTCTCCTTTGGGGCCCCGCCATGGACCATGAAAAGTGACGGAGCTTGGTGGGGTCCTGCTCGACTCGACTCGGCTTTGACCCCGCGGATCATCAGAGCAGATTGGGGGGAAGAAAGGGTCATGAGCTTGAGGGAGCGGGATGAGCTGCGTGGAAAGCTAGATTGTTCATGATGGGGACGCGATTTATAGCCGCAAGGGTGCCCGCTTCTGTGGGAGCCTCTTTTCTCCCTCTGCTCTCGACTCGATCTCTTCCTTCTTCTTCATCCTTCGTCTTTAGACAACCCCCACTCTCTTCCACCGGCTTCAAGATTCACACAATGGCTCCCACCAGCTTCAAGCTCAACAACGGCCAGGAGATTCCTGCCGTCGGTCTCGGTAGGTAGTATTCTTAGCCAAATCTACTCTTTACAAGCTTCGAGCGAGTCAATTGACTGACTCTCGCCCATCTACAGGCACCTGGCAGTCCGCCCCCGGTCAGGTCGAGGCCGCTGTCACCTTCGCTCTCAAGGATGGCTACAAGATGATCGACTGCGCCTACTGCTACGGCAACGAGGAGGAGGTTGGCGCGGGCCTCAAGGCTGCTTTCGACGCTGGCGTCAAGCGCGAGGACATCTTTATCGTGACCAAGGTCTGGGCTACTTACAACACCCGCTGCGAGCTGGCTCTCGATAAGTCCCTGAAGGCTCTCGGTCTCGACTACGTTGATCTCTTCCTGGTGGTGAGTTGCAGTTTTCCCTTGACAGGAAAATGGTTGCTAATGAATGCAGCACTGGCCTCTTCTCCTCAACCCTGAGGGTAACCATGACAAGTTCCCCACCAAGGAGGACGGTTCCCGAGATGTTATCCGATCTTACAACCACGTCGATGGCTGGAAGCAGATGGAGAAGCTGCCCGCTACCGGCAAGACCAAGGGCGTTGGTGTCTGCAACGTAAGCCTTCCCTCTTCAATTTGACACAGAGCTCAAGACTGACATCCCACCGCAGTACAGCAAGCGATACCTCGAGGAGCTTCTACCTCATGCCACCATCATCCCCGCCGTCAACCAGATCGAGAACCACCCTAGCCTTCCCCAGCAGGAGATTGTCGACTTCTGCAAGGAGAAGGGCATCCACATCGAGGCCTACAGCCCTCTCGGCAGCACTGGCGGTCCCGTCATGACCGCTGAGCCCGTTGTCAAGATTGCCGAGAAGAAGGGTGTCTCTGCCTCTACCGTCCTCCTCAGCTACCACGGTGAGTTTCTACATCCGTATCAGAGTTGCAATCCATAACTAACATGTAAATCCAGTCGCCCGTGGCAGCACTGTCCTCGCCAAGTCCGTCACCCCCGAGCGCATCTCCGCCAACAAGACCATCGTCGACCTCGACGCCGACGACATGAAGCTCCTCAACGACTACTCGGACGACCTCACAAAGAAGGGTGAGCTGAAGCGATATGTCTACCCTCCCTTCGGTGTCGACTTTGGCTTCCCCGACAAGTCGTGACTTCAAGGACGGCTGTAGGTTTACGATAAAGGGTTAAGGATTGCGGGCCTGGATGAGATTATGAGATAAAAGTGAGATGACAATCACACAATGTCGTTTATGTAATAGACTAGAGGCTCTATAGAAGCTTCATGAATGAATAAAAACTCTCTCATGAAATCATCGTTTATAAGTCTTATGCTACAGTTGGTATCATTTGTATTTAATATTTGGCAAGTAAACCGGATATTTAGCATGACGAAGTTCATCCTAAGCAAGATTCCCATCATCCAAGTTTTCATCCTTACTTTCCTCCCTCGTCAGTCTTGATCTCTTCCGTGTGAGAGGGTCTACCCTGGCTGTGAATTGCCCCGCGCTGCTTCATGGCGGGGCTCCGTAGTCGGAAACCAATTTCCGCCCGATGAACTCGGCCCAGAATCCCGCGGCCTTGTACAAACTAAAACCCGAGCTGTGTCATTCTTGTCGGATCTCGAAATCTGAGTATTTGGTGCTTTATATTTCCTCTTGTAAGCATGTTATGAGTCTTGGGTTTACAGAGGGAAGCTCCTTCATTGGCGATAATTATTCACTTGTATTCCATGTTACCCCATAGCTTAGGCTGAGGGCGACGGAAACAATTAAAGTTGATCATGAAACCCATATCCATTTTGCTAGCAAACTACCCATCCCAAAGACATCATTCATCAACATTCGCCGTTTTCCCCAAATCTATAAACACGCCCAAACCTCAACAACTAAATCTACAGCCGGGGAGAGTCCCCATTGCTCGAAGTATCGACAACAACCTTTATCACAAGGTTACCGCTCTCATCCTTGATCTTGCCTGCCATCTTGAAGGCCTCCTCGATGCGGTCCAGGCCCTTGTAGCGCTGGGTCACGAGGCAGCTGATGTCAGGCATGCCGGCGGGTGGGTTGTTGAGAAGGTCGATGATCTGGCGGTAGGTGTTGGCGTAACGGAAGACGCCGATGAGGTCGACTTCGCGGAGGGAGGCGGCGGACATGGGGAGGGTGAGGATGGGGGTGCCCATTCCGATGATCATGACCTTGCCGCCGGGCTTGGTGGCCTAGTAGAAACGTATTAGTGGGTTGTCAATGGACGAAATAGCAGCCGTGGGCTTACATAGATGGCAGTCTGCACACAGGTCTCGACACCAGTGCACTCGTAGACAGCTGTAACTTCCCCAACAGCCTCTCCGTTAACTTGAGTCTCCTTGACCATAGCGGCCACCTTCTGAGCATAGGCGAGCTTGTCCTCAATAGTTTGGGGGCGCTCCATGGGGACAACCACGGAAGCGTCAGCGAAACCGTTGGAGGTAGCAAAGTCAACTCGATCCTTCAGAATATCTGCGATAATGACGGTCTTGGCCTGGTCAGCCTTGGCGACGGCGGCTGCGAGGAGACCGACGGCACCAGCACCGAGAACCAGGACGGTTGAGCCCTTGGGGAGAGCAGCGCGGTCTCGGGCGTGCATGGCGACAGAGAGAGGCTCAACGAGAGCGCCGAGATCTAGGGAGACATTTTCGCGCAGCCTGAGCTCTTGTTAGAACGACTTTAAGCGATCTAGAAGGAGCGATACCTACTTGTGACACCACTTGGCAGGGTGGTTGATCTTCTCTTGGAGAGTTCCTTGGGCATGAGGGTTCGCCTTGGCTGAGCTACGGAACTTCATGCCACGGCAAATGTTGTACCGACCCTCACCACAGAGCTCACAGGCTTCACAAGGCAGACCAACCTCGAGAGCGACGCGGTCTCCGACGACAAGGTGGGTGACGTCTGAACCGACAGCCACAACGGTACCAGCGGACTCATGGCCAAGGGTCAAGGGCTCACGGACGATGATGTCGCCGTTGCGGAAGTGGTTGTAGTAATGAAGATCGGAGCCACAGAGGCCGGTGGACTGGACGGCGACCTGGACCTCGTTGCTGGCAGGCTGGGGAAGCTCTCGCTCTTGCTGTACGGTGGTTAGCTTGGCCAAGCTTCCCAGATAGCTCAACTTACAATACGGAGATCCTTCTCGCCGTGGAGGACGGAAGCTCTTACACGCTCAGTGGCCATTGTGGAGGATATGTGAGAAGGTGGAGAGATGGAGATGGGTAAACTACAAGCCAATTGACGAGTTATGAGCAGGAGGTGGTATCTCTAAAGAAATAATAAAGGAAAGAAATTATTGGAGAGACGCGAATGGAGGTGAGAGGAAGAGCGCGACGTGGGTTAGTTGTAAAAGGCGGGTCGGGGGGGGATTCAAGCCGGGTCCGATATTGGAACGAAACCCGAGTGACTTCCAGAGGAGCTCAAGGCAAAAAGTACTAAAAGCACACGATTGTCCAGAAGACGCTCGAATGGTAACAGAGGCACTCTGACCGTCACTCTGCTTAGAAAAAATACAATCGCGGGGAGAGGGCCGAGATGGAGCTCGCCCGGGTCGGAAAACCCGCCCCACGATGGATGATGGCCCCGCGAGGGACGTCCCATGACGCCCCATGACGCCTCTCGGCCCCCATGACAGCGAAAGAGAATGGGCAATTTTCAATTCTTGCAGCTTCGAAAGCCGTGTCAGGTACAAGTACATTGACTTGATCAGGGGTGTGTGGAAGCTTTAGAAACGACTTGGTTGGCCAGCCGTCTTACACTGAAGCCAGGTACACTCCTCCCCCGCTGACCCGGCTCAAACAAAACCTGACGGAGCTCCTCCCTCCCGCGGGGTGCTGAAGCGCTAATTTTCGAGCTGGCTGGGTACCTAGCGTCCGCTTCAGTTGTCCGGTCCACTGTTCTTGGAGACGGCGTTGGAGAATGGCCTAGAATGGTAATCCTCGCCGGTTCATTGTCCAGAATAGTTGAGAGGAGGGCAACCTTATCCGTCCTCAACCACAAGCTATACACCAATTCCTCATGTCACTGACGGAGTAAAGTTGCCTTGTCGAGAGTAAACATGAGTCGGGAGAGCATAGAGTCATGAGCGTACAGGTACAGGTCGGTCACCCCTCCTTATGGGCTTCATGCGGGGCTTTATACGGTGATATGGCCGGGACCCGGACTTCTCTCCGGCGCCTGCGAGTGCGAATGCACGCATTAGCTGCTCCTCTCCAACGAGGGCAGGGGCATTACAATTGACAGCGGGCTCGTGGCCTGACTCGGCTCGACTTTTACGAGAAAGAATTGGACCATCGAGGCCGAGTTTAAGCCGCTCCAAATGACGCTTTCCGAAGCCGGGGGGACTGCCCCTCCATCGTCAACTTTCACCCCGCGGGGGGGCCTGCCCCTCGTTGAATAAAACAAAAACACCATCCTCTGTCCATCTCGTAACGTAACCTGACATTGCTACAAACTTCGCAATGGCTGCTTCTTTTTTCTCACTTGAGGGTCAGACTGCTCTCATCACTGGTGGCACCCGTGGCATTGGCCAGGCCGTCGCAATTGGCCTTGCCGAGGCTGGTGCCGACATCATCCTGGTCCAGGTACGTCATCTCATGAGAACTCTGGGAGAAAAGGTGGTGCTGACATGAGGGCTGTAGCGGGATACCACTGTCAACTCGACAAAGGAGGCTATCGAGAAACTGGGCCGAAAGGCCTTCATCTACACTGCCGACCTGTCGTCGCAAGAATCTGTTGCTGCCCTCGTGCCCAAGGTTCTTGACGATGGACACCAGATTCGCATCCTGATCAACTGCGCCGGTATTCAGCGACGACATCCTTGCGAGGAGTTTCCCGATAGCGACTTCAACGAGGTATGTATCTAACCATCTCCATTGCCCGTTTGGGCAATACTAACACACTCAGGTCATCCAAGTAAACCTCAACTCCGTCTTCACCCTCTGCCGCGACGTCGGCGCCCACATGCTCAAGCTCGAGCCCTCCCCCGTCACCGGCCGCCGCGGCAGCATCATCAACTTTGCCTCGCTGCTCACCTTCCAGGGCGGCTTCACCGTCCCCGCCTACGCCGCGTCCAAGGGCGCCGTGGGCCAGATCACAAAGAGCTTCGCCAACGAGTGGACGTCCAAGGGCATCACGGTCAACGCCATCGCCCCCGGCTACATCGCCACAGACATGAACGAGGCTCTGCTGGCGAACCCTGAGCGCCTGGCTAGCATCACCTCGCGCATTCCTGCCGGCAAATGGGGTTCCCCGGAGGACTTCAAGGGTACGTCGGTGTATCTGGCGAGCAAGGCCAGTGGCTACGTGAGCGGTCACATCTTGGTTGTGGATGGTGGCTGGATGGGCCGGTAAAATGTTTAGCACGGTGGATGAATACCCAGGACGAAACGAGTATGAATAGAGCATAATAACTTGACCCTAAATTAAAAACAAGGTGCCTTGATCAATCTAAGAAAGATTGTGAAATGCGCCTCTTGGGCAATTGTGACTCAGTTGGTCTGAGGCCAGATCATGACGGCATGGGGAGGGCCCAGATCCAACCCCAGACGCGTCTGAAAACCTCGGGAGGGAAAGGTTATCATCAACTTACACCAAGTACCTATCCCTACGACTTGGGGATGCTGGTTAGGTATTTGTGGTTTCAGGGACCAAAACAAAGCTCGACGCGGGGAGGGAGGGTCAGCTCCGGATCTCGAAGCAAACATGGGGGTTCTAGGCGATGCCAAGGTCGGGGCGTGGTTCTTGAGTGCTTGCGTGCTTGCGTGCTGAGCTGAGCTGAGCTGAGCTGAACTGATAAGCAGAAGCCGAGAGGCGTCTTGGTTCCTAGTTTCTGCGCTGAAGTCATCCATTGTTTGTTGGGCTGATTATCCCTGTCGGTTCTCCTGTGTCCCGGAACGAGTGCCGCGATCCGTGAAGCTGCACTCACCATTGCCGCAACATCTCAATCATCGAGATGATATGCGGAAGCTGTCCCTATCTGTCTTTTCAAAGTAAACAAGCCATACAAATTTGAGTCGCGAATGTTTTTTCTCTGGCATGGACAGTCTTGCAAAGAGATTATCGTGTTTGAGATATCCAGGAACGCCCGAGATTGCCGGATGATGCAAAGGGTACATGAAATAGCTCCAAATGAAGCCAAGACCAGAACAAACTCTAACGAGGCCGTTGCAACAGCCTCACAGACGCCAAATTCTCCTTGAAGCTGAGATGTAATGATTTTGAAAAGAGTAAAGGCCGTGCGACAGAAACCATATAATTTACTCCAGGAGGAGGCTTTGTAAGGTACCTAAGCCTTTGCATAAAGACATGGCGCCCTTTTCGCTGGCGATCACATGCAAATTTGTTTCACATCTCGCCATCTCTTCGCGTCTGAGGCTTTGCTCTCTTCACAGGCACCCTTGTTATTATCCCCATGCCCATGCCACACTCCCAACGACATGCCATGCCCATCCGCCCTTTGCCACGTTCTTATCAACATTCCAGCCGTATCATTGGTGTTGAGTGCGGCAAGGCGGCCACCGTCGTTACAATGTTCTCCTGGCTACTTCGGAGCTTCTCTAAAGCCTCCCCTCGAATCTGTGCCCTCTCTCTTTTCAGAACTCGGACCCTTGAATGCCAGCCTCTTTAATGAGCTTTTGAGACCTAAATAATAGTCCCCGACGTTTACTTGAGTCCAGTTTCCACTCTCGCTCCATGCTCTCTCCGAAAGAGCCTCGATCCTCAACACCATGGACAGCCAGAGCATCATGTCCGACGCCGAGGCTGTACCTCCACCGCAGCCGGGCCGCACTCTGCTGCCCTCGCCGGTTGCTCAGGCCGTCAGTCTCGCGACGCGTTCGACATGCCTAGCCATTCGACTCAGTTCGACCGCTGGCTCTTACGGCCTCGGTGCCGCAAAGGTCACTACCCTATCCTCCCTGGAACTCGCTCGCAGCATGGTCGAAACCGTACTGGGTCGTGCTGGAAGAGAAACCCTTGTACGATCCCGAAGCGATCTGGCTGCTGCTGAAGCCGAGTCCATCATTGAACGAAGTCTCGAGAACCTTCACCATGCCATGTCACAGGCCGTCTTCTGGACGAGCGCTGGCTTCCACTTGACCAGCACAACATTTTCCATGGCTTCAGGGGTCTCGCAACTAATCTTGTCATCACTTGATCAATTGTTTGGGTCTACTGATTCGTCTCGAGCCATTGCCAGCATCATCACCTTGATCCGACGCGAGTTCACAGACACCTCTATTGGAGTTGAAGGAGAGACCGTTGGCGTCATGGACCTTGTCCTTGGCTTGTGCGCATTGGCATACCTACAACGATGGTGCTGGAAGATGGTTGATGAGGACAAGCGTCGGCAAGAGTGTGAAGAGGTCATTTGGGATGTTGTTGTCTTGAATGACGGCGAAAGGATCGATATCCAAGATCGTGCCCCTCGAAGCCCTCTCCGCACAAAGCCCACGATACCGCCTTCACGAGGTAACAGTCCTAGCATGTTGCGAAGGGAGGTGGTAGAGGTACCCCAATCAGCCCCGACCGATGACGAAGAAGCAGTGGTGTGCCGACTCAAGGATGAAATGGTTAAGCTACTCCCTGCCGACACCTCCGTCACCATTTCGAATTCCGTCACTTCAACACAGACAATCACGATCGATGTCAATGGACCCAACCCCTTCCCCCTACCTACACTCCCTGGCGCAGAGATCATCGAGACCAATGCATCACGACCCCAAGGGGGTAGTCGTCTCAGCCAACTATCAGATGGGCCAGCTGAAGCCTCAAGTTACCGCGTCGTCTACAAGCTTGAAAGGTCTAGGACCGGAGACACCTCGTTCAAGAGCTGTGAAGAGCCTCCAAACTCTCCACCTGTAATCGAGTTACCGGATGACGGAACTCAAGAAGAAGTGCCCCCAAATCCGCCACCAAAGCCAGCCAAGAAGACAAGGTCACCTGGAACCAAGTCTCCCCCGCCACGATGCTCGAGGGTCGCCAAGACTCTCAATGAGCAATCGTCTCGAAGCTCCTCGCAAGCAACCGTTAGGCCTCGAACCAGTGCAGCGACTCGAGACGAAAAGGGAAGACTATCACGGGCAAATTCTCCTGCCACACCACCAACTTCGCCAACAGAACCCCAGAAACCCTCCAGTTCGCAACGCGAGGCAAACCAGAAGAGGCCTCGGGCACCAATCAGTGCAACTAACATCCGCAATAAATCCAACGGTTCCCGAGAGACGCTTGCAACATCCAGGAAAGTTCTGCCCAAGAGAAAATCAGACTCGTCGACCAGTAGTAGCCAGACATCAGAGAAGAAAAGTGGTCTGAGACAAGTCCTTCGAGAAGGAAGTCAATCACTCTCCAACATTTGGCACAAGGACACTCCTTCAAACGACAGCAAACCAAGGCCTCGATCAAGAGCCTCGACTATCACAAAGCCCAACAACATCAAATCAATCACCAGCCCGCCCTCATCAGTAGAGCAGCGGCGTATTGAAAAGGCAGAGATGATCCCGCGCAACTCTTCCCGTGCAAGTTATGTTTCCGTCCACGAGCGTCGACGCGACTCCATGATCTCTCAAACAGACACATACTCCATCCAATCAGCCAACCCAGGTTCAAATCATTCGCCCAGTGTGTCCGTGAGTGGGATTACGTTTGACTCTTCCTGGGCAAAGAGCTCTCAGCAAGCCGGTCTTCTTGAACCACCTCAGTTCAGTCACCATCGTGTGCTTCGGAAAGCCCCAAGCCTATATAGTTTGGCTTCGAATGACTCTCAGTCATCTTTGGTTCTGTCTTATTACTACCAAAAGAGCGCGTACACGGCGACAGATGCGCTTGGTGGTCTCCGGCGCGATGGCATAGTTGACGGCACTTTTCCCCAGGCACATGTTCTTCGCAACATCACGAGATACATGCGGTTCTCATCTGCTTCTTATGGTTCTGCATTCTTGAAGTTTATGGGAATATCCAAAGAAATGCCTCTCTTGAGAGCTTGGGATAGCACTCACACAGATGTTCGACACTTTGTTCATCATACCGAGTCGGATACCCACAGTATCCTCCTGGCCTCGTTTGTCGACCCTCAGGGTGGAACAGACTCGAGCGGCTCAACCGGGACAGGCGTGCCTCTTGTGCACTACATCTCGTTGGACCACGATGCCAAGGCAGTCGTCCTCGCTTGTCGTGGAACCCTGGGGTTTGAGGATGTCTTGGCTGACATGACTTGTGATTACGATGTCCTCACCTGGCGTGGACGAGGTCACAAGGTACACAAGGGTGTCCATGCCTCCGCTCGCCGCTTGCTGTACGGAGGTGACAGACGTGTTTTGCTTACCCTTCGGGAGGCATTGCTCGAGTTCCCAGATTATGGACTCGTGCTTTGTGGGCACTCGCTGGGAGGCGCTGTAACAGCACTTCTTGGAGTTATGCTCTCGGAACCAAACCCCACTGGTACTGGCTTCGTCACTGCGACTGATGCTCCAGACAGATCAGTTGGTGATCAAAAGTCTGACGGGCTACTCCCCATCCACTCTACTCTGCCACCGAGACGCCCGATTCATGTTTACGCATATGGGCCTCCTGGCACAATGTCGGCCTCTCTCCGCAAACGCACCCGTGGCCTTATTACTACTATCGTCCATGGAAACGACATTGTACCTTATCTGTCGCTTGGTGCGCTACACGACTTCCAGGCAGTTGCACTTGCTTTCAAGAATGACCAGCAACAGGCCAAGGCCGAGATTCGTCAGCGAATATGGCAGGCCTTCCAAACAGGGATAGCAGACAAGTGGTATGGTGGGTTGCCTTCGGTTCCCTCAGGGGATACATCTAGATGGGGGTATTCTGTCTTGCAAGGCCTGAGAGCAGGCATGACGAACCGAAAGCTGGTGCCACCAGGAGAGGTGTTCACCATTGAGAGCCAAAGGGTTTTGAGACGCGATGCCTTTCTCCTTTTGGAGGAAGACAACATCGGCAAGCCGGCGCAGCGGATTGTGCTCAAGTACGTCAAGGACGTCGAGGCGCGATTCAGGGAGATGAGGTTTGGGACGAGCATGTTGGTTGATCACAACCCGGCCAAGTATGAGGAGGCTTTGAACAAGCTTCGCCTCGGAATTGCAGAGTAACGTTGATGACTGATACCCAGGGGAGTATAGTTATGATGGTTAGAGTTTTAGCTTTAGCCGTAGATGTACAGTAGTGTTGGTTTATGGATAATTTATAACGAGTAGGATGACGGGGTTAAAATAGGAATGAATCGTTACATTTTATCGCATTGACTACACATCTTCTCTCATAAACAACGTGTCTAAATACTGACTTAATCCGCCGTCGTGGTAATTATCTTGCCCTCATCATCATAAAAGATCTCCTTCACCTTGACAGACCGAAGGTGATCCACGCCCTTGCTCAGTTCACAGTCGTGATGAAACAAATACGTCTTGCCCTTGAACTCAACAATGGAATGGTGCGTCGTCCATCCCAGAACAGGTTCCAAGATACGCCCGCCGTAGGTGAATGGTCCAAGGGGAGACTTGCCCGTGGCGAAGCAGAGGAAGTGGGTGTCACCGGTAGAGTAGGAGAAGTAGTAAGTGTCACCTCTCTTGTGCACCCACGCAGCCTCAAAGAAGCGACGATCGTGGTCGTCGCCTAGGATCGGCTTACCCGTCTCTGGTGCGAGGATGGTAATCTCTTGAACCTCGCCTTCGAACTGATGCATGTCTTCGGTGAGCTTGCCGACCCTTGGTCCCTGGGCGACCACCCCTTCACCGCTGACTTCCTTGGGGCCCTGCCATTCTGGGTCAAAGATGTCGTTGCCCTTTTGGTAGCACTGGAGCTGTCCGCCCCAGAGACCGCCAAAGTAGAGGTACGCCTGACCGTCATCGTCGACGAAGGACGCTGGGTCGATGCTGTAACTCCCCTTGATAGGCTCAGGATCCGGCGTGAACGGGCCCTCTGGCTTATCCCCGACCGCAACGCCGAGACGAAAGATGCCCTCCTTGTCCCTGGCAGGGAAGTACAGGTAATACTTGCCGTTCTTCTCGGCGGCGTCGGGGGCCCAGAGCTGCTTGGAGACCCAGGGAACGTCCTCCATCTTCAAGACCACACCGTGGTCGGTGACCTCGCCGGGGGGTGAGAGGCTGTCAGTACTAAAGACGTGGTAGTCGGCCATGTCGTACTGGTCGCCATTGTCGTTGAACTTGATGTCTGTCTCGCGGTCGTGCGAGGGATAGATGTAAACCCTGCCATTGAAGACGTGGGCCGAGGGGTCGGCGGTATAAATGTTTGTAATGAGGGGCGCCATATTGGCAAGTTTCAGAAGAAGGCGTGTATAAACAAGAGTTTGATGTGTTTGGATATAAGTCGTGCGATGTGAAGCTTGGGAAGTGGCTCAATATATGATGTGAGACCCCGCGTATACTTGCAAGGTCCATGTGAAGCTCTACCCCAGACAAATCATGCAATTTATCCAGAGGTACCCCCCAATTTACCCGCTTCTTCCTCTCAGCCGCCTAATAGTAGTGCAGGCAAATTGTCTTTGGACCTTTCAAGGTGGGTTCATGTGGTCGGGATGCCGGCTCGGTAATCCGGCGGGCGGGGTTCACGGCGCGGAGTCGAGATTCGGCGACGACACCGCGTTGGAGCTATGAAACCCGAGTGGGCGGTTCATGCCATATCCGTTCGATGAAAGACGACTTTTTGACAAGACAGCCGTGGCGGTGGGGAGGCCAAGACTCACAAGACCTCGATGCCGGTATTTCTCCAGGGTAAATAGCATTGTCGGCTGTGACATCTGGTGACATCCATGATGGCCAGCCTTGGACTTGAGGTATGCTTGTCCCATGTGACGGTTTTGTGTGATGGTGTAGACGAAAGCCTTGAGGCTCGTCATGCTTTTGAAACTTTCAATGAGCCGGCTGGTAGGCGGCAAGATGGTTCGTTCAAACCTGCTCCACGAGGCATTAATGTGCGACGATGAAACGCCTTTTTGCCCTGCAGGGCAAGCCACAGAGCGCGCAGAGCCTTGTATCCCTCTTCGATGCTGTAATTCGGCCTCTCATGGATCTAGAAGTCTTGGATGCCCGTCTCGCCCCGTCTTGGTTGTTGGTCTGTCCCCGAAGCCTCATCGTCAACCCAGCTCGGCTCTTCATCATCGAACCAGGCGTCTTGGGCATCCTGCCTGATCATAGTATCAAGGTCTTCATCCCCATCGATGGGACGATAATCAATGTCTTCGTCGAGACCGTGGACGAATCGCTCTTCCAGAAATGCATGCCACAACTGCAGACCATGAGCCTTGTCGGTCGCTGGCTTTTCCCACGGGTGTTCGAGGTCGCCGTCAGAGTTCTCTATGCCGTTCGGCGTGCGCCCTGATCCATTTGACTCTTTCAACTTGGAGAGCTTGGACTCTCCTCGTTGTAGGTCAGCCTCAAGGGTCCTGCCATAGCCCTTCACCTTGCCCTCAGCTTCACGTTCCGAGGCTGTCTGAAACCGCTTCACCAGGCGTTCATAGAGAACGGGATCTAGTCGCAGGTCAGCTTTCAAGTCCGACGAGGTAGATTGAATGAAATACCTGCTAGTTCATGCTCTATACTCTCAAAGTAGGATGGGTGTCGTGCCAAATGCTCACGCCGCCGATTCTGCGCCTGGATTTGCGCAAGCCGCCTTGGCGATTTGGGTCCACGGGGAATTGGCTTGTCGAGCGTCTCCTCACTTTGAGGCAGTATAGGATGAAGAATCGGTGCCATTTTGAAAGGATTAATGAGCGTGGACTGAAACGATTGATGAAGGGTGAGAGTTGGATATCATAGCCTCTGGTGATTGATAATTGGACATGTTGAGTGTACAAAAAAGTTAAGGGCTACTTCATAAGCTGACATAATTATAGGCACGCTCTTCTCATAAGCCTAATCATAAATCATCTAATATTTATGTCAGCTGGCTAGAATGGGTGTTCTTTTTTGTGAGCCAGTGTCTGCACAGTGGAGATCCCCCGCCAAAGCTTGATTTCGTCACTCATCATGTTTCAATATTACTTGATGATCTCTTCCTTTGCCACTACCAATGTTGACATCGACTTCAACTTGATTAACCGCTAGCAGCATCAGGTGCCTCTCCTATGGATGCCCGAACGAGTGCCAGCATGCATGGTGCCAGAAAGGATGCTCACACCTTGCCAAAACCTATCACTTTCGCCCGCATTGGGGCAACAACACTGACATGAAATCCAGGCAAACAACACACAACAAACGCGCAGGCGGTAGACGCGGTGGCATGTGAAGAGGCGCGCCGCAGCGCATGTGAGATGTGACAGCGTAAAGGTGGATTCTTCAGAAGCCTCAGCCGAACAGACAGGATCAAACACATCCCAATCCGATCGAAACGGGGCTTAAAGACCCAAAGAACCGGATCGCCGGGGTTCCGTTGTGAGGGATTGGGGCTTGATTGATCATCTTTGACAGTCCGGGTGAGGCGACAGAAGAGCACGTCGACGACCCAACTTGGATGACCCCTGTCGGATGGAGACGCTCGGGAGGGCGTTGAATGGGCGGAATAGCCTTGGATGGATGCAATGAGCTGTGCATTGTACAGCTCCAGGGCCGCGCTGGCTCGGCTTTAAATTACCACACCAGAAGCATGCGTGCGCAATCGTGGGCTATCGATGTTCGACAGCCCAAGCTGGACGAGGGGAGCATCACGGTGACCAAATTTTGGGCGACGCCGTATTTCCCCCTCCTCATCTTCTTTTTTTCCATATCATCATCGCCATCTTCTTGCTTCTCCCTCATTCCGGTTTCTGGACTCCTTTTTTGCTTACCGTCTATTTCTCTCCTTAATCATCATATGTGACATCAGCCTCATTTCTGATACCCTGTCCGAGGGACCTTGGTCATCGTCGATGTTGCGAAGCTACTGACCGGCTGGCCACGCACCCTGCGGCCTTCATTCTTTTCATCTTTTCTTTCTTGTGTTCCGGTTTTCGCACGCCTTTCCTTTCGAGCGGATCTCTCGTCATCTGTGAGCAATTGGTATCCCCTCTTCCTTGTCTCACCCGCCCTGCCATCCCACCTGGAGCTCCAGCTCCAGCTCCAGCTCCACGCCTCGGCCGTGTCCTGCCAGCTCAGCAGGCCCATGCCGTCCTGATGGGGGCTACCGACATTGCCTCGCGCCTCAGAGCCAAGTTCACAAAGCGAAGGCATTCGACTGCTGGCTCGCTGGCATCGTCAGCTCAGAGCTTCACCGACACAACATCGTCGCTCGGCAGCCGCCCCTTCTGGGATCGGGATCGAGCTCGCCAGGGGTCTGGCGCTGAAGGGGACCGCTCCTCTCGCCGGGCCGTCAGCCATTCTCGAGGTACCGCGAGCACAAGGCGTGGAATGACATCAACGCCCGATGGCTCCCAACAACAAGATGAGAGTGAAGAGGTTGAGGTTTGCCCAAAAAGTTCAGATATAGCAAACTCAATCGCGGCTGCGGACAGCTCCTCGGAGTCGGCGGTTCCACCGGCTCTTGACCATTCCACAGCGCCAGACACAGCGACCAGTTC